>NW_027466181.1:165000-765000 GCF_046127955.1 Nelusetta ayraudi | reverse complement strand
AAATTTAACATACACTAAAGGGAAAGTTCACTCAAAGCTGATCATTTGCCTATTTGGAACTCGCCACTTTGGGAACGTTTGCTGTGTCGATGCTCTCAGTGGACACATTCCGTGACCACTGGCTTCAACAAAAGGAAAACAATTAAATGAAAATATATATACGTGTGTTGGGTTTGATTTATTGATTTATTTATATTTATTTATTTGTCCTCACCACAAGTGAGCTAATAAAAGCCGTGGGCGGCAGGGTGAGGTTCACGTTGCTGCACATTACAAACTATGAAGCGCCGGCGTTTCACGAGAGCATCACGGCCCGTTGACTTTGAACTCCTGTGGAGAAAATAACCCGGTGCAGCGTGGAAAGGTTATCTTTGGAAGTCGCACGGCGACGATGAAGGGGGAAAAAGGAGAAATGAGCATGCAACGTGTTAATAGACGGTTTATTCTGAAAGCACTGTATCCGCCAAACCACCCGCTGGCTCCGCCTCCCTCGTGGCAGCCCCCCCCCCCGAGCCAAATGAACAACCACAGGCGTCGGCCAGCCTCTCAAATTAAACGAAAGTCTCGATTGCATCTTCAGCCAACATTGATTTCCTGGGTGTGCGCATGACCACAATTCAATGTCCGGTCCCCTGATTAAATATCAGCGCCGGCGGAGGTTATCTCCTGATTGCCACTGGTACCACTGGGAGTTGCTGCTTGATAGACTAGCGCATTTTATTCCAAAGGAGGAAGTTAAAAGAGCGGCATGGCCTCTGCCCACTTCCAAACAACAACACACCAACACTCTGTGTGTTGGTGTGTTGTTGTTTGGAAGTGGGCAGCGGGTTAGCTCCGGCATCCAGCTCAGGCACACCTGTTTCCATTTTCCCGCAGGTCAGCACACCTGCCTTCCATCTGATCATCAACCTCCGCAGTGTTTAAAGTCTGGTCGTCATGTTGCTTACCTTTATGTACAGCATTGCTTCTCACGGCCACTCTCGAGAATGACTTTGAGCTCCAGTTTGGATCCAACTGATGCAGGGACGTTTCTCTCCTCCGCTTCCTCACCTACACGTGCACACTGCATTCGACACCAGTGAGTCCACCCTCCGTTTTTCAAAGCTGAAGTCACAACCAATCTTGCATCTACAAATTTCACCCCCAAAATTTGTCAGTGGCATTTAGGAAAAAAAACTTTTGCAGAATGGAAACAAAATTAATTTGGCCACAATGTTTTTTGTTTTTTTTCTCCAGATCAAATGGTTTTTGTCAGCCCAACACCATAGACACAGCTATGTCAATAGCTTTGTAATTGATTAGTAAAGCCGAAACAGCGGGTCACCTGTGGGCTTATTCTGTCCTTTAATTTGAAATCAAAATTAAACAGCTGCCGAGATCATTTCAGAATATCTATTAGACTGATTTTACACATTTTCCTTTTGTTGGCAGGACATTTTTTTTCCCTCTTTGTAAAACCACCAGCAGGTAAATTTATGTTTGGATGCGAATAGGAAGGGCCCGTATTCCATCCATCCATCTTCTTTACCTGCTTACTCCTGCTATCCAGCTATCATTGGATGTAGGCAGGGTTACACCCTGGACAAGTCGCCACTTCATCACAGAGGACCCATATTGTTTAAATGAAAACAGCCTTTGATGATGTCACACAGGGCATTGATTAAGTGACGTGTTTTTCCAAACGTGTGGATGGTCCAACAAAGCCTCGGTTTGTGTTTTTGCAGAAGGCTGTAAACAGCGGGTTAAATATTTGTTTGTTTGTCTTTTGGAGGATTCTTTAATGAGTCTGGAATGATAAATAAAGATGGATGATATAGATAAATATGCATCCTTTTCTAAAAGCTCAGTGGCTGTGCGGCCGTGCCCTGTGTTCAGGGAGGAAACGGGAACAGACGAGTCGGAGCCAGAACAAGGGGAGGCCTGCGCCATTTAGGGCCGGTGTCTGGAATTATTTGGTATCTCGCCCAACAACTGAAGGAAAATGTGCGGTAAAGAGTTTCTCCCCCCCCACACCTCCTCAAGGAGGATGTGAAGGGATAGGGCGCTCTGCGAGAGTGGGTTTCTGGGGGGAGCCAGCCGAGGCTGACTAATCAGCGGGTGCTTGGGAGAGCATTAAGACAGACGTGTGGAGGGGAAATGTGACACCTGGAAATTACACAATGTAATGGAATCAGCCAAGTGGTAAATGTAGCTTTTAAATAGGTTTTGTGTTCTCCATTAACTCGCCAGACACTGATTGGTCCTGACAGCAAGGGAAAGTGACGGTCAGCATGTTGTCCCCTCCCCTCCTGTACAGCCTGTAGTGCACGCACACACACACACACACACACACACACACACACACACACACACACACACACACGCACTCACCTCTCTGGGAGACACAAAGTTCTTTGTATTTGGCCGAGGCCAAATGAAAGTCTGGCTGGAGCAGGTGATAGCGGCGCCGTGGCTGCAGTTCTGCTCAATTGCGTTTTTCGGCAGCGTCTGAGCGTTTCCAGCCCGGTCAGCCTCGTCTCGCCCCTTATTTCACCACCGTTTGAATCAATTTCTTTGCCATAAAATGTCCTTTTGAATTAGTTTTTGGCGCTAAACCATTGGCATTTAATCCTAAATACTAATCAAATGCAAAAAAAAAAAAAAAATTAATCTATTATTCTCTATCTGGAATTATTGTCAGTCCTCGGGCAGTGGAAGGAGGCTCGGCAACCTCTTAGCAGGGCTCTAATTTATCAGCGTATTTGAGTTAATGTGCCGCGAGTTGATTGCCGTGTTTATGGCACTCGTGAGGTCCGCTTAACAAGCTCGGCGGGTTAATCTTATTTAATGGAAGAGGAAGCGGGACACGGTCAGCTCGGTTAGTCGCTGATTTACTTTGGAATGTAGGCGTTGAGACTTTGTTTTGATTTCAGTTGCAGTATTTACCTTTTGCCGCGACACAATTTTAAAAGATTGACGCTAGAAGTGGCGCCGTTGAAGGTGTAAGTTGACGTGGGTGTCTTGATGGTCTTTTCCCAATCACCTATTTCCATACACTCACCTTCTGAGACCAAGCTTATACTGATGACGGTCATCTGGCTAAAGTAAATATGTGCTGGGTTTGAGCTTCAAATTAGCTGTGGTTCCATTACCCCTAGAATTGTGAGGTGGTTTTCCAGACGTATCGATTTAGAGGTATATTGCAAAAGTGTCATGGAAACACTTTTTTTTTTTTTTCGCATTTACGCATCATCGGACGTGACTACAGTTCGCTTCAAGTAAGAATGGTGCGTTATGTTAAGATGGAAGAGGACTGGATTGTTTTTACAAAGTAATCAAAGAGAAAAAACTGCAAACAAAGGTAAAGAAAACGCAAACGTAATTTTCGTAAATCTCGTGGGACAAGATTTGAGGAAAATTGCGTCCCGCCAGATGACCTTTTACGAGAATTACGGCTTATGCGCTTCACACCATTCAATGGAAACACCTGCAGATCGCAATTGTACTTTGTCGAAATTTTTGAAATGTCGCTTTTATTTTGCGAAAAACTGAAATGGAAATGCAGCTATTGACTTCTGCTCACTAACATGTCGTGATCAGACATTCACAGTGAGGCTGTGAACGTCTGATGTGTATGCACAACTAAGCCATTATTATTAATTATCAAAATATTAAGGTCTGGTACAAAATTAATTGAAGTTGTGGGCATCCGTGTTGTGGGAGCTCTGACATGTTCACCAACATGTGGCAGAATGAACTGGCTGTTGGGGCCCCATGCGGCTCCGTGGAGCCTCAACCTTCACTGGGACCCTGCAGTCCTTTCCATGCAAATGAGACGGAGGGAGGAGGACTCGGTTGGCTGTGTTCGCTGTATCTCCCTCCTTGCTTTCGCATTTCAAATGAATAAATGATAAAAGGCCACTTTTGTCGGCGGCTGAGTGTTTTCCCTTCGCTAAGCTCCCCGTTTTTTTTTTTTTTATTATTATTTTTACACCCCCCTCCTCTTCCCCCTCAGCCCCTGTCGTTTAGTGACATTCTCTCTGCTGCGCGTGTGCCCCTCAACCTCCCAACTCCAGCGCCCCCCCTCTATGCCAACCCCCTGCTGTGAAGCTGCTGCTTTTGCATAATGCTCATGTTAAATGGCTAATTTAGCCACGTGCTGAAATCGGCCCCGCCGGCGTTTAACCGCGTTTATCTGCGGGGCTGCGGGGCTGCGAGGCGAAACAGGAAAAATGACAATTTCCTCTTTGAGCCGCGGCGGCAGCGGCGGTCAGTTTGTTGCCTTGACATTGGATCCCTGGCGACAGCCGGGAGCCGTCCTTTCACCTGCTCTTGGCATTGGTCTCGCCGCGGCGCATCTAAATAATGGGCCATTACTGCGTCGCTTTCTGAGCGGCGCTGGAGGTCGGAGGAAGAGCGGATGCACTGTGACTGACAGCGCTCCTCTGCCTTACGGGATATGAATGAGTAAATTGAGGAAGTCGAACTCCAATTATTGTAAGCGCTAAACTCTGCATAATGCGCACTGCAACATTTTTTTTTTTTTAGATTTATTTATTTATTTTCAAAGTTAGCAGCAAATCTGAGAGATATAATGTGGTGGAAAAAAAATATTTTGTGAGTGCACTACGCTATTGCAATGTAGGGCCAAAGTTTTAATCTATTTATGTGATGATGCGTGTCGCTTATTTTGAACACAGTCCTTGTAGTTGGATGAAAGGAAGTTGGAGAAACCCGAGAGAATCTGCATGGACACATGGTGAACAGATATCTCGGTGACTTGACCCTGAACTTTAATGACTAAGAATTGGGATATGGGGTCGGTGATATTAAAAAAAAAAAATGTAAATGAAGACCTCTGAACACACAGTTGTTGAAATCAGGTCTTAAAACGTTGCCGCTAAGCGCATCCAAATTTTTCAACCGTCTTTTTAACTGCCGTTATTTACTCTCTTCTTTCTCATTAAAGCCTCCATTCATCCTCTCGTCAGTGCACTTTCATTGTCTCCAATTGGCAGTTTGACTGCCATTTTATGTTAACAATTGACGCTTTTAATATGTTCTCCTTAATTAAGTTTATGTCCCCCTCTGAAGCACTTAGAATCCGGGCAGCGCGGCTAATTGTGTGATTTATGAGCAAATAAAGCTGCCATGATTGGCGTGAACGCAAATTTTGACTTTGACACGTTTTGGAGCCACGTTCCACCACAAAAGTCTGTGGGTTAATGTGGAGTCGTGAAGGTGAGGTCGAAGAGAAGCTGAGTCACTGGGAATCCTTCCCCGTAGTTTTATTTACCGGCCCGCCCGCTCCCCAAGGACTCGGAGCGGCGCTCGGACATAATATTTATCCATGTGTCATCAACAACCAAGACCTCCCTCGGCAGAATATACGGTTTGCTCTGTAAGGCTGCAGTGATTTAGTCCGGCTTCAGTATCCGTCGCTGTTGGCCCCAGAGCGATAGATTCAGAAACAACACCCGCAGCTGAGGGTAGAATGCACAATTTGAATTTGTCAAACAAGGGATGGTGAAATGCAAAGTATAGACAGGGCTGCAAACGTATTAGTCCGGCTGTCATGTTCACATTTTCTCATTCTATCGCAGGGTTGTGCAGATCGTTGGTCTTTGACACGTTAGAAACTCAAGATTCATCTGAGTGAACAGCTACTTTACACCTGCCGCATCGTGAGTTCATGAACGCTCTAAATCCCTGCATTATTATTGTTGTTGTCCTGGTTGAGCACTTTCTTACCATCACAATTCTGACAAATCCCCTCACTAAAGCAACAGTTGTTTTAATGATTGACACATAATCAACCCTGCGAGCACTTCGAGGCGTCATTTGGTAAAAGAGGCTCAGGTGCTGGAGCGGGTTGTTATCCTTGGGCAACTTGACCCACATTGCTCTTGATGATTGTTCATCAGTGGGTGGATGAGGTGGTGGTTTTTGTTGGGGATGCGGGTCGTTATGCAGCCACAAGCACCGCCAGTGTATTCCGGTAAGTATAAGTGCACAGCTACTTTTTACGTTGAGTGCTGCAACAGTAAAATCCCCCAATTTGTAATTAGTAAAGTCCATCTTTCTATTACACATAGGTCCATTTATCAACTCTCTGTCATACATCTATCAGTCAATCAATCCATCGGTCTATGTTCATTTTAAAATTCGTTGAACCTTGGAAGATAGTTTGAGAGTCATGAGAGAACCAAAGCAAACTCAGCATTACTACCTCACCCTGATTTATTGACCGCAAAAAAACAGCCCCGCCCCCACTCACCCCCGCCCAACATCTGGACTTTTTAACGGTCTCAGAAATCACAGATGCAGGCGCGGCTGCTCGTGTTTCTTCCTGCCCTCAAAATGCCAGACGGGTGGAAATTCTATTAGGGCTCAACATTTACCGCATTTAATCTTTAATAGGGGCAGCTTCCCATTTTTTTATCGCATTTTGCCTTTTCTGAAGCATCAGTCGCCGTTGTTCACGCCTCGCGCACAAAAAACTCTGAGGCGCCTGATGCGCGGCGAGCCTTATCGGCGAGGACAGATGGGATTGTTGATATTTGACAGACAAGCTGATATCGGATTTTGGTTTTTATCTCCAGTCACTTCACAGGGTGGAGAAGAAGCCTGACAGCCTGCATTTTTCTCGGCGCGACAAAGGGGCTGAGACACGCGGCGCGCCGACAGATGGAGAGGCTGTGTTTTTAATAACCTCGGCGCCACGATGGCCTTGGCGATGATGCCAGACACGGGGGTGTCAACGCCGCGTCGTTGTGCCTTCTTGGCTCTCACATCTGTACCGCGCAGGGGGCAGGGGGGTGATAACGTCTTTTCTGGCATTCCAAATATGGCAGCGTGGACGCAGCGGCCACGTCGAGTTGTGGTTTCTGCTCTTTTTGTTTGCTTTTAAGTATTAATGTCTCGCACGTTTGGTCGTACGTCGCTCCTCAAAGAGCCCACTGTGATGCTCATAAGCCGGGCCGTTGGTCTTATTTAATGTTAGCTCCGACGCAAGCGCACACACGCGCACCACAGGTCGATGGCGTTTATGTTAAGAGGCACGAGACAATCCGCGGCATGCCTCCCGTGGCTCGACTTGACAGCTCGCACGCTTCAGCAAAAGCCGCTTTGACC
The DNA here is from genome assembly GCF_046127955.1 of Nelusetta ayraudi. Taxonomy (NCBI): domain Eukaryota; kingdom Metazoa; phylum Chordata; class Actinopteri; order Tetraodontiformes; family Monacanthidae; genus Nelusetta; species Nelusetta ayraudi. The sequence continues at coordinate 757,887 of NW_027466181.1, read as the reverse complement.
GTCTCCCCCGTGACAGCTCCGGGATAGGGATAGGGAGAGCGGGGGTGGGCGGAGCCAGCGCTGACCGCGGCCCGCTAATGTGAACTGATGGCTTATCTCTTGACAGCGCGCCGAATTTTAATGGCAACGGTCATGCTCACTTTTATTAGCGTGATGAATGGCTGCCGCGCTTCATCACGCCGACGCTGCTAACGGCTCGCTGGCGTGTAGGTTTGCATGAATATTACCTACGCGGGGGGGGAAAAAAAAAAATCAAACCTTTTTCTTTGGTATCAAATCCTCAACCCTAAAATTATACAAGATCGGTTTGAATGTTTGAATCATGCCTTCCATCGCGTTCGTGGTCAATGAAAAAGTCGAACCAAGTGTGCTAAAGATAAAAGTTCAAACAAGTGATGAATCACTGATGAATAAATTAGTGTTCTCCGGTGCAGCTCGACTAGACTGCAGAGCGGCTGCTGTGAGGGTTCCTCTTCATGTTTCACGGCAGTGCTGATGGAATAAAGAATCCCGATGAAGGAGACGGTGCTAATTATTTTCTGCCACTCTGTGCTGTAACGAGACAGATAAACAAAAGCACAAAAGTAAAAGCACACGTTGTGTTGTGTTTGAGCCAGCTTCAGGTATAAATGACAGGTTCATATACTGTCAGTACGCTGTTTCTTCTGCACTGCGCTGTTGCCAATTTAAGACATATTTCTGTTTTTCAGCAGCCAAGCTGCATGAAACAAATCAATCCCACAGACGATGTGCTGTCGGAGAAGTGAAACTTGGGCGGCTGCAAGAACCTGCAGTACAAAGGTGAAAGATTCCATATGATGCAGATTTCCCTTTGCAGGGTCTCGTAACAATCGTCTGTGTCTCCCGCCTGTCAGTGACACCGCGAGATAATGACCCAGTTCTTTCGCCTGGTCTGACGGTTGGCGCTAAAACACAGTTCTGGAAGTCAGTCCCTGGTGATTTCACAAAGGGAACTGAAATCTCTACCTGGTGAGTGACAAAGGCCGCGTTCAGACTGCCAACCAAGATCTGATTTTCAGCCAATCCAGACTGAAACCGGATGGCTCTTTTGTAGTCTGAACAGTCACAAATCACACGAAATCCGATTTTTGCAAAACGGATTAAAACCACCTTTGGGAGGTGGTAGTTTCACACATTTGGACAGATGCGCCTCAGTGTGATCAGCTCCAAACACACCGATGGGTTTTGACTGTCCGTGATGTCACTCTACGCAATGCAAGACCCAATGCGCCACCAGGGGGCACCATTCCAGGTGCGGAGCTGTAACGTCATGAAGCAGACAGAAGCAGTAGAAAACGGCAGCAGTCCCTGGACAGAGGAGGAAACTCATTGGCTCATCAGTGTGTGGGGAGATACTGCAGCTCCATTCAAGCCAAGCTCCAGGCCATGAATCACAACAAGTGCTGCTGTCGCAGTTATATGACGTCACACACTACACGCTACGCTGGACGACGCCTCCGCTCTGACGTTGTTGCTACAGCAACCTGTCAGATGGGTCAATAATGTGGCCCAGTCCGAACAGAGCCACATCCCATTTGGACACCTGTTAAAACCAGTGTGGACAGTCTGCCCTTTTACATTGTTCTTTCCTTATGTCACTTCTTCTGTCATTTGTCATCGTAGCTCTTTTCAATCCTACCGTGTCCTGTTGAGGTTTATTTCACGCTTCCTGTCCGAACCTCAGCCGCGGCGCATGGAGAATGCGGTTAATGTTTTGCCGCCTTTCTGCTGCCTTTGACCGAATCACCTCGATCTATAAGCACAAGACAGAGGTGTAGTACACAGGGCGCTCAGCACAACAGGAGGAGGTGGACAAGCCGGGCAGGGAAACCCCCGGGCAGGTTGGATCAACGGCGTCCTGCATTATTAATGGCGTATCGCCGGCGGGGGATAGGGTCGGGAGGGGTGGATCCGAGGGCCCGGTGCGGGGATGGCGTCTGTCAGTGAGCGCCACATCTGTCCCCAGGCAGGCTGGACTGCGTCAGTGTTTGTGTGAGTTAAAAAAAAAAAATGTTCCTAAAGAAAATAACTAAGAGATAAAGGAATAAATAAAAACAACCTTCGGTTTCCGTCCCCCTCACAACCTTTATTAATCACTCCTGCTAACTCCGCTGCTCCTGCCTCATCCTGTTACATTAGCTCATCGTGCGGCTCTATGCCGCTTTGTCAGACAACACACTGGAGGCTGTTTTAGAACTCATTAGTTTAATTGCCAATAAACAGCGAGTTTTTTTTTTCTTCCTTCTTTCGCAGCCACACGCTTGCACTTTCCAAGCCGCTACAAAACAGCGTATTGAGAAGAATGTTGGACCAGCAAATGAAAAGAATGCCAGCACCAGCTTCCAGGAATTCTTTTTATTTTATTTATTTATTTATTTTCTTCTCTCCATGCTGCTCGACTGTATAGAGAGAGAACAATTACTGCTTAGGCGGTAGTCGGGGGAAGAAAAAAACTCACCTTTTTGAATTCCACCACCCCTGCACCAGTGGAGTCAATTTCTTCTCCGCAGCTCCAACAATAACACATTTGTGGGCTTATGTGTGACTTCCCATGACTCAATAAAAAACAGATGAATAAATAATGAGACCAATGGAAGGTGGTCGGTAGCCTTACATGGCTCGGCTTCTTCTCCCTTACACAGAAAAGCTCCCTTGGCCAGATGCATAATTCATGCATTATTGGAATGCACGTGCGGGTTGGCAACGCGCAGCGATGATGGGAAGTCGTGCACACGAGTGAATCACAATGGGAAATCTTTGTCTTTTTTTGGGGGTTATTGTGGTTGGAATGGACCCATTCAATCAGCTCGCTGCCGTCAGAGGTCTTGGATGTTACACGCTGTTCGGCGCACACATTGATCTGATATGGAGCCAGAACCTGGACGTGCAACACAGGTTTTCAGCTGTTTCCTGAAGACTTCTAACACTTGGCAGTTCGATGGCGTCCGGATGATGTTTTACATCCTTTGTGTTTCAAAAACGACTGATCCGGAGACTCAGTTTTGCTGTAGGGAGTTCTATCTTCGTTGTAGAGGATGTAGCTGCTGTTTTGCTGCTAATCCATCCATCCATCTATCTTATCTGGGTGACTGACTCAGAGACTGTAATGACTCGAAACCAGATTATCTTTGGTTTGAGAGAATCCTGCATCAGCCTCTTGACAAAGGACTTGGAAAACTTTTGTCGGGGGAAGAACAGCATGTTTACTGTTTGTCAGTTTTCAGTGTGTTCCAGTTGAACAAAGACAAGAAAAATCTCTCGGCATAGATTAAGTGCGTATTCAAATTAAAAGGGAATTAACATTAACAACATTGTCAATACATTATTATCAGAATGGATTCTGAGGCAGACACGACTGGTATCCAAAGTATCGACCCGAACAACACCGGACATCGGGAAACTAAGGTTGCCGCAAGATGGTTTCTGATCATCAGACGCGGCTGAATCTTACACGCTGGCCGTCTGAAAGCGTCGCCCCTGTGAGACGGGCCACTGTGTGTGGAGAGGCCTATTAATGGCCAACTGTCCAATGCAGCACAAGAGATACGAGGTCCTGTTCAGGTTCTCCCTGGTGGGTCAAAGGTTGTGCAATTAACCTGCGAGAATGAGTGTTTACCACTGAGGGATGAATGGCTTGCACGCGTGGCTTTGTGAAAAGGTGCCGCTTTATTTATTTATTTATTTATTTATTAAATTTCCGCGCAACGTTTATGTCTTAACGCGTGCACGTGCGCGCGCATGCGTGCCCACCTCTCGGGCGATGGGACCTTGGACAGAGGAGTAATTGATTCAGAGAATCTTCAAATCAATTCATGGACAGCTGGGGCCAAGGAGATTAGAAGTGAAGCGCAGGCGGCCCGCAGTGTAGTCAGACAGGCCCCAGAGCAAACAGTAATCTCAGGATTATAGACCTTGGGGAGATGTACCTGTTTTCTCTCATTCCGCCACCCCCGCCCGCCACCCCTGGCTCCTCCGGGCAGTGACAGTCTATATTTCGCCGCTAACCACTTTCCCCGCTAAAATGCTGCGCTCCTTTCTTCCATCTGTGCAAGGCTAAAAGAAGAAGGAGGAGGAAAAAAAAGGCGGCGGAATGGAGACCGCTACTTCTGTGATGTCAGACGACTTTTGACCCCTTTTTTTATTCCCCGCATTATCCCCCCCCCCCCTGCCGTGCACAAAGCTCATTGCAAAAAGTAGCCAAGTCAGAGGCAGCGTGAGGTGATGGGGTTGGATGGGAGTGTGGGGTGGGGTGGGGTGGGGTGAGGGGAATGTGAGGATCATCAGGCCGTGTAGCTCAAAGCAACCACTTAACCTAATGAGGTAAATAAGGTAATGTGTTCAAAGGTCATTTGTATAATTGTTTCGGTGGAAGCGAGTGCAGACGAATGATGCGGACCTTTGTCCCAGGGCTGGTATATATCTCATTGGCCCCCACCAATTGATCAAATTAAATCGCCGGAGTAAATCTTTCTCATTAACGGCGGAGGGGACGGGGCCTTGGAAGGAGGCTAGCGGGAGTAATTTTAAAAAGAGCCAGAGAGAGAGGAGCGACGGGAGCCTCCGCAGGCTGCGTTCGAGAATACAAATCCCGGGTAAGTTGCACCATGTATGTGCCATATTTTGTGCTGTTCAACTTAGAAGTGCTTGCGTGTGTCCCGTCTACCCCCCCCCCCCCCCTCCCCACACACACACACACACACACACACACACACACACACACACACACACCTCCCAGAACAGCTGTGAAAAATACTGCCTATAAAGCTGCTAATTAACTGGAGCTGGGATTGGCCACTCGGTGCATCTCTGCGGTTGCAAAATGTGTCTTAATGTGAGACGGGAACCAAAACCGAATCCATTAAGCGGAGTCCATGGTTTATTAAAAAAAACAACAACAAAAAAACACCACCAACAACAAAAAAACCTAATTGTTTCTCTGGGGATTTGAGTGAACAATGCCAAAGATGATTCTGTGGGGGCAGCGTGCGCTGTGAAATCACTGACACGAGGTATCTTCTTCTTTCTTTTTCTTTATCCTCTCTCTTTCCCCTCATTACCAAGTTTAATATTCGAGGAAATCCTTCCCCGTCTTAGTCAAAGCGGCGAAAACTTTAGCTGTTACTTCAGCAAATGAACAACAAAATACACGTTGACAATGGCTGGTGCGTTTTCCCCGTGAACCTCCTAATGAGACGCCACTACCTCTGAAACACTACGGAAGCCCTGGAATAAAGAGATAACAGGTTTGCGACAGAACGATGCGATGTGTAGCAGGACAATTGAGCTGACGGCGCCAAATGAGCAGCGAGAAGATGCTGTTCCATCTTCTGGGACAAATGAGTCACTCGTGCTTGACGTATCGAGTCTGTTCATCAGATCGCCTCATTGTACCTCCGTCCATTTGGCCGCTGAAACTTTGAAAACATCTAATTTTAGAAAGGGGTGGGCGGCAATGTCCGAGGAGGGACCGCCGAGATTGTCGTCGGGTTAAATTTGAGTGCAAGGTAAATGATTACGGGATCAATAAAACAGCTGATTAGCAGAGCAAAAAAAAGAAAGAAAGAAAAAAACCCAGGCCTGCGTCAGAGCACTTTGCAGAGTAAAAAGAAGGAGCTTTTTTCCGGGATTAGCCGGACAGATGTGATGAATTGTTGTTTCAAGGAAAGTAGTTGGCAATAAAAAATAAAGCACACCCAAAGTCATCATGTTATAACATTGTGTGAGAGGCAGCTGGATTGCAAAGATCTCAAGACAACCTGGCACATCCATTTTTAAACCCTACCCTTAACCCTGAATTGTTTGGCGGCCTCATTGTGGACATTGCGATTTGGGAAGTTTTATCAAGTCGAAGGGCATATCGTCGCTTAAAGGGAAATACAGAATGATGGCAAGGTTTTCTGGGCATTGACTTGTGTCAAGTCTCGCCAGGTGTGGGTGCACTGACACCAGCTGATTTACTTGAGAACTCTGACTGGACTGTCCTATTCAGTTTTCGCAAGAGCCTTCCCTCCTCCAGGCACCTTCTATTGACCGTATTCCAGCCGCACTTGCGAAATGTATCTCACGAATGTACAAAAAAAGCAGCCGTCTTGTGAGGTCAGTCACACACAGGTTCGGCAGCCCTGATTTTACTTCATTTAGTGGCTCTCCTGCAAACCTTCTGCGATCAAACCTAGAGGCCTCTGTCCGAGCGAAGCCCTAAATTGAAAATGCTCTGCCTGAGGAGATTAGACGGGCGAAGGGGGACAATAGAGAAAGAACGGCTATCTCAGTCAGCACATTCCTGCCGGAGACGGTTGGGTCGAGGCCGCTGTAACGAGATGAGACTCCTGTCAGCGGTGTGGTCACATTGATGAGAATAGAGGCCCACACAATGTTCCGTCAAGGGGTTCCTGACAGCCACTTAAGGTGATTACTCGCTGATTAGCTCGCGCGGTAATCACAAGATGAGTCCCGATGTGGAAGCGATTGTCGCTCGGCGGTCGCCGACCTCGACAGAAGCCCCGCTGCCGAGTGAAACAGTGGAGGACAGACAAATCTGCTGACCGTGTTCACCATGGAAGGGAGTACATTGAATTTAACGTACGCTGAAGTGCTGTCACCATGCAGTTTTCTTTCCTTTAGTCGTTGCTGTCAACGTCAAGTGGATTAATTAATGAAGTCATGCTTACTATCACTGTTAATTCTTCTTGGTGCACGGGAAACACAGCCTTGATTGGAAGTTCACCCAGTTATAATTATACGCTGGGGTCTGATAGTCGTCAGGAATAATGGATTTGTTTCACATCTCTTTTTGGAGCGGAAGAAGAGATGCTTTTTTTCTCCATGCTTTTTGTCACTATTTCAGTTTATTTTCCAAATTCCAAATGTTTGTGAATGGAACCAAAGTAGAGAAACACAAGTCACAGGAGGATATTACCATCCCCCATTGGGCTGATGCGTTCTGTGTTTACTTGACTGGCCAGAATTTACTCCCCAGAAATGTCTAACCGAAATCCTGAAACCAAACAAACAACAACTGACAGACAAACTGCTGTTTTTGTTTACCACCGTAATCTCACAGCTGACTACAGTGGCTGCAATCTGCCAAGAAATGTGCAGCTCGTCTGGCTGTTGGGTCTCATTGAAGGCGGATCACGGACACATAAAAAAAGGAGTTCTTGTTGCATTTTCAATGAATTAAATAATTACAAATAGCAGCATGAATATTTTGGGGTGACTTCGGTGCTATCCTGACATTCTCCTGGAGAGAATAAATATGTGCTTGAAATCCCTTTTTTAAACTTTTTATTCTAAATCCATCTTTGGCTTCTGACTCCGTAAACAGAATGTCAGCCTCATGGTTACAGATGAGGATAATCAGAGGGAACATCAGACCTGTTTGGATGGTGCAGGAAAGGCCAACATGAGATTAGCTTCTTACAAAAAAAAAAAAAGGATTTATTTTATGTTGAACTTTTACAAATAACAAATAAGGATAACATATTGCTTATGTGACACACATTCAGCATTTATTTACGTGCGCTGTCTAAGACAAGTTAGTTTTCTGTAGACTACTATGTATGTATATTTAGATGCAGCAAGTGCAGTAGTAATAATGCTGTCGTGCAGGTGTGAGGCATATGTGTGCTATGTGCATATCTCTGCACTCCCTGTCCCTCATTTCCATTTCATGGACATGGCAACCCCAAGGGACCATGAATTCATCAAAAAAAGAAATATATAAATATACATTTGAATCCATCCAATTACTGTGGAGACACTTTAGCCAGAACCAGTAAAGCAAGGTCCAACTGAACCACTCTGCCATCACAGGGGTGGTGCCGCCGCGCTGGCCAGCTCCGTGAGATTGAATCTACGCTTTGCTCAAATTCTATCTGCCGTGGGCTCGTGGGCCTTTTGCCTGACTGGTGCACTTTTAGAAGCTGCGTGCATGTCCAGCAAAAGAGATGATTGCTCTTTCCATTCATTGCTAGAAATTTTTGGACATAAGAAATCGCAGGTCACGGGCATAGTGCGTTACTAAAGAAATAATTTTGACGGGAACATCCCCTGGGTTGCCAGTTCTCATGTGCGTCGTAGAAGTAAACAAGATAGAACAGGAAAGTATTTTGCATGTTTAAGGTGCAGGGTTACTGTTTGCCTCATTTCCTCCAGACTTGAGAAGAACAAAGAGCATCAAGGACTTGTGAGTGGGCACCGGATGAAATGCATCCCTGAGTCTGTGCAGCGATCCAAGCAGAGCTTACCACAGAAAGCCCGAGGTTTGACACAATCATGCAGTTTTTACGCTTATCAGAGTCTCAACTAGATGACATCTGGTACAATTTACATGATATGTAAATCAGACTGGCAACAAAACGGCGTCAGGAGGCAGCAAAGGCAAACGTGGTCTGAAGTTTGTTTTTTGTTTTTTCAAGTTTCTGCCAAAGTCCCACAATTTCAGTCTTTTCAGTGTCCTGTTTCTTGGTGGTTCTGTGCTTTTCTAGTCTTGTTGCCTCCTGCCTCCTGTCTTCGTTCATGTACCTCCACAGTCGCAACCTGCCTGTCACTCAGTTCTAATCTTCTCCTTTGAATTGTCAGTTGCTTTACGTGTCTCTTTGTGTGCCTCCGACGTGAAATTCTTCCTTGTTTTCCAACACATTTCACTTTATTTTTTGACATTTTGAATTTTAAACCTGATTTGTCCACAGTACCAAAGTCCACAACCTCTTTTAACCACATGGCTGGCTAGCCTAGAGTGAGAGCTCTGCCAATCCTCTCTCATTCTTAGTGGTTTCTTTATCTTGTTACTCTTTTCCTGCACCTCATTTCTTCCAACCTGCTTTTTTCCAGTATTCCTAATATATCCCGGTGTGAACTTTGCACAGACACAGCGATGACATCTTTACTAATAATCCGTCTGTGTAGTTTAAAAGGGTGTGTGCAAAGTAGTAGAAAAATAATAACAAGGAGGAGGTCACAGAAAGGTTAGAGGCACCCATTACTCAAAAAACACTGCACTTTATGTGTAATGGATTTCTTCCTGAAGGATTGCTAAACACAGTGGCAACAAGGTGCATCTATTAAAGGGGCCACTGCCCCGAGAATGGCAAATTGTAAAGACGCCCAGGCTTTTCTTTTCTGTTGTAGAAAATCTGGAGCTTTTTCTGCAAAACCCTCTGGCTTCTACATTTATAACACGTCCACCAATTATCCACATCCACACCTGAGCTGCTCATTAGTGAACATGTAAAATTGATTGTCTTACAAATGCACGTAAATCCAGTCAATACCTCGACTCCCTGATTTTGCACAGGTCCCTTTAATTCCTCAAGCACCCACACTCGTCGAATCTGAGCTCTTCCCATTGTGTTTGATTTCAAGCATTTCTTCTGTGTTCATTCCGCCCCCGCTTCCTGATTTTCAGGACAGGGAGCACACTAGTGTGATTAGCAGGTGACTCACGTGGATGTTGATGGTTGGGAGTTAATACTGGGATGTAATTCTGCCCTAGTGCTAATACTTGGCTGATTCCAAGGACGGTGGACATTAATTATCGTTGCTGCTATGGCTTCCAGCATGAAGTGTTCTTTGCCTATTCTGGTCTAATTAAACATCAGCAAACCAGAGGTAAGGCATAGCTAGCTAGCTAGGTAGGTAGATAGGTAGATAGATAGAATCATTTTTACCTCAAGTTCTTTTCTCGTTAAAAATACAGACTAGAAACACTCATAAGAAGTGTTCACAAACACTGTCGCCAAGAGCTTTCAGGTAGCACTGCTTGAGGTCGTTGGCCAAGACTGGCTTTAGCTTACCCTGAACAGTGCATCTCTCAGAGAAATCATCAACCATTTTTTTCCCTTCCACACATATACATACAGTATAAATGGTTCAATTTTCATGACCGAGGACAATTATTTTGTTGTTGTTGTTGTCGAGTCTGAATGACAAGACCTTTTGTTCTGCTGAAGAGAGATAAGTGATCCTTAGGTGGAGCCCAGAAACCGTCTCTCCTTGAGATGATAGAAGACCTGCACAATGCCTCGCTATCCAGCATTCAATGGGGAAAACAATAAACAAGCCTGAGGAGGCGACAGAGAGATTGATAGACACGCGGTGCTGATCGCTCAAGCAAAAGAAGCTCACTTTACCGGCTCCCTGCTTTATGCACATTTGTGTTTATGAAATTGCAATCGATTGTTTCAATTACATGCGCTGTTAGACCGTGGCGTTGTCACGACTGATGCGCCACCCGCAGTCAACCTTTGGAAAAAAAAAAAAGAAATATCATTTGAGTTGTAAGCGGTGTAAAAACTTATTTTTTAGACAATTTTTTTCCTCGTTTTTTTTCATCTCAACGCTGTCTGAAACACTTCAGTAACGCAGCCTCTTCATCACACCCCGACAGTAAAAACAAAAAGACAACACACTACAGAGCCTTTCGTCTCCACTCCGCTGACAGACGTATGGATACAAGCTCTGACCTCAAGGAGGGGATCGTTGATAGAAGAAACATCTCAAAGCAGGTTCCGCTGTGATGGCCTCGGTTTCACCCCCCCCCCCCCCCTCCCGTGATAGAGGAATCATTCTGTGATTTGACAGGCCGTGGAAGCTGGGTCACTCAGAATCCAAGTACAAATTCCCGCGGACTAATCTCGCAATGAGTCGTTTGTGGCATGCAGGGAAAACTAATGGGTGTCTTTTGAGGAGAAAGAGGCTGGAGAAGACCTGCGTCTTGGATGCAGCAGTGTGAGTGGTGCACTCTGTGTGCGACATTATCTCAGTGCACAGCATGACACTGAAGACTTGCGTCCACCAACTTACTGCTGTGGTCCTAGTTGGACACAGTGGTTGCATCGTGGCTCAAGGGAAAATGTCACCCCCCGAACTCAGAACGGCTTTAACCGAGAGTCTGTGTGTCATGGAGGATTTTCCTGCAAGCGTTAAGGAATAAGACTGATTGCATTTTAACAGGGACACATTGTCTCAGAGGTTTTCTGTTGCTTTTAATGCAGAAACCTAAAAAGAAACGGTTGGCTTGAAGAAGTGTAGAACTTCTCGCTACCACCAACCCACACAACCCGAGCCTCCAGTCTCCTTCTCCCACTGTTGTTGTTGCTGTTTAGTTATTTCTTGTTTATTTATATATTTATTTAAAAAAAAAAGCTCTGTTAGAACACAGAGCATATGTGTGACGATACACATGAAGACCTCATCTGCATGTCAGCTAAGGCACTTTAGAGTTTGGTGAATTCCTCATGCCAGACATGGACCTTCATCGAGCATTCCCTTTAATGCCTTTAAAGTATTTTTTTAAAATTCATTTTCTGATATATATTTTTTTCCCTTTTCAGGTCAAACCTGGGTTGTTTTCTTCCTCAAGGTGACTGCTTTTATCGTTATAGAGCAGATAGAGAGACCTTTGAGAACGTGCCCATAATTAAGCACAATTAATTAAATGAGACGCGGCTGAAAAGCAGCAGACTCTTGTGGCTGACCCGTATAAAAGACGAACTCGGCACAGGAAGGCGCAGGTGTGTTCACTCCCTCCAAAAAAAAAAAACCAAACACAAAAGGGGTTTTCGAATGGCACGTACTCGAGCTCGAAACCGAAATCCAGACAGAATGCAAACTTTACATCTGGGAAACAAATTGAGGTATTTCTTGAGGTTTGTACTTTGCACTTGTCCGTGTGACAATCTGGGATGAGTCTCGAACTTGCCAGTGAAACAGAAAGAGCTGCTGTGCTTCCTATATGTGCCTCCGCACACTGGACTGTGTCTGGACGCTGCAGACTCACTCGCTGGAGTATCTCACTTGACCTTTCCCACAACATGCAGCCCGTGCTCCTTCACTCTCAATTAACCGAGGCAGCACTGAGGAGTTGATAGAAATCCTATTGACTGTACAGTACACAAATTCCTGGCCTCTAATCCCCATAATTCCGGCGTATCGTATTGTCATTAACCACTCGCAGCCGTGTAAATACAAATCCTTCCACCTTTCACTTTGCTGTCCAGAGAATAATTGCTGTATCCTTTCCTGAGAAGTGTTCCCCGGGGTGTGTGTGTGTGTGTGTGTGTGTGGGGGGGGGGGCAGGCGCCGCCGCTCTTGGCACCTTAATATGTAGCTACAGTGGCAGCGCACGAGGAGGGTCCTTCTGCGAGCGTGCCGCGCCGTCACCGACATGGCAGACACGCCGGCTAATTAGACCTCTGCAACCTCCGAGCGATAAAACACTCGAGCGTCTCGTCTTCAGGCTCCAAGCGTCTAACTTTAGGCTGGCAGATGTGCGGCGGGGTGGGAGGCTGACTGGCGTTTGGAGGTTTGCTGAGCGAAACGGGGCATGTTTGTTCGCTTTTAACTCCGACAGCCTCCAGGAAAATGTTTTTTTATTCATAGAAAGTGCACGGGTTGGGAGGAGCACTAATAGGGATCGAGAGGGGGAAAAACAAACAGACTTATTTTTTTAATGAAAATGGCCGTGTTGCTGTAGCCTCACAGAAAACACAGAAATACTGTGTGCATATGCTCCCTGATCATTAGAGACGTCTCTAGGTTCTTTGGGTAAGTCTCATATATCAGGTATGTTTCAAGTATTAAGTCCCTCGGTTGGAACTGGATCATACTTTCGGTGCCGCGCAAACTTCAAGCCATATTGCAATGAAACAACAGCAGTAGCAGATGCGACAGACAGATTTAATTGCGTATTTACATTGACTTTGTGTACAAATGTTTGGTGTGAATGTGACTTTACTCAACTACCCAATTAGCTGTGTTTCCTTGCAGAGTGGCTAGCCGCTATGCTTTGCTGTGTTTAATTAGCTAAGTAGTCAAAGCCCAGAGTAACATGGAACCATCTACTACACTAAGAAAAGGGGTCATGGACATTTTTTATTGTTCTTCCTCTTAATGTTGAAGAGCCTCCACTTCTAATAAAATGTTCTGGATTACTGAAAACACACTGCTAATTGCTTTAGCTGCAGCCTTCGTTTACAAGGTTCTCTAGCTTCGTCCAGGTCTTCTTCCACAGGTGTCCACGGCCTAGATTCCAGAGCTCAGCCAATCAGATTAGACAAATACACGAAATGATCTGCGGCCACGCTTGGTTTAGCTAATGCCTTCGCTAATTCGCATTCACGTCAGGTCGTCCCCCTCTTATTGACCAAGCGTGCTGAGGAGAGGCACCTCCGGAACTCTGCCGGGCGATTTCCCACGGGGCCTTGGAGAGATGTCAGCATGGACAACACAGGTTAATTATTCCTCTGGAGACTCGGACCAGTCTCTGTGATGAGAATTAGTTCACTACACAGGGACAATCATCTCCTTAAAAGATGCAACGGAAACTCTCTTAGTCATTCTGTCTGTTCTGCATTTCAATGAATATTTCATGGCTCCGAGACATTCAGACCCATGTTTCCTGACCTATATATCAAAAGTTAAATATATCTATCTATTTATCCACACATGAGAGACATTATTTAACTAAAAACACCCTCGCACACATTCCTCTGCTCATATATTCCATTAAGCATAATAACTTCGGCCTGTGAGTCCTATTCAATCAACTTCAATCAACTTTTATTTGTACAGCGCTAAATCACATCCAAAGACGTCTCAAAGCGCTATTCTCATTGATATGTTCACCACACTGTTGGAGACGTTGCAACAAATGTATTGAAAACTTCATTTCACTATTCACTAGTGAAATAAACAAACAAAAAAACAACAACCCAAAGCTATCCATTTACTTCATGGGTCCCGCTGTGATTTCTGTCCAAGTGCTGATAACAAGTCAATTGGAATAAATAAATAAATAAATAAGCAAAATCAAACAATTTAAATGTGGTTTTGGGTTGGTATTCATATATAATTCCATGCTTTATAGGGCATTTAGTCCTTTTATTTATTTATGTTTTCTCACCAGTGAAAGTACTAGATTGGGAATAATAAATCAATTAAATCCCAGTTTCTTCCAGTTTTGCTTTTGTATTGTGCCTGTAAGTGCCAGTCATGCTGTGGTCGATTTGGTGCTTGAAGGTGAGATTTTAAGGGCCAGATTGCAATAATAATTGAAAAGAAATAAATAAAATAAAAGTGTGGTAAATTAAGGTAAAAACTAAGGCAATATATTAGTATGCTAATGTAAGACATGTGGTGGCACTATGTGCCAGAGCCAGTCTGAATAATAAATATTGTAGAGACTTCATCAAGATAAATTTCATTTGATGCCGTTGATCCTTTTAAAATGCTACACGCTGAGTCTTTAAATAGAAACAATCTTCACCGGAGACAATCAGACCTTCAGGACACCAAATAATAATTTTAAAGCCAAACGGGATCACTTATTAGCAGTTATTCGAGCCGTCGCCCATCCTCCATCCTGCCGTCGTCCCGCATTTATCCCACTTTGAAATGAAAATACAAAGCACTTCAATTTTGCACACCTGCTTCAAACGCGGGCGCCGCCGCTGCAGCTGTGTAATATGGAATTTCACTCCGGTCCCCATTAGACAGAATCAACATCAAACCGCAAAGCGCCATGCAGCGCGGAAAGATGATTTGAGGAGAAGCGTTTTTGATGTTTCCAGCTCGGCGGCTGATAACATCACACACGGCGATCTGCTGGATAGCGTCTGACTGAGACTGACTCCTGTAACTCAATATATGCAAATGTGAGACAGGCACAGGTTCACTTGTAGCGATTATCCACGTACAAGATCTTTGATTAAGGCGGCAGCGTGTGGCGAGCATTGATTGGAGGTGCACTTTTTTCAATGGCCCGTGTCTCATAGACTTTCTTTTTTTTGTTGAAACCAATCAGTGATTACATCTGTTAGGTGTTGCGGTCATGTTGTGTGTTTCCGTTGTTATCAGAAGTCTTTCAGAAGTGTCTTTTTCTTGGCATTTTTAAGAATATCTTCTAAGAAAATTGATGGAAACAAAACTTTCTTGTTTTCATCTCAAAACTTGTTTTTCTGTCACAAATTCCTGTGCAGTGTGAAGACTCTGGATTACTTACATTTTAGTTGTTTGGCCTCCGGACATTTCACATCGTCTATATTGCAGCCGGGGTGTACAACTGTAAAAGACAAGAAATACAGTAGCAAGCGAATGGAATTCTGTGGGGACCAAATCGAACCAAAGCGATCAGCGGAAGTAACCTGAACGAGTCCCTTTTTGCTGTCTCCAAACTTCCTGCATGTCGTCCACACATACAGCTTCAATGTGACTGATTGAAATCACCTGATTATTTCCCGAATTCACACACACGCACACGCACACGCACACACACACACACACACACACACACACACACACAAACACCAACAGACGAGATGCTGATTTTTGGTGTCAACAAGTCCAAACGTCTGAACCAGGGTTCAACCGCTCATCCTGGTTCCCGAGACGCGACCTGCCCGGGCAGGCGTGAGTCTGTGAGAAAAGCCTCGGCGCCGCTCGCTCTTCTTCACACTCATCTTCTCCGGGATGACGGACAGCGACGCACACATTGATCTTCGCGGGGAGACGTGTTCCGGGCGTCGTACGGAGGCAGAGACGATCGGCCGCCGCCCTGAGGGAAACGTTACACCGGGTTCACTCGTTCGCATGTCTCTCCATCTCTGCCTCTCTCTCCCTCGGAGTTAAAACAAGAAACCCCCCCCCCCCCCCCCCCCTCTCACCACACACACACACACACACACACACACACACACACCCCTCCCCATCTGCCTTTAAGCTGCTGTAAGCATTCCACGGCTTTGCGGCACATTTCCTTTATATTTTTTTTTCTGTTTCTTATCATGCATAACACTAAAGGATAATCCCAAAGTCGCGTCAACAAATGCTGCGGTGTGAGCCCCCCCCCCCCTCCCCCCTCTCCCACACCCCTCCTAAAAGATTAATAAACACATTTCTTTTTCGTCTTTGTTTTCCCCTTCCGAGATTTAAAGATGCTGGCCCTTGTAGAACAGCGGCGAGGATGTAATCGCTCAAGACTCCAGTGGAGACATTAATTCAGGGGAGCGCGTGCACTTTGTAACATAATTAAAAGTTGTCCGGGGGAAGGGACGGGACGGCTGCGGGGCGCAATTACTCATAACTGCCAATGTGATAACATGAAAGTCTGCGGATCACATTATTGCCTGCTAATGCAAACACGTTTCAGATCAGCGAGCCGCTCCCAAACGCTTTCCGCAGGTTTGCGCCGACAGTTTTTACGCATGCACGCCAAAACACACAAGACCGACGCACAATCTTGAAGGTTGCGGTTGACCTGCCTGAAAAGCAAAAGCTGAAAGGTGGAAATATGCCCACACCGGCCAGTTTATTAGGCGCAATGTTCAACTGCTTGTTGACGCACGCGCTATGCTAATCGCCCGGCTGCAGTCAGTGCGCTTGGGTGCAAAGACGCAACGATGACTCGTTCATTAACAACTATCACCGGCCACTTTATTAGGTACCTGGTGTGAGCAAGGTGAACTTGAGGAAGCCACCAGATAAAGCCATTAAAAAGTCTTTGACGAGAAAATAATTGGACCCCCTAAAAAAAGCCTTCGGCGTCCTGTAAACACCTGCGCTTCCCGATATCCGTTTTATGTCGCTGTAGATTTTCCAGCGGGCCGCTGATTTGGCAGACGCGTGCGAAAACAAGGTGGAAATGTTTCCCAAAGTATTTATAGCACACTTTTGAAGCAACTAAGCTCGTCTGGCTTGGATGCGGTTCATAATTAATTCCTCATTGTTTGTGTTCAATGGGGTCGCCGGGGTTAATTGAGTCTTACTTCAAAAAAAAAAATTCTGGCCCGGAGTCTCACGTGCGCTCCTTACCATACATTCGTTTTAATTAATATAAACGGAGCGGGCAGGCAGCCTCGCCGAGCCTAATGACGGGCAAATGCTGTGTAAACAACAACAAAGGCTGGCCCCGCTCAACTTCCTGTGCGCTTTTAGCTGACACGGCGTCGACGGCCCCTCCTTCCTCGCCGCTGATAGATGGGCCCCTGCGCTGAGCTGGGCCGAGCCGAGCGGAGATAACCCCCGAAGCAAGGGCTTGTGGGTAAAGGACAGGGCGTTTGCGGGGCGCTCCCGTCTCGCTCCGCCGCGGCTTTTGAAGCGGCGCTCCAACAGTAAACACAGGAGGCTTCGCTAATGGCCTGTCCTCAATTATGGACTAAAACCCCTTAATTATGTTTTATTTACCCGGATACACATTATGCAAACTTTTAAAAACTGATGTTTTGCATCAGGCTAAGCGGCAATAATTCCCTCTCTCGAGTAAACTCCATCTGTTTGCCGATAATTATGAAACAGAAATACATACCAGTGTGGCGGGACGGCTTCAGTCACCTTTCACAGTGTGTTTGAATGGAAGAAATGTCGTAAACAAGACAAGCTGGTGATGAAACAAAAGGATTAGCCGAAGTGGCTGAATGTTCAACAGATTTAAAGATCCCATATTGTACAACATCAATGAATGTTGGGACGTCACAAACGGCTCGGATATCCCTTCTCATGGAAGTGACCACACCCCCAGCCAGTGTTTGGGTCTGCCTAAGAACACCTTATTCTGTAGCAGCAAGATAAATCTCCGAGTTTTGTTCTGTTTTTTGTAGACAGAGGGCTAAAGCCGCATTCAGACTGTCAGCCAAAATCCCATTTTTAGCCGATCCAGATTGAAACCGGATGGCTCTTTTGTAGTCTGAACAGTCACAAGTCACATGAAATCAGATTTTTGCAAAAATGGATTGAAACCACCTTCGGGAGGTACTTTCAAATGGCATTTGGACAGATGCGTCTCAGTGTGAACAGCTCCAAACACACCGATGGGTTTTGACTGTCCGTGACGTCACTCTACGCCGCTCCAGGCGCGGATCTGTAAGGTAGTGGAGCAGACAGAAGCAGTAGAAAACAGCAGCAGTCCCTGGACAGAGGAGGAAACTCATTGGCTCATCAGTGTGTGGGGAGATACTGTAGCTCCATTCAAGCCAAGCTCCAGGCCGTGTATCGCAACAAGTGCCGCTGCCGCAATTATATGACGTCACACACTACACGCTACGCTGGACGACGCCTCCGCTCCGACGTGGTTGCTACAGCAACCTGTCAGATGGGTCAATAATGTGGCCCAGTCTGAACAGAGCCACATCCCATTTGAACACTAAAAAACTGTGTGGACAGTCAGCCCTAAAAATCGGATTTGAGAAGGAATCTGATTTGAATCAGATTTGCCTGCAGTCTGAAGGCAGCTTAGGCGTGCCTTTTTTCTCCTGGTTGCATTGTGAGTTGACACAGACCACTTCCGGACTGCCCTCCACCGGTTCTCCAGCAATTGTGATTTTTACCTTGTTGACCTTAAAGGGCTGGTGCAGCACGCTTGTATTGTTGCGCCACAGTCATTCTTCACATGACGGGCGTCTGATGTGCTGTAACCATCTCATTGGTAATATTGCACAGAAGCTTCCAAGTGTTGATTATGGAGTGTTATGTTCCACTGGTTGTACGACACTACCTGATTTAAAGGTCAAACTTGGATATTTCTGGAGAGAGCATTTTTCTTGTCCATCAATGAGAAGGAAATGTTTTGGATTTTATTGTTTTTTCGTGTTTCTTGAACTTGGTCCCAAATTGAGGATGACTAAACTGTCAATACCACAATAATACAAAAAAACTAACTTAAATGCACACCAGTGATTTGACAGAATCCACCACACCAGCGTGATAAAACAACACTGTAGTGACATTTTATACCTCCCAAACATCAGAGGTCATCTTTATCTTGGCTCCCTGCTGTTTCAGGAAGGGAGCATGTGACTATAAATCGCCTTCTGACACTTCTGCGTAGCACAGTTGTCTTTCCGTGTTGACACGTGCACACTGTGTTTTTTTCAAACCAGCAGCTTCAGTGCACGTGGCTCTGTAGTCCCCCACCGGCTCTTTTTGCTTTTTCTTTGATACTGAGCTTCAGATACTTGTCATCACACCATGTGACCAAGTTCTCCATCGGTCGTCCTTCTCAAGATTTTTTGTAAAAGGAAAAAAAAAAAAAAACTCTTTGCGTGAAGGCAGCATGTCTTTCATTGGAATTTCTTTCACCGAACTATTACATCCCATCAGGAGACCTTAAATCCTGCCTGACGGCCACTGCCTGTTGTTCGACCGAGTTTTCAAAGCTTTTGTGGTCAGAACGGTTACGTGCTTGGCAGACAGACCAATGTTCAATCACCAAGTCGTATCCACCTGTTAACCCCACCCAGGGACAATCTTCAGAGGGTCAGCAAAAATTGTGTCTTCCCCTTGACAACGATACAACAATCACTGCGAAAGTCTGTGTTGCCTCACCATTTTAATGTGGCCTCTCAGTGTTGTAAGCCGACTCGCTAGCAGTAATGGCAGCTAACAAAGCATTTGGATTGTCGATTGTTGTGTGACAATTCTGGTCTTTCGGTTTTGTTTTTCGACGTCACATTATGTAACAATCCACTTGACCAATCCTTGACTTCCTGTTCTTTTTGCGTTTTGGAATCTACGCATTGCAACCACTCACTTTTAGAAGTCAGCCCTTTGTGACGTCACAGAGGGAAACAGTACCTCACTGACATGTCTCCCAGGTTTGTGACAACACCCACAACCAGCCAAGTAATTGGTTCCTTCATCCTAGACCACCTTGTTTTTGTCCTTTCCCCAAAACACGTAAAACGGTCCAGTTTAGCAGGAAGCTAAAACTGAACATTTGTAGGAAGCTGTAAACACAGGGCTAAATATAAATATTCTTTCTGGTGATTCTGGAGAGCCTTTTTGGTTAGGTGTATTGCAAGGCTCCTTCACTGGAATCATGGATAAAAGACCAGCGTTGGATCAGGGAGGCGACTGAAATTAGGAGACGGGGCCCAGGGACGATGGACCGGGAGAAGGGAGCCTACATGCTCACTCACACCTGGAGCAGCATCCCGGAGACAGAGGGAGGTGTGACAGGTCGGTTACACCTCCATAATATCAGCTGATAAAGACGAGTCACACACGCCACCAAGACACTTCTGAGGGAGGCAGAAGCGCCGCCGAAACATGCCGAGGTAGGACAGAAAAAAGAAAGACACAAACATTTCTTTTCCTTCACCCCATCTGTGTGCTTTTTAATATTTATGACTGACATTGGAGACAGTAGTGGACGATAACAGCAATAATTCAACTGATAAATCAGGTAGGTCAGGAATCCATTATTACTCTGTGCCGTCGTCATCTATTACCAGTGGCTAAACCCCGCCAGCAGTCTTTTCCCATCTCGCCGACTGTCTGGATGACTGATCAGGCTTGTGGTTGTCGAGCCTCTTCCCAACATTGCGCCGCTGCCGCAGACAACAGCGGCGGCGGCGGCCCCACATACGTCTGGAGCAGCCCCGGACTCCTGGCCCTAGTGGTGTGGCGCGGCGTGGTTAACGTGGCAGTCAGCGTTAGCAATGGACCGATTCCTCACAACCTTGTCTGCAGGTGGCGCCACTTCATGAATCACAAGAAGCTGAACGCTCGGTCACAGCCACCACTTCAAGTCTGTGAGACGAGGTTCAGCACAAGGTGGCGGTGCTGAATCGACGTTTAATTGTGTCTGTTAGCCTTGAGTGTTACATATTGAAACTAATAAGGCAACGTGCGGTTGTGTGGCCAAGAGCGAAGCGCTATTCATGACTGATGTTGAACTGATGGTTTTAAGGAGGTTTTTGAAAAATACAAATTTATTTTATAAGGACGTAGAGTCATAATAAAAAAAAGTACATTATAGAGAATTCTCATGTGTGCTTTCCACTTTGAGAAGCCAAGTGTAGCATCGTTCTTTTTACGTCCTTAAATACCCCAAACGCTGAGCTTCCACACTTTCAAAGTGAATTCTCCATTTTGCGACTTGTCTGTTTCTTCCCAGAGATCAATACGACTACATCGCAGTTTGAGAAGTTGACTCGGAGGCCTCGTGCTGAAACAATCAATTTTTTTTTTCTTAACAAAACTACAGCAGCAGCACCCCTCCACCCTCCAATCTGCCCTCCACCCTCCACCCCCCCCCCCCAAAAAAAAAAGTAAAAAAAAAAGTGTAAGCAAATAAAGGAGTCCAGCGTGTGAAGCGCAGACTCCGACTTGTGGATGAGTTTCTAATATTGACCCATTGTTGAGGGAGACGTTCGATCTCCACATTAAGTCTGGTGGCTGAATCCTGTTCCTGCGCGGAGAGAAAATCAAAATCAATGGCGAAAATGTTTCTCAAGATTCATTTTTAAGGCCCAATCGAAGAGTGGCAATTTCTTTTTTTTATTTCTTTTTTTTCTTTCCCCCGCTATCCCCAGAAATAATTATGAGCAGTGAGAACATCTTGAATTGCGCCTCTCCTGCAGCCAGTCACAGGCGAATGTACTTGCGCCGTATGAAAAGGCGGTGCGCTGGAAATTGATCGTCCTCTTTTCTTTGTGCCGCACGATCTGCAAGCCAAAAACCACGAGTTAAATAAATAAACGGGCGAAAATTGCGGCGTTCAGTCCCGTCAAGTAAGTGCACATCCAGTCGATGCCTCCCGGCTTCACAATAGAGACTCGCTCATTTTTGGGGGGGGGGTGAGCTATCAGTTGTGACCAGTCGGCCGGCCGGCAGAGGCATCGATCGCCTCCTGGCTGTAAACGCAACAGCAATCATTTGACGGGGGGGGGGGGGGGGGGAATGGAGCCGAGCGCGTCGTTGTGTTTGAATGTGTAACCATCTTAACCCTTTAGGCGCCATGGTCGCAAAATTGCGACAAGCGTCATTGCTGAATTAAACAGGCCATAGCGGCAAATATGGGGCTAAAAGTAGTTTCCACTTTACACCAGGAGATGGCAGACACCTGTGGTTTCAATCTGAGCAGCATTTGGAGGGGGGGGTTATATTGAGATTTATGAGTATAAAGACAGAGAAAGCCCGCCTCAGTCGAGGAGACGAGGAAGTGGTTGTAGTGGGAGCAGAGAGAAAGGCAGCGAATTTTGCCGAGAATACATTGCCGAGAGGTTTGTGCGTTGACGAAGTACTTCTATAAGTAATGTCTGACTCAGATAACGAAGAGGAATATTCGCACTCTGACGATGATGTTCAGTCATCCCGTGAGAGCGAGTCTGCCGGTGCGTCTTTAGTTACAAGTCACCAAGCAGCACATGCTTCGTGTAGTGGGAGTAATCAGCGAATGAGGATGAGGGGACGTGTTGGGGGAAGCAGGAGTGCTCAAAACACCGCTGATGGTGACGGAGGGCGCAGTGAGTTAGTGATCAACGTGGTAAAAGCTGTGGGAGGAAACGCCCAGCCGGTGCCAGTGGAGGCAACAGGGATGTTCGTGGTCACCCTGTAAATTACAGTGATGATGGCTGAGTCTGTTTGAGATATGTGGAAAATCATCAAAAGTGTATAAAACATTTTGATGAGCCTGTGGGGTATTGTGGAGACAGGGATCTGACATCTGACATAATACAAAAACAAACAAGCCGAAAGTTTGGGTTTACTGAAGATTTTTCTCAAGTACAGTATGGCTTTATCTCTAACCAGTTTCAAGTCACAGCCATTTGAAATCTTGATATCAAAATTGAATATTTTCTTGAAAAAAATGATGGCGCTTAAGGCGTTAAAAAAAAAAGGTGAGTTCAAGTGACTCTTTAATTCTCCAGTGAGAAAGTGGACAAGTCCTTCTTCTTTTTGTGGTTTGATGCTTGGACATAACAGAGCTCTCTTTGAACACGTCTGATGAATGTCCGGTGAATTTAAACATGGATCGGAAGCATGTCAGAGATGTGGAAGTGGTTTGACGGCGATTACTTCATGGACTCCCAGTGTGGAGGATTTTGCAGCGTGTGATGGTGAAAAAGTGAAAAACTGCAAAACAAGGTTGATGTCAATCCCTGTTTCTTGATCTCACTTTTCACTGATACCTGCTGTGATTTCTGGGTAAGCTCACCAACGACCCTCAGCAGTGCCACTAACTGGAGATATATTGTGGTGCAATATGGAAGCCTCTGTACAAATGAACCCTTTATTTAAAGTGAATTAAAAAATGCTCATTGGTAAATAATCTAAACATTTTAATACATTTTATTTTTTTTAAGCAAAGTTATAAAATATGTGCTGGTGTTGTTACTGCATTTCATGCCCACATCTTTAAAGTCCTTTTAACGTTATTGACTGGACCTTTACCCAGTTAGTTTCCAAACACTTATTTTTTTTATGTACTGTTTGACTGTGTGGTCCCAGAACAGGGTTCCTCTTTCATTTTTGGGCTCAGGATGCTCGCAGCACAGACTCCTGACTCTCCATAGAGGGCACCCACAGACCCAGAATGCACTTGTTTGCAAGAGCCGTGCACATTCTGTGCCTGGGCGAGCGCTGCAAGTCAATGAATCTCCGTAACGCCAGAGCGCGGCCGTATAACTCACGTTGATAGTCCTTACATTGTGCCAAGAAGCCATAAATCTGCGGCGGGAGACATGAATATGCAGCGGCAGTGGGTCTGCCTTGTTCTTTGCTTTGCGTGCCCCCCGCCCTTCCACCACCCCCCACCTCACCCAACCCCTTCCAGTCCACCCACCAATGCCCCGCTCCAAACAGAAAAATAAAGCCAATGAGCCGCAGCAGCACCATGTCATCATCAGCGGCTCCTTCTATTAAGCACAAAGACATGAAGTGTTGCATCTTTCTAAAGCAAGATGAGACGGGAAAACATATAGTGGATAAATGCGTCCTGGGATTATTAAGAATAGTCTTAAAAAAAAAAAAATACTATTGTGAATGCTATTTTTTGAATGAAATGGGTTTATATCTATCTATCTATCTATCTATCTATACATACAGTACAGGAGCTCTCAAAGTAAATGTCAGCCTCCTTTCGTGTGAACCCCCCAGTCCCATATATATCGACTTTTATCGAGATCACATCTTTCGCTGCCACTTTCAGCCTGCGTCTTCCAGAGAGAAAGAGAGAGGGAGAGACATAGAGAGAGAGAGAGAAAGAGACGCCACGGGTGGCAATTTCTCTGTGATTGCATACGTAACCTGCAGCTTTGCATTTGACGGCTTTTTGGCGAGAAATGAGAAATGGGTGGGACGGCACGGGCACCAGGCAGTTATGGGATGGGGGTGTGTATTAATATACTCATTGCTGTAGACAGAACGATTCGTGCTGCAGTGATAAGAAGGCTGATTTGTCAATAGCCCGGCCCCGCGGCTGACACCTCTCTCCCTCCCAGCGCAATGCAATCACTCATCTGCTCGTCATCTGTTGGAATTTCTACCCCCCACACCCCTTTTTTTTTTGTTCAAAGCTCAACCCAAATGGCATTTTATTCAAAATATCATAAATAAATAGAAACCACGGGGCAGTGATGGGCATTTCAACACCTCGGTGCTGATGCAAAGTGGGACTGTGAGCAGGTTGGTGGGTGACATGAGTGGACGGCTGCTGGAAAGTCCAGAATGTGGTCCGCAACACACACACACACACACACACACACACACACACACACACACACACACACACACACACACACACACTTTCTTAGGCGCGTTGGTTGAGTTGAGAGGCATGCGTAACGGCGCGCGCCTCTAGTGGCACCGAGCCTCGTCAGGCGCACGCAGATGTGCCCCCCCACGCGCTGCGTGTCCACTCTGCGCCGCGAGGACGGTAGTGTGGATGAACTCCCGGTGCGTGCGGAGCGAGCGAGGAGCCGGTCTGCGTGGTCTCGCGCTGCTGGCAGGCGGTGCTAGAAACGAACCGTCGGTTCGGTCTTTTCCTCTTTTCGTCCCCCCCCACCCCCCTTTTACACCAGAGGGAAAAAAAAAACAACAACCGGTAAAACACTGAGTCCGTGTCATCGCTGCGCGCGCGACTGCAGGAAGGAGCGACGAGAAGCGGCTTCACAAAGTAGCTGCCTGTGATTTGAATCCCACCTCCCCACCACATCACCCCCCCCCTTCTCTCTCTCTCTCTCTCTCTCTCTCTCTCTCTCTCTCCCTGTCTCCTTTCCTCCCTCCTTCAACCCAGAGCGGACCCAGGAATCCGGACGAGCCGCGTGCCCTGTCCGTTTGGATCCCGATCACATTCCTGCGCAGACCACCTATCCTCTCCTATCCTCTCCACTCCTCTCCTCTCTGGCTTCCTTCGCTCTTCTCCTCTGGGCGCAACAAGGACCGTTCGAGGCGAAGCCAAAGTTCCGCAGGCGCAGTTGTGGGTTTCGCTTGCGCCGTCGCGGCGGCACTTGTCAGCGGACAGATAGCATCGGCGGCAGGAGGGAGAAGAAGAGGCAGAGGAGGAGGAGGGGGCGGAAGAGGAGAGGGAGGAGGAGGAGTAGTAGTAGTAGTAGGAGGGGGTCCAGAGACACTCCTGCAGGCTAATTGTAGCAGCCTCGGTTCGCAGGTGTGTCACCGATCCGCCCGCGCGGGACTGGGAGCCGCCTCATCCAACACCGAGCCGCTTTTCCTTCCTTTCCTGCTTTTTTTTTTTCTTCCCCCTATCGCGTATAAACCGACGAGAAGAAGAAGGGGGAGAAGCAGCAGCAAAAACAACAACAACAACAACAACAACAACAACAAAAAGATGTTGCACCAAGTACAATGAGCGCAAATTTCGACGCGGAACCCCAAATGCGCACGCAGCCGTGTTCAATTCGTCGTTGATGAGCAGCAGCGGCGCCGCTTGACGCTGGGATTTTGAGGAAAACAACGGGTGGAAAAGGAAAAAAGTGGATCCCGCTACTTTACGACCATGCGAAACACTTGGCTGTGTCCGCGGAGTGTGCTTTGGGAATACTGGACGCCGCTGGTCGCGTGTCTCATGTGGATTCAGTACTCTTGCGGGATGCCTCACGTCATTAGAATAGGTAAGTTTTTTTTTTGTTTGTTTTAATTGTCTTTTGACGGGGGTTGAACACATCACACACGCGCGCACGTATACACACGCACACCCCCCCTGTCTGGGTCTCTAACCTTGAAAGTTGCCACCTTATTCTGCTCGTGGCAGCCCGGTGCGCGCGCTTCCGGCACCACAGACTTGTTATGTTATTATTATTATTATTTATTTTTTTTTACTTGCTTACCTAATTGATTTAGTCATTTCAGGAGCTCATGTGCTCATTTTCACCTCATCAACCAGCTTCACCCGGTCTTCTAAAAGCACAGCAAGCAACAAGAGAGCCTGTAGTTGATGTTTTTCCTCCATTCTGGGGCCGTGAAGTGAAGTATTGCACTTCACTGTGACCTCTGTGCACTCTGCATAATCTGTTTCCTGGTTCTGCAGACGGCTGTGTTGAAACTCTAAATTCAGGCTTATTGGCAATAGCTTCTGGAAGAAAGTTTTTATATATATATATATATATATATATATATATATATATATATATATATATATATATACACATGTATAAAATGTTTTGTAGGGTGCAGCTAAAATCAAGCCTGCAGCATTGCAATAAGGAAAAAAAAAAAAGTTTCCAACTGTTGGCAGCCTTGAATAAGTTTGACAGAATCTGCTTGATTTAAAAAAAAAAAGAAAAAAAAGAGGTGAAACCAAGGACAAAAGCAGCAAATTTTCTATTGTTTGAAATTGCCACTACACACATACACGTACAAATGCACACCCACCAAACAAACCCATGCGTATTGACACACACACACACACACACACTCACACACAGACGCGCACACACGCACTCGTGGGGAAGAGTGGGCATTGTCCTGGCGTTGTCACTTCTCCAATCTCCCTCCCTGCGTCGAGCCGCAATGTGAGAAATGTCATTCCCCAGACGCGATGAAACATTTGCCGCCGAGCGACGGGAACAGAATGAAGATCAATACGCTTTTTGTCAGCAGGCAAATCGCTTCTGACATTTTGGCGGGCTGCCATGCAGGACAATTACTCAAAATGGCATTGGCCTCCTGCATTAACATAGAGCAGGCGAGGAGTGAGAGCATCTTAATGGAGCCCTTCTCTCTCTCTCTCTCCATATATGTATATATATATATATATTTATATATATATATATATATATATATATATAAAAAATATGTATATTTATTTATTTGTTTTACAGCCAGTCTTGGAGGTATACAGGAAAGATGGGAGATATTTTTTTTCCTAATCCTTTTAGATAATTTCCTGCCACTCTATCACGATGCCAACAGCTGCAGAGTGGCCACTTGTGTGTCGCTACGGCTCTGATTTTTGTGAAAAAAAAAAAAACTCAGAAAAAAAATGGGCCCTTCGTCATTTCTGTCAAGCCTGGTGGGTGGTCGCAGCGCAGCGGCAGCCACGGAGGCTCACATTTAAATTTCAGACGTCGAAAAAAAAAAAAAAGCTGCTGATGGGAGTCACGGTAAAAAAAAAAAAACCTCCAGCAAGACGTGAAGTTCCCGCACCCGGCCGAGCGTCCGGCGGGCCGTGATTGACGGCGCAGCCATGACTTGTGTGACATTGTCGTGCACGGATCCCAGAGACGTCTGAGAGAAGCAGCATAAATCACCCGACCCGACCGCCCTCCTCACCCAGCGCTCCCTCCCTGCCCCCGACCTCCCCCACGACTCACGTGAACTGAAATCATTCGGTCATAAGGACACACACACACACACACACACACACACACACACACACACACACATATCTATAGGTTAAATTTTCTCCTTTTCCAAAGCAGCTCAAACCAAGATCCCCGAAACAGACTCGACAGCTTCTGTTTTGCGGCTGTTTTGTTTTGTTCGCTGAGACAAATTTACCTTGAAACGTGCTCCACTTGCAACCACCACCACCACCGCTGCGGCTGCTTTTTATAGAAAACCTTATCAGGCTCCATTTTTTTTTTCTTTTCTTTCGTATTTTTCTTTTTTTGCCTTCTTTTTTTTTTTTTTTGCGTCGTCTTCGGGGGGGTGAGGGGAGGTGAGGGACTTGCTCCGAGTGCGCGTGCACACAGAGAGAGAGAGAGAGAGAGAGAGAGAGAGAGAGAGAGAGAGAGAGAGAGAGAGAGAGAGAGAGAGAGAGAGAGAGAGAGAGAGAGAGAGAGAGAGAGAGAGAGAGAGATTGCTTCAATGCCAAAAGAGAATAAAAAGGAAGCAAAAATGGAAAAGGCCATCGTCCTCATGCGATCTCTTCAAGACTGAGTGTTTTGCTGCACTTTATGCGCACGCCTTCAATGAGAAATTCCAAATAATATTCAATAGAACAGCAGCAGAGAAAATAAACACTTTTTCCATTACTCTGATTATTTCTTCTCGCTCGGCCGGCGTCACATGAGGTTGTCTGCGCATCGGGATTCATTGTGTTGGTCTGGTATTTATCCCACACACTCCCTGCGAGAGGGCTGCCTTAGTATTCATAGTCTGTCCATTTGTTTAGGGATGACTGGTGGAACACCACCGAGCACACACACACACACACACACACACACTCACTCCTTTGCGTGCTGCTCTGTGTGGACCCCCCCCCCCCCCTCTGCTGAGAACAACAACAGAGGGCTCCCTTGTCGCGGCGGCGGTCAGCGTGGAAAGGCGCACACAGATCGGCGGAGGTGGGCGGCGGCGGCGGCGTTTGAGGCGCCTGGTGTCTGATCTCGGTCAGGTGGCGCGTGTAGTTCTCCAAGTACACCATCTGGGTAATGGTGGGCATCCAAGGTAGAGTTGTTGTCATTGATTTTTTTTTTTTTCTTCTCCACCCCTCTCTTTCCTGTTTCAGCAGTGCTCTAAGTTGAGGCCAGATGGTCCCTCCGTCTCATTTCTGCAGCTTCTGTTTAGTTGTTGTTGCTGTTGCCGTTGGAGGGAATGAAAGCCTCCTGCTCCCGTCCTCTTTATAAACCCTCCGCGCTTCCTGCTTTTATTTCCTCTCGTCTAATTCTGTTTCCTTCCTGACGTGTTTTTTGTGTAAATTTCTCGCAAAATAAATAAATAAACAAACAAATGAAACGATCCCTCGTCTCGTCGGAGAGCCTTTTCGCTGGATACCGTTGCCGCCGCCGCCGCCGCTGCTGCTGCTGCTGAAATAGCAACAGGAGTGCGGAGAGGATGTGGCCTCTTCTCTCCAAGACGGCAATGACGTGTGCCGTTTTCGTAATGTGTTTGCTCGCCAACATGAAAATCGCGTGCGCGCGCGAGAGCTGCAAAATGAAATACAATTTCAAAAAAAAAGGCGGGACGTTGTATAGCCCTGGAAACCAGTCAAAGCAGCGCCCTGTCGGCCGTGTCGGTGCAGCTGCTCCTGCTGCTCTCTGTCACTCTGGACTCTTTCACTCAAGAGAACACAAGTTTTTTCTCATGTACATAAATATCTTTTTGTTTCTCTCCATAGAAGACACGGACAATTATGCATCGTTGGCGTTCGCTTGTCTATTGATGAAAGCCACACATCGATGCTGCCCCCCCCCCCCCCCCCCTCTCTGGGCGAGGTTATTCACTGCCTGACGGGGATTTATTGAGTAATCAATTGCTTTATCTGCCTAATACTTAAAACACTTAATCAGCGCCAGTTAATCAATCTCGCCTCATGATTTCGTGTTGATTTCATTTCCCCCCCGGCTTGCGCTCAGCACCCATCCTCCCCACCCCCCCCAACCCCCGACGCCCCCTCCTCCCCCACCCCCACCCCCACCCGCCTCAGGGCCGTGGATGCCGACTTAATTATTGTGTTTGAGGACAGTCCGGAGACTCGGACCGCCGACTCCGCTTCAGCCAGACAAACTGCGGTTCGCGGTCACCCCGGTTCGGCTTCAAGCCTGCGATACACAGAGCCACTCCGGAGGCTTTTTTTTTTTCTTTCTTTATTATGTTTATTTATTTAATTTCTTTCTCTTTATTCCCACACCAGCAGCGGAGACACGCCGAGGAGTTTTCATGTGATTAACTCCTCCGGCGGGCGACAGAAAGTGCACTCTCTCCGCCGAGATCCTCCTTGTGCAAATGTCTCATCTGAAATGACTCAGACATATTTCAAGAGAGCGCGCAAAAGCTGTTATGGTACTTTGCAATTCTGCTTTGAACAAAGTCAAAACCCAGAGGATCACTTGGATTGAGAATTACCCACTGGAGGCCCCGGCGCGGCTGGCAGGGAGACGGATGAAGAGGGTCTTTAAGGAAGAGTTTGGCGATGGAAAAGGGAGGCGGGGAGGAAATAAGAGGAGGGGGAGGAGGGTAAGTGTTGGGCCCCGCTTGTTTGAAATTAAAACGGCAGTCAGTTGCCCAGCGCAAATGAATTTTTAATTTTTTTTTCATCTAAATTTAATCTCTCTCTCCAGACTTGGAGGGGAAGCGGGGAGAAGCCCGGCGCGAGTGCCGGAGGTTCGGTTCGTCTTCAGTCGTGGTGGCGAATGTGAACGGAAGCCGCTAGAGGTCACGGAAACAGGGGAGGCAGGCAGAGCGTCTTCCGCGTGTAATTCCATTATCTATTTGCAAAAGGCCAGGATCGAAGGGTGGAGCGAACATGAACATCCGTTGCACTTACCTGCGCTGACACACTTCCCCTCTGTGGCTGTCTGCACTATAAACATATACTGATAAAAGTACTGCAAAAAAAACCCCAGGAATTAGATTTTGTGTTTGGCTCTCCTTGCTAAAATCTCCTTGTTCCTTGTCCTAGCAGGAGAAGATACACAAGGACACACACAATCACTCATTACATGTATATATCTTTATTTATATATATATATATATATATATATATATATATATATAAGTAATAGCCTCCCCCATCCAAAACATTTTCCAAAACATATGTCTGGTCTCACTGGGGGCCCCTTGTAGGCAATCCAATTCCATTCTCTCTGTCAGCGCACTCGCGGCTCGTCATTAGCTTCAATCCTGCTGATGAGCAACGGCAGATGTTCGTTTTGTTGTTGCGCGGCCCCCCCGCCACCCTCCCCTCCTCTGAGCGCGCCGTCTTCTGCAGTCGCCTGTGATCCCGTCGTTGAGGCACTGTTTGCAAGAGGAAACAAACAAACCGAAAAAAATAAATGTATGCTGCAGGCCTGATGCAGTCTGAGCAAGAAGAAGATGAAGAAGAAGAAAGTTTATCGCAATGTGCAAGTTGAGGTGCATTCAATAAAGTATGTTTATGTTGCGGGGGAGCAAGGTGCAATAAACATTGAGATAGGAAAGACGCTAGTGCTCTAGCGGCGGCAGCGGCTACTTAGCCCCGTCGTTCCGTCACACCTCGTAATGATCATCCGCTAATCTGAGGCACTCGGGGCTAATGGCCCGGCTCTACCAGGCGGGCCGACCGGTAAGATAATCCTGTGGCACAGCGGGACCCCCGGGCCGCCCGGCTAGCTTAGCCTAGCCCCGCGCGCTAACTCGCCAGATGGTGTTTTCATATCGTGCGAGGCGGGCGCTCGGCAGTGAAAGGTCTGACGCAGGCATATGCCGCCGAAAGCCGATCGGAATAAATAAGGCGCTGGGTTCCATATGGCCTTAAATGTCGCCGCCGCCATTCGACAAAATGAGGAAATTACCTGTTGTCATTTAGACGGCGGGATGTCATCGGGTTTTACTGCCGCCGTTTGGAAGCTGAACAATGGCGTAAAGGTTCATCTCCCCCGTTTAATAGTGGTAATAGGGGGCAGAATATGAATAATAAAAAGTGATGATGATAATGAAAACAGGCCTTCAGCGCTCCAACGCTTTTCTATCTCAAGCACAAAAGTTTGTTTTTTTACTTTAATAACATGGAATAATACAAAATGATGGTTGGAGAGGTTAAACCATGGAATGGAACATTGTGGTTTATCTTCAGTGCAGAAAAGTGCCTCCTTGTTCAGGGTTTTTGAAAAACATTTAGCAATGAAAGTAAAGCAAAACTGAAAAAACTCCTCTAAAATCCAACATACACTGCGGCTGTTGCACGTGAACCTTGGTTATCTTATCTGGAGCTCGGTAATTTGCCCAAGGATGAAACTGTACGAAGTCAAAAATGTTTTACCCTGCATGTTTTTGTCCAGGAACAACCTGATATTTGTCAAATTTATTTTTGTTATCTTTTTTTTTTTTAAAACAGTTCTGCTAGTGACCTCGATAATATAGGGAGTTACGTAAAGCCTCTTTGCAATTTAAAAGGGCTGGGATCTCAAAAAAACATTGAATTAACAATATCGAGGCAAAAATGGACAGAAACCCGCAAAAGGGAAAGAATGGGAAGTGTAAAAAGTCACTCTGAAGACAAGATGTAAGTAACAAACTGTGGGTCCTTCTCTAAAAGGAAAACATAATTGGAATCAGGGGAAATGGCTTTTCCTCCTTGAAAAGAGGAAAAAAAATCAAGATCAGCCCAATACCATTAGAGGGAAATTAAAAAAAAAACAAAAAAAAAAATCTTTAATAGGGATGAAGCAACCTTTTAAATATCCGCCATCATCCATCACAAACTGATTGATTTGACCTACAATCTGCCCGCTTCTCCTTGCGGCCCCCTCCTGAGGGACTCAATGTCATTACAGCGGGACGTGCACTTTTTTTTCTCCTTTTTTTTTTGAGCATTTGACAGTGTTTTGAAATTCACCGCATGCCAATGTCGGCCGTTTTCCACCGCTAACGCTCCTGTAGCAGGCTGGCCAATCAAAATTCCGCGCCGTAGCCATTTGTCTTTATTACGTGCCCTTGTCCTTTTCCGTTTGAATCCGTCGTCGCTCCCCCCCCCCCCCACACACCACCCCCCAACAGCACCCCGACCACTCCCCCCACTGGGGCTGCACTCGGCGAGTCGAATGGCATCAAAACAGTTTGAGAAGAAAAGGTTGATCACGGGGCGTTTCTCTAGCCGGGAGGGAGAGGGGTAGGGGGAGGGGTAGGGGGGCCGGTCACGGAGGGAGGTCGTGCCAGCGATAAAACGCCGTTAATTAGAATCATCTAGTCGAAGGTAATTTGGTGATTACTTTTCTTTCTTTTTCTTTTTTTTTCTTTTACATTTCAGCAGCGAGCGTCATTTGTCATCGCTTCCCTGCCGAAGCATACGTTGGGTGAACCCGGCAGAGCAACACACACACTCGCACACACGCAGCAACAGAGACGTGGCAGCGTTGGCGGTGGGGAAGCAGCGAGGCTGGTTACACAGACAAAGCTGGGGGACTTTCTATTTAGCTCGTTAATTAGCTCCAACCTTTTGATCCCAATTTTAAAAACCTGCTACGTCGCGGCGCTGCCAGCCTTTGTGCGTCTCCCCTCCCACTCCCCGAGTCAGATAAAACAAAAGCTTTATTTTTTTTTAATTTATTTATTTCCTCCCTCTTTCTTTTCAGTCTGTTTCTTCCCCTTTTTTAAAAATAAAAACCCGCCGGCCTTCGACTGCGCGGCAGTCGCCGTTAGCCTTATCGCTCTCCAGACACTACGTGTAAACCTGGTCACCCCTAACACTGCACCGCTAACATATTGTCTCCCCCTCACACGCGTGCACGCACCACACATGCGGGCGCTCCTGGAGAGACCTTTTTCTCCTTGTCGCCGCTCCCGAGCAATCAAACGGCGGCAGAGGCGGCGGAGGTATGAGCCACGATGTTCAGGTTTAAAACCTATTTAACACGGGCGGCGGACAAAGAATGGAGGGCGACACGCTTTCATTCTGCCCCTTTAATCAGGCCCTCATTGTTAGAAATGTCAGGTCCTGCTTGTGCGATTCCCTCAAATTGCTGTAGCATGACTGTAGGGAGATGTGAACGCAAGTGTGTGTGTGTGTGTGTGTGTGTGTGTGTGTGTGTGTGTGTGTGTGTGTGTGTGTGTGTGTGGAGGGAAGCGGATGTGTGTGTGTGTGTGTGTGTGTGTGTGTGTGTGTGTGTGGAGGGAAGCGAATGAGTGTGTGCGTGTGTGTGCGTGTGCGTGCCCGACAACGGGATGCATAAGGGAAGCTGGCATAGAATCCCTGGAGCGTCGGGCGAGAGCAGGAGTTACTAATCAACTGTGAGAGAGCAGGCGAGGGGAAGTCTCACACTCCCTCCCCCACACACACACACACACACACACGCCCCTCCGGAGAGACAGGAAAGGAGCAGATAAGACAAACCTCTTTAGGCCAGAGGTGCTACAAATGATCGCTTTAAAAAAAGAAAAGAAATATGTATCTATATATATATATATATTTAAATATCAGCATTGGTTCGGTGTGAGACAGAGGTGTTTTCCCGCCATGCTTGATAGACCAAATACCCTTTTATTTCGCGCACTAGCCATTTATTTGCCCACTCGCATATGTACACACAGACAGATTTTTGCCGTTGAAGTTCTCAGCCAATGACCCTCTGCTGACTTCCTGTCGGAGGTGAACCAGGTTCAGACGAATCTGTTCAGGCCGAGCCGGATCTGAGGAGGGGTTCGGGGTGTGGAGGAGGGTATTGTGAGTATCGGGTGACTGCCGTTGCATTTTCGGCTTGCAGTGTTTCACATGATGCATGTAATCCAAATTCAGAATCCGTACAGGAAATCAGGGGGCGGAGTTTCACCAGCAGCCATCGTACTCGTGGAGCTAGCAGAGGAATCCTGCTGCAGTTCATTTTCTAGAATTATTGCATTTCACTATTTATCACTGCCCTATTTGTCCTCGAGAAAAAGTCTAAAACTGGAAGGCTGGACAACGAGGTTGCTAAATCGCATCTAACTGTGGCATCATACAGTCGACCATAGCGCTGTTATATGTTGCATTTGTCTCAGAATCCCCTGAGCAGCAGCAGCAGCAGCAGCAGCTTGAATTTAAATCAGCCTAATATCAAAAATAACATCAGAGAAACACGCTGTGCTGCTTCTAATTACATTTGACCAGGAGTGGAAATAACACCTTGAAATTGCCTGCACTAAATTGATCTGCAATCAGCACCTATTATCTGCTTTGATTAAAAAAAAAAAAAAACCGAGGGAGAGGAAGTGAGTGAGTGAGGGAGGGGGTTACCTTCAGGCACCCATGCAAAATTTATATGCAAATTTAATGAGACTTAGTTGGATACTTTTTTTTTTTCACCGGTGAAGCGCCTTGAAGCAAGTCCACGTACGTCCCCAACACCATGGCCACTCATTACCACCGGGTCTCATTCCATTTTGTTTTGCTTGTGCGCTAAACCTACCTTAGACCTGCCCCAAGTCGAGGCCCACAAAGCTTTTTTGTTCTTCAACGCAGTGATATGTAACAAATAAATCAATACTCCAGGTGACCCAGGAAATCCTGTTAATGGTGAGAGATGTTATAATTTATGAGCTTTTGTTATTATTGACTGATCAACTGCTCGTGCAAATGATCACCAGCCACGTCAGCGATTTTGTACAAAGCGGTCGACACACTTCCTGTCTCAAGTGAACAAACGTGCTTCTGCCCTTGATGTAGGCAAAAAAGAAGAAAAAGAAAAGAAGTAAGTAACAAGGACGTTATCTTTTCCCCACATTTTGTCGTGCATCCAAAAAGGGAACCTGCAGGGTCCTGAAAATCGATAGCCACTCTGCGGAGATGGCGACGGCTAGTTTGAGCTCAGACACAACAGAGACTCTCTGTCAATATTCTGGATATGTATTGAGGGGAGGTTGGTGGCGTTTCACTCCAAGTGGAAACAGTCAGCGCAGGTAACGTCACAGGCCTTTCGAGCTTCACTGACGGAGACCAGGAGAAGGTTCAGGGACGTCCACAGGTTTATCGTCTCACTTAACTGCCACATAACACCATGGTACGATATCGCAGATAAAGAAGAAGGAAGTCTGACCCCCCTCATGTTTCCCCTTTTTATTGTTTTGTTGCTGTATTTGAAGTGTGTTGGGTAAGAGGAGCTCTGGCTATTCACTTTTCCTACCAGACGGAAAGTGCAACTGTGCTGACACTCTCTGGCCACTTTATTAGATACGTTGTTCTATTGCTTAACGACCAAAAAGCTTACCAGCCACACACGGCAGCGAATCGGTACATTCGGGCATGTAGACGCGGTGAAGACAGCTTGGAGAAGTTCAAAGCGAGCATCAGAGTGGGGAAGGAAACAGAAGTGACTTTGGAGGCGGTGAACATGGTGCAAGCAACAACAGACTGCTGAGCTACTGGGATGTTCACGCACCACCGTCTCCAGGGCCTGCAGAGAAGAAGAAAATATCCATTGTGAGAAAAAGCCTTGTTCATGTTAGGGGTCAGGGGTCAGAGTGGTAGACTGGTTGGAGATCACAGTAAGTCAACCTGGTTACCGCACCTGCAACCTTGAAACAGGCAGTGCCTCTGCCGCTTTGAGGGACCATGAACTAGTAGTAGTAAAGTTAATACTGATGTTCTTTGTGTTGATCCCACAGAGCCGCAAAACTATATATTTTCTTGCACCTGCGTTGACCTGCCCACCGCACCCACCACCCATCCAGGCCCTCCACCGCTGCAACACGGCGTACTGCAACAATTACATTTCAATTTGCGAAGCCAATCACGGGGATGTTACGAGGTGCCGCTTTGAAAAGCAATCGAGCCTCATTTCCATCTTTGCCCCTCGTGTTCCCAATCTATTTCACAATTTTCTTTCTTTCTTTGTCTGTCTTTCTTTGGGAAAAAAAATAGACGAATACAAGGCCTGAATGCGCCTTTATCTCTTTTGTCACACTTTATTTGATTGCACCCACCAGCCACCTTTCACACCATCGAGTGCCTTGCTAGTCAGTAGCGCGAGCGGCTGATTTGAGAGTCAAAGACGGCGGCGGAGGTGGAGGGCGGAGGGCTGGGGGTGTGAAATAGCAGCACATGGAAATGGGCTGGTGATTGCCTCCCCTCCCGGCGTGCTGATGGAGGGCTGGAGTGAATGCACTCCTCGAGCCCCTCCTTGGTGGTTGATTAGCTTGCGGAGCCCCGGAGCTCTGCGGTGACACGCTGGCTCATCAGACCCCGGCTCAGCCTGTCAGGGACCCCCTTGATTGCACCGGGCTTCATAATCTGTCGCACGCTAAGTTCCAG
Source organism: Nelusetta ayraudi (assembly GCF_046127955.1). Lineage (NCBI taxonomy): Eukaryota > Metazoa > Chordata > Actinopteri > Tetraodontiformes > Monacanthidae > Nelusetta > Nelusetta ayraudi. The sequence goes on along the minus strand of NW_027466181.1, from coordinate 720,983 downwards.
CGTCCGGCGGTGGCAGGAAGGTCCTGCTGCGGGGGGGAAATGCACTGCTTAGGGTCAGCACCACTTTTTTTTTTCTTTACGTTTACAAGGTGCATCGAGATTCAAATGACTCCCGAGCAGCAAGACGGTTGAAAGATTTCCAAGGCGTTGGAAGAAATGGCTGCAACATGCGGCGGTAGCAGTGTTCTGCAGAATGAATGGAATATTAAAGAAGGCCATTATTGATGTGCATAAAAGCCAAGGACCGTGCCGGGCTAATGGTGGCTGCATTGTGCGTATGCAAGGTTGAACTGTAGTGCTGCATATGGATTTCGGCAACAAGGTTTATTTTTGAAAACTCCTGCTTTCTGTTTTCTCGTTTGACGATCAGCAGCGACGAGTCGGTTTTTATGATGCTGCTGGGAAACAACAAACAAATAGCCGTCGTTTTATTTTTATGATCACATAAGCAATTGACAAGCAGGAGCAGGCTGCATGTTCTCGTCAGGGTTATTGATTTGTACTGCTAACACACAACGATGTGTGAAACTCCCAAAATTCTACCACCTTCTTTTCTTATGATACTTTATTTTTATGTCATGTTATTTCTGCCCACGCAGCATCATTGACGAGTCCGGTAATAAATTGCGGTTGATATTCGAGCACATTTGCGTCCAAGGAAGTTTGGTGCAAACCACTCGCCACTCTCTGAAGATTTTCTTTGAGGGGAGATTTGTTCGCCATGCCAGGCATTAATGCTAATTTCACCAAGTGCACCGCAGCACCATTTCCGAACAGTCCAAGCAGAGCTTCTCAGCGCTGCTCCCCTCCTCTGCAAGGAAAATAGCCAAAATCTATTTTTGACCAAAGTGCATGAAGCCACAGAGGGCGGTTTTGAGTCAAATGGGAAGCTAAAGACGGAGAGAGTACACAGAATGGGCTCACAATTAAAATAAATAAATAAACAAAAAGCCCTGCGCAGTTCACTTTGCAAATTCAAGGAAGGAAAGTGGGAAGATGTTCAAGCTGGCAAGTCCATAAAACTCAGTGTGGCCATGTGTCACCGAAACAAGAACAGCCGCATGCAGGCGAACTTACAGGGAGGAAACTTGCCGCAACAGATGGAAAATTTCCTGAACCTTTTGAATTTATCTCACGTATCCATCTGGCTAAAAAAAAAAAAGGCTTCAGAAAGCTTTCAGAGGCCAGACTAGTATGTTTTTGACACATTGTTTCTGTGTAGCTTGAGCCGTTAGTATTTAATATATATTTCTAAATATAACACTTTGAATGTAGAAACACCACCAAGGTTGAATAAACCTGCTATTACAGTAGCATCCATGCTAATCCCTTTGGCTGCAGCTCACCCTGGCATTGCATTGCCAGAGCAGCATATTCAAACCACCGAGGCTGACTGGTTATGTAATCCAAGTAAATTCAATACAAATTAGTTTTTATTGGATGCCGGCAAGATGTATCAGACTCCAGAGTTTAAATCCAAAGCTGCCGCGCAGGGTTAGCGGTGCAACGCGGCATCTTGGGAGGAACCGAGGAGAGAAAAAGACAAAGAGTGTCTCTGGGAAGTGTTTTCCTGAGGGTAGAAGGTGCAATTGTGTGTTTTCCAGCTCGTGTGCGCACGTCCTGCAGAGTGAGTCGTGGAGACGGAGCGGCATGTTTGGCTGAGCTGACCAGTCTCTGTAGGGCTCCCTGGCAGAACGATTCCCTCACTGGGGAAGGTCAGACTGCCTTTCACGGTGCCTGAGCCAAAAGGTCTCCAGAACTATTTTGTCGGCCAAGGTGGTGGTGATTTTACTTCTCTCCCAGATGTCACGGGAGACGATACGCTTGAACTGTGTCAGATTCTTAATAAAGCCGACTCCGCGGTTCAGACTAGGTTTGTCCGACTCCCCCGAGCCCAACATCATCCAAGGCTCCGGACCTGGGTTGGTCTCAGATCCGCAAACCAGTTGACCTTACACCTCAGTCGGATTGCTCACATTTTTGACAAATTTTCAACTTGTCAAAACTGAGCCGTGCATTAATATTACATGAATTCAGAAACAGATCAACTTCCTGCCCCTGATAAGCCTCAGGTAAAGCCCAAGATAAAGGAGAAGAAGAAGCTAAGAGATTGGCATGGGTGCGACTATAGCTTCAGATTGATCAGAAGTGGAAAAGAATTTCTAGTCTTAAAAATGCTTCAATTTCGTGCAGTGAGCCTGCATTTTCTTTTTTTCTTTTTTTTTTTTAGCTGCAACAAAAACGTGAAAGGCCCAGAAGGAGATAAGACAGGAAGTAAAGGCAGGTCCAGCTACTGCTACACAGATTACTCAGATACAACAACAGAGGCAGTTTTGTCAGAACTGGTTGTTTACTTGTTTTTAAACAGTATTAAACGTATGACAAAAATAGGATTTTCTGGGAGTACTAGTTTCAGTGGGAGTCCTAATTGAAGAGTTTACCTGAATATATGTGATCAATGTAATTTCATGTTTGGAACATTTGCCCTTCAGACACCCACACAACACAATAGGTGGGTGTACACAGCCATGAGGGATACCTATTTAACATTATTACCTCTGTCTTTGATGCAGGGCCTCACTGCCTGCCTTGTCGTCCCCACTCAGTAAAAATCTGCGACAACCTCCCGTCCCTCAGCTCGGTGGCTGCTTTTCACTCCATCAGAACATGAGAAACGACACCCGATGCCCCAACAAGCCACGCGCCGCACCTACACAATCACACTGATAGTGTGTAGTAACAAAAATGAAAAAAACAAGAATACAAGCTTCATGTTTAATACAACAGCTCCACCGCTGCTTTGGCTGTGTGCAATTGCATTTAACCACGTGCCAGCTTTTATCTTGTCTCCAGCCGGAGAAGTGGTGACTACAGCTGCTGCGGGCTCAATCTTGTCAACTCATTGAATGGACTTTTGAGATTTCCTTTTTTGTTGTTATTATTCCTGAAGTAAAACTCGGGATAAAATCAAGCGCTAGTGTTTTGGCCTAAGCGAGTTTGTACAACACGAGCCTGGGTTGCCCTCAGCTGTGGCGGCTTCCCTTGTTTACTCAGGAAGCAGCAAACAAGACTTTCTCTCCTTTGGGTTCCCCCCCGCCACCACCATGTATAATACAATGACAGAACTCTGCAATGAAAATGGGACTCGTGTCAGCCCTGTGCCGGGTGACAGACTTTACCGAGTGGTAGGAGACTTGTTTTGAAAACTGAATCCATCATGTCGTTCGGCTCCGGCATTTGCATAAGAAGTGGAGGGGGGCTGTGCTGCTGCAGCGGATGAGTGGCTTGTAGTAACATTACACACATTTGTTCAGTCAGGAAATGAGTCAAAGTGTTTGCAAAGCGTCAGACGGGAGGGAAAGCCCCGGGAAAATATTAGCTTTGTCAAGGTAGCGAGCGGAGAGCCGCAGTCGAGGTTAAAATAAATACTTTTTCTTTTTTCTTTTCTTTTTTTTTTTTTTTAAAAAAAGCCTATTTGCCAAGTTCTCCAGCGCCGCCCGCGTCTGTGTTTCACGATGGGTGTCCGGCAGATGAATAAATGGTAATGCAGTAAGTGCTCGGAAGTCATACCTGATGAATGAAGTAGCAGCAGAAACAAAGAAACACACTTTTTTAAAACCGAAAAAAAAAACCTTTATGTTTAGCACTCTGTTTACTGCCTCCAACAGATACATTCTATCGTAGTTTCCTGCAAACTTTGAAGCTTCAGTGCCCCTCCTGCATGTTTGCAAGAAGACAAAAGCTTCCACGGACAATTTCTCAAACCGTGTTTTACAGCGAGTAAAGTTTGTCCTTCACACTGCTGTTCAGTAACCTGTAGGCTGCGTTCAGACTGCAGGCAAATCTGATTCCAATCAGAATCCTTCTCAAATCTGATTTTTTTGGTCTGACTGTCCACACTGTTTTTAGCAAGTGTCCAAACGGGATGTGGCTCTGTTCAGACTGGGCTACATTATTGACCCATCTGACAGGTTGCTGTAGCAACCACGTTGGAACGGAGGCGTCGTCCATCATAGCATGTAGTTTGTGATGTCATATCATTGTTGGTCACCTCAGTGCATTGGCCATATCACCATCCAGTCGAGGTGCAGAATACCTCAGACGCACCAGACATTTTCAACGCAGGAGGCTAGTAAGGTCATACTGTATACAGCGACGCTTTGTGCTGCACTCACTGCAGGCGTTTCTGTGCAGCAAGTGTGGTGCCACCCAAAGAGCTGTGACTGGTGGGAAAATGTGGTCCTCGCCACTTTTGACAATGGCCAGTGGCTTGCTAATTTCCGAATGTGCCGAGCAATGTTTGATATGCTGACTAATCGCCTACAGCCAAGGCTACAACGTTTGGACATGCGCACCAGGCTGTGGATAAACGTGTTCGTAGTTGCCTTGTGGTGGTAGCCACAGGGTCAGGGTACCACACCGTTGCGCACCTTTTTGGCATCGGTAATAAGGCAACTTCTTCTGTCTGCTCCATTACGTTACATCTCCGCACCTAGAATGGCGCCCTCTGGTCTGGCACATTGGGTCTGGCATCACATAGAGTGACGTCACGGACAGTCAAAACTAATCGGTGTGTTTGGAGCTGTTCACACTGAGACGCATCTGTCCAAATGCCATTTGAAACTACCTCCCGACGGTGGTTTCAATCCATTTGGCAAAAAAAACATTTTTTTTTAACCGTTCAGACTACAAAAGAGCCATCCGGTTTCAATCTGGGTGGGCTAAAACTCGGATTTGGGCTGGCAGTCTGAACGCGGCTTTTATGTTACAGAAGGTGGCGACTGCTACTTCCTGTTGTCCTGTTGCATTTTCAGAACTACTGTTTAGTAAAGACGTGCCAGGGAGGTTATAGCGCCGCGCCGGTCATCATTCACATTAATGTTCCGTGATCCTTTTTCCCACTGATTAAAGCAACAGTAAGCGACCAACCTGTCATTAAATTTTGGACGGCTGTTTGCTCCATTTTGGCCCTCGTGGACCTTCTCTCTCAGTCGAACAGATCCAGATAAAAACACAACTATGTTATTAAATGAAGTGATACATGAAATGTACATAACCTCCGTCAGCAAACTTTTACCCAGACGGCTCGAAACTCAACGTGACTGCGGCGTCGTTCTCCCGGCGTGCACGTTGCAAAAAAAAAACAAAACAAAAGCAAAAACACAACAACAAGAAAACATCAATGACTAAGGCTGCAACCAGCTGTGGGAGGGAAGCATTGTGTTGTGTTAACATATGCTCAACTGCACCAGACCTCATTACAGCTCTGAGCAGAGCAGATGCAGCGACATTAAAGCTGCATCCTCCGACGGTGCTGCTCGCCTAATGGATATTGCCAAGCAGTTTAATTGGGATTTGGAGTGGGGATCAAATTAAAATAGCCTCCTATCTTATATATATATATATATATATGTATATGTAAGCATGAATATATATGTATGTATATATGTATATATTATTTTGTTCTGCTCAAAAGGTGTACCTCAAGGAATCAAGATCCAGTGTGAACTTGAAGGGACCTTAAAGGACCCTGTTCCTCACTTTTGTTATTTCTATTTGCTCAAAGACATCCGGTTGACAAAAAAAAAAAAGAAAACTGTGACATTTTGATGGTGATTCAAAATTTGAATCATCCGTATTTTTTTTTGCTTGGCATTTCTCACCCTTTGATAACACGGAATGTCCACCTTGGACTGAATCTCTCATTCCTTGTGTGGTGCTGAATAGATTTGTAGCGGCTCGAGCTTCCCGGTAATGTGTCTCCGCTGGAGACAGATGCACTCGGCCCTGAGTTCCGTGTAAGGTGTGTCATTTTGTTGACAAGCTGTAGCCGGGTCTGCCCGCGACCGCGCTTGCGCCTGGGAACACGTTTCGATTCCTCTGTGAGAAAAGGGAGGGGGGGGGATTAAAAAATGGACTAGCGAGAGTGGCTGTCAGTGCGGCGTGCTCAGATCAGTGAACAGGAGCTGGGAGACGCGGCGGAGGATCAAAGACCAAATAACGACGCAGCTGATGCACTTTTAAGATGTAAACAGTTGCTTGACTAAGTAGCTGATGGAGGAAACGCCAAAGAAGCCTCTCCGAAATCATCCTTGCTGTGTGTAATGCCAAACAGCTCATTTAGCTGATTGCTGGAAATCTTCCACATTCTTTTTTTTTTTTAAATCTTATTGTAACCCAATGCTGTCTTGTTACTGCCTGGTGTCATTGCTAGATTCCTTAAAAATGAAAACCTGCCCTTTAGTGCCTCTGGTGTGGAAGAAAAAACTACATTAATGTTGCAAGGGAGATAGAAACTCCTCCGGCTACGTCTGGCAGGCTAACCCACCCGGCTGACCTCGGCCCTGAACACTGCACTGCACAAATGTTCAGCAGCAGTGCGGTGCCTAATGGTGGCGGCGGTGGTTGTTGTGGTGGTGCAACCATGCTATTTCCCAAGCAAAAGGTCAGCGTTGGCACACAAACTCGAATGCCCTATTCTGTTATTCTACACAACCTCTTTAATATTTTTGCAAAACTCCAGGGAGCTGCAAGAAATGTGAAAATCAATAGAGTTTTTGGCACAAGTGCGTCAGGATTCAATTTCTCTATCACATGTTGTGCATGTATTTCCCCTTCAGGCCAGAGGTGTTTTTTTTTTGTTTTTTTTTTATGGAAGTAGATAGTTGTTCACTTTGTGTTTTTATGCTTGCTTGCTTTGAATTCTGAGGACTACTCCTCTTGGTTTTATTATTAAATGTTTTCCTAAAATCTGAGACCCAAACAACAATATTAAACTCAAATTGGCAGGATTGCCATTTCATAATGCTTTAGAGCCAACCAATCTGTAATAATAACAATGCAATTTTTGTAATTGTATTTTACACTTTAAATTTTGTTTTTCAATTAAATCATTAAAAGTAGATCTGAGATTGAGTCTGCTCATTTTATTTTTCAGAAATAGAAAATTCAAATGAGGTGATTTATTATTAGTCTTGTTTATGAGTCAAATATTTCAACCATTCATTCCAGATATGACAGAGACCTCCTTGCTTATGCATATTAATTTTCAGATGTGTTTCTTTCATTTGGACGTCGGCAAATATTTTGCTCCCACAGCAGGGAGTTTGTCACTGTGGCTATTTGGTTGTCACTTGGTGCACGTCCTTGCTCTCCATCACTGGATTTCCTCTTTCTTTTGTTATATATGGGCTATACATATGTGAACAAGTCCATTATGGGGAAATTAAAGCCATTTTTCTGGGTGACTTTAATGCTCAGCCTCTGATGAAGCCATGGGCTGATCATGACATCGAATGGGGTCATTCTAATTCCGGACACTTTGTAGTAAATGAGTCAACTGATGATGGTGAGTTCAATCAGAATGTTGGCAGATGTTCTATGACTCACCGATGAACTTGTTGAAGGAGGAAAAGAAGTGCTTGACCCAGACATTGTTCAGCCAGAGAGGAGAATCACTGCCTTACTCTGGATTTCACGTTGGGTCGATAACATTTGAGTCATCTGACGCCAAAACGAGACTGAAGCTGCTGCTTGCACTCACTTTATCTATCGAAGATTGATGGGACAAACTGGCTAATTGGATGATGAATTACTTTTTAGAGTCTGCCGCATGATGTTTGTTTAGTGCCTAAAGGAAATAAAGCTGCAGTTCAATAATTTTGCTATTTGTTTCATGTGAGCACCATGACCAGCCTCTTACTGCCTGCAAGCTCGCTGCTTCTCCCAAATCCACACGGTTGACGTTCACAAGTCCAACAACCAAATCCTGCTGCAGCGTTGCTGCGTTTAGGGTGAAAAAAGTTTAGAAGTTTTGGACAATTTAGCTAAGCCAACTTTAACCTGGAGTGAGATTAAAAAAGGAAAATCGCGTCATGTGACGTCAGAGGCAAGAGAACTTTTTACCCCTCAGACATCCACTTGGGGCATCTCGCCAGCTTTGTCGATCCGATCTTTGCCTTGCCTCGGATGCACCGACTGTCTCAGCCTTCACGCCGTCTATTTAGAGGAACGACGTGCAATTAAAATTCTGCCGCGGCACTGCCGACGTATCTGAGTGTAATCAGGGCAGAGCCTCGCTCCAACACGAGTTAAGAAGCGAAGCTCCGGCTCCTCCTGAATTATCAAAGCAGGGGGTGGGAGAGGGTGACATTTCCTCTCATATCACCTCACGCTTGTCATGCTCGCTGATGGGGTTTAATTTAAAAAGAGTGCCGGCAAAGTTCTTATCAAGTCCACGATCGCCTGCCGATTACAGGGTGTGTTGATGCGAAGTGAATCGCAAACGTTTTACGCAAATTCCAGAGTCTCTGCTCCATTCATTTTTCTTCCTGGTAGTAATTTTCAACACAAACCCGCCTGGGATGACTATTTCTTTTGGCCTGATGTTTTCCAGCCCTTTCTCTGATAAAAGGCCACGTGTGAGACAAGTCGTCCATTGTCATGACTTGATTGGTTCTGCATATCGCAACACAACACTGTTGCTGCTGCACAAGTCTCAACAAAAGTCAACAGAAACCGACTTTGGGTTGTGTCGCTCGGATGATTTACGACACTCGAGTTAATTAGCGGCGGCCCAGTCGAATGGGACAGACTGAGGTGAGGTGAGATGACTGGGGCTGGTGCAGCAAAAAATGATTTCATCCAAATTTAAGTGTCTATATTTTTTGAAAGACTATTTTACCAAAAAATATTAGGAAAGATGAAGCATATTTGCCATTTTTTTCCCTCACTATGTTTTTCAATCAGACGTGTCTCCAGGCAAGTCGTGCTCAGGACACGATAACGGATAATAAACCTGAAACCGTCTGATTCTCCTCCTTCAACACAGTTTACACTGATATTCATTTTTTTTTTCAACAAAAATGGTCCCTTTTTTATGATCAACACATGCTAATGGACTGCACGGCTGGTTCTTAACCTGAGGTAATTTCCATAATAATAGAAAACAAACAAACAGACCGAGTGGAACAGCTCTTTTTTTTTTGTTGTTGGTTTGTTTCATCTGGAATCCTGCATTTGATGACACACAATCGTTTCAGTGTTCGCAGCTTGTGGCATCTGCTGCTGCCGCTGCTGCTGCTCCCTACAGCAATGGCAGCAACAACCACGACGACAAAAGAATGATTAGATTTAGTGGCATGCAGGGAGGGGAAAAATCAATGAACGAAAAAAAAAAAGGGGAGCGAGAGGTCATGCGGCGGCGCAATTTATATTAGCCTTGAATTCAATTTGTCAACCAAATGGTAATGGTGAGGGCACAGAGAGGAGGCAGAAAATGGTGTGAGGTTTCCCCCTCGCACACGCTCGCTTCACACCGTGTTAATTTTTGTTTCACGCTCGGTAAATGGAAGCCAAAGTTGTATTTTTTCAAGAGCACAATTCTGGTGCACAGCCTTGTTTTTTTTTTTGTTTTTTTTCTGTAGAGAGGGGCCTTGCACGTGCTTGGAAAATGTCAATTTAAAGTCATTATTCTGAAGTACTTTTATTTTGTTTTTCGTTAGTGGCTGTTAAAAGCTGAACAGCAGGGGTTTTTTTTGTGTGTGTTTTTTTTTTTTTTTTTGTCCTTTCTTTCTTTTTATACCAAAAAAAGCAGCTTCAGCCCACATGGTTGCCCATGTTTCCCAGCCTCTTCCCGCAGCCGTCCCACCCCACCCTTCCAAAAAATAGAAGTGTGAATAAGCAAAGCTGGGTGTAAATGGCCCTCCTAATGACTCTCAGCATGACGACTTCTTCTGTCTTTTATGAGCCAAGAAGAAAGGCGCGCATCATTATACGGCGCCCATCTGAAATCCACCAGCGGCGCGATGCTCTGCGAAAAGCAGAGGAAGAAGAAGAAGGGGGAAAAGAAGAAGGAGATGAATCCCCTCCTGGCAAATGGGACACATTAGCGTATCGTTAGCCTCTTAGCGTGGCTGCAGGTCGGATCCCAGCTGGCAAATTCTGGCGGCTCTGGAGGGGGAAACGGGAAAAATAAAAGAAGGCGAGCTGGATCTTTATATATGGGTTCATTTACTGGAACTCACTGAGGGAAACATGACTATAGATAAATCAGATTGGTCCATTGATTGAAAACACTGAGGAGTTCAAATGGAGAACAGGGGGCTTGTTGACACACACGTTGCAGCAGCTCAGTGCATCCAGGCACCTTGATGTGGCAAAGGCGACTGGCTGGAGTTCATATCGAGCATCACAGGAGGGAAGAGAGCGGCTTTACAAGAGGGTTTGTGGGACCTTAGATGTCAGGGTTCAGAGGTCAAGAATGGGCTGACTGGGTGGAGACCACAGGATGGCAACAGTGACCTGAGGTTTGCAGAGTAGCAATGCATGACACCTCCATCCTTGGCTCAGTGTACGTACACTCAATGGTCCCCTGTACGATCAAGGTGTGCCCAACAACGTGGCTGGTGAGTGTCACAGAGGACTCGGATGAAGGCAGGTGATGTTGGTTGAGATAAAGTAAAGAAGCAGCAAAAGAAAGAAACTCCTTTTTTTTCTCCCCCTGAAGCAGCAGTTTGTCCTTCAGCTCAACTCGCTTTCAAAAAAAACAATGAGAAACCCAAAACTGTCCTCCAGCCAAAAATGGATTTTAATAACACAACAAATTAGCTGATGGGCCGTTAAACAGCTGCGGTGCAGAGCTCAGCGGCCGGCGCTTCGATTTCCAGCGTGAGGGTGAGCAGGGCCTCAACTCCAAACAGTGCAATCTGGTCAGGGGTGAGAGGAGGAGAAGGTGGTGGTGGTGGGGAGGAGGAGGGCGGAGGGGGCAGGATGGGCGGTAGGCGAGGGGGGTGATGGTGAGGTTAACAAGAACAGAAGCTAGTCAGCAAAAAGTGGGAAAAGTCATCTGTGAGAGATGACTATCAATTAACGGCACTTAAGGCGATAATGATCGGCAAAGAGTTCCTAATGAGGATGTGTGAAGGTGGGATCACATCGTCTCCGAGCTGAGTGCACAAAGAAAAAATAAAAAGGAGCAGCCAACGCACACACACACACACACACACACACACACACACACGCGGAATCTTAGCTGTCTGCACCTCGATCAAGGTCGTCAGGCCCTGTAATCAAGCCGGCTAGCTGTTCTTCTGGCCGGGAACAAAGTGGCTTCTGTACAGCAGGGCGATGGCGCTAATTAGCGCCAGCAGACAAACCTTCCGGCTAGCTTGGCCGGAACGCGCTCGGTCACTTCCTGTTCCGAAGTAGTGTAGGGTTGCTTCCCCTGTTTCCCACTGGCAGCTTCACTGATGAAAGTAATATACACATATATACTGTGTATATATATATATAATTTTAAGAGCTCTTTACTGTAAAGTTTATGCTAAAGGCAAATAACCAGCTTTTCTATGAAAAGTGGTCCCTGGCTGCCTGGAAGTTTAAAAATAAATCATGCCATTCTCTAATTCTTTGCATCACTGCCTGAAAAGGCCTTGAAAGAATATAAATGAGTTAAACACGGGCCAAACAATTCCAGTTCTTCCTCGGAAACTCCTGGCTGAGGGCTCGAGCAGTGACTTGTGGGGGGGAAAAAAATTAAAAAAAGCCGCTTTTTCCTATTAGGCTATTTCCATCCCGGCTTAATTTTTCTGCCTTTTCATGCCCTTCTTTTGTTAATTATGATGGAGCATAATTGAAATGAAAGACGTTTCCTCGGGGTAGGAAGTAAAGAGAAAAAAATGAAAAAAATAAAGAAATTAGTAAATGAGCCAAGTTGACACAGCGGCAACTGATCCTGGTTCTTCTTCTTCTTCTTCTTCTTCTTCTTCTTCTTCTTCTTCCTCTCTCACTCTCTCACTCTCTCTCTCTTTCTCTAGGAAAAGATCATTTCCTGGGCAGGAAAGAGCACGATGCCTCTGACATGGCAAACGCTCTCAGCACACGCGGGTATTTGATTATCTCCGTAGTGGAGCTGCTCGCTGATGACCCCCATTACCTGCATGGCATGCGGGTCAGGCACATATTGCGCCAAATGAAATGCACTTCTTGACAATGGCGGCCGGATGAGAGAGATGGATGGATGGATGGATGGATGGATGCGGGGAGGGAGAGAGAGAGAGAGAATAACCGTGACAACAAGCAGGGGAAACATCTGTGATGGCTGCTGTGCTGCCAGATCCTGGAAATGATGGTTTTATTGGGGGGAAAATAGATATGTATATACACACTAACACACACACACACACACACACACACACACACACACACGTTTCTGTCACGTCTGCAGTAGCTGATTTACTGGTGTTGTTTCCAATAAATCTACTTCCTTATTTAATTTGGTTTTCTCATTGTTTTTCACAACAAAACTGGGCTTTGGACTTTTCAGACTTTTTCAGACAATTTTCTTCCCTTTCGAGCTGCATTTACTTGCATTACCTCTGGTATAGTGAATCAAACGTTGAGTAAAACCCTCAAAAAAGGCTTTTAGGAGTTTGTTTATCGGGTGACTCACTGTCGTCGCGTCTCAAATTGAATTTGCAAATTGCAAGCAGATGGTAAAGACAACGTTTTATCGCGGGCGGCGCAACATTAAGGCATGATTAAAATGTGCTGCCACACAGTGAATTTCTACAAAGCACTTTAATGTATCTTTAGAAGGATTGCATTCGCATTGGGAAATTTGTGGAAACATTAAAATTCAAGCAGTACGTCTGAGGCTTTTTTGTTATTTTTTTTATTTATTTTTTTTTTGAGAAGTGAGCGATGACCTGCATTAGATTATTGTGCTGGCTGAGCCACAAAAGCAATTCAAATTTGGCCAATTGACAGGAATTCCTAAAATACCACTGGATTTGTTTACCTCTACTTCTTCCGCTAGCAATGTAGCTCCTTCTTGTGACATAACTACGGTTTATGTAGCCTCATTTATCCTCAACAAATTAGTGTAAACATAATTCTATTGATTCATTCATTTTTTTTGAAAGCAAACTTTCAAATGTTCGCTAAATAAATTTGCTTAACATTTTTGAGGAAACTTGGATATAGCACCAGCTGGCTAGCATGCTATTTCACCACTCCGGCGACGTTGGTTGCGGGCGAAAAGTCCATTGTACATCTTGGTGCGACAGCATTTTGTTAATTCCAGATGTTTGTGCCTTCAGGACAGACTTTAGAACAGGTCCCCGTGATTAAGGACAGGCCCAGTGGTTTGGAGTTGATCTCGTTTGTCAGCTGGCATGTGTTGAAGCTAACATAGTCAGTCTAGATGCAGTCCAAGCACTTTCCTTTGATTAGCCATATGACAGCTCATTTGTACGAACGTGTAGCAACATTGCGCCGGAGTGTGTTTGGCCGCAGTTGTGAGGTTTTTGGCTGATCACGTAAGGAGTTGCTGCGTGTGTGTGTGTGTGTGTGTGTGTGTGTGTGTGTGTGTGTGTGTGTGTGTGTGTGTGTGCGTGTGCGTGTGTGTGTGTGTGTCTTTGATCCATCACGCGGTACCAGGGTGGCGTTTTGCAACGAGGGCACAGCAGGGCCTCCGCCAGCCTGCCAACGCCAACGGCCCCGGAGGTAAAGATTGTAAATGTATAAGCAGCTCACACCAGCGTCATAGCAGGCAATTCATTTTCAAGACCAGTACTTGTGTTAATGACAGGCAGCACCTTCCCCACACCCTGATAAAAATGTGGAATTTTTAGATTTTTTTTATTCTTTTGCAATGCCAAAAGATGTAATTTCTCAGCCATGAATCTGATTTTAATTGTGGTATTTTTCACCCCCGTTTCCCTCGGCAAAGTCGAAGCATGACTGAGTGCGTCTGTGCCGTTTGACTGTGTGGGTGTTTTTTGGAATGGAGTGCAACGCTTTCGCATATCTCGCAGGGGGATTTTACTTTATTTATATATATATGTACATATATATATATATATGAATCCACTCAGCTATGTTAAGAAAATGGCCAGAACACATGCTGTACATCAACTCTCTCGCCGGGCCGACAGTGACGCTAATGTGAAAATGGGCATCCGCCGTTCCCAGTGGCCGACGTTTCTGCTGCAGTGTAAAATAAAGTTACAGGAAATGTGACCATGACCAGATCGCACAGTCTGCTCTGTATCTCTGCTCCAAACTACCCATCATTCTTCAGAGTATCAGAGATACTTTATGTGATGCTGGTGTTTGATCTCATGAGACACTGGGACACCAGTTTAACTGCTAAAAGGAGCGTAAAGCTCACAGTTGTGCACATTTTTATTTGTTTTTTGTCCTTATTTATTTAAACATTTGCATCAACTTTGTTGTGTAACACCCATATCAGCTAAGTCACTGTTTAGGCTCATTACAACTGCGTACCATGATAAAGGACTCCACCATGGCCAAGACTATGCTATTATCCAAGTCGCCAACACATCAAGCTGATTGGGACCCGAGCAAAATGGGTGAAATGCCGGAAGCGCCCCCTACAGCCGACCTACAAGCTGAGCAGAGTTGAACTGATTCCCCAGCAGGAATCTCCGACACCCTCCCAGCTCACACCTGCCAGCCACAGGACCTTCCTGCGGTTCCCTTACCTCCCCCCACCACACACACACACCTTCCCCCCACCTCCTGCCTTCCTCCCACCGGCAGCGGGGCGAGCGGTAATTAATTTCCTCATTTTAACGGGAGGCAAAACACTAGCATCCTGGGACCCGAGGCACGTGCCACCGGCCGGCGTGCTGGATTCAGGGGATTAGGATAATTAGCCCCCGGAAGAGTGGGCAGACAGATGGAGAGAGGAGACGGTGGCACCTCACCCCACTTCTCCCCTCTCGTTAAGGAGCCGTAAACAATAGTTTAATAAGCAACAAAGTTTTGTATTACGCAGAATTAAATCAAGAAAAATGTAAATTCTAAATGTTTTTTTTCCTCCCCCAAAATTCAAAATTTTGGATGCATCTCTGATTGGATGAGGATGCAAGGAAACGACAACCGCATAAACACGTTAACTTGCCGCAAACATACACAAAACGTGCTTGTGTGTGTGTTGTGTTTGTGTGTGTGTTTGTGTGCTAGCCATTTTGTCCGCTGTTCATCTGTCCGTGCAGAAATGCGAGTACGCCCCGCTATTTGTCAAAATGGGCGCCTGCTAATACGAGTGACGGCTCGGGGGGCCGGCCGGCCCTGCTTGACAGCGGCTCGGCTCTCCTCTCCGCTCGGCTTCAGGGCTCCCTCAGTCACTTAATGAAAAAGAGAGTGGACTTGTTGCAAATCACTGATGCGGAAAACAGATTAACTCAGCCGGCCTGTACTTTCCCAATATCGTGTACAACACGGGCATCAAGTTCAGTGATGGGCGCCAGGGAGCAAAGCGCAGGAGGGTGGTAGAGGGCGGGGGCGGGGGGACGGGGGGGTGGAAACCGAGAGAAAAGTTTCAGCGGTTCTGGCCGTGTCACAGGGGGTTGCGTGAGCTGGCCTGATTGTTTTTTTTTTCTTTTTTCTTTTTCTTCTTTTGTTATGCGGTGCCACGCAACAAAGCTATAACGTTTGTGAAACAGAAGCCATGTGGGTAGCCGATGGATTTAGGCCGTATCAAAGTGCTCGTCCACTACCAGGCGTACTTTTGCAATGCAAATAAAACCAAAACAAACCGGCACCTGGTTGTTGTTAGCATCAAGAGGAGTCTGTTGTTGTTTCCTGGCACATCACAGCTTTGGAAGAAGAGAATCACGTGACAATGGACACAGTAATAACAATGTCCAACGTAAAGGGGAACTACGCACAGGGGGCGCTGTCATACCCTTTGGCCTGTGTCCTTGTAAGGAGCGACGGAGTACAATGCCGTGCGTACATGATTTAAAATACGAGAAAATGAAATGAAGTAAAATTTAAGAGCAATATTTAACGTAAAGTCATTTGCGATGCATAAGCTCTGATTAGCGCCACGAGAATATTAGCCAATTAAATCACGTGACCAAAGGGTTAGGGCGCCCTTCTGTCATATTCCCCATATGACTGCACAGCCAGTGCATTTGCCTTCAAACTCGCCATCAGGTGCAGTGACAGCAGCTGCGATAACGACGCCTCCCGTCGTGTAGCGATTAGCTCTGACTGACAACTCTGTCTCGCTCCTCCTGGATGTGTTTTGGTGTTTTGCTTGTTTCGGGGTTTTTTTCTCCCCTCCCGTTTTTTTTTCTCTCCTCGCGAGAAAAAAAAAAAAAAAAAAAAAAAAACGCTCCCGAGACTCCGTCGCTGCCGCGCTCGACGCCCGATTCTGGCATCTGACAGACGGCAACACGGGCTTGTGGGCGGGGCGCGAGAGTGAAGCGACGGGGCTGGTTGGGGGGGGGGAGGAGCCGGCGGGCAGCCAGAGCTCTTGACAGGCGGCCAGCAGGTGTGAGTTGCAGGGGAGGATGCAGCGTCTCGGAGGCAGCTGCCGCGTCAGTCAAAGTGTTTCCAGCTGCTTACACGCCGAGATCCTGCACCCGCACCGCAACCAGGTTATCACTTCCATCTCGCTCGCTCAGAGAGAGAGAGAGAGAGAGAGAGAGAGAGAGAGAGAGAGAGAGAGAGAGAGAGAGAGAGAGAGAGAGAGAGAGAGAGAGAGAGAGAGAGAGAGAGAGAGAGAGAGAGAGGCCAGAGTTGAGACTCCACTTTATTTTTTTATTTATTTTTTTACACAAATTTGAAAGTTTTGGGCGACAAATGTTTCTAATTTTGTTCCTTTTCTGTCAGACAAACAGAAGCGTTTGCGTGTGCGTGTTTTTGTCAGACTTTTAGATCGGTTATGTTTGATTCAAGGTTTTAAATGGAGCTGCTGTCTTGTTCCGCTTTGCGCTCTTCAAGCTGCACTCAGGAAAAAAAAATGCTCAACAGGAATTGTGGCGGCACTCTCAACAACACACTTTCAGCTGTTTCAGGAAAAGCGGCAAATCATTAACAAAACAAAAAAAAAAAAAAGCATCAGGGGTCACTTAAGTGAAGTGTGGCGGTTCACAGTTAACAACGGCGCGCAAATTAATTCCCGCGCGACTTTACTCGTAATCAACACGACCTCCGCTCTGATTTAATTTACCAGCAGAACAGCTGCTCCAATGTAAAAGGTGAAAAAAAAAATAGAAAGAAATAAAAAAAACAGTTTAACAAAGCTCTACGAGTTCTACTCCTGCAGTAAGAATATTGCTCTTTTGATTTGCACAACGCAATGTTTTGCTCTCGGCGAATCTCCACCGGCTTTAAGCCTGAAAGCGGCTGAGCCAGGCAGTTTCCTGTCCCACCTCCGCCCTCTGGACGCCCTCAAAGGCAAATAAAATGTGCTGTTATTGTATTTTTTTTTTTTTTTAAGTCCACCAAAGTCCATAACAGACATTAGGGCTGAATGTGTGTCTCCAGAAGGTTGGGAAGGTTGGTGCTGAGAAAGCTTAATTGTGCCACTGGTGGAACCTCCTCGAAGGCCCGGCAGTTTAGCAGCTAATGGGAGGAAACCTGGTCGTAAACATCATTTACTTACGTCCCTCTTGATCTTACCCAATCTGTTTGTTTTTAGCTGGGATTTCGCTGTAGACTTGTGGTTCTCCGAGCAGAAATGTACACAAGCGTTTTCACTTCCAGTCAACATGTTTTTTTTTTTTTTCTTTTCTCAATTTGGAAACGTACCAGCAAGTATATTTAAAACTTAATTTAACAGGGGAAGAAACTCTTGAGTGCATGGCAAGAAAAAACAATTAATTTACTTCATGTGTCCCTCTGTGATTTCTGTCCGAGTGCAGATAAGAATTGAATAAAAACACAAAAACAAAAACAGACTTTGAAATGTTGCTGCAGGCTCTGTCTACAAAAGGTTTGCTGAGATTTCTTTGCGTTTTCCCACCAATGAAAACCAAAAAATAGGAATGATAAACCCAAGAAATCTCCTTTTTTAACCCCTTTAATTTTCATCAAACCCCTCCTACAGTCATGTTACTGTACCCACAGCCAGTTTCACTGGCTTATTCTGGGCTGCAGTGTACACTTTTACAGCAAAGGAAAAAAAAAAAAAAATACACATTTGCATTTCACACTTTTAGATTATTCTACATGTTACACATCGCGCTTTGAAACTTTAAAAAAAAAATGAATTAAAAACTGTGGGAGAGTATAGCGACATTCCATGCGGTCAGAATGCATGAGAAGAACTCGAGGTATCCGGTTATTCGTGCCTTCATTAATCTCCTTCCTGTAGATGAAAACACATCATGGAGGCCACCTGTGCCGTCTCTGTACATCCGAGGCTAAACTTAGCATGCAGAGTCTGCCTGTCTGTCTGTCTGTCTGTGCGCCTGTCTGTCCTCGGCAGCAGCACCTGGCGGAGAGAAAATAAACCCGGGGATTTTTTTTTTTTATTTAATTCATTTTTTTTTCTATTTTTTTTTTTCGCACAGCCGACCGTAGCTTGAATAATTACGTCCAAATTACCTGGTGAGCAATCATTTAATTCTCCTTGTCACATTGAATAAGGATTAATTTGCGGGCAAATATTACACAATGAATTATTGAATAACTCATCTCCCTGGCCAAATTAATCTTGAGGATTGATGGCGCGATTGTAACCTGTGATCGCGTGCGACGTACTTCATGAGTCGGTGGTGGCGCGCTGTACATTGGGTGGGGGTGGGTTGGGTGGGGTGGGGGTGTTGATAACTTGATTTCACCTGACTGTCTCCGTGGATGCAGCAAGCGGGTTAAGTAACCAAGCGGAGGAGACGGGAGGCGGTTTGGGACTGGGTGGAATTATTCTTGTGTGTGTGTGTGTGTGTGTGTGTGTGTGTGTGTGTGTGTGTGTGTGTGTGTGTGTGTGTGTGTGTGTGTGTGTGTGTGTGTGTGGATTAAGAGACTCAGGAAACAACTCTGCGTGACTTCTGGAGAACTTCCGAAGGACGCAGCGACTCAGTTTAAACTGAACGGAGTTATAAGAGTGAACCATCATTACAAACATTCCGGCAGGAAACCCATTGACGCCCCTCCCACCCCCTCCTCCTGATGTGCCCCAGCCGGGACCCCTTCGCGTTCCCTCCTCTCCGCACACGCTCAGAAATGTCACATGGCATCGCGGCGAAGGTGGAGAGCTTCATATTCAATTTTTTTTTAAACAGCGTCTTAGCTTAGCCTCAGGCTGTCGCCGCTTTGAAAGGCAAAACTGGGTCCTTGACTGCCCAACCACGCACACACACGCGCTCGCGCCGACTCCGGCGTATCACTGCTTTCACATTTTCGAGTGCCACCGCCGCCGCCGCCTGCTTGGATTGACTGTTACTAAACCGCCGTCGTTGTGCTAAAGTCCTCGAGGAAGCGAGAGTCTCACGCCTGTTCCGCGCCACGCTAGCCTCCCGCTCTCGCCGCTCTCTCGGCCTCTCTCAGTGTGCCAGGCGTTCAGCTTGCTCGGGTCTCTTGATCCCAGGAGCACCCTTGAGATTTGCTGTGCTGATTTAGCGGCTGCCTTTTGGCGCGTGGCCTTTATCATACTGTGAGTGCGTGTTAGATTGGCAGAGGGGAGGAGGGAAAAAAAAAGAAAGAAGCCAAAACAAAACAATTGCATGTCTGCATTGCAGGCTACGGGCCTGATTTCACCAACCTCATTTCTTAAAAAAAAAATAAAAAAAAATAGGAGGAGAGGTTTATTTGTCTGCACAGGAAGTGGGCAAATTGAGCTAAAAAATGTTTTTAAAAAAAGCAGTCAAGGCTACATCGCTTTCCTTTTTTGTTTTGCATGTTGCATTTTTGTATAATGGTAAGAAGATGAGTGCAGACATGCAGGTGTTGTGATTTATGTATCTGCCCAAACGCAGCCACGGCTGGAGGATACGCAGCTGTTGCTTGCGAGTCACTCCTCCCTGCGTCCGCCATGCACACACGAATATTTACATTTTAGCAAACTGCTTGCTTATTACAGCTTATTACACATGCGGAACTCGCAACCACCCCACCACTCGGGTTCACTCACATTTACAGTCCTGGAGCAATATTGCTTTTCTTTCTTCTGTCGTATTAGCATTTGTCTCAACACGATTTCATACAAAGTGGAGAAGCGGCGCTTCAACACTGGCGTTGGAAGACAGGTTTGTTAGCAGCACTAGCTGGAGAGAAAATTAAATGCGAGAAGGGGGAAGTCGGAGGGGATTGAAAACATGACCTTGATTTGACTCGGAGCCGGCAGGTTTGTGTGGGCAGGACAGAAACCGCAGCGTGTGCAAGTATTTTCCAAACCTTCTATTTTTTCTGTATTATTAGTAAAAGCCTAGTAAGAAAAGCTGCTGCCCAGGTGGTTTCAGCAGGTAATGAACTTGTCAGCTCAGAGGCTTTAGACTTTGTTGGTTTTTGTGTGTGTGTGTGTGTGTGTGTGTTGTGTGTTGTGTGTTGTGTGTGTGTGTGTGTGTGTGTGTGTGTGTGTGTGTGTTGTGTGTGTGTGTGTGTGTGCCCTCGCGCTATTCAATTGGGCACCTCGGTCTCCCGTCTCCCGCCCCAAATGATTTCTCGAGTCTCTGCTTGGCCGCTTGTTTTGCAGCGGGAACGCATTTTAGCTTCTCCCATCGGAGCCGAGCTATCGAATTGCCTCTCATTCAAAATAAATAATCCGCTCCCATAATGCTCCTACTGTGTATTCTCGCAAATGCTAAGCAGCCAAAATGCCATTGTAGCTGGGGGATTTTCCATTCTTTCTCAGCAGCCCGTCAGTAGAATTAACCCTGCCAGGAAAAGGAAAAAAAAAAAAAAAAAAACTGCACCAAGACTTGACTGCACAAGGAGGTGATGCCGCTGTGAGGTATGGATTTGCTTCGGTCCTCCACTTCATTTGAGAAAATCTCAAATGAAGTGCACAGAGGCCGTCGGCTTAGTTAGCAAACAATACGGCGCAGCAGGTGGAGGGAGGTTTTCATGAAGTCCTTGTTAGACCACAGAGGAGTTCAGAGTTATTGAGGTGGCTGCAGATTTTCAATCCGGATGTAATTGGAAATTGCAGTATGTGCAGGTAAAAAAAAAAAAAACTTCAAGGTCCCATATTGTCTAAAAATTCACTTTTCTCAACGTTATTATAATGTCTGTATAAACTCTGCTCCACCTTGTTTCATTTGTGATGTCACAAAGGGGCACTGCTGTCTCATCCGGGTCAGTGTCTGTACCCCTGGCCAGGTGGTGGCTCCGCCCTCCAGTGGCTGATGAAAAATGAACCTTTCAAAGCGAGTATGATGTGGGACCTTTAATTTATACAATAGGACCTTGAATAAACATCCCCAGCCAGCTCATAATAAGACGATGAGCAGTGCTCTTGGGAGGTAAACGTACTTTTATTTAATATGTGCTTTAAATATTTATTTTTCTTTCTTTTTCCTTTACACATAGAATTATAAATGACTGATTTATTGAGCAGCCAATATCCTGATAACATCTGATGTTTTTAATGAACCATTGCAATGACCTTTTTTTTTGGTCATTTTCTTATTCACGCTTTTTCAGCCTCGGTGGGACACAACGTGATTATCTTTTTTTTGCTCCATTGTAGCTCAAACACAGAACCAATCCTTTCAAAAATAATCAGCGGCAAAATTAAGGAAAATAAATAATGTAACAGCTCTTATTGTTATTCAAATGGCCCCCGTGCCTGCTTAGCATTCCAAAACACTACAAAAAATATTATGGATGATGCGAAGGTGGCGCAAAAAGGCTGCACTTTAGCTCATTTGAATCACGGAGGTCTTTTTTTTTTTTTTTTTCCATTAGAATTGATGGACAACGTTTTAAACAAGGTCAGGAAGATAATAATGGCATAATATTTTCAGCTCTCTCCATTCACATCCAGAGGCTACTCAAATAAAGGTCTGAGGTAAAGTCTTCGCATTTCTTTGCATCACTTCTTGGTAGGCGTGTGCTAAAACGGCCCTTTGTGATGTCAGAGAGGACAGCATGGTCTCTTCCCTTGTTAGCAACAACACCAGGTGTTGGTTATCGACTGCACCGTCTTGTTTTTTATGGCCTTTGGAAAAAGAAACACAGTAGTTCCAAGGAAAGCATTGGATTGAAGCTGCAGGAGGCGGCAAACAGAGGGCTAACTTTGTCGAACTATGCAGAGATTTATGTGGCAAGGCTTGTGTCGGGCTGCTCCAGGAATCTGCCAATGACTACATAACATTTTAAGGACCATATTCTAGACGTTTACAGGCTCAATGCAATTACCAGAAGACAAACCAAACAACAACAAACAAACACAAATCAAACCCAGTCCGGTTCAGGACGGGGAAGGTTGCGAGGCTAATGTGACACATTATTATACTGCCGGGAAACACGGCGAGACGTACAAGGACGGAACGTTCAAAGTAAACAATTACCCCTATAACCCATAAAGTCTGCAGCCCCGGTGCGTGAATCATCGCTCCGCCGCCAAACAAGCGCTGGAGGTGGTGCGGCTGCTCGCGACGCGCCAAGCCTCCTCGCGCACGTAGGGCGGTTCCACCACACGCACGCGTGGTGTCGTCGGCCCTTGACGGCGAAGCGGCGCCTGATTGTTGGCGCCGTTTCAGCGGGACCACGCGTCCGTGTCGGCCGTGAAAGCAAACACTGCAGACAATTTACGCTGTGCAGCAAGTGTGACGATCACCGGGGAAGGGCAAGGAAGTGGTGGGGGGGGGGCATGGCCGTGGCGGTCAGGAGATGATTTGGAGCTAGACACGTGGGACTGACGGACATGGGGCATCACTTTAATTAGTGACTGATAATTCAATTGGAAAAAAAGAAAAAATCCTTTAATATACGTTGTGCCTTAATGGCTTCAGGGGGTTGTTGTTTGGTTCCATTAGTTTGACGAAGTTGAGGCGGAATTAATTAAAACTTCTCCAACCTGAGTTGTCTCGAGTTGGATTCCACTCGGAATACGTACCCATTTCCATCCTTGATGGTAGGGGAGAAGCCTCACGTTTGCTTGTCCAAAACAAAGGGGGGAAGAAAAAACAAAATAGCCTTCTGTTTACAGCCTCCTGCAGAAGTGCAGGGCCTCCTATTAGCTGCAGAAATTGAGCCTTTGTTGGACTTTATACAAACTTGGAATTAGACAAAAAATAAGGCGATCTCGAAAGGGCCCTGGATCAGGGGTGTTGCCACTAACTTGGTAGAACAGATCGGCGCCCTTTATGACATCACAAGTTTTCTCTTTTTCTTTGTTTTTTTTTTTTTAATTTTCTATAAAACAGAGAAAAGAGATAAGTCCAGGACGGACTGGATGGAGAAACATCAGCGTTGTCGCTCATGTCCTGACATTGTTATGGAGACTGATCGTGAGCCGTGCTACAACACACTGTGTAACCATTGGCTGAGCCCATGTGAGGGTGCAAGAGGTCATTGACCTTCTGGTTATTGTCCTCGGCTTATGGTAAATCCACTTTATTGTCTCTGCTCTGTATCATATGCAGCTGATTCAAGTCGAGATGTCTCGCACAGCCATTTTTCCATCAGTGTCTGTTAACCACTTATGCCGAACATGCATTGTTTGTTTATTGTTTATTTTTAATGATTGTTTGCTCTCCATGCTTATTTGGCCTTAGTGGAAGTTTTTTTTAGACTGTCCGCCTGTCCAAAAGTAAATGCATGCAAAAAAAAAGGCTTTATACAAAAAATAAGTCTCATGGATGGATGAAAATGACGGCATTATGCTATTTCACATCAAAGAGACATAAGCATAACTTTTTCTTTTTATTACACCATTAAGCTGAGCAGCACAGCCTTTGGGATTTTCAACAACACAATTCAAAGGAAGATTCTCACTGCTTTGTTTGTGTTTGAGTTAAAAATTCCCCAAAAAATGATTTGGTCAGATAGAATCTTTCATGTCCGCCTTGAATTTGTGTTGAGAGACAAACACAGACACACTGAGGGAAGTGGCACTCTTATTAGGAACATTACAAAGGGAAACTGGTGAGTCCTTGTAGAACTGGGCTGGCTGGACTTCCTTGTTGTTCCAATCTTTGGAAATAAAACATTAAGAAGCTCTGTTTATTGTTTAAGCAATGCCAATGCTACTTTCACTATCTAAGCTAACCGCCTAAACCCTATTGGACAGCAGTGGGCTGTTTTCAAGGGAGGAGCTTGATTATTATTATTTCAATTTTGTTGTATGACTTGGCAATGACTCACTGATCAATTATTATCACATGATGACAATAATAAAAAAGCTCAAATGTGCAATACTGTTTATATACCGACTCTTACACCGTACTCTCTCTGGCTTAGCAAGGAAACATTTGATTAGTTTGTTTAAAAGTTCTAATGGCGTTCTTGATGGAGGTCCAAAGATTCTTAGCAAAGGCAATGCGAGAATAATTTAGACATTTAACTTTGGTCTGAATACTTCAGTCAAGGGCAGGGATCTCATTAGGATGGTTCCCGTAATGCCTCTGACTGACGCTGGCCCTTTTTTGGCTTTTTTTAAACTCACACGTGTTTCTTTGATTTTGTCTCGTCCCTGATCGATGGTGGGGGTAGGGGGCGGGGGAGGGGCTCGGCAACGGAGAACAAAGATCGGTGACGAGACTCGCCCGCACCTGCCAGGCCAGAGCTGACCAGGCCAGGGGTAACGACAAAAGTCCCTCAGGACGTTAACGAAGCCATTAGGCAAACTCGACTGAAACCGATCGCGAGGCAGCCGCGTTGAATCGCAGGAGCCAAATTAAAATTCAGCGCGCGCGGCACTGAAATGTAAATATCCCGTCTTTGCGGGGATGAGCCGAGGCCCTTCACCGCGCTCTAATCGGCTTTGAAAAGATGGTGCAAAGTGCTCGGGAATAATGCCCGAGCTCTGTGATAAAACAGGGCGCTTTTATTATAAACCTACAATGGTCGAGCCCGTGTTTGAAAAGGAGCTCGAACATAAGCCGTGTCCGTTTTTGTTCCCCCTCGCCGAGAGCAGACGTTTTCTCCTCCTCGTCCGCAACAGTTTTTCTCTTTTTTTCAAATGCCTGCTTGTCTCATCATCAGAGCTGTCATCGCCGCCGCCGCCACCGCCGCTCTGACGTGACTGACGGCTGCAGATTGATGTTTATTTAATTTAACAAGTTGGTTAAATTGATCGAGACTTCACAAAAAACCTTCATGTATTTTTTTTTGTCAAATAGGGATTTTCTGTGACATGTAGCAGCGTCTTGGCAGCTTTCTTTTTTTTTTTTTTTTTTAGGAAATATGACTATAAATCAGTAGCAGTAGCCGCTAACAACAGCATAGCCAACTGAAATGTAATGAAACTGTAATTTACAGTAAAAAGCTAAATATTACAGCGACATCCACATTATATGTTAGGTTCTTGTTTGCTGAGGCTGCTGAAGACATTCAGGGAGCAAAATCAGGATGTCCAACAGTGAATCGATATCACACGCAGCCAAATTAGAGTGACGTGTGCCTCCACTTAGGAAAACAGGACACTTTATAAATGGTCACATTTTTTTCTGTTTGTTTATTGATAAATGTTCAATGCGTTTGTTTTGTTTATTTTATCAAAGTCAAAAACATCTTGACATTGGCACGTGGCCACTAGCACTGGTCTTTGAACCCATGCTGCTCGACCGCTAATTTACCCACAGCAATAACGAAATGTGCTTTGCAATGACTAGCAGGGCTGTTTGGATGTGGTCCAACACTTTTAATATGACATCTCCAAACAGCAGCCTTTTGGTATTTGGGAATAAATAAATAAATAAATAAATAAGTAAATCCCTGCTGCGGTAACTTGAAGAATAATGACTAAATTTAGATTCTATGAAAGTCAAATTTCCTTCCGAAGGTATCAGGTAATGTCCCACGCTTGACTGGTCACCACATTCATTGCTCCGTGCTCTGCGATAATCCTCTTGAGTACACAGCTCTCCTGCTCGCCCCGAGGGGAGTAATCTCCCTCCTTATACCGGCGGAAAAAGTTGGAAGAAGCAATGGATAAAAAAAAAAAAAAAAAAAAAAAAGCAAGAGCCCGGGGGCTGCAATTCAGATGTGTTGAGATTGGTTCTGCTGCAGAGGATGTGACCACTCTGCCAGACACACCGGCAGGTTCCGGCTGAGCGCCTCCTCCCGTCCCAGAAAACTAGCCAGAGACGTCCCAAATGGTGCGACCCGCAACTCCCTATAATTTGTCTACATTAGCATTGCATGTGTGATCCGTCCACAATGAAAATGGGGCAGGTGTATATTTAGCTTGGCCGACGGTGACTTTGAAAGATCCGGGTGGAGGACCCAGCATTGTCGCCTGCCCACAGACCCTTTTCAGATGATTTGCACTTTTTTTTTCTTTTTTTTAGGCCTCGTTTTTGATTTTGATTTGCCAAAAAAGTTGGAAGTTCTGCTTGGATAGCATGCAGCTCTTTAAAAAGCTGTTGAAAACTCATTAAGGGGCCCCCATGCCTTATTTATCGCCCTTTCCAAAGTAACACAGGGGGATCATAAAAAAAGATACTTATTTTAACGCTCTGTTTTTGTTGTCCCCCCAAGCTTTCACCGTAATTTCTCGGGGTGTGGCAGAGGACAATTATAGCGCCGTCAAAGGCTTTTTATATGTGGCTGAACTTGATCTCTTGTTCTAATTATGTTGAGCACTAAAGCAACAAAGAGCTTGTCAAGATTTGCCGCTAACGCTTTAGCCTAAAATAAACCGTCTTTTCATTTTAAGCGCTCTGAGATAAATGCCAACCTTGACACGGGCAGCAGCCTTTCGCTGCGACGTCAGTCGCATCTGGACCAAAAGCTGTTTTCTTTTAATGTGAAGAAGAGCGCTAATGGAGGGAGAGAGAGAGAGGAGAGAAAGAGAGAGAGAGGGAGAGAGACAATGCATCCAAACTGCTGTAAGCCCTCGGGATCAAGTCAATTGGTTCGCAGCAGTAAAATGAAAAAGGTCCCTCGGAAAGTGGCACTCATCAAAAAACGAAGCCTCCAAAGCCCTCAAGTGACCCATCAGAAAGTGTGCGGACATAAAATTCCTAGGTGACGCCCCCGGCGGGGGGCAGGACGGAATTGCACTCGACATTCAACACCTTAGTTTTTACTGGCTCTCATCATGGTACTTCGATTGAAGCGTAAAATGTAGGGTGCGGAAATAAAAGCATGAGTCGCTGTGCGAGTTCATACTTTGAGAACAGCGGGTCGCCAACATTTGTGGCTTATGTCTGTAAAAATAGGAACACAAGCAGATGTGTTGTTGGTTTAGGATCATCAAGAGGCGATTGGAGCCAACTGAAAAAACAAAACAAAACAAAAAAACAATTGAAAAAGTGTTCTTCCAGGGGCTTATCAGATGCTGCAAAGTGTTGAAAATGTATTGCTGTGCTCCGCAAATAGATGATATAATGATAAAAGTTATTGTAAAAATGATTCTGTTTCAGCGCAAGCAGGTAAAGAGTAGAAATGGAGTCGTGGACTTGGTGGGCACAGAATGAAAAATGAGGCACGTCATGCTTCAAATTATGTTTTAAATTAAACAGAGTGATTATTAATAGGAGAGGTTAAAGGCTTCTTAGCCAGCAGCTAAATATAAAGCAATACATTAACAGCCCAATGTGTCTTTTTTGCGGGGATCCACTGTCAGGGAAAAGGACTGGAATGAAAAATAAGCATTCAACGTTCCTGAAGGAAAGGTTCCTCCTGCAGGGCGCAGCTCATGTTGCAACGTATCAGTTCTCATGAGAATGTCTGCCAAGTGTTTCCACGTGCAATGTGCATTCTGAAAGCTATTCTCAGTTGGTTTGTTTGTTTTTAGGATTGTGTTTGTGCTGCTACTGTGGTTGATTCTTCTGTGAAAACGTGCATCGCCGGCAGTCCAAGACAACAGTGTATCTTGCTGTATCGCATCATGTCGCGTTCGATCGTATCGTATTGTATCATATCGCAGTGTCTTGCATCATGTTGTGTTGCATCATATTGAACTGTATCTTACCCTATGGTATCGTGTCAGTGTCTTACATAGAATCGTAGCGTAACGCAATATATTATTGCTTTGAATCGTATCGTATTGTATCGTATTGTATCGTATCGTACCACATCGCACCGTATCATATCGTATCGTGATGTACCCCTTGGCAGTGTTTATCTCTCACGCCACGCACAAGGTGAGAGCGAGCGCCTGGACTCCGCCGCTGTTTGCTCATGCAGGGCGTGGAGCTCCGCCCCGCCGCTGTGACAAAGTGCCAAGGCCGCGTGTCTGCATATCCTCAGCAGCCATAGGAGGACAAAAGAAAGGTGACATCGGTCCTGAAGACGATGGATGGCACGGTTGGGTCGACGCACACAGGTAGCCTGGCCACCACCCCCCGCCCTCCTCGACATTAGCCTCTATTGTCTTGCGGCCTGTTTTCCTGGCACAGCCTCTGATTGAACTGGCGCTGAGGTGAGGATTTGGCGGCGGGGAGGCTGTTCTTTTTTTGTTTTTTTGTCCGTTTTTTTTCTTCCAACCTCCCCGGAAACAAAAGCGTACGCAACTGGGGGGGGGGGGGGGCGGCTTTTTGTGCCACGCATTGTGGAGCGGGATTGTCTAATGGAGGTTCTTTGTGCATTGTGCGACGTGTCTGGAGAGGGATTTTGCGGTTTGTTAAAGGGCATCCGAGCCCCCGGCGCTCTTGCAATGCACGGCTAATCAATTCACAGGCCGGCCTGGCCGGGGTTGGCCTGCAATTGTCCTCGCAAGGTGCGAGGCAGGTTCTCATTATGAAACTATCTAATTGACGCAGCGGGCAGAAGGAAAAAAAAAAAAATAGACCCTTTTCGTTTTGCTGCGTTTTGAGGGGTGAAAAATGGGGGGCATTTTCATTGCGAGCACGCCTCGACACCCCTAATCATGACCGGGGCGCCCTGTACGGTGCAGAGCGCGGGCTCCCGCCCCGACAGATTATCCGGTGTGAATGTTTGGGAATGATAATGAGATCAAAACACCTCACTAAGCTGGAAAGAGAGGGCGGAGACGGGAGAGAGCGGGCGGGGGGGGGGGGGGGGGGGGGGGTTCTTTGGGGGGGGTGTTGGCGGCGAGCGAGTGGCGAGGCGGTGTGGGGGCGGGGCGACGGGGGGGTTTGGGAGAGGGGGGGTGGGGGGGGTGAGCGATAGCTGCGATAAATTGCAGAAGCAGAACTACTTGAGCATAAAATTAGATTTTACAAATGTGTTGTTACCTGACAGTCCTCCGACAGAGGAGATATCACAACATTACAGGGCTGCATGAGTGCTACTAATCATATCAAATAAATAGGAAGTGCGCTGCGCAGCTGCGATGGACCCGGACGTGGACGGGCCGAGTTGCGGGGAGGAAATAATACAATTAAAACGGGCCATTCTCATTACCGACTCAAACATTACCCCCCCCCCACAAAAAAAATTCAATTTATATGGTAATATGTTAAGCTGCGCAAAAAAAAAAAAGAAAACACATTATGATATTTGCCTAAATACTGGGATGGTGGAGGCAGATCAGCGGCGCTTGATTCCACCGTTTTCATGGCAACACTTTTGGATTTTGGTAAACATTCGCAACGTGCGTCTGTGTTGCCTCCTTTTACACTGCAGCTGATTAGGAGTTCAGCCACTCACAGACAGCTTTACAAGACAGATACGCGATAGACGAGGGGCGGGCAGGAACCCGCACGATCTCAGCCTTGACATCGGCCGGCCGCTATAAATAAAGGCTTCCTGTCTGAGCACCTGTCTGCCTTCAAATGGAAAAGGTTTGGCTCTGCGGACGACGTCTAAATTGAAAGAGGTGGAAGAAAATAATAATAACAGACCGACGTGCAGCACAGTGGGTCGAGCTGCTTCAGAGGGAAACAATTCTGTGCGCTGTTATTGGCGGCACAAATAGTAATTTAAATACATCATTAAGGCGACAATAAATCAGTCGGAATGATGAATTGAAGCTCTAAATCCAATTCGCACAGCGGAGACACAGTGTGTGTGTGTGTGTGTGTGTGTGTGTGTGTGTGTGTGTGTGTGTGTGTCTGAGACAGAAAATACTATAGCAGCGTTATCTACATTAAACTCTACAATCTGTGAAAAAAATATGCAGAAGGTTTGATTCCCCGAGGTGATAAATCTGAAGGGATTTTTTTTTTTTTTTTTTTTTTTACCTGTGTTAAAGCCTGACATTTTAAAATAGATTATGATGGTTATATGTGTTCTCTACGCTGCTATCTTCACCGTATATCGTCCATAATCCGTTGGAACGCACCTTCACTTCTTCAGCACTGTAGATTTTAATCAGAAGTGCTTTGTTCTTCTTCTTTTTTTTTTTTTTTTAATTCAGAGACATTAGACTTTGTCATTTTAACCTTGACTGAACATTAGTGTAGTGCAGATTGATTCTCGGAATAGAGAACGTACATCATCGCATGGCCCCGCATAGCCCGCCCACAAACTCTGGCCTACCCAATGAGAGGCCTTCCTCCGACAGAGGTTCTCCACTGAGAGGTCATAACAGCCAAGAACTTTTGCACTTGCTAGCACGATTAATAAACCACAGCATCTCCACATATTTGCAAGAAATGCATTTAGTCTGTTTACAGCCTCCTGTTAAAAACGATGCAGCTTCCTGCCAAGACTGATGCTTTGTCTGTTGACCCACCTTGTGTTTGCAAGGAGATATAAGGAGTAAGTGGCCACACCTGACTGGGGGAGATAAAAAAAATAAATAATAATAATTACTTCCCTTTATGACATCACCATCAAATCATCATCATCAAAAATTGAAATTTTAACTTTTATATTTAAAAAAAAAAATAAATCAGAGTCTTTAACAACATTATCTCTACAATTAACACCAAATCATTTATTTATGAGCTCGTCTGCATAATGAAAACTGACTCGCAGCATTTGGCAGCAGAAGTAGAGCCGCCACTACCTGCCAACTCATATCGACGGCCGGTAGCCGTCCAACAATTAACACATCGATAAAGACGATAAAAAACGTCTGTTGTCTGCCGCTGTAATATAATGCCAGTCGCGTGGCAAATTACACCTAAGATTCAACCCTGGGGTCAAGATTTGCGGTTGCACCGTAAAAAAAAAAAAAAAAGTGTTGTTTGTGAGATGTTCAAATATTAATTCATTGATCCGAGGCAACTTCTGTGGTGTGTGTGTCTAATGAGCGGGCGCCTTGCCCCTGATGAAGCAGTTTGTTCCTTGCATCATATTTATTATTGATTAATGATAAGTATCAGGCAAGTATACTCACCCAAACACACACACACACGCACACCATTTCTTCTGGTTTAAAAATGCGGTTCACCGTAAAGAGTTGTGTGACGGTTGGTCCCAAGTATTGTGTTGTTATACCCGTAATTGCGGTGGAATTTATTCTTGCAGAAATTGGCTTCAGTGCTGAATGTTCATGGTGGTCTTTGTGTGTGTGTGTGTGTGTGTGCGTGCTCACTGCTGGTCATTGTCTGGCGCCATCATTGTGAAATTGTGAGCGTGCTGTTGCACATCCAGGGAGATGGGAGGCAATTCACAGCGAGATTGGGAATCCCACCAGTGAAAAGCGGAGAAACACAAAAAGGCCGACACTCAAAATGCGGCGGGTGAAGCGCATGTTTTCCAGCGCCATAATGAGCCGGCGTCATTGTTTGGGCTCCTGCTACCTCTTATTTTCTTGTTTTCCTTCCCTCTCTGCTGGCAGCGGGGAGGTTTTTCCTTAACAAGCGCAGCGCATCGCGCGACGCAGGGCAGGCGAGCGGAACACGTGGCTGAACCGACTAATTAGCCGTTCATTGTGACGACGCTACGGAGCCAGAATTCGTTTGAGCGCCGGGCCGCGTATGATGGCTAAGTGAGTGTGCAGGAGAGCAGGAGAGGTAGCCAAAAATAAATAAATAAATATTGTAACCAGAAGCAAGGTCATCGCTCAGGCTGGTCTCCCGCACAATTGTTGTGTAACGGAACAACAAAGGTTTTTGCCCCCCAGAAATACATTAAATAGCACGAGTTCACTTGCCTCTCTGAAAACATTGTGAGTGCTGGTTGTTATTTGGAATTGGTGGAACCATATCACTTGTTTTTAAACCACTGGGTGTTTGGAGCCCTGTGAAAACAATGCCCCTGCATTTAAATTCATTTCAATTTTAAGCTTATTGGAGTTACTTTTTTTTTTTTTCAGATTTTACTACAAGGCAGTTTGTGACACAGTGTTTTTCTTCCTTTGCAATGTTGCAGATCGTCTTTGCATGTTGACAGAATTTGCAGTACACCACGTCACCTGATGCATTGTGGTCTTTTGCTTTGTTTGAGAAGCAGCAGTTCTTTCTCCCGGTTCCACAATTCTGCGATGGACGAAATGACCAGGACCCAAACTCCTCAGATGTCGTCAAACAGTCATCGCTGGTTTGTGGCTTTGTGTTTGTTGTGAAACGGACAGATTTGCCCCCGTAAACGCCTCTTTGTTTCCGTTGCACTACAAGCTAATTTGTTTTGGGTTTTTTTTTAAATGTGGATGTGAGCCCAGGAAATCGCATCACAATCGCTATTTCAGCGAGCAACAGAGCAGATCGTTGTGCTACCAGAGCAGATCCCGCCGAGTGGCGAGCCTCGGTTTCAATGAGAACCAGAATCAGACTTTGATGACGTGGAAACAGAAAAGTCAGTCGTCTGATCGCGACAGTAGCTTCTGACTCTGTCACGCAGTCAAAGGCGGAACATGGCCGAGCTCGGAGGAGGAAACATCTTTTTGAATTCAGGATAATGTACGAGTCATAAATACGGCCTTTAAAATCAGCGCAAAAAAAACAAAAACAAGCCGAGCTCCGAAGCCTGTTTTGACAAACTGTCATCCTGTCACTCAGATCAAACCCTCTGAAGTCTGACGTCTGGGAAAGAGAGAGAGAGAGAAAAAAAAAACACTGCGGCAAGATGTTTAAAAATAAACATTTTCACCCACGATTCCAAATGCTAAACTGAAGCTGGCTCGCAGGCTCTCGGCGGGGCTCGTGCTTACAGGCACAGAACTTTTTGGGACCTTCACGGTGCAGCTGCAGGATTTTATCTGTTTGGTTTTTTTTCTTTTTGCAAAGGGCACATAATGCCAAAAAATGTGAAATTTGACGCAGGGTGGCTTGTCTGGGCTGCCTCCTCAAGGCTGCTCGGCACTGGCTGCATCTGTTTCAGGGCAAAAAAATCAGCCTGATTTATATTCACGTTACGGATCGACGAGAACTTCATCTGCATGCCTCGTCTGCCTTCCCCATCCTAAAGAACTGCGCCTCTACATTAAGTTCACACTGATTGATTTAACAATTTCAAAGGCACTCTGAGTGCCTCTTTTTTTGTCCCACTGTTAATATTTAACATTAACCATCTGGATGTACGCGGCGCTGTGTGGCCTTGCGGTTGCCGGGTTAACTGCCACTTGTGTGTGTTGGAAGATCCTGCATCGGGCCCATTTTCAGCTCTTTCCTTGCGTGATTTATTATGCAATGGAAAAGAAAAAAAAAAAAAAAAACTCTCAACGCTGAACTCAGGATCTCTGTAGAACCTGATGCTATTGTTTGAATTCCACGTTTGGAAGGGAATAAAAACAAGGTGGAGTCAGACGGCAGAGCACCAACCTGTGGAGTCTCCAAGGTATCGTGTCCTTTCTGATGTCAAAAATGGATGATTACCAGAACTGAAAGGGCCAAAAACAGGGCAGTTTAAGTTGGTCTCATAGTGAGGGACTAGCACCATGTTGGTATGTGTGCCACTGACCTGCATCCACCAGGTAGCGACCAATTTATGATTGTTGTCTTAGCTCACTGCCCCATTCCTGTGAAAACCTCAACTTTTCCTTTTCCCCGACATTGGAGCCAAATCATAGATAACATGGTGGGGGCGAAAACACATCATAGGGGGTTTTGAATGTATATAACTCACCTACCGACACTAGTTTACACACCAGTTTACGGACTGATTTAACCGTCTCAGAGAGAAAATAAATCTGCAGCGTCTTCAGCTTTTGTGGCTTTTCAACGGCGTCAATCCACCAAAGTCCTCAACGGGACACATTAAGGGAGCAGCTGCAACTAGCAGCTGATTCATACGTGGCGGTGGCGGTGGCGGTGGCTCCTCTCCTCTCAGATTAATTAAAGCCATTTGTGTTGCTGTCTCGTGCAGACGCGCCGATTTAAAAGCCCTTTTCACGACAGACCTCATGAGAGGGGAAGAAAAGGAGCAAGATGCACCCGTCTCAACTTGCCCTGCATCATTAGGTTTTTTTTTCTTTCCTCTATGCGTGTGTGAGAGCGAGAATGCACGACTTTGAAAAACAGTTGCTTATCCATCGCAGGAGCTATTGTACTTTAAACCTCGAAGCCGCACTGAAGGTGGAATGCTGAAAAACGAATTAGCGTTTTTTTCCCCCCATGCCGTAGCTTCCCTCCACCCACTCCGACCCCTCCCCTCTGTTAATTAAATTTGTTAAAGTGCCTCCGAACAATGCGCATTTTATCCTCTTAACAGTCAAATTACTATATACCCCAGCAATTACTAAATGCTCTCTAATGAGATTTCGCCCGCCAAATGGACGTTCCACCGTGCGCCGCTCACGCACCGCGTCCGCCCCCCTCCACAGTCCGCCGAGTCTTGAAGTCGTGAGCGGCGACGAGATCTCGGGCCTCGCGTCACAGTGCTGCCGTCATGCAGCCGCACGCGGCAGAGGACGACGTGAGGTGAGGCTTTGATCCCAGCGCCGGGGGTCTGTTCGGAGGGAGCTGTCAGCTAGCGGTGCGCAGAATGTGTGCGATACTTGCAATACCAGACGTGTCCAGTATCACGTTGACGCTCATGGTGGAAGTCGCAAGATTGGTCGTAAAAGTATCAGTTGTCAAAGGCACAAATGCAAACTGCTTCCACGAAAGGCCTCTGTTGCTTGTAAATGTAAATGTTTCTTTCTAGCAAGTTGCTAGAAAAAGGAATATAACCTATGACGCTGTGTCGTTGTGTATTTACAGTTTGAAAAATGCAGGTTTTAATACTTTTAAAGGTCCGTGGCAGTGCTGCCGTTATTTTTCTCGATGTCAGATTGGAATGGAAGCTACTGGAACTGTGGCTTCCTATTTATTTCTGTTCAAGTGCAATTTGAGGTGTAACGCTTACGCACTGCAGTGTTCTTCCTCTGACTCACTTCCCCTAACAAAAAAAATCACGTAAAATCATTTGATCAGGCCGCAGCAACAAACCCGGTGGCTCATAACGAGCTGGATGTCAAAACACAGTCAAGGTTTCGGCTCCCTAAGAGGGGCTCGTTAGCGTCTGCCCTCTTTGTTCCCGCTCTTTTTTTGCTGCTAAAGCTGAGTTTCAAAGATTTTAGGTGTTTTAATGAAACAGGAAGTCGCTAAAATCTCAAAGAAATGGATAATTAGGCAAAAGGCAGCATCGTCGAGGCGGTTTCAATTCATGACGCCCTCTCAACTCCGATGTGCAATGGCTGAAAGTGGAACTGATGAACAAAGGAGGCATAATTCGATGAAATTATTAAAATATCTGAATCAGTGGGGTGTGTTCAAGCAACAGCATTTATTAAACTTCCCTTATTTAAAAAAAAGGGATAGCTTTCAACTTTTTTTTTTTTTTTTTTTTCGCATTTAGTTGAGAGACAGCGACAACGAGCACGGCATGTCAACCTGCGTGTGTTTCTGCCTGCGTGCATGTCTCAGACAGTCAGACTTGAGAAGGGGATTTAAACGCTGGGGGTGTTGATCAGAAACAAAAGCATATAAATATATCTAAAATGGAAATGTGGCGCTCAGAGCCGCTGTGATCTCAGAAGCCTTCAAAAAGTTGTCGCCGCAGCTCAAACGGCGGCCATAAATTATCATTTACCTGCAGTCATTTTCCATGGCAGGATTTTTTTTTTTTTTAACCATTGGCACCGACACCCAATTCTTTGTTATTGAAATGGCTGAGTGTGACGGGTGTGAGGGTGGAGGAGCACGCCGGCTCTCAGAAGCTGATGTTCCTACAGGCGCGGCTTGTCTCACTTGTCGTTTTTAAAGGCTGCGGCTGAGCAACGCGGACACCCCGGCGTCGGCGTCGACACGCTGCTCGACAGCGACACGAGCAGCCCGCAGCGTCGCCAATTACTCGCGAAAACAGCGGCGCCACAGACGACGGTAGACTGTCAGAATCCGAGGAGGTGTCGACGACGGAGGCGTGTTGGCTTTCTCTGCGTTGAGAAACGGAATGAAAGACGCCAAGCTGCGCTGTGACACCGCCACCGTCACGTTGCCGGAGCTCCACCCCCTCTTTGAAGAACTTTCTTGGACCACATTTTTGTTTCTTTTATATCTTCACTGAACAGCATATTTAGCCGTCTGTGGTAGTTAATGTTGACATTTTTTTTTTTTTTACACCTGCCTTTTATTGACTTGCTGCTTCTTTTTCTAAATGAACCTGTACCTGTACAATTAGTGTTGCCAACCCGCAGTGGTTGGGGCCATGGCCATCACAGGCCAGTGCCTCGCCTGTAGTGGTAAATCATAACTTACACATTTGAACTACATTGTTACCAATACACATTAGAAATAAGCTGAATGTTTAAAATGGATTGAAACATATTTTTTACACAACAATCACTAAAGTGCAGGATGGATGGCTTTTACAAAGGACTTAAATAAATAAAGCTGAAGGAACAAGTGATACTGATTCATATCCTACGCTACGCAAGCTACGCAGCCAGTATGTAGTTGTTGTGAATGGGTTGCGCAATGGTATTGCCTGTAGCTATTACAGTTTTGAATGCAAACTCTATGGACAACTCAGAAATACAGCACAAACCTCGGCCCGTGTACGAAGCTAGCTAGCCAGTGGGCAACAGCTTACGTTGGCTAGCAGGCTAGGAGTTGTCATGCTTTCCATCATTTTCAGCATTTTAAGGACCAACACTGCGTATTTGACCACTTGCCTGTGAAAATGGATCTTAATTCACACCACATACAGAGTATTAGTGCAATATTAGCAGCTGAAGCAGAAGTGTGCACCTATATGAGATTAATTTATTGAATATCACGGGACACGTAGCCGCTGTGCATCAACGGTAAAAACCTAATGGTGGTGTGTGTCTGTCTGTTGTGCATGCTGCGGTCTGCTGTGAAACGAAACCCATTATGACGACAAAGAGTAGAACACCCCCCACCACCACCACCACCTCCTAACCCCCTCTGTGTGCCACTTACGTTCTCTTTCACCATTTCAAGCAATGTTGTACTTTGATGTGGCCATAAACATGTTTTTTGTAAGTCTTTCAACAGAGATTCGACCCCCCCTCCCCTCCTGCAAAAAAAAAAACTTATTTGAATTTGGATGTGAAAGAGGAGCGCCAATGTCGTCTCGCTATCTGCCTCGCCGTCGCTGCACTCCGCTGAAATAAAAGGACACTTTTAAGAGGGTGACGAGGGCTCAACATTTATTTATTTATCTATATTTTGTTCTGCCACCATGATGGACCGGACAGACAGACGGGTTCGCAACCAGACGGACGCTCTCTATAAATCCATTATGGCCTCAGACTTCAAAGCTAATATTGGGTTTTTCCTGCATTCCCTGAAACTGAGGAGGGCTGCTTTATGTTTGCTGAGCAAATTTAATACCTTGTGTACCACCACCGACTGCCCCCCTTCACCTCTCCCCAGGAGTGAGGGAAAAAACCCGACTGTTTCTGTCGTTTCATTTTCTGAACTCCCTCCATTCCCCCCAGTTGTACCTTGTTGCAATTCTATCTCTAATCTTCTCCAAGCGTTTTTTTTTTTTTTTTATTAACCGGGCCCTCTCCTTCTCGTCAGGTGGGATCTTTGAGCAAACAGACGGGCCGGTTTCGCTGGTCAGCGCCGAGGAGCTCGCCTTCAAGTTCGCCGTCAACAACATCAACAGAAACAGGACGTTGCTGCCCAACACGACGCTCACGTATGACATCCAGCGGATCAACATCTACGACAGCTTCGAGGCGTCGAGGAAAGGTGGGCGGGCTGTTCGCCTGGGTGGCGGGAGTCGTGGCGCTGAACTCTTCTCCCGCTCATCTCCTTGTTTTGCCTCCTCTCTCCCCACCGGCAGCCTGTGACCAGCTGTCGCTGGGCGTGGTCGCGATCTTCGGCCCGTCGCACAGCTCCTCGTCCAACGCCGTGCAGTCCATCTGCAACGCGCTGGAGGTGCCGCACGTCCAGGTGCGATGGAAGCACCACCCCATGGACAACAGGGACACCTTCTACGCCAACTTGTACCCAGATTACTCGTCACTCAGCTACGCCATCCTGGACCTGGTGCAGTTTCTGAAATGGAAAACGGCCACGGTGGTTTACGACGACAGCACAGGTGTGTGTGTGTGTGTGTGTGTGTGTGTGTGTGTGTGTGTGTGTGTGTGTGTGTGTGTGTGTGTGTGTGTGTGTGTGTGTGTGTGTGTGCGCGCGCGCTCATTTATTTCAGAGATGTGGTTCATCGTTCACTTTGATGCTCACAGCTGTTTTCATTCCTCCTCCTTCTCAGGTCTTATAAGGCTACAGGAGCTGATCATGGCTCCGTCCAGGTACAACATCAGGCTGAAGATCCGCCAGCTCCCTCTTGACACGCAGGACATGAGGCCGCTGCTCAAAGAAATGAAAAGGAGCCGCGAGTTCCGCATCATCTTTGACTGCAGCCACCAGATGGCCGCGCAGATCCTCAAACAGGCGAGTGACGTCGGAGCTCGGCGCGACGTAATGTCAGGTGTCTGCTGGACTGCTGCTGGAGCAGAACGGTTGCCAGATCTCAAAACCAAAAGGTCCTGAATGTTAAGGACAATGTTTCCACTCGTAGGGCCGTAGCGATTATGGCAAAATGCAAATTTTCCAACATGTCGAGCCATTCCATTATTTTATTTTCAACCTTTATTTAATCAGGCAGGTTATTAAGAACAAATTCTTATTTACAATAAAGGCCTGAGCCATTCGGGAATAATCACTAAATTACCACCACAAAAAAAACAAAAACAAACTGAACTGGACATTTTGTGTCAAACCTTTTTAAGCCAGCTGCTCCATTTACAAGAACAGACTCATTTCCCAACCATGTTCAGATCATTATTTCTCATCCTGGATTCTTGTTGAGCAGCTTTGCATATATTACATTACATTACATTATATTATATTATATTATATTATATTATATTATATTAAGCTTTTTGAAGGAGAAATTTGAAAAACATGTGTAACAAAGATGACACAGTGTGGATGACGAGTTCACTGTTTGATTTTTCTGCCGTTTCTCCTCATCCTTTCCAATCAAACCTCAGGCCTTATTGCGCACAAATAAAGACAAGCAGTTCAAATAAGGCAGGAAATCCTTGCAACCTTTGTAACCTTGTAAAAGTTTTTTTCTTTTTTTTGTTTTGTTTTTTTAAAAAGTCTCCCAAACGAGATCCCAGATGTTTCACGATCATCGACTGACGCACCTGTGTTCTGATATCAATGAGTGCCAGTCGGCTCAGAGCCCTCGGCGTGGCAGACCGCTGCGGTGCTCTGTGTGGGCGGTCTGTTGCTGAGGTTGTCAGAAACAGTTGTCAGCGAGCCATCACACCCAGCCTCCCAACTCCCCCCCTTCCCGGTTAGCGTGTTTACCCAGTGCGGGCGTACCCAACATGTTGTTTAAATAAGTCATGGCGAGAGGGTTTCGCTGCGATGCGAGGTGACATCTCACCGCTCCTGGACACTCGCCACATGTTGTTGCCGAAGAAAAACAAGTGGAAGACAGTTTGGAGGCAAAAAGAAAAAAAGAAAAGAAAAAAAAAAACAGCGCCGCAGACATTTTCCTACGCACACTCAAAACTTGTCATGCTGCCTCCGCTGCGCTTTAGGAAAACCTTTAAATCACGAGTGAAGTGAAATTGACAGGAGACAAATTGTGATTCCAAACAGATATGGCAGCGACGCAAATTAAGAGCTTTTCAAGGAGGGAAGGGGAGAAAAAAGAGGAGCGACTTCCTCCACTCAAGCTGCAGGTTTGCAGAAAAACCCTGACGACGTTTAAACGCTGCAGGCTGCCAACTGATGGCTGCTCTCAATAATAGTCCTCACCGAGACGAGAGACAGGTGAAAGCGAAAAAAGAACTCGTGCACCTGACTGCGGAGTGTGGAGGAGCATCCAGCGGCAATCTGGCTTTTCTTTCTTTTCTTTTTTTTCCTTTTAAACGCTTTTAACCCTCGGAGTATTTCATTTGTCAGCTGCTGATTATCTACAGCAGCGTCTCGGCTCCGACAGGCTCTGCTGCACTCAGCTGGCCTCGCTCAAAAACCTTCCCACTGTGGCCGCAGCGGCTGTCCGTACGGTCCGACAGCACAAGCAGATTTGACATGTGGAGAACAGGAACGCAGAGGGACCGTCGCAGGTGCCCTGTTCAAGGGGCAGCTCAGACAGAGTGGGATATTCACTCACTTTGCTCTTGCCGCCGTCAAGGCACTGGTGGAGTTTTACAACAGGAAAGTATAACATTATTAAAATGTATGTGTGTATGTATGTCGAAAACCTACAAGGAGGGCCAGCGGTCCAGCACGAACCGCGCGTCACTGTAGCCTCCCTGCCAGCAGCGGCATTCGTGTCAGCAGGTTACAGTTTGGAGGCTACGTTGTGTAGCCTCCGAACTGTAGCACTGATAAAGTGCAGTGCTTCTGTCTCTGTGTTTTAAGACCAGTTGAACTGCAACAGAGATGCGAAAGTCCTGAACAAATTGTGCCTCAAATGGAAAAAAGAAAAAGAAAAAGAAAAAAAAAAGGTGATTCTCTTTGGTGAGTGACTAGTGTAAACTCAAATTAGCATTAAATTGTATTGAAATGTATTTGTTATAGAGGGCTGGTGACATTTTAAAGGAACATAACAATGTTCCTTCCAACAGAAGGAACGTAACAAAGTGAGCAGGAATTGGGTGGCTTGTCTTTCTAAAAATCTACCCTCAAGCAAAAGGACAGCAACATCCTGTCCTTAAAAATAAATGAGTAAGATCCTGCTAAAGGTTTTAACACTAAGTTTCAAACGTCGGCGGTTTGACTCCATGTCTAAGAGCGAATCCGTCTCCGCGTAAGAGCAAGAATCCTACTCGGATAACCTTGGCTGTGTTTTTGTTTTTTGTTTTTCTTCCTCGCGACAGATGGCACAATTAAACAGGAAGCGCAGCAGCGCCATGAGAATACGCTGCCTTTTAATGTAGCCTGAGCGAAAAAAGAAGCGGTGGATGATGGAGCGGCGGGATGCGAGAGGAGAAGATTAGCAAAGTTCTTTTTGATTGACGCCGCCGCTCTCAGCTGAGATCCCATCAAACGGCCTCAGCCGTTGCAGAGCATTTAAATGCATTGACAAACACCCCACCCCCCTCTTTTTCAGCAACAAGCAAACACTGCCTCATTCATTTTTTTTGTCTCGTCTCATCAACGTCTTTGTGTGCAGCTCCGCCTCGACTCAGATGACCAGCGACTCCTCCCCATTCATACCTTTTCTCTCTCTTGTCTCCCACCAGGCCCAGACCATGGGGATGATGACAGAGTATTACCATTATATCTTCACCACTCTGGTAATGTACCTTGCTTGTTAATGCAAAACAGAGTCCCGTTGGTTCTCATCTCGCCACCGAGCCGGAGCCTTTTGATGAATAGCAGCTAATTGCCAGCGGGGCTTTGGATCCGGGCCATAATATCAATTTTGTTTGACAAGCTGGAGGCATAATGGAGTCTTCAGCGTCGCTGTAGTAAACTCTCAAGTCAACAGGAGCCCGCGAGGTGGCGGCATGAAAACCAACTGCCTCAGATTAGCTGAAACTACTCCAGTTTTTGGGGCGGTGGGGAATGAAAAACTGCAAATGTGCCATGTGGGTCTGAGATGTTGTGTAGCTGCGGTCGCCTGCCCAGCACCGTGCCGACCCTGTCTATAAAATCTTTTTAAGTTTTTTTCATGAATTAACAAGAGCCTAAAAGACATTTCTGTTTTTCACCTCAATATTTGTTACCAGCCTCACCCTATAAACTTCGAGGAGGATCAAACTCTTACATTTTGTTGTTTTCCGCGGCCGTCCCTTTACCCCGACACGGGTTGTCTGCTGATGAAAAGGGAACAAATATAGCTGCTGTGTGTGTGTGTGTGTGTGTGTGTGTGTGTGTGTGTGTGTGTGTGTGTGTGTGTGAGAGAGAGAGAGAGAGAGTGAATGACGCATACATACAGGCTCACGCACACGCACGCACAGACACATCACACACTCACAGTCTCCGCGGGCTGACCGATGTGTCATGATAATGCGACGCGACACTGAGGTCCGGGCATGATGTGTGTCATATTTCACACTCAGCGTCGTCGGTCTGGCGTTCTCCTGCGTCCCTACGAGTGCCGTTGCCCTTAAAGGGAAACTCCCACTACTTTTCTCAGGTTAAGAGTGAATGAGTAAAAACGCAGCTTCCTCTCAGCGGCGCAGGAGGACAAGGCTGAAAAAGTCAAAAGGATCCGCTGTAATCTATCTCTCGTGGGGAAGGTGAGCCACCTTCATCCAATCACGGCGCGGCGTCCGTCCGAAAGCCGCGCTCCGCTGTCACACTGACAGACACGCCATTAAGGAGATTACAGCGAGTGGCTTGATTTGATCCGAAATGATGGAAACCTGGCGTCACGTGCGTGCGTGCGTGTCGCCCCTCGATGGAATGGGCTGATGTCTGCGTGTTTATCTTCCGCGGTGGGGAGACGGTCGACTTATTAGAGCGTGAAACAGCAACGCGGCGTGGTGTGGCGCGGGGGTAATAACTTCCTTGTCCTTTGAAATGAGTCTGTCATCGGCCTCGCCTCGCCTGGCCTCGCCTGGAGTGGCGTAGCGCCGCTATCGTCCGGAAAGAGTCGGAGAACTTAACGTGTCTTCAGCACTCGAGACACGAGCAGCAGCTTCTCCAGGTGGCTGTTGTCAGTGCGACGCCCCGGCGGCGTGAAGTCACTGCAGCAAAAAAAAAAAAAAAAAAGAAGCTAACTGGAAACAAGAACAAGTCTCAGACATTTTCGGTAAAAAAAA
The DNA here is from genome assembly GCF_046127955.1 of Nelusetta ayraudi. Taxonomy (NCBI): domain Eukaryota; kingdom Metazoa; phylum Chordata; class Actinopteri; order Tetraodontiformes; family Monacanthidae; genus Nelusetta; species Nelusetta ayraudi. The sequence goes on along the minus strand of NW_027466181.1, from coordinate 678,064 downwards.
AAAAAAAAACGCCCTCATGGAAATTAGCATGTCACAAACGATTAAGTCTGTTTATTTTATTATTATTTCTTCTGATTTTTCTGTCCCAATTTTTCGCAGCTTCTGAAGCTATAAACAAAGCACAACTTGTAACCTGATCTAGTTTTTTTTCACGCCATTTTAAGATGTCATATAGAACAAACAGCGATTTGCTTTGATCTGCGTCCATAAAAGGGGGAATGTGGCGCATTCAGCTGGGAGAGATTAAAAAAAAGGGAAGAAGAGGGAGGAGGAGGAGGGGGTTGCGGAGGAGGAGGAGGAGGAGGAGGAGGGGGAAGGGAAAAAAATGAAGTGACTTGCGGCGAACGTTCTTTAGCAAGTGTCTCACACGCTCGCGCTCCCACAGAACTAACCCCCACAGGGTGCTAATGAAATATCTATGTTCATCCAAATGTATTTTCCAAACCCTCCCCTCCCCCGGCGCACTCCCGACACGACACGTTGTCAACATGTGACTTCACACTTCAGCTGCGGCGGCTGCCCCAGAAATCACAGCGGCTCAAAATTAAATTCCTTCCCCCTTTTATTTATTTATTTTTTGCCGAGACACAGCGGCGGGAAGGCCGAGGCTCTAAATTATTGAAACTTAAAGATTCCCACTGATCTCATCTTCTTCAAAACACCAAATCGTCACAGTGGCAATGATGTGTAACTCCGAGTTCCCCACTTTTCTTTAAAAAAGCAAAAAGCAAAATGAAAAACAAAATAAATCAGAGCTGCTTATCAGTTGCACAGTGTAACTGATTGCGAAAGAGGTGCGGGGACAATAACAGTGTCGTCGCCTCCGCCGCTGCCGATGGTGCCGTTTTATATTCAATTCACCCACAAAGACGCATGTTTAAAAGGCTGCACTTAAAACTCCTGATTTGACATTGAAAACCGCTGCCGCCCTCCCTGGTCTTAATATAGCGCCTGTTAAATCAGCCGCGTGAAAAGCAGCGATGGCAGACTAAACCAGAGTCCCGTCCTTCTCTGCTGTTCTTGTCTCGTCCCTTAAAAAAAAATAAAATAAAATAAAGGACATGATGGCCATCGACCTGGAGCCGTACCGCTTCTGCGGCGTCAACATGACCGGCTTCCGCATCCTCAACGTGGACAATCCCCAGGTGGCCTCCATCGTGGAGAAGTGGTCGATGGAGCGGCAGCTTCCGCCCAAACCGGACTCTGGCCTGCTGGAGGGCATCATGACGGTAGGTTGAAGAAGTGTTTGCAAGACTTTTGGTTCATCCACGTATGTCTCGTCTCGTCTCGTCTCGTCTCGTCTCGTCTGCCTTTGTCCAATTTAAAAGATGTTTAATGGGAAAAAAATATCCACAAACTGATACAACTAATCAATCATAAAATTTTTTTACCAACTTCATTACCATTTTTTTTTAGCATAAGCAGTATACAGTGCATGTGCTAAAAAGCATATATACATATACATAGTAATTTATATAACATTACCAAAAATGCTCATATTAGATATGTTCGATATAATCATCCAAAGTTTCAAATTTGTACACATAAATGGTGCTTGTTGTGGCTTTACACACATACAAAGCAATTGTGCAAATATCTATTTCTTTTCTCCATGCAAAAATGTACTATAATTGTGTTAAACACTGTAATATGTGCTGCATAAGCAACACTGTCATAGTGTGTAAGAATAATGCTTTGAAAGAAAAAAAAATGCATCCAAAAAGACAACCCAGTTCAACTTTTGGCACCTTAAATGCGCTCCTTTTTCAATATCACCCAAGCGTTAAAGGTGCATGAAATCACCTCTCATAAAATACAACCTCGGCCCATGTTTTGGCATGTTGATGGAAGGGTCAAATATTGTTAGAGGAGCACATATCCGCAGGAGTCTCTTTTATTCTCGCACTAATAACAGTGGCGGTGATGTAATGGCCCGCAGAACCTTTAAGGCCATTCGCACCAGTTGCAGACGAAGAAAAGGGGCAGCCAGCCAGTCAAGCAGCCAGCCAGCCAGCCAGCCTTTACGGCCAAGCTTTCACAAAATGGTCAGTTTATAATCCACAATGTGCCATTGTCTCAGTGTGACTTGCGGAGAATGGGACAGACTTTGGCTCGCTCCAGTGGAACCGCCAAGAAAATAAGTAAAACCCCAGCCAATGTGCCTGTTTGAGGATTAGATTCAGGGAGATGGGGGAGGCTGCGAACAGACACGAATTTGACCCGGCAAGCCAGAAATACCTGGGAAAGTTTAAAGACAAGGAGGGGGGGGGGGGGGGGGGGTGATGCTGACCTGGCAACGTGGCCACCTGGCGCTGCACGCCACCCTCAGTGATGGAAATTATTTGATAATGTTAGTAAGATGGAATCAGTCAGAGCACGAGGAAATCTACAAGCTCCACCCACTTTCAGGGGAACTGATTGGTTCATTAAATTTGTCAGCAGGACCGGGCCACCGTGAGGAAATGAACGATTTCTTCGTTCACAGCTCAGCCTCGTAGCAGGTTACCGGAGCTGTTCCTGTTCCCACAGGGCTGATACTTCCATTTACTGGACAGGTTGGTTCAAATGCAGTTAGAATAGCGCTCGCACCACAGTGACACATCGTCTCTTAGCAACCTAGTTAGCGGTACCGGGGGCAAGTCACATTCTAGTTACTGCCTTTTGACTGTCTGTAAAAACGGAAGTTTTAAAAAAACAAAAAAACATACAATGCGGAAGAGCCAAGAACTGCTATCTTTTTGCCACTAGGGGCCACCAAAATTGGTTGCAAAAGGCAGAACATTTTTAGCAGTTAATGGCAGTCACTGGTTCAATAGAGACTGTGATTCAATAACATGACTCTCGAGCCTCGAACAAGGACTCAACGTGTCTGTGCCACTTGGTGTTCATGGGACTTCCTCTGGACGGATGGACGGACTGACACCAGCTGAAGTAACGTTCACCCCTTATTCCAGACAGATGCAGCTCTGACGTACGACGCCGTCCACATCGTGTCCGTGTCCTACCAGCACGCCCCGCAGATGACGGTCAACTCGCTGCAGTGCCACCGCCACAAGCCCTGGAGGTTCGGCGGCCGCTTCATGGGCTTCATCAAGGAGGTGAGGAGAGGGGCGGCGACGGGGGGAAACTTTGCTTTTGTTTTGTTTTTTTTTTTTTCGCCCTCTGATTGGATCACCACTGGCAGGAGGGCGCGTGTTGATCAAGCGGTCACCGTGTCGACACAAGCAGAGCATCTAGCGGCGGCAGCGTCAGCTGGGAGCTGGATATTTACCCATCAGATGGATCGCGGCGCCGCACGCTCAGCAAAGCGGGCGCTGATAGACACATCAAAGCGCCGCCGCTGTCACCTGTGTAAATTCCCCCGTATTCATAACCTATTTTCACGGAAAGAGTCGACTGTAACCTTTTTGAAGGCACGACTAGCAGCGCGACCGGCTCTCGTTTAATCTAACATGAGGCGGCTGACAAGCGACTCGGCAGCGCACAATCAAGCTCGGCGAGGAAGAATGACGCGTGTAGTAACGGCCAGCGCGCAGCAGATTAGCGAGCGTGGACGCCGACGCCGTTTTGTGTCTGGATTTGTTCGACAAAATCGACAACAACATTTCTTTCTTTCTTCTTTTTTTTAACTTTTTTTTTTTTTTTTTTTTGTGTGGCTTCCATTTCCATTCGTATTGCTGTCTAATGGAGGTGTTATGACCCCGGGCATGTGCAGGACCGTCGCTCAGGCTTTGCCATGTAACCAGGATGTCACCTCCATTAGAACTGGCCAGTGAATTTGCATGGTCCCTCAGAGGTCCATGGTGATAGTCGCTGCTGCTGCTGCTGCTGCTGGAGGGGAAGCTGCCCATATAAAGAGGGCAGAGCCGAACCAATTTCCACCTTCACTTCTCATCAGCAGAATAGACCGATTACTTGGGTTCACTGCCCGCCCGACTCCAGCCAGACATTTTCTTTCTCCTGCACACTTTTTTTGCTCTTTCTAGGTTTTTTTTGTTTGTTTGTTTTTTCCACGCTTGACCAACGACAATGTTGGTGCTGCACCTGCCGAGCAGGGAAGCAGAAAGTGGAGCTGAAACAGGAAACCAGAGCTCTTGCAGTTGCTGCTTATGCAGGGAGCAACTAGTCATGTTTATACGCATGCAGCTGCAACAGCAGTCGCACAACATGTGACATGTGCGACCTCTTTGCTGCGCTTAGCTGGCTAGCGGTAGTTGGAATGAGTCAGCGGACAAGTTCATAGAGACGAGGAATCATGACTCAGCTGTTCAAACGGTTCATTGAGGACTTGCACTGCTTGCTGTTTTGCAGCTGCATTCAAGAATCCTTTTGGACATTTTTAAAATCAGAAAAACATTCTCCTCTGCCATGTCAATGTTTTTGTTAAAGGTCCAGTGTGTAAAACATTTTATGGAAGCCGGTATTTAAGGTAGAGGCTGTACCTGACTGCGTGTTTTGTATTAAGGGCACCGTCAGACTGGCTTTTTTTAAACACTAAGCTTCCTCAAAAGAAAGTGCGGTGCAAGATGGCCGCAGACTAGAACCAAGACCCCTGCTGTATGTATATTGTTTTACATATGAGAACCGTTCTAAGGGAAACCAAATTACTTTTATTGTACTTCGAGTATACACTTTTATTTATGTATTTATGGGCAGTATGTTAAGATTTTACCAATAAAAAAAAAAACATAAATCAAGTCAGATTTTACACAGTGGACCTTTTAGTTCTCAGGCATGGTTTTTGCATAATCCTGCAATATTATAAAAAATACAAAGAAATGTAAATTCTGTAACATTCAGCTAACAAAAAGACTGGAGATGTATCATTCAGTTTTACGTCATGGTATGGTTGCAAATAATGGTACCCGTAAGTTTCAACAGTGTCGTGTGCACGGCTGGCGAGCCGCTAGCTCGTGTGTTAGCCGCCTGACATGATCGGGACTATGTAAAAGCCCGCGAAAAATTATTGCACCGCCCTTACGAAAACATTCTGTGGCGTGTGTGTGCGCGTGCATGCGTGTGCGTGCGTGCGTGCGTGTGTGTGTGTGTGTGTGTGTGTGTGTGTGTGTGTGTGTGTGTGTGTGTGTGTGTGTGTGTGTGTCCGCTGTAAAAGCACTCAGGCATGATATATACTCTCGTCAAGATGGGCGTCTTCCGTGTTCTTGAAGGTCAAATTGGCCCTTTGGTTGTGACGCGGCTCAGGCATTTATGTCACTCTCTGAATTAGAGGCGCTCCAACATGCCACCCACCTTGGCGGCGACGGGCCAGATGGATTGAGCTGGTGGCAGCGGTGGTGGGGGAGGTTTGGAAGAAGAGAGTGCCACAAATTTCTCCTTGAAGCTTTGATCTTTCTCACGACGAGTTCTGGCAAGCGGCGGGAGCGCCGGCGGAGAGCCGCAGCCTGTGGGGCTGTCAGGGCCTCAAAGAGCGACGCACGGTGACTGATCACTCCCTCGCAGCAAATTTATTAAAGCGGCAGCGCGCCGTGACCGACTGCGAGGTGGCGCCGGTGAACAGTCGGATCCGTTTTGGCAGGGCAGGAAAAAAAAAAAGTATAAAGAGAAAAAACATCTAAACTGGTCCAAAAATGAAACAATAACGAGTTAAATAAATGAAAAGGCGTTGCGTTTTGTGTGCGTGCCCAGATTATCCACCAGGATTTCGACGTGTGTGTCGATGGAGCTATTGTCGTCGTACGCAAAACGCGGCTTCCTTTCCTTTCGTTTGTGTTCTCACACGTCAGCAAGACGATGGAATTGTCCATTAAACTGTCATGCTAAACAAATTAGAACTTCACTAAAATACATAATCTATTCCTTATGGTATAATGGCATGACATTTTCATAAAATGTAGCAAAAAAAAAAAACAATAATTCTGACTGCACTGATGCTGTTCATTGCTGACTGGAGTTCCATGTGCCATCCTATAGTTTCCAACCAATCTGACCTCTGAGCCCTGACATCAACAAGGGCCTTGTTCAGACTGCCAGCCAAAGTCCGATTTTTAGCCCATCCAGATTGAAACCGCATGGCTCTTTTGTAGTCTGAACAGTCACAAACCACATGAAATACGATTGTTGCAAGACGGATTGAAACCACCGTCGGGGGGGGGGGGGGTTGACAGCAACCTGTCAGATGGGTCAATAATGTGGCCCAGTCTGAACAGAGCCAGATCCCATTTGAACACTGTGTGGACAGTCAGCCCTAAAGATTGGATTTGAGAAGGAATCTGTTTTGAATCAGATTCGCCTGCAGTCTGAACAGAGCAGATGTGTTTTCCTCCACACTAGCGCTGCTACCAAAATAGTTTCCTTTCCTTTCCTAGCTTTTTTTTTTTTTTTTTTTAACAGAGGTTTCACTGCTCTGGTTGTTCTTTTTTCTCTGTTTTTTTAAATTTCATTTCACATTAGAACATTTTTCAGTAGCACGGCCTGATATTACAAGGCGTGCAATATGATGTCATGTCAAGACAACCGCGTCGAAGGTCAAGCATCATTGTCTGTATTGCATTTGATCCTGCAGCAGGCGGAGGAGAGTCATTACCTGGCCGCTCTCTGTGTTTCAGGCCCACTGGGACGGGCTGACAGGGAGACTGTCGTTCAACAAGACGACGGGCCTGCGGACAGACTTTGACCTGGACATCGTCAGCCTGAAGGAGTTTGGGCTGGACAAGGTAAAACAGACATCTGTGCTTCTGAAGTCGCGGCAGTAGAACAAAAAAAGCATTTTGACGGCATATTGATCTGCGACACAAGTTCAAGGTTTAAGTTTTTTTTGTTTTTTTTTAAGCTAGTAGATGATGCGGATCTGACAGTCTCATTTACCTCCTAACAAGGAGAGCAAATTGGCTGTTTCAACGTAAGCATAAGTTAGTGGATCATAAAGCAAATTGGATTAGGTCTGTACACATTAGAGTGTTAATTGCAGCCTGGCGTAATGATAATTCGAGGTGATGCCCAAAATGCTATTTGGCGCTAATGAGCTGTATAAACATGTTTCGCCCAAAGAAAAAGAGTTAAAGAAATAAAACAACAAAACAAACAAAAATAAAATGCTGTCAAACTCAAAGGTTGGTAATGCAGAAGTTGTTTTATGCCACCGGAGGTAAAGCACCCTGTGGACTATTAAAGCGGTTCTCTACTAGAGGGCTTTCATACATTATGAACACATCAAATATGGATAAGTCCCATTATGACTTCTCAAGTACTCCCTGAAGGCTCGGTGCTGCACTGTATAATAGCGGCGGCTCTTCGGCTTGTAACCCTTCTGTTCCACAATCGAGCGTCGCGCGACTCCGGCGTTCAAACCGCTCGTCCTCGTCCTTTTACCGAATTTCTTTTTTCTTTTCTTCTTCCCTCCCTCCTCCCCTCGATCAATTAAGCCCAAACGCTAGTAGTCTTCGCGTAAAATGGAAAAAAAAAAAAAGGGAAAAGTATTTGATGCCATATTAGTGTCTCCTCATTGTGTTTGACAAATCCGACGCTCCGCCATGTTAACGCTGATCCGGATTGCTGGATCCCCCCACTTCCCCCTTCCCACCGCCTCTCGCCTCTTGTGTGTATATCCGTGGAATCGGCTTTAGCCGGTTAAGATGTGGACTTTTCCCTCAACTAATCCATTGTAATTGAATATTAGCCCAAGTTTGAGCTCGCACCGCAATTACGAGCAGGTTCTCGGAGAGCCGTTCTCTCGCTCTCCCTCCCTTCCCCCCCGTCTCCCTCCCTTCCCCCCCGTCTCCCTCTCCAATCCCGACTGTAGCGGCGGGGAAGAGGAGGATGCATGTCGTGCTCCACGTGTGTTTGCACGGGTAAATAACTTTAAGAAGCTGCCCCCCCCCCCTCTAATCACGTTTAATGAATTGAGTTTAATTGTAATTGGCTACAATTAAACAGAACTTCTACAAAGAGCGGAAGCATCCGCAGATTTTCTTCCCCTTTTTTTTTTTTAAAACCTCTGCTCTCTCCTGGAGTCGTCTTTGCCTGTGCGACAAGCCTGACTAATGTGCTTTTGAAATGAGAGCATATGCTGCTTTTTTTTTCCAGGGGGGTTTGGGGGGGGCTGGGAGGGGCGTTTATGCAGGGAGGACATTAGCAAAATTCGTTATTTTTATTTATTTTTTTCCAGGATGGTAGCGGCGGTTAAATGCATCCACTGCGAGCGGCGAACTGAATATTAAAAGCCGTGTCGGGCAGGAGGGCTCGACTCGCAAACAGAGATGGTTACCGACAGCCACAGGACGATTTGTGCTAATGATATGTTCCACAGTGCGTCCCTGCAATATTCAGTGCTCTCCGCCCCGAGGCCCGCTCGCATGTATAACTGCCTTCATTTGTTCAAATCTCTGGGCTTATCGCAGTGAGACTGTGCAGCAGGAATCGCTCTGCCGATGCCGCCGCCGCCGCACGCAGCCCCGCGTGGCCCTCGCGGCGCCCCCACCACTCCGCTGCTCACCACAGAACCAGAGTCAGACGCCTTGTTGTCCTCCAAACATGTTAAACAAACGAAAAGTGTCTCCAAGAACCCGCGTAATAATACATTTATAATAAAGAAAGACGCAACCTTTTCCAAACTCATCATGTTTTGATGCTCCGCATGTCGTTAATTCATTTATTTTTGCCGAAAGGTGAAAGAAATGAATAATTCAAGCCCAGCACAGGAGAACCTTTGTTTTGACATTTTAGCACGTAGTTAAAGATCAAGACATCAACCCTTTGTTGATTCCTGTGTTCACAGCAATTACGTTGACGTGCAAAATATGGAAATCTTCCATCAAAATGTATATAAGCGTTGCTCCTCTCACGGCCCCCTCCGCCTTCCCAAACCACCCTCCTGCGTTACCGGTGACTCAGCCAATCAGCTAATGCTGGCCGGGGGGGGGAAGCGCTCGCGCAGGAGACGGCTGCTCGGTTGTTCGCCGTGGGGTCACAGACCCGCGAGCACTCGGAGCTACAGCACTTTTCATTTCCCGCTGCAGGTGGGGAAGTGGAGTGCGTCAGGAGGGCTCAACATCACGGAAGTGCCGAAGCGGAAGGGGATGAACATCACCGACTCCCTGGCCAACCGCTCCCTCGTCATCTCCACCATCCTGGTAAGTCTCCCACGCAGCCCAGCCAAGAAGGGGTGGGGGGGGGGTTGTTCCGCTTTTCAGGTTTCCTTGAGTCAAGCGTTACAAAAACAGCCTTCTTACATCCGTGCAGGGAAGCGTTTGGATTTGCTTTTTTGCGGTATATTTATAAAGTGCAGATAGTTTACCTTGTTTGGCATGTGGGATTTTTGCCTTAGGAAGGAAGTTGAGATTCTAAAATTCTATAATTCTAAATTATACATGTTCACCAACGGAAAACACAAAGGAAAAACGGTGTTTTTACAGTTTGCACTGTCTAGATGGGTTTTTCCACTTTTTTTTAAAGAACATTTATTGCTTAAAATTCATTCATAAAACATGGTAAAGAAACAATCTGGCACAAAAAGTATCCAAAAAAAAACCTGTTGTTTAGCAGGAGGGAAATATGAGTCAACCATGAGGCTGAGGGCTTGGAATGGACGATTGAGGTGAGATTGATGAATTTGGGATGTTGAGAAAATTGTTGCCACTAACTGTGTTTAAAACCGCCATTCCCATGCATATTTGCACTGATTAGCAAATTGTGAAAGAAAGCAACACACTGAAAATCAGGAAGGAACTCGCTGCGGATCTGTAAATTCTCAGAAGTGCATGAGTGCGCAGTGAGCGTGACCCTCCCCCTGGCGAAACCCCCCACCAGCTTCTGCACGCAGTCATTTCGATAGCTGTGTATTTAACACTGTCACCGGGGTGGCGCCGGCGTAGCTGTCCGCCAGCACGTGCTCCCCGGACAGATAAACACTATCATCACACTTTGATCAGCCGGCAAATGTGTAATTATGACAAGCAAGGTCAAGGAAGGACATAATTAATGCCTGTTGATTGTGTGGGTCCGTGTGTGACCGTGTGTGCGCAAAGCACTGTTGTAGATCACGGAAACAGAGCAACAGTGTAGCAGTGAGCAACTGCGGCGAGGCTCCTCACTATTGGCCGAGCTGACAGGGCGTCTAGCGCGCAGCTCAAGATTTTTTTTGTGTGAAAACTTTGAGAGCCATCTTCAAATACATTACAATGCATCACGATACAACCAACCAGCGTGCTCTGACAGAACATAGGCAGGTAGGCAGGGTTTCGTCGTAATAAGATGTGGGGGAGGAGTGATGAGTGTTGATCCAAATATCGATAATATCAGTGCAAGTGTTGGTATTGGTATTGATCAATACTAGTGGAATAAGATTAATACTTTAGATGTTGTATCTGGATGTTATGTTTGTATAACTAGTACAGAGTTGCCCATTTAATTGAAATAAATAGCTGTTCTTGTTTTATCTCTTACATCTCTTAAAATGATAACTCCAAGCAGATAAAAATTGAATGGAGTAGAGCTGGGTATCGCCACTGACCTCCCGGTACAATATGATTCCGATACAGCAGGTCCCAAGTCGATTCGGTCGCGATACTTCCATTACGATTCAATGTTGATATTTTAGCTCTAACACCAATTTTGCTTCGGTAATGGAAAGATTCTCAAAGAACTAATGCTTTAAATTTCAAATGTAGAAGTTTATATATTTAACACAAAGCATTGTTTTTATCCAGTTCCTCGCAATTGTCTATCTCCTTGAAGCCATGAAAAGAGTCGTACATCCTTCTCCACCATATTTGTTCTCTCTGAAGCGGATGGTAAAATCTATTGCATTTTAAAATATCAATACTGGGATTTATGTATCGATTATCGTTTTTAAACATGTGTATCGATAAATATCGCAAATATCAATATTTTTAACCCACCCCTAGAATGGAGGGCAATTAACCAGCCCTTTATGAGGACTTCTGCTTCAAAGATGTGAAAGGTATTGATCTCATTAATAATCCACAAGGGGGGGGGGGGGACACAAAAACCCATACAGCTGGTGACAATTCATTTAGATACAGCAATTTCATTATACATTGATTTTAATTCAAAGGTATTGGAATCGTATTGGTAGTGACGAAACAGGCCTTGCATTTATTTGGTATTGGATCGCTACCAAGTTTTGCAGTATCGCACATCACTTGTGGGGGGAGGTGCCGACACTGGTGAGAATGCTGTGGTACATTTTCATTGTAAAGAACAGATGTTCATGTTTTGCTCTGACCTGATGGACTGAGCTGGTGTTTCACTTTTTCCTTAACGAGTCATATTGCCTTCAAGCACATTCAAATATTTGTGCGACGTGCTCAGAAAACTTCTCCATCCGTAGATGGAGAAGTTTTCGCCCTCTCCTCAAACTGCTCCGACTCTGCCATCCATCGCCCGCCTCCCTGACTAATGACGCTGCATCAGACCCGATCCCAGCGACACGCCAACGAGACGTCTGACAGCTTTATGGCGATAAACTTTGCCGAAGAGATTAAGACACTTAATGCGCTTTCCCACTTACATTAATTGTTTGCACTCCATTGCCCATGATGCCTGCAACGCCGATGCCCGCCTCCCTCTTCCTTTTTTTTTCTCCCCACCGTTCTGCATGCCCACGCTGCGACTCCAAGGGTAGAATCGGTATTAACGCTGTGATTTGAGCGCAGACCTTGGGGGATTTGTGAGAAGCGGGCTCAAAACAGATGGTAATGACTCCTTTTCTCCTTACAAATGGCAAACTTTCTGATCACATTAATTGGACGAGTTGAGCAAAGTTTGCTGCTATATATACACACACACACACACGACAGCTTCTGTTCCATTAAGCACTTATGAATAATTTAGAAGGCCGACGGTGTTTTACTCGACGTTCACACCAGATTTGACGTTGAGGGGAAAGTAGGCGGGGCTGCGCAGTTTCTGTCGATTGGTTGGCTTGTTGCTTGGTGGTTGGATGGCCAAGACACAATTGGCTGCTGCTGCGTCAAAGGTGCCACGGAAATTTGTCAGAACTTGAAGATAATTGTACTGTCTGTTGTACTATCGACATTATATTACCGCTGCTCGTACCACTTTTGTTGTTGTTGCCACGTCCACAGGGAAATAGGCGTCACTATAGAAGTCTAAATTTGCTTTGACTCTTTGTGTATTCTTGGTGATGGCACGGGAAAAGAATAACACACACACATACAGGCACACATGCACAAAAACACAGGGTCACCTTCATCCAAGAATCAATTACTGTGCTTCTGAGCTGAGTTTGTAAATTATACATCTGGCTATCGTCGGCAATAAATTGCATTACAGCCCCCGTGCATAAAAAGGGACCGACATGTTTTGCAATGCACAGTGGGATGTGAAAGCCCATCCGGCAGGCAAATGGCAATGGCCACTAAATAAAAAGGGGAAGCAACATTTATGAGCGGCGCGACGTTCGTCATTGTCAAGGCAGGCGTCAGGCTGGGTGGTTGGAGGCTAGTGGGGGGGTGTGGGGGGGGCTGTCGTCGCCGCCGCCACCGCCACCGCCGCCGTCTCCATGAGGTTGGGTGATGGCATCGCCGTCACGGGCCATGTTCCATTTCACTGCGGCATTCTGTTCCTAATCAAGCTTTTTACACGGCCGTGATTACGAGCAGCCAGGCAGGGTATTATGAGCCAATAAAGAACGTCGGCCTCATGACCGTGAAGAGGAGCGAGCGGAGCACCGGCTGTGCACCTCAGAAGCTGCTACCTACCGTCAGGTGGAGACACTCCATTTTGGGATGGATTGAAAGTATATAAAAAAAATTAAATGTTTTCCTCAAGTTTAAAGACATTTACTCACACAGCAGCACTTTCCCTCCCTCCCTCCCTTCCCCTGGTATCCGCCCTCTGCGCTCTTAGCTCCATCGTGCTGTCAATGCCACTTAAACGCAACAGCGACTCATCAGTCCGGATCACTTTGCTCCAATTAGACGCGGGCGCTGAAAGCCGCGGAAGGCGCTGACCTCACCACTTGCGTCTCATTTGATCTTTTTGGTGTTTGGTGCGCAGGAGGAGCCATACGTCATGCTTAAGAAGTCTGACAAGGCGCTCGTTGGCAACGACCGCTTTGAAGGGTTCTGCATCGACCTGCTGAAGGAGCTGGCCAATGTCCTGGGCTTCACCTACGAGATCCGGCTGGTGCCCGACAGCAAGTACGGCTCACAGGACGAGAAGGGCCAGTGGAACGGCATGATCAAGGAGCTCATCGAGCACGTGAGTTGAGCGTCATCTATTTCAAGTTATTTGAGTTAAGTTATTTATTCAAGGTTATTTTTTTCTTTCCATGACCTTTAAGTTTGACTGTTTGGGTAATGAATAAGACCTTCAATAGCTGTGTTTGTTGATGAAATCAGTGGTGGTTTGGTTGCCATCACTTTGTTTTCTGCATGTTTTTTTAGCGTTGCAGCAGTCAAATAAAATCAGATGAAACTCGATTGAACCCAAGTCGTAACGTCTCAGGATTATCTGTGACGGTGAATGATACACCCACCCGCAACTTTTAGAAGTTTAAGATTGTTTTCCTTGCGTACATCTTTATCATCACCATAATAACAAAACACCACATTAAACTTGGCATGACACGGTAATGATTGAGCACAAGTCAGGAAAAGGTTTTCAGTCAGTCACATTTATGACACAATTTTGCGAAGTTAGTTTGAAAGTTGCTAGGTGCGCCGATGACACCCTTTAATTTTTCTCTGGAAAAGCCGTAGATTAGCATTAAACATGGCAGACGGACAGGCGGACGGACGTGGGAGGGGGAACGCCTGACCGTCTCCCTGAGGCTTGCTGGCCAATTGCGGCCGTCTATGTCAGCCTGGAAGCCTCTGGCGGCCGTGAAACGGCCTCGCATCCAAGTGATTGTGGCAATTATCTCCTGGCATTTTCTAAGTGTCCCCCTGTCAGTGCTCAGGCTTTGTCCTCAGCCCCAGTCGGGTCGGCGCTGTACTCAGCTGAAAACTTGTAATAGCTTAAGTGGCATTTTGTGCCGAGAGCGGCGTGGCAGGAGTCAGTGGCTCGGTGCTGGGTGAAGAAAGGTTGGGCTCCCACCGCAGCACTTTATTCTCCATCCAGGCTTTTTGCTGGATCCATGTTAATAGCGGTAACCTTGATGGGGGGGACAAATGGATTACGGGAAAGGCGGTGAACGGCAGGAACAGGCGGAGATGCACCGACTCTTAGAACGCCGTCAAACACCGTAAATCCTCTTTGTACGCCGCCAAACAGCAAGAGCAATAAACAGAATTGTACTGGTGGCGATGAATTTGACGTACAGTGACGACGCTGAATCTCAATGTAGGTACAATGGGATGTGCGTCATTTATCCTCGACTTCACTTCATCCCAAGTCTGAAGGGCCGGAAATGATTTTTCACTAAAGTACCAGCCTTACAGGCTCCACTTATGGCAAAGTGTTGTGTTGTTTGGAATCGATCCGAGCGGGAAAACCGCCAAGAGTTTTTATCGAGTGATTGTTCTTCACAAAGAGTGAGGACAGAAAGAAAGAAAAGAAAAATAGATGTGAGAAGCTGAAGGAAAAACGCTGGAAACCAATAGATCTGCATCCTTCATTTGCGGGGAGTCAGATAATGACTCGGCTCGGTTTGTCAGAAACTTTGTCAAACTGGTCTTATCTGACATTGGTTTGTAACTTTTGGAATCAAGTTATTAATATTAAATAAATGACTGAACAAAAATAAAAATAATGTAAAATAACAGATATGCTCTTACTTTAAGTCTGTTTGCTTCTTTGGTTTGTTGTATAATTGAACAACATCAGGAGTTTTCATCTTCTTTTTTCTTCTGTAGCCACCTACTATGCATACACATATCTGATTAGGGCTGCAACTCTTACTTTAAACCTTTAGTCAAGCAGTAAAGCCACATTAGGAATAATTAAGATCAAGATGAATAAAATTCAAAACCAATTCATTAAGTCTTTTGCAAGTGTATCCTGGCCAAACTACTGAGCTAATTTACAATGAATAAATATAAATTTCACAGTCACAAATCGACCCGGGATTCCACCAGGACGACTCAACAAGCAACATGTGCCGTGTCTCTTTGAATTGATTTGGTGGCACAAAAAAATGAGACTGTGTAATGGGACATGGCTGTTTATATCTGATGAGTGGCGCGAAAATAAACTGTGACTTGACTCAATCATGTTGACAATAGTTTAAGCAAGCCTGTTGAAATCCTGTGATTCCTCCAGAAGGAAGCTTGGAATCTGCGCCCATCACTGCGGCGGCCGCTGCTCCATCGAGGACGCGTGACGGATTCTTTGTTGACTTTAAAGTCGCCTCCATTTTTCGGCCCGGCGCCTGATCTGGCCGGTAAAGATAAGCCCATCTTGATTTTCTCGCGCGGCGCTGAGACGTAAAACGTTAAGATGAGCAGCTGACGATGTTTGACCCTGGAGTGATATGAGGCCAGTGTGGGGGAATTTCGCAGTGTCTCATCTTTTCTTTTTTTTTTTCTTTTTTCTGAGGTGAAAGGTCCAGATCCAGATCCTACAGCTTCCCAGTTTAACGCAAACTCATTCAGAATCACTGCAATCTGACAAATACTGGTGAAAAATAAACAATGAATAAAAATAAATAAATAAATAAAAAATATATATATAATATATATATGTATATATATATATATATATATATATATACATATATATATCATATGGTTCTAGCCGATAAACAGCACAGAAAGGCACTGAAAATAGAATCAACAAAATAAAATATGGGCTAGTTTAACGAACAACAAAAATAAAGTCAACAATTTTGAATGTGTTCATTTATTCATGATCTTGCCAAGTCGACAAAAACCTTGAAATATTGTAAACATTGTTTCATCATTTTTAGTCTTTTGCACTTCCTATTTACCCCCCTATTTACGCGAATCGCCCAATTTCAGAAAGCCGCAATGCGAGTTGACACTGCGGGCCGAGGCTCACCGGCGCGCCAGAGCGCGTTGCCGGGGAAGGTGCTAAGCAACGCCTCGGGCCTTGTTAAACTTGATTTAGTCACAATAAATTATCGCTTGAATCGCGGCGTGATGGAAATCTTAATAGCGTGCTTAGCACATCATTTGTTTCTGTCACGGCAATTATCGTTTGCCTTCCGCGCGCAGACGCCCTGGAAGGTTTGTAGCTGGCGCTCATTATTCCTGCCTATAAAGAGTTGAGTCGCTGCCGCTCCATTTAGATGAATGCTGGGTCCAAATGTTGTGTTTCAGCCATATTTTGGGGGCTTTCACCCCCTCTTGCCTGCTGAATTTAGAGAAGCGCAGGTCTGCAAGTGGGAAGCGAGATTTTGATGTATATCTGAGTCGGCAGGATGAGCCAGAGGTGGGCGGGACTGACCCATAGCTGCGAGGGGCAAAAAGTTCAAGTGCCTCAACAGCAAACATGCCTGTCTTGTCTTGCCAAGGCCCCTCCGGAGTCAATCCCAGCTCTGGCTGCGGCGCCACGCCCCCTGCCTCGCGCACATCTCCGTATTAGGGGAGCGCGCAACAAGGAACGTGCACGTATGTTGCCAGTTGTACAGGCGAGCGTGCAACAAGGAACGTGCACGTATGTTGGCAGTTGTACAGGCGAGCGCTTCCCATTGTGCACGGGAATTGGCCAATCAGGCCTTGCCCCCTTTTAATATTCCCGCTGCATCCCTCCAGGATAAATTGCTTGGTGTTATCTGCCGTTACCATTGCATGCTTCAGCAGAGTGCGTTTTTGCAATTTCGACATATTCCGCCGAGGACAATTTCACTTTTGTGTTTGCGCTAAATGTTCATAAAAAGGAGGAAGGAAGTGGCACGATATTACAACGGGAAAAATGTTGTAATTTATTTATTTTTCTTCCTCCTCGTTTTAAATTATTAAAAGCTGCGTAAGGTTTCCGTTGCGCTGTCTCGATGTGCGTTGAGGAAACACACAGGCGGCCGCGTGCGCGCTCGTGCCTCGTAAGGTCGGACGCCGCTCGGGAAGCACGTTTACACCCGGTCAATTTTTCACGCTTGGCTCACGTCAGTTTGCAACTTTTACGAGCCCCGCAGGCCACGGTCAGGTGAGCGGGCGGCGGCGTCGGCGGTGGAGAACACCGCTAAGCTCGCCATCTGCAAACCCAGATAACACCGAGCCATGTGGCAAGAAGCGCGGGGCGCTATCGGGTTATCTTGCCCCGGCTCGCTTTGTCGTGGCCGAGCAGGCGAGCTGAACAAGGACACGGAGGCGTGTACAGTAGAGCGCCGCGAGGACGTCTGGCCGTCCGCAGCCGCCGGCTGATCTCGTGGCTGAGTGGCAGGCCGGTTCAAAGCCGAGGACGGCGGCCTGCGACGCACAAATTTAAGCAGCGGGCCTGGCGGACGCTCAGCGGGATCCAATCCTTTCATCTGGTGGCAGGACGCTGCTGGGTATTCAGCCTCCGCGGTGTCGACCTGCAGGAGGACACGGGCGCACAGCCGCACTGGGGTTTTCCTCTCTGACCTTTGCCGACTATTTTCTCGGCGTCTTTGTGGGGACGGGTTTTCCGAGGGGCGTAAAAAAATGTAGCATTTACAGTGAGGACGGTTAACGGCGGGCGTGTCAAACTCATTTTGACTGAGGGCCACATCAGCATTATAGTTGCCCTCGAGGTTGTGCGGCTGAATTAATGCAGTCACGCCTCTGCGCAGTAGCTGTGTTTAATGCTGTTTAGTCAACTTAGGAATAATGTATATGCATTTGCGTCGATGTAGAAAATATGTGGAGGCACATAGTTCTGTTATAATTGTGACATAAATCCTTTTCATTTATCAGGTTAAGAAAGCCACATTAGTGCTTGATGAAATGTCCTTTTTCAAGTTAAAACAAAGACAAACATTTGCATCACTTTTATTCCAGTCCTTTATCAAATTTATCTTCATCTAGATGAGCCTTTCTCTTCCTTTTGGGATCATTGTTTACCAAACTCCACTTGTTGGGAAAATCTTCTATCGGCCGCCTCGCCGGGCACAAAATGGACTTGCATTGTGGGAGATTTAGTTAGTGTTTTGGTCAAGGTGTGCATCTCCAATGCAGCATAGAATTATATTTTTGAACATGACCACGCAGGCCTGCAAGCCTTGAATTTGGCACATTGACAAGTTCTTTTTATTGTTTTAGACTTGAACCAACTCTTAAATCTTCTAGAAGGGCTCATTCTAAAACAAACATTGGTTTTCTTTTAACCTGGTCAAAATCACCGCTGCTGCCTGTATACAACTAGAGAAGAAAGTTACCTTCTGTGAGAAAAAGATGATCCAAGCAGCTGCTTCCATTAACCTCCGGTTGTGTGGGGAGGGAGTGAGGGGCTGCCGGTATGAACAGTAACCTTCCGAACACGCAGTCAAACAGACATAATGGGCGACGGCCACTTATTTGTCATGCTCAGCAGTGGTTGCGAGGAGCAATACGGTGCCATAAGTCACTCTGGTGACACTGGGAAATGGACCCGTGAGATTGAGATGGAGCTGCGTGTGATTTATGTGAGCGACGCCCAAAAGGCATCGGCAAAAGAGAAATATCACGTTCTCATTATCGGGGTTCGCTGACACATCGAGTTTCACAGATGGTGCATTTGAACTTCGCGGACAAACTTTGTAAATGTGTCCGGTTGGAGTTTGCCGCTCGGGCTGATGATGTCTTTGTAATTTTAAGTCAAAGTTTTAACAAATGTCAAATGGATGCATGATTGGTTGTTTGTTAGCCGAGCGGCTATATTGAATTGTGGAAGTTAGGCCAACCTTCCAACTTTAAATTCAAACTTCATTTGGGTGTTTTTGTTGAGGATTTGTAAATTTGGCTGTCGGTATGTAAATTTGGAAATCGTGACTTTCGAGTTCCAATGGAACGCTAGCCACACTATCCTTCCAACTGTTGCTGATTGTTGACTGAACTTGGCTAGGTTATTGATTAGTTCAGATGTTGATATGCTTTTATAATGCCAAACACATTTGGGTGGAGCAAGACTTGTAGATACCTCAAAACACAAACAGAAAACACAAACTGTTTCCGATGGAATAAAAAATCCATCAGTCACACCGTCAATCATCTTACACTTTAATTATGACTGATGCTAATGTTAATTTACTATTCTTTGTCATTTAGTTAACAGAAGGTGAGACCTTTTACCTCTGAAAAACCTTCACGTTTCACTTGCTGAACAGTCAGAATCACCTGGAAAACGAACGTGAATCATTTACTATTTTTTTTTTTTTCGTTGGTAGCAAAACAGCTGTACAAAACAAAACAAAAAAAATCCTAGTCATGTTTTTTTTTTATGATTTTTATTTTTTCCCCCCATTGCAGAAAGCAGACATGGCCGTGGCTCCCCTCACCATCACCTACATGCGCGAGAAGGTGATCGACTTCTCCAAGCCCTTCATGAGCATGGGCATCAGCATCCTGTACCGCAAACCCAACGCAACCAAGAACGGCTTCTTCTCCTTCCTCAATC
The DNA here is from genome assembly GCF_046127955.1 of Nelusetta ayraudi. Classification (NCBI taxonomy): domain Eukaryota; kingdom Metazoa; phylum Chordata; class Actinopteri; order Tetraodontiformes; family Monacanthidae; genus Nelusetta; species Nelusetta ayraudi. The sequence goes on along the minus strand of NW_027466181.1, from coordinate 658,606 downwards.
CCATGACTCCCGACATCTGGGTCTACATCCTCTTGGCCTACTTGGGCGTGAGCTGCGTCCTGTTTGTCATTGCCAGGTACGTTTCACGCCATCTGTTCCATTCATTTTCTTTCCTTTACATTTTCTTCCTCGCGCTGATTAAACCATTTTCTCCACGTTTGAACCAATGGGATTTCCCGGCTGCGCGTGTCGCTGGGTAGTGATCAGGCGAGTTAGGTTTGCATGGGCTCTTTACAACCCAGCAGTGGGGGTTCGGGGCAGAAAAATTAAAGCCTTCAGTTCCACTGCTGAGCCTCCATTCAGCATGTAATTTCTCCTTTCCTTTGTGTTGTTGTTTTTTTTGTTGTTTTTTTTGTTTGCCAGCGTGCCACAAAGAACACAGGTTTGCAACAAAAAGAACAAAGTACCTGCTGAGGCATAATAAGAGATAACTTTTCTAATTATCGTATTTAGTGGTGCAGACAGCCCGAAGCTGGCAGGAAAAAAAAATACACCTGATGTGTTTCTATTTATAGTTGATCATCAGAATTTGCAGAGAAAATTAAATAGCAGGCGGTTAGAAGTCATAAAAAACTGTATTAATGGATGGAGATTATCTGTTTGATTGCCTGAAAAATATCGCTTTCTCGGGGGGTCGTGAATGTGATGAATGCCCCGCCCGCTCCATTGTCGGCGTTTCCTGTGGCTTCTCATGCAAATTGGTGCTTGAGGAAGTCGGGGAGAGAAGCGAGCTTGGAGAAGAGTTCTGGAGCTGGAGAGCAAACAGCTGCACCTCCTCCATCATCATCATCATCATCATCATCATCACTGTCGGCAGCGGCGGCGATGAGACTTAACCAGCCTCTGGAGTGGTTCTGCATAAAGTGTAAAAATCACCTTGCATTGCCGCGACGCTTTAGAGGAGGTCGACCTGAAATAGCCGTGAAAGTGCCGTGCCCCGAAGGGCCTCGCGCAAACTCCGAGCAGACGCCGGCCACTTCAGCACAAGGAGGCCAAGTCAAAGGCCGAGGCGGCGTGAAGTTGTTAACAGCAACATTTTGGAGGAATAAACACTTCACAGAGTCGGTTTGCAGACGAACCGTACATGCATATTATTAGTTCCTAAACCTAGCGGCTATATTATCAGGCAGAACCTTGCTAGTACCTATACATGAGCACTGCTGTCTGTACCTTCAAACAGAATCAGGCAGGATGTCCGCGAAAAGCAGCAAAATCACTTCCTGTCATTCCCAGAGTAATGGGAACATACAAGGTAAACATATTGTATGAAGATTACTTAAATTTATAAGAAATAATGTAACATGGGGTCGTTCTGCCATTGACTGTGGTGTATTATACATCCATAAAGTTCACAATTTGTCACTAATTTGAGTCTCAGCCAATACTAAATACAAGAAGGAAGAATTTAGGTCAGTAGTGTTTCCATGCACAAATCAAATAGAGCTTCAAAAAACCACCACGGTTCTCTCTTCAAATGGTTCCTTTGCGTGAAATCGCCGTTTGGATCTAAATATATCACGTGCGTGCATGTGTAGGCCCACTGAAGTGCGTTTTAAAACATGCGAGAACACATAATGTGGCTTGAATTTGGTGTATTTATAGCAGGGAAGAGTGTCATCGGTTAACGTTCTCTTTGGAATCAGTGCAAGCTGAACACAAAGCGTTGATGCTGCATCAAAATGTGAGCGTAATCACAAAGGAGCAGATGCATTTACGTTATTGTGACAAAAAGCGGAACAGATGTGCAATAAGACGACAGTGTAAAAAATAAAGCCATTGTAAAATGATATTAAAAATCAAACATTTCTTGGGACGTAACAAACAAAAGGCAAAGTGAAAAAAGTGAAAGTGTTTTCAACTCGTCTTTATGGATCCCTGCCATTGCTTCAACAGACGCACACGCACAGGCCTCATTTACACGCCCACAATTATCCATAAATAAAAAAAAGAGCCATTTGCATACGGATTGTCTCGAAGTTCCCCCAACCCCGTCGGAGCAGCTGTCGGTGTTTCGCAGCTCACAGCTGCGGCGACGCACGCACTCGCCAGCGCCGCTAAATCAATAAACCATCATCTGAGTTATATCTCAAGCATCATTATTAAACATTAGAGCGATGATCAATGATTAATGTGGAGGAGAGGCCATATTGAATCAGGCTCTTCTGCAGTGCCGCTTTGGAATTTGGACCAAAAATAGAAGGACCATGAGTCAGTGAGGAGAAGCAGGTTCCCCCTTTTTCTCTCTAACTAAGGAGGATTTAATTTACCTTTTGTGGATTATTACAAAAAATAGGTTTATTTGGGAAAAGAGTAAATTGGATCGAGTGACTGTATTCCAACCAACCAAACTGGAAAATGTCTTTGCATTGTCCGACCATTTTTGCAGTTTTATATCATTTTTTTTTTATTTCAATTGAGAAACAATACATGCATGCAAAACCACATAAAATCTTCACTTTTGTTATTCTTGCCTCTTTATCTCAAAGAAAAGGTGCAGGCGCTCCGAGTGCATGTCGCCCCCCCGCCTGCTCCCACATGCCTGCAGGAGAAGCGGTGGCTCGCACAGCTTCGGCCGCTCGTGTGCAGCGTCTGATTAAAAAAGACTTGCTGACATCAAAAATATTCCTGCGGCGTGTAATTAGATGGAAGCGCGTCTATCTCACAGAGAATATCTGTTTCACTCAATTAAGTCTTTTACAGAGACATTTTGACCGCCGTCCTTCAGAACTCGGTATACGATATGAAGGAGCCACCATTTAAGCTCGCACTCCTGCCGATCTGCTTTTTTAAAGAAAGAGGCTTTTTTTTTTCGCCCCCCCTTTCAGCGCCACTCGATAGTGCATTTCATCAGGGTAACAGATGTGCCACCATTCAAGGTTCTGTCTCCTCAGAACATAAGGATCTCAGTCTACTCAGTGGCAAGGCCAAAAAGAAAGGAGACGTTCTTCTGGATGAGAGCCTTTTTAAAAGAGGAGTCGTGACATTTCGCAGGTCTTATCTCTGAATCGGCAGTTAAAGACGACTGCTGCAGTGAAGACTCAGCACTTTTCAGGGTCCAAAAGGCAAGAGACGTGCTCTAAAAAAAAAAAAGAAAGAAAGAAGAAAGAAAGAAATCGCATGCTTCTATTTGTTTCACGTGCCTTTGAGAAAAAGGTCTTTGCTAGTTTTTATGAAAACCGACAGTGTGGAGGGGAGAGAGGGAGGTGTTTGATGCCTCCTCCATTCTGTTTTAACAGCGGCGCACTAGAGAGCACAAGACGCTTTACTGAGCTGATAAATTGGAAGACGGTGGTGGAAAACCAGGTCATGTGACATGACTCGTTGTGCACCGGCTTTGCCATGAACTTGTGCAAATCTACTCCGGTCTGCTTGTTTATTCACAGAGACAAACGGCCGTCGATGGCGGTGGCTCCCAACAGCTGCTGCCTCGTGAAAACGTGATGACGCAGAAGTCCAGTTATTTTAGATCTGGGTCCCATGTTTTCATGTTTCCATCGATGTTGTGCTGAATAAATGGGGGGGGGGGGATGATAGAGGGAGAAACTTCTGCAGCACTGAATAAATAAATTGCCTACAAAAAAAAAATATATATATCATATGCTCAATTTGCCCATTGTTTTTTCATGCTATTACTACTGTTTACCAATGATTGTTATGATTGAGTACTATATGTATTGAATAAATTAAAAATATAAAACATAAGTTGTTACTTGGAGTGAAAAATGAGAATGATTTGTTGTCTCTACTGTCTCTGCACAGCAGCAACAACTGGGGGAAAGATACAAAAGTAACAACAACATCCCGGAAACCGATTCCTCTGCGTTATTATAGAAACAGAGCCCAGAGCTTCTCTTCTTCTTCTCTTCTCTCCGCTAATCCTGGATGACTCTCTGTCCTCCAAGGTTCAGCCCCTACGAGTGGTACGACGCCCACCCCTGCAACCCCGGCTCGGACGTGGTGGAGAACAACTTCACCCTCCTCAACAGCTTCTGGTTTGGTGTCGGCTCCCTGATGCAACAAGGTATGTCACCTGACTGAAGGCTCCGACAGACATACCCCCCCCGCCCCCCACCACCACCACCCATTTCTCTCCTCGCCGACCCGATGCTGCCGCCACGTCTCTTGTCCCTGACGAGCTCCGCCGTCTCCGCCCTGCAACTCCCATGCCAGACGCTCACCTGTCACCGACGGCACTGTCTGTCTCCACCCACCCGCTGTTTAAAGACAGAGGGCTGCGTGCCAGGCCGGCTTGTCAGTGGCTGTCGTCTCAGGATGGAAAACATCGACACCTTCACTTCCCCGACTTGTAACACGGCGGCACCTGGTCCCGCTCAAGAGTCTCCCCGAGCCGTCGGGACAGAAGGGGCGGCAGGCGGCGAGGAACAAAAGTCTGACAAATACCAGCTGTCAGTGAAGTGACTGACTGGTGATGGCTCGTCCACAATCCATACCTGTCTCACTGTCTAAGTGCCTCACTGCCCCACTGCCCCACTGTCTCACTGCCTCACTGCCCCACTGCCTCACTGCCCCACTGTCTCACTGTCTCACTGCCCCACTGCCTCATTGCCCCAATGCCCCACTGTCTCATTGTCTCACTGTCTCACTGTCTCACTGCCCCACTGTCTCACTGCCCCACTGCCCCACTGTCTCACTGCCTCATTGCCCCACTGCCCCACTGTCTCACTGCCTCATTGCCCCACTGCCCCACTGTCTCACTGTCTCACTGCCTCACTGTCCAGCTTTTGGATTGCAAGAAAATCCTTCCAGGTCTGGGAGCAGAAAATAAAAAAGGACAATTTCTCTCTGCAGGTGCAAAAACAATACAAAATAAATCTTCCAGTCTCTTATTTAACATCCCGCTGTAGAAGGCATGCGCATTCTGCAGGTGTCTTTTCCAGAAGGGGCAGGTAAGAAATAAAAAAAGGCCGGTGAGAGACCCCAGCTAATAAAACGCCCTAACCTCCGTGTAACAAGACAAATCAGGGTGGCTCAGGGAGACTCGGCGGTGGATCTTTTCAGCCCGTGAGGACGGCAAACACATTCAGCAATTCATTAAGCGCCGACGCTTCGCAGCACTCTGCCAATTTGCCGGGCGCGGCGCCGAGGGTTACGGGTGCGGTGCCGGGTGCGTGGAAGGAGAGAGAATCAGAAACCAAAATGAGCCGGTTAGCTCCGTGTATTATTAAGCTAAACAGGGAAGAATCTCCCTCCCTCCCCCACCGTCCAACCGCTTTGCGCCCCCATTAAAATTCCGCATGCGTCTCTCGTGCTGCTGTGTCTGCCGATGTCGCCGCCATTTCTCAAAATCCACAGTAGCGACTGAAGCGGCTGCTGCTAATTAGGTTTTATTCATAGATCACTGGATGCACGGCTTCACTTATTTTATTTTTTATTTTTTATTTTTTCCTGGAAGACGCTGCAACCCAGATGACTGTGCCCTATCAAGCTGGGCCTCCTGCGCTAGTGATGCAAGAGTCCTGATCACCTGTGTTGCTCTCTTCATAATTCTGAATTTGGACAACCGGTGACATTCCCGGTGGTCCTCTACAGGCAATTTGTCCAAGTTTCAATGGTCCAAGCCTATTCACAGATCTTTATTTCGTAGCCTGGCATCTGCTGGCGCAGCCTGCTCATTCAGTTGGTTAATAAGTGCCATAGATATCCAGGAAGCAGCATATTTCACCCTCTGTTTACAACCTGCTGCACAAAAACAACAGCTGGGTTTCAGCTTCCTGCTGGAAACAAAGTCTCTTGAACCCGGGGTTGTTGGTGTCCAACACCTGGGGTGTCGTCACTGACCTGAAAGGGGTGTCAATGAGGTCTCGGTGCCCTCTGTGACATCATCATCGAGAGACGTACCCAATTAAAAATCCTTGCTTGTTTTTTTTTTGTTTTTTTAGCTTCATGCCGATTATTTGTTGATCTCTCTTCACATGCACGTGTTCTAGAGCTGTGGTTTTGAGTGTGCACTGTCTTGCTTTCTGAGGGTTCACTGACAGGCTGGAGCGACGGATTATTGCTAGAAAACGTCGATAAAGAGAATTTCAGGGGCGATGGAGACAGACATTTCCTGGCTTTTCCGTCACACCCTTTGTTGCTACAGTACCTCAGTGCGAAACAGACTGCGTGGTTGCATCTGCAGCGAGTTATATTTTGTCTGTGTCAAACCGACAACACAGCCCCCACCCCTCCCCCCCAACCCCTGCACCAACCCCCACAACACAGCACCTCCTTGTTTTTGCTTGTCTGCAAAACACGGTGACAGCAGCTCGGATGGAAGGAAGAAAATCTTTCCGACATGTATAAAATGCAAATGTGTGTGTTGGAGGAGAGGCGCGCGCGCACACACACACAAGCAGACGCAAACGCTCACACACACAAACACACAACACAACCCGAGCAGCTTGTCTGTGGGAGGGACGTGTCACCAACAACACAAAGAACACAAATGTGTGGAGATGCAAAAGCAAACACTTTGTACACTTCAAAAGCGTTCCTGCGGGTCTCGCTCGACTCTCTCACAACAAGCATATGTCTGATCACATCCCATAAATTGCTTCCTCCGTACAGGCAAAAGTCTTTGATGGCTACGCTTGAGCTGCGAATTAATGGCACTCTCAATTTTTTAACGACAATTTTTTGAACGACAAAAAAAGGAAAAATCCGTTCTGAGCGTGAGATGAATTGTTTAAAGTCGTCGCCTTCGCCCTGTTAATTCTCGCTAATTCGCTTCTACAGGCGATAAATAATGGTCGCCAGTGTCACTCTGGCGCTCGCTGAAAAAAAAATTTGAGGTGATTCCGTTCGCAACATTTTAAGATTTAAAGGGCAAAGATTTACAGGCGGTGGCGCTGTCGCTTTAACTCACCGACGTCTTTTTTTTTTTTTTTTTTTTTCTTTAAGGGATAATTACCTGTCACGGAGGCATCGGGCTGAAAAAGGCACTTTGAGCGTAATGACGCCACAGTGAATCCTAAATGCAGCCGTTACATTCCCATGAGATGTTGGAACAGGGTGCTACAAGTGGGGAGGGAAGAAAAAAAGTGGACAAAAGAATGGGGATTATTTAGTAGCACAACGCACCAAGCGACACTGAGAAATATGAGACGTTGATAAATCAGCTATAATGCCAGCGAGGAGACGGTAAATTGTATTTTAAGTCATCATCAATTCATTGAAAATGCAATGAAACGATGTTAAAGGACCAGTTTGGTGTTCCATGATTGTGTAAATATGGCCGCCGCATTGCCTCAAATAACAAGTAACGTAAACCAGAAGTGAAATTAGTTCTGTGTTTGTTTGAAGAAAAAAAAAAAGGTAAATCCTTTAAGAGAAGTCATCCCTGTTTTTAGTGATCGTCTCGCCGGTCCAGACGTAAAGCAACGCGGTGGCGGCAGTCAGTGAGATGGATGGGACGTTTGTTCGCGGAAACAGTATCAGCATCATCCTCCCTGGGAAGCACAATTTATAACCCCCTGGTTTGCCAGCCGCGAGTCCTTCCGCCAGAGAATGTATGGCACGTTGACACCATTTTGTTTTCCTCGCGCCACATGACTGATCCGCTCTTTGTATTTATTAGTGTTGCGCCCCCCTGCTGACAGCAGCACTTTATAGTGTGCCGTTCAATTGAGTTACCCGCCGCTCGGCTTCATCTTTAGCGCAGGCGGGGAGCCCCGTCTGGAGTCCTCCCCCTCTCAAGTCGCCACCGCCACCGCCGCTGCCACCGCCACTGTCTCGCCCGGGTCCGTGGCCCGAGCGCTGCTCCTCAAAACCACAAAGGACGAATCCAATCAAATTTGGCGGCGAGAGGTTAAAGAGCGGACGGCGCTGCCACCCCTCCGCGGGCTTGTTACTCCTCACAATTGCCCCCATAAATCTTCCCGGTAGAGCAAGAGGGGCTGCACGCACAAAGCACAAGGGTGTTTTAGAGGTTGTCAGGGATGAGATATAAAGTAAGTTAAACGCCAGTCAGCGAGCCGCCGAGAACACGGTGGGACTCAGCGGCGGCGGAGGAGGAAGCCCGGGAAGGAAGTCACGGACCGATGTCTCCTCAGGGTTATTTGCAACTTTTGCTTTTGTTATGACCCCAAATGAAGCTTGTGGTTTAAAAAAAAAAAAAAAGGTGAGGTGAGGTGAACAGGACAGAAAGGGCCAAAGGAGTGCCGTCGACCCAAAGAAAAAAGCAAAGCAAAAATATTGCCGCCAAAAACGAAAATATGATTTGAAAGCAACTCTGAACGATGACAAAAAGCCCGGCTGCACTGCTCTTATGTCACAGATGAAAATACAAGCACTGCCAGCACTTACCCTTTTGTGTCCAACAAAGTAACATCGGTATGGAACCTGCTTTAGGATCCACTAGCACACATTCTGACCGTTTTCAAGCCATTCTCACCCAAAACAAAGTTTCATACCCACAACTCTCTCCTCTGTTGGAGCTGCATGCCAAACCCTTTTATACCCAACCAGACGTAATTGAGGAGGGGGGGGCAGTCATTGGCTGTCGTGATGAACTCCACTACTGGGGCGTAACTTCTTATACATTCTGTGTAAACGAGGTTTGTCATTTTGAGTCGGCGACACTGCAGTTTGACTCTGGCAGTCGAGCCACCGCTGGCTTCTCAGTCGGGTGGTGGGGTGGGGAGGGGGGCGTGGCGGCGGTGGTTGTGTCGCCATCGGGCCAATCGGGTAAAAGTGTCAGTAATCGACTAAAGTCGCTTGCAAAGACTTTTAATTCTCTCTCCGTGAATGTAAATTGTTAACTTAACGCCTGCCGTTTGCTGAGAGCTGGAGAGGCACTGAACGTGATTACAGTGCAGCCGCCGCCTAATTGTGGGGTTTGAGTCGGACTCCTCGGCGTGGGCTGTTTGAGCGATAGTGTAGAAGTGGAGAACAAGCTGTGTCCTTGGCGAGATCGCTCACAGTCTACCTGCTTTTGAGATTTTTTACTTATTAGTTTATTTTTACAGCCGTGGGTGTTGCTTTAAGGGTACAGTCAATAATTTTCAAAGTAAATAGATTTGTGTTCATATATTCACTGATAAGGTGTAATTCTATCTTTTTTCTTTGGGCGGTTGTGTAAACCAGCAACGGACTCACATCCTATTAGTGCCATACGTTGCAGTAAATGCAGAAACAATTCTAATTTTGCTGATATGTACGTGTTGTTTTCAAAAGAGTTGCTTAAACAAGGAGACATATTAAAATGACATGGTGTGAAAACAGCCTCACACACCCGACGCACGACTAAAAGGCTTAAAGAAACTTGCAGTTTAAACCATTTGCTGGATGCCGTTCTGCACTCCTAGCTCAGTGCTAAACTGCCAGTGGCAATAATTTGGCCTAAAATGGCCAAATTTGTTTCCTCGCTTGTCTTGCCTTGGCCAACACCTGTGGCGCTGCCCAAAGCACCTGCAGATTAATTAATTGGGGAAAAAAGGAGAAATGGAAATGACTCAGCCACAGTGTTGGGAGACACTTTGTCCAATGTATCGCTTGAGAGCTATCGCACAGTGCATTTACATGCGCGCTAACATCAAAGTATTTGTCTGGACAGGGGAGTATTTCTAAGTTGATGCAGCATATCATACTTCCAAATTGGCTCAGCTATGCCTTGTGGTACAGAAAAAAAATGGGGGGAAAAAAGATTAAATTGTGTCCTCAAGCAAAGTACAACGTTTTTTGGGGTTTCCTTAATCCAATATTCATCGCTGAGCTCTTTCAGGACTACATTCTCCCACCCGTCAGTCGGCTTGAACGGCTTGGAGAACATTTTCATGCAAAAGTTGTAAAAGTCTTTCAGCAAGAGACCGCAATGGGACCAGCGCGACTGCTTTGCAAGTTCTGCCGAGGAGAAAAAGAAAAGAATATCTACACTGAGCGGATATTGAGACGGGTGCACGGGTGGAATATTTCGAAACGCATCTGAAAGTTTGAATCTCACCGGGTGACTTTCACTCACGCGCAGGCTCGGAGCTGATGCCCAAGGCCCTGTCGACCAGGATCATCGGCGGCATCTGGTGGTTCTTCACGCTCATCATCATCTCGTCCTACACGGCCAACCTCGCCGCCTTCCTCATCGTGGAGAGGATGGACTCGCCCGTCGACTCGGCCGATGACATTGCGAAGCAGACCAAGATCGACTACGGCGTGGTCAAAGACGGCGCCACCATGACCTTTTTCAAGGTACTGCCAACAAACGGCTGACACGCATTCTCCAGCTGCGATTGGCCACAAAGGCTCCGGCAGAGCACGATGACCGTTTTCCTTAATCGATAGCTATGACATACGCAACATTTTCATAGTTGCATTCATGTGTGCTGAAAAAAAAAAAGAAGGGGAGGAAAATTTGGACTAAGTCGTAGCAAAAGGGACTAACTTGGCATGCCGTATTTTGCAGAGTTGGAAGTACAGATTTTTTTTTTAGCTTCCTCTCGCAATTAGCAATCGCACGACTAGCGTTGAATGACGGTGTGACTGTTAGTGATATTTATGACACGAACAGTCACTACTTGTAAATAAAAATGCGTGCTTGAGATGACTATTGCAATAAGCAACTGTTGTAGCGATTATTGCATCACTTGCGTCACCTGCTGTATTTCTATCGGTTGGTCACAATGCAAAGCTGTTACATTGTGAGAAGGTTGACCGAGCTATCGCAGAATTTCAGAATCTTGGTCATCGTCTTTGGTCACCAGACTGTGACAGCATACCGTTTTTGAGCAACGGCCAAAGATTGTGCCGCGATGGTCTTTGGCCAAAAAAACATACTGTGTGTAAGACGCTGCCATGGAAACAGGTCGTTTTGAACATTCTATAGCATCGCTGCAGCAGCTGTCATGCAAAATTGATGTATTCAGACATGAGGCAAGATGTTGAAATTTAAGTTTTAAAACATATACCAAGCATGTTGTAGTGTGTGTGTGCGTGCGTGTGCGTGCGTGTGCGTGCGTGTGCGTGTGTTTTACTGTCAGATCTTTACTCCCACAGCAAAAGCAAATTCTTCAGCTTCTCCACTTCTCGACGCTGTTTGATGTGTTCTCCCATAATAATTTTTTATTCCAAAGTTTCAGCCTTTTGCCTGCAGGGCCTTCCAACTTTATTTTATTATTTTATTATTTTTTTATTTTTTTATTGGGTTGGAGGTATTCTCTTTAGATGCCGCCGCTGCTGCTGCGGTGCTGAATAACACATAACGTAACACACTTTTTTTTGCAGAGTCGGGAAATGGAAACACTGGACATTTCTAACTCGGCGTCACCCACAAGTTTATGGCATTGAGCAGCAAGAAAACACACAGAAACGCATAAAACACAGAGCATAAAAAAAAAAAAATCCTCCAGAGTGAGTCTCTGTCCTAGTTGTTATATTCCCCGCGTCTTTTTGTAGTCGCGCTCATAAATGCTGTATCTTATTGCCGACGTGCTGCAGAGAGCATATTAAATCTGCCAGTATTAATTGTGCTGTAAGGCTCGGGGTTTACGCACAAAAGAAATATTGACGCTTTATGCCATCCTCCCCTGCTCCGGTGCGTGAAAAAAAAAAAAAAATCTCAATCGCTGCAGAGTCGGGTTATATACGTCTTGTAATGAGTTTGGATGTGACTTGAGGCATTAACTCCTTTTCATCAGAGCCCCGCCCCCCAGTTCGTCTGAAGAGCCCTGTTAGAAAATGAGAGTTATTTTAGATCATGGCTGCGCGCCACCCGCGATGACGGATGCGATTGTGGCGCCGGTAATGGCGGCACGCATGCATGCACGTGTGCGCACACACACACACACACAGGTGTTTAATTACCCCATCGGAGTTGCGTGGTTCAAGTGGCCTCTGCTCCCTCCAGCAGAAAAGGCCCTAATGATGCCGACTTAGTGAGGCAGAGCGGCAAAATGGATGTTTTGAATAGTCTGGCGCGGGGATAAAGGCTTCGCAGGTGTCCGTGACTCGGATGGATGCGTTCTTGTACATGTTGCTCGACGTGTGAGTCGGAACGCTTTCCCTCCACAGTATCTGCCTTCAGAAGTGTTTTTTTCATTTTTTTTATTGAGCAGGTTTTTATTGATCCGCCAGGTGAGTTTCAGTGTCTTAGAATGCCGCTTGGCCCTCACTTTTCTCTGTTCTTTTCCAAGTTCTTATTATCGCGTCATGAACCGGATTTGTGACCGCAGAGTAGATCAGTCATGTTCATTATGTCTTCTTTTTTGAAATTATAGTCAAAGTGTCTTGCGATCAGTCCATCAACTCAGAAGATGGTGTAATACCTGCTGAAGATTTCAGCTGTAAGTTCAGGAAACCTCAAGGCTGAAGCTACAGCCGAAAATGTGAAGCAGCATCTCCTAAATTGAATGTCCTGATCGCGAGAAAACTTGTGACACTCAGATGCCCCCTGTTACCTCTGTACACCCCCAAAAACAGTGTATTTAGCCCTGTGTTTTCAGTCTGCCGCTTTGCTGGAACTTCCATGTGTTTGGAAGGTGGTGAAAGCTTGTTGTGGGATAGCTAGAAGGCTAACTAGAGAGTTAACTAGCTAGCTAGCTAGTTAGACAGATAGATAGATAGATAGATTGATAAGTCCTCTGAAAGGCCTCAACATGAGCTTCTTTTTTTTTTTTTCCTTTCTTTTTTTCGGCGCCCATAGTCACACAGTTAGCTGCTGCTCAGGCTGCTGCTCAGGGGTGAAGGATCATTGCTGGATGTGATTAAAAGCCATTATGCATTCAGAGCAGAGAGAGAGAGAGAGAGAGAGAGACATAGAATCTATAGGCGAGCACACTTTGTCTGAGATAAGTAGCCGAACTGCCTAAGTGGGTGTTTTTTTGCTGGGCGACCTCGGCTTCACCACCAGCGAACACACACAGGACCGGCGAGGTCACCTTCACGCCGCGCATCCACGCGACCTAATTGATGGTTCCAACGCCTTAATATCAGACTTCCAGAGTCCAATCCCGGGCGTCTACTGTAATGGCGGGCTGCCTCATAACAGCATCTTTGGCAATTTGAAACGGCTTACAGTCGCCAGACAGTAATTACCCGGGATTAGGCACGGCACCAAACGTGACCTCATAAAACACTGCGTGAAATATCACACGGCCTGATGCAAGATTAATGGAGAGGTGTTTCCGTTATTGCCGCCTCGGTAGCACTTGTGAGGAATGAACGCGCACTAAGCTCCAATTTAGTGTTCTTTTATCACACGATAATTGCGACGGCCGGGATAATTTGTGTAAAACCTGCCGGGCTGCTGTTTCTCCTCCTATTGTACATCGGATTCACTCTTTTATTTATCACAAAAGAGCCACAGAGGGACAAAGCCGCTGCTTTTCCCGGCTCTCGCTCGCACCCAGTGTCTGAAAGTGACTCTTCAACCGCCGGCACATTGAAACTGTTGGGTATTTTTTTTTTCCCCCCCTGTCGCTTCTGAACACAGCGACGTCTTTGAATAAACCCTTCAAGCCACCGTTGGTTTATTTATTATTTTTTTATTCTTTTAACCAATGCCGCCGGCTCCTCCCGCAGAGATCCAAGGTGTCCACTTTTGAGAAGATGTGGGCTTTCATGAGCAGCAAGCCCAGCTCGTCCCTGGTCAAGTCCATCGACGACGGCATCCAGCGGGTGATGAAGTCCGACTACGCCCTCATCACCGAGTCCACCACCATCGACTACATCACCAGGAGGAACTGCAACCTGACGCAGGTGGGGGGCCTCATCGACAGCAAAGGCTACGGCATCGGGACCCCCCTCGGTAAGACCCCTCTCCAAGAACTGCAGAGAAATTAAAAGTTAAAAAGCACAAGCTGTTGTTAAAAATACCCCGGCTATCCTCTTAACGGATGTGGCTTTTCAGCGAAAGCTGCAGAATGAGACACATTTTATGTGATATATATATATATTTTTTTTTTTTTTCTTATTGCTTCCAGCCAGACAGTATGCCGCAACGCGTTTATGAACCTTATTATCACTGGATCCAGCTGGCGTTTCTGCCACAGTAAAAATGGGGCCTTATGTTGCTTCCAGGGTCCCCATACAGGGACAAAATCAGCATAGCCATCCTCAGCATCTTGGAGGACGGGCGCCTACACATGCTGAAGGAGAAGTGGTGGAGTGGGAGCAGCTGCCTGGATGAGGAGCGTCGCGAGACGGGCCCCATGGGGATCCAGAAGCTGGGTGGTATATTCATTGTGCTGGCATCCGGCCTGGTGCTGTCTGTCTTTGTGGCCATTGCTGAATTCATCTACAAGCTGAGGAAGACGGCGGAACGCGAGCAGGTAGATGTCCCTGTGAATCTTTTGATATTTTCATTTTCAAAGGGGCAGGATTGAAGGGTGTCTGTGCGACAGCTCCAAAGAGGGCCCCTCAGTGAAGACCGCACGCAATATTTACTCGTCCGAGAGTCAGTCAAGACTGAGACTGAGAGAGAGATGTGCAGTCAAACCTCAAACTTTATTTATGTAGCACTTTTCTTGCACAGAAAATGCAACCCAAAGTGCTTCACAAATTAAAACAATAAATAAAATGGCGACCAAGTCGGTTGCATTTTTACCACTTGGTGACACAAAATCACATCAAGTCAACCTTGCAGTTTTCATTCCACCGTCGGACATTTAAAAGGTTAAAAGCAAAAATTTTACAGGAGTTTGATAACCATGCCACAGTATTCAAATTACACGGGTGAAAAAAATAAAATGGTAAATTGATTGGATTGTTCTGAAAGATTGTTTGCTAGCGCCATTGCTAACAAGACTGAAGTTCAGGCTGTTCTGTGCACCAGAAACACTTAAAACCAAAATAAACCAAAAGACGACAAGATTTGATTTGTTGGATGGCTTCAGTGAGGTTGAGTGCAGGGCTCATGGGAACAAAATTAAAAAAAAACTTCTTCCGATGCTGAAGCATTAAATATTAAGTAGTGTTGTCCAACCTCTGCTTCGAGTCAAGAAGATACTAACTGTGGCTATTTTGTTGGAGCACAGAGCCCTGCCTCCATCATTAAAAAAATAAATAAATAAATAAAAATCTTATTAAATGGTTTGCATGCCTTTTGCTAATCCCTGGGTCGACTTGGCCGCAGCGCTTTCTTACTCGAACCGGCACGAATGCCAATTGGAGCAGAAGGAATTAATCCGTTATTAGTCATCGGCGTTGTTGGAGTTGCATGGCTGTTTTAAATACACGCTAAGTAAGTCGTCGTCCGCGCACGCTCGCTCGTGCACCCTCATCAGCCATGCGTTGCTGACCACGGCGGCGGCGGCGGCGGCGGCGGCGGTGGCGGCGGCGGCTCGAATTTCACTGACAGCCGTCGGGAAAAAAAAAAATGTGCTCTTGACACTGTCGACACTCTTCGCCATCAGAACCATTTAAAAGCTAAGGCATTTACTCCCCGCCCCCGCCCCCTCTCCTCCTCTCCCCAACCCCTCCGCCCCGCCCACCCCCACACCCATCCCCTCGCCCGCCCCTTTTCGCCCAGAGGTCTTTGTGCAGTGCCATGGTGGACGAGATCAGACTGTCGTTCACCTGCGAGAGGCGGGTGAAGCACAAGCCGAAGCCGGCGGTCATGGTGAAGACGGATGCGGTGATCAACATGCACGCCTACAACGACCGACGACTCCCGGGAAAGGACAACATGAGCTGCAGCACTGGGATGACGCCCGTCTTCCCCTGACGATGTGCTCGCCGCCGGCCAAGGGCCTCCTGAGCAACGTGTCGGGGGCCGTGCCGGAGACGCGGGACAACGGCATTGACGGACTCCCGCGGTTCACCATCAACCACAGTGACATTGGGACACTAACCAAACACGGGCAACTCAAAATGGCAGCGTCAGCCACGCAGGTATGACGGCATTTGCAACCACCAACCCACCCCACCCTCCGACCCCCCCGCCCCCCACCACCAAAAGATAAATAAGTAAAAAATCGCGGGGAATGTTTTTGGTTCTGGGAGATTCCTGGGAGAAACGGTACACTCGACTAATCAGCTTCAAAGTCTGATGTTTACGTGCACAAAATAGACGCTGCTGGAAAGAAAAAGAGAAAGAATCCCACCCACCGAGAGACCCCCGACGTCGTGGTGCGAGAAGTGCGGGCGCTGGCGAGAATTAAGAAGGTTTTTATCCAAGCGGCAATAAATGCGAGAGAGCGGGTTTAACCGGAGATCAGATTCTTTTTGCCGAACATTCACACCGTATCAGCACCTAAATAAGAAAAGATGAGGGTATTAAGTTCTTAGTCGTGTTCATTTACGCCAAACTCCTCGGCTGCGGAAGCCCGCGGCGGTTCTTGAAATGGCTGCGGAGTTGTTTTGCGGAGGAGGCTGCTGGCGGCGGCGGTGGCGGCGTCCTCGCGCTCTCCCGCCATCAATCCGCATTTGTTGGGCCTGTCGTGTGTCGTTAACTACACTCTCCCAACAGTGGCCATCCATCGCTGATGCACACGGCGAAGCTATAACGTCAAGATATATTTGTCACTCCAACATGGACTTTTAAATCCTGTTTTTTGGATTTATTTTTTTTTTTTTTTTCTTCCCTATCTAATTCTAATGGAATTTTTATTTCCCGAGCAAGCGTACATCTGTGTCAACATCGCTGCGTACATGATTGAATTCTAATCAGATAAATTGCCAAAGAACCGGCCATTTAGTGGGAAGTGCACAGCATGGGCCACTTCCTCCTCGCTCAGCGTTTTTTTTTTTGTTTTTTTTAGAAAGCACTCACTCTGTGGTCAATGCAAAGTCGATTCGAGTGGTTTAAATGGGCCCATAAAGAGATCTCGTTAACTGTCTCTCCAACCATGCAGTGTAATCCAAAGTTGACCGGACTTGGCACAATCACTTGGCACTGTGCGTCTTGGCTTTCCTGCAAGAGAACGGTATTTGAATATAAGGTTAAATTCTAAAAGCTGCTCACACAGTTACTAAACAATTGTTTTACCTCTTTTTTTAAGAGGATCAATGTGAAAGAGATCTGAAATGGAATAGAAACACATTTTTGGAAACGCATTTGAATTCCCACTACGAGCAGGTTAGATTTTGCTGCCTTGATTCTCCAGTAGCCCAGAAGGCAGATCTGCTGGGGGATTTGTGAGTTTCACTGCTGGTGTCAGAAAGATGTAAGCGCAAGTCACAAAACAGGATTAGCATTAACAGTGTCTGCAGCGTGCTTTCTTACCACTAGATGGCACTGACTTGTACACACTGGGCCTTTAAGATCCCTGCTTTGTGCAGATGTGATTGAAATGGTTTGCAAACTACAACTCTGAATTTTTTCATAGCTAATCACAGATGCAAGACCCCCAAACTAAAGTGCATTTCGTGTGTGTATGACTTCATTCTCTCAGCAATGTGCTGGTCCATGTACGGCTAAACCCCCGAGCTGAACGCCCCAACACCTTTTGTTGATATTTTACCGCAAGATTTTTCTTATCGTTACGTGTCATTGAAACCACGCCGACATTTTGCTCAAAGAATTTCAAGAGGCTTTGCTTGTCCGGTGGCCGTTGATCACGAAAAGCCAACGGTCTGTGGGGGCAAATCGAGCGGCGGTGATTTTCGTGTGTTTACAACGACTTTGTTGCCAGTTGCCCAAGTGTTCGTCTCCAGCGAGTGTCGCGCTACGGGAAGTTTCGTGGAGCCACGCGTGCAATGTTGTCGCCTGCCAGCTGAACTAGCAGCGAGACCTCTGTGAGGTTTTGTCCCGTCGCTACCGCAGCGGCGGAAAAATACATAATAATAATAATGATGATAATAAAAAATATCCAAACTACCAAGGAAAAGTCCAATCTGTAAAATCTTAGCGTGGGTTTGTTAGAGATTCTGTATCACTGTTTATTGACCCCCTTCTGCGACGTAGAGTATGTAGATAAGATCCACATGAGAAAAAAGTGTATTTTGCTAAATTTATATGGTTCTAAATGAATTCTGTTCTCAGTCTAATGAGTTGTTAGATGCTATTTATTTCATTAGAAGAGTCACTTTAAGCCTTTTTCCCCACCTTTGACCCCGAGCTCCCAAAACATTGTTTATTTATCTAATGGAAAAAATAACTTTGCATATGCTATATTAAATTACCATCATCCTGATGGTAAACGACGTATCTTATTCCTCATTCATGATGCCCATTATATTTGTAAGAGGTGAACAGGAGTTGGAAAAGTTCACGGCCCCTCCAAGAACTGAAGAGAATGAATTAGTAGAGGGCCACTGTTTGTTTGTTTGTTTGTTTGCTTGTTTGTTTTACTGTAACTGGACCTATTCTTCTGTTGAAATCCTGAGTAGGAGCTGATTCAAAGTATGCGTGGTTTCCTTTTATGACTGTCACCCTCACGTGTACTGTAGCTTTCCATCCAGGCGAGTCAGCAATTCAGCCACAGTGACACATGAAAATAACTGGAGTTTGTCGTAATCAGAAAATAATAATGATAAATAATAATAATAATAATAATGATAATAATAATGATAAGTAAAATAAACAGTTGGGATTTCTACAGGGAAAAGCCACTGGGCTGATTCATTCAGCTTGGTTACTGAATATATACTTCTTTTTTTTTTTTATATGGATCAATGTGAATAATAATGTCATTTTTTTCCACAAAATTATATGAAATGTGAAAGAAAAGTACTTCAAAAGTGTAAGCTACATAACCTGTGTTCCATTAGCAGCGTGTGGTATGACCTTTCATTTTACTGCAGTAACAGTGGTGCGCCTTTTGGTGCGTACCATCCTCCTGAGTTGCACAGCTGCTTCTTCTTCTCCTTCTTCTTCTCCCTCTCCCTCTTCTATTTCTTCTTCTACTTCTCCTCCTTCTTCTTCTTCTTCTGATTTGGAACCTTTTCAAACAGACACATGTTGGTGCCAACCAGGGTTTTACTTTGTGGACATGCAGGATTTCTATGAATATAGTTTTTTGTAAGGTTTTGTAAGAAAATAAAATCTATATATATATTAAAAAAAAAAAAAAAGATGATTTCTGTTTTCCTAGTAACTGTATGTGTTAAGAGAACATTAGAATAACTGACATCAGAATAATAAGATGGGGGAAATTCATTCAAAATATTATTATTAAAAAAAAAAAAGCTATCAAATTATTTTCTTTTTGACACATAATGTGAATAATTCAATTGTACAGTTTGCTGTATGGGTTACATGAAGTTTTAAATAAAAAAATGCAAAGTATGCATATGACCCTTGAAGCCTCTTTGTATGTTTTCACATGTTGTTGCGGATAAAAAATATATATATATATATATTATGTATGCTCTATTTATCAGAGTGAAAAAAAGACTACAAGTAAACTATAAGTATAACTATAATATATAAGTATAACTATAATTTAATAATGTGAATATCACTTAATGATTCAGTACAGATACAGTGCATTATTTAAAGTTGCCGTCTCCGCCCTTAAGCAGGGAGACTAATTAATTATTGGCCAAACACTTGAAGTCGTCGGCTCCAACAAGCTCCCAGATGCTGCTGATGCCTCGGGCTGTCACCGCCTTTGTCTATGCCTTCGTTGGTACGAGCCCGAAGGAAATAGACGGCTCCTTGTATCAGGGAGGGAAAAACAAAACAAAACAATGATGACAAATTAAAACTCATCGCAAGCTTATTGAAACGATGTGTCGGTGGATTCTTCGCACCTTGACGATGCGTTATTCTGTCGCTCACACCAAACTCCGACTCCACCGTCGTCTGACCAGACGGGTTTTCTCTTGCCTTCCAATTCTAGAAAATTGTCACAGTTTGCTGTTCTCAGTGAACAGTGGTGGCACCCAGCGTGATCTTGCACCGATGCGGCCCATCTGCTCTGAGGTTGCACGTGTGCCTTCACAGATGGTCGGCATACCTCGGTTGTAATGAGCAAATATTGGAGCTACCGTTGCCTTTCTGTCATGTGGAACCGGCCAATCAGACTCAGTCTCCTCAAACAGGCATCTGAATTGTTGTTTATGTTGTACGTGTATGTGTACATATATATATATACACCCACAATGGCCAGGAGGACCTAATAAAGTGGCCGGTGTTAGTGTGCATTTTAGATTCATTTATTTTCAAATATATATATATTTTTTTCTCTTAGAATGTGGTGTATCTTTTTATGTTAAAGTAAAGCCTTAAGCTGCCTGGTTAACAAGCTGTAATTCTGGGAACCGACTCACAAATGTGGCCTTGCGCCCCTTTAACAAGTGATAGAGTCCCAGCAGATCCTTTTTCTTTCCGAGGCAGCACAAACGTCTCAGTGCACCTTTGTGATATTTCCTTGCTTGCCACCAGCTGCATGGTGAATCTGTGCAGGCATGCCGCAAGGTCCACGGCAGGAGAAATTTCAAATAAAAAATAAAGGAGGAAAAAAGAAAACGCGTTTCAAACGGCGTTGCTGCACGAAGGAACACACGCGGCGACGCCAGGGCTGCCTAGAGTGTGACCTTGCTGTGTGTTGAGAAGGGGAAAAAAGCAGGGGGAACCCTGGGCCTCAGCGTGGAGGTAGCAGCAGGCACGTAACGAGCAGTGGGCAGCGGCCTGGTGCCTAATGGGAAGATTTATTATCTCTCAGCATCAATTAATCCCTTCGGACAGAGTGCGGCCAGCAGCTGTGCATCAGAAGTCATGCGGAAGGGAGAGAGGAGTTGGGGGGTGGGGGGCAGGAAACCAGGCGGAGGAAGAGAAAGATGTGAAAGGACAAGAGAGGTGACGGGAAGGGAGCGATAGCGGGAGTGGTGAAGTGAAATGGAGGGAAGAAAAAAAAGATGGTGACAATGGGGAGGGGAAAAAAAGAGCCAAGGAGAAAGAGGAAAGGATTTTATATCCAGCAGCAAGATGTGAAAGATACAGTATACGGAGCGTGAGGGGCTGAAGAATGAGGGGATGACAAAGTGCAGAATGAGGTATAAGTGCTAATGAGAAGCAAAGGGAAGGTGAGGCGGGAGGAGTTGGAGATGGTAAAAAAATAAAAAAAAGAAACAAAGTGGGGGGGCTTAGAAGAATATAGTGGGAGAGGAAAAGGCGAGACGGGTGCAGAGGGAGACGTAAAAGTGAATTATCACATTGCAGGCCACTTTGTGCTGCTGATTTTTAAGATAGCTGCACCTTCGGATGGAAGACTGGTGCAAAGTACAACGTGGAGGCAGGATTGTGAGACAGGAAACCACCTGTGGAGCCGCGAGACGGAAGCATTTCAAGGTAGTGACAGCAAAATGTTCAAGTGACACCTTCGTATTAAAATTAAACCATGTGCACTGAGCGATGACCTCTTAACAAAGGGAGTCGGAAGTGAAGCTTAAAAAAAGAAATGCTCTCATTGGAGCCTTTTATTGTACAAAAGTGTGAAAACCATCGTCAACTGTTGCCGTCTTTAGCAGAGGCTTCGCTGGTCTTGCCAACGTGCACAACAGTGAATAAAGTGCAGGATGGATGGCTTTCACAAAGGAATTAAATACATACAGTCAAGCTGAAAAGAACAAGCGATCCTGATTCATAGCCTGCTCTACGCAAGCTACGGAGCCAGTACGCAGTTGTTGTGAATGAGTTGTGCAATGATATTGCCTGCAGCTACGTACTGTAGATTACGGTTTTTAACGCAAACTCTATGGGAACGAATGTGTTGAAAATAAGTTTACGTTCAAGACAGGCACCATGCTGTATCGATCCTAAAGGGGACGCACCGTTTCATGGTCAAATACGGTACAGTTCTGTAATTTAAAGGACGGTTGGCACCTCTAGACTCCTCGTCTTCTTCTGCTGCTTTGTACTGTGCAGCCTGTAGCTGTAGCTTCCCAGCTAGCTTTGCCTTCACTCGCAGGAAGCTCACTGAACATGAAATCCTGAGATTAGAATTTGGGAAGACGGTGAAAAAAAAAAAAACTCTGCGCGATCCAGTTGCTGTGCCCGGTTAGCTGAGACAATGTTTAACATAGGCTGGCGCACGCTTTGCATTTCCTCAATGTTAGTAGCACTAGCCTAGCTTTGTAAATCTCGCACTCCTTTGACATGTGTACCGCAGGAAGGCTCGACTTAAAGCCGACCTCGGGGGGTCGCTGCCGTTACAGAGCCGGCCTCGCTCCGCTGCTCGGGGCTGCCCTGATGCCTCGCGTCCAGACCCGCTGCGCTCTTTAATGACCTTGACTGGCACGTCGGCGCTCCGGGGCATCGAGCCTCCCGATCCTCCGACGCCTGGATATCATGGAGCCATTTGGGTGTGAATGAATGTCTGAGCCAAGCTGTGCTCGTCTGAGCGAACCCCACTGGCTGAGAGATCGGCCCCAGCCGTGGCTGCGGCGATGGGGAGGACCGATGTGCACCCGACCTTGTTATGGGCTCTGGAACCGTTGCAGAAAAATATGAGTTTTCCCAACGCGGAGAAACATGGAGATGCGGCCAAATAAAACGAGGAGTCGATCAATCAGGGGAATTTGTGATTGAGAGGAACATCCAGGATGTTCGCACGCACACACACACACACACACACACACACACACACACACACACACACACACACACACACACACACACACACCTTGCTTTATTGTGCTGTGTTCACCACTGACCTGTCCATCTATTAAAAATGTGAATATCCTCCATTTGACGGCACATGCTCATGTTGATGTTCATGTTTGCCTTTTTCGTGCAGTGATGCAATGCAGTGAACCCTTCATACACGGTTTCTTACAGATGACATCTACAATTTGGTACCTTCCTCTTCACTTTCCTTTTAAGCGCCGAGCACTTGTATTTGGGAGGCTTTGGAGGACGGCTGTGAGTTGTCTCTGACAGTCTCAAAAAGTGACAGTCTGTGTTGTGTTGGCTCCTGTTGGCACGTGCACCGTTCCTTTCTGTCAACGGAATTTCCTTCAGGACAAATAAAGTTGCACTGAATTGAATTGGAAAACATTTGAAAGTGTCAGACTATAGTTCCCGCATGCATTATGCACATTCTCTGACATGTGTTGGCATTCAGAAATAACATTTTCTTTTTTTTTTTAATAATCTTCTTGGCTTTTGCAGTATTACAGGCAGAACGCTTCCGTTCAGATTGCTTTTTCATGCACGACTGAGTAGCACGTAAAGATGCGGCATGTCGTCCAACATTTCAATGATTGTTTTCCTAATATGATTCACGCCGCGTATTGATTGCTCTTCCAACGCTGTGGCCGAGGTGCGTTAGGCCGCAGTGACTGCAGCGTCTGTCGTGGCATGTGCACGACACCAAGGAACTGCTAAAACTACTGGCAATGGTACTGTTATTTCGGGTAAATATGCAGGATCGCGAGATACAAACATGCACACGCGTTGCACTTCTAGGCCTGACCTGAAGGGGACATGACAGAAGGTCAGGAGAAAATACAAGCTGGCATACGAAGACGTGAAAATGAGAGGAAAACCTTTTAATGCTGCTTATGCGTACTTTAGTGTGAGGTCATCGGTCGCGTAATTAAAAGCTGAAGCTCATTAACTAGACCAGTCGTTTGAAAAGACTGCCCTTTTTTTTTTTTTTTTTTATAGAACAGTAATTAAAGAAAATGTACGAGCGCAACACAATCCTCTAATAACGACGGTGACAATCCTTCTAGCGTGCGCACGCCCCGCCGTCTCTAATGAGGCCGGCGGGCGCCGCGTGTGGCGCCGTCGTACACAGAGGCGCCATATGGCGGCGAGCGGCGAAAAAATGAGAGAAAGCCGCTGTTTACTCCGCTACACCGGATCGGTTATGGCAAGCGACTGACGACGTCGGTGTCATCTCGCACCCGCTCGGCCTCCGCTTTGTCTCTGACCCACAAAATGGTCTTAAAATATTGAACAAAAGTCTCCCGAGATAACAATCTCCAACATATAATGTGAAATTGTGTTGCTTTTTTAAGATGCTGATATGACTGTTAGCGTCCCCAGCGGTCAACCCGCTCGTTTTTTTTTTCAATCACTTGACCTTCCAGACAGTGTGCAGCACACAATAAGGCCTGTGGAGACTGCAGTGTGCAACTGTTCAAAATTGGCATGATGCACCTGATAAGTTCAGGTTGTTTTTACTCCGCACAGTTTCTGTTTTGCATTGCGTTGATGAGAGCGATGAGTCCCAGACGCCTCTGGGGGTGGGCGGAGAAATTGTGCGTAGCCTACAACACGTCGATGAGAGAAGAAAATGTGACGTGAGCAGCGAGAAACTCAACAGCAGTCATGGTCGGGGATTGATTATTGAAATTCTTTATTCATAATTATGATGCAAAGGACTTCTCTCTCCATCCAGAGATGTTTTGCGCGCGGAAATCAATAAAGTATTAAAACATAATGAGGAGAAAAGGTTGTTTTTTTTTTTTTCCCCCCGCTTCCACTCCGCTCCCTCACTCAGCCTTTAAGAGGTCGAGCTGGGAAGGTTTATTGACAAGGAGCCTTCGAGCGTCTTTACGTCATGACAAAAAAAATAAAAATAACAACGTAGTCTTTCTGCAGCACCTTTCTCGTCTCCTCAGGCAAAAGTTCATTATCTGTCCTTTTTCTTCTGGCACAAACTACAGCTCTGGCATCTTTCATGAAAAATGTTGTTTACTCGTTTTTTGTTTTGTTCTGGGTTTTTTTTTTTTTTTTCCGATGAATTGTCTTGTGTGTGCAGTTGGAGGATTACTCTGTTAAAAAAAAAAAAAAAAACGAAATTGAAATCATTTGAAAGCGTCATTATGTCTGTCGTCTTTCACTTTTGTGTTTTGCTTAATGCTTGATAATCATCTTGCGTGCATCAGCAAAAGATTTCCTTAATCCTGAATGATCTTCATTTACTGAGCGATTTAAAAAAAATAAATAGATAAATGATGGAATAGAAAACAACAACAGGAGCCTCTGTGTAACGAGCCCGCGTCCTTGCTAACAATCCGCTCCTGCAGGCATGCACCACTTACTGGCGCAGTATTTCCAACAATGCCCCAAAACCGTCTGATTAATTTTCTCTTCGTCCTCGAGCTGCGTGAGAGGTTGTTCATCCCCCCGGAGGTGGCACTCCAGTGAGTCCAAAAATTCTTCAAAACATGAACGGATAAATAAATGCACGGCGTAGCTGCGGCTAAATGAACAAGCAAACAAGGAGATGAATCTGAACAATGACGAGAGTTTACAGGGCAGATAAAGCGCCGCAGCCGCCGCATCAATCTGAAGGCCGCTGTTCCATGCGGCGCCCTCCGGGGGCAGACCTCCACTCAGCGGCTTTCCAGGGAGAACTTGGTCCGCTGTTTTCATTTTCAGTATTCCTGTTTACAACACAAGAGAACGAGGAACAAGAAAACATAACCCGTCCTTGAGAGTATGTGTCGGAGTGTGTGTTTGCATTAAAGGCCATAATTATCAGTCAGCTAATAATTGTCAATAATCTGTTATGTTATTTTGAAGCTCCACCATTCAGGAAGTATGCTCTAGAACCGGCATGGGCAAACTACGGCCTGGGGGCCATATGCGGACCCTTAAGCTTTTTAGTCCTGGCCACTAAACTTGAATGAAATGATAGTAATATCATCATTTTTTCTGTGTTTTAAGAGTCATTTCGATTAAAAGCTAAATACCGTTGTTGTTGTTGTAACCCTTTTGTTCATTTTCAATTGACATTAAAGCACGTTTTCGACCTATCCCATGATATATTTATATTTCTATGAGGTGGGTCACCAAAACACACCTATCTCATCCTGCTCCAGCACCTCAGTCAAATTTCAGAACCCATCGTTGCCCACCAGTCAAAAGGTTTGCCCTCCTCTCCTCTAGAATGTGCAGTTCTGAAAAGCTGGCCTCTTGTGATGTCACAAAGGGCGAGATATTTCAATGACGTCCCTGCGCCTCTTCTTTGCCCCCTTCCAAACGTGTTGACTGTCCAACATAACATCCCAAAGCCCAGTCTTTGCAGAAGGCTGAAAACAGTGGGCTAAATATGCCCATCTTTATATTTTCTATTCATGTCAAGCTGCTCTGTTGGCATCTGGGATAAAATGAATTAGTATGGAACCTTTTTAAATTACATATATGAATTTGATATACTTTATTTCCATGTTATGTGGACAATATTCTGTTTCATATGTAATCTTGCTATATAGGGGCCATATTATGGTGTCTTAGTGCCAGTAAGCTACTTCTCTCTCTTTGTATTACCTCAAGAAACATACATTTTGAACTTATTTCCATCCAAATTGAGGCAGAAATTGTTTTGTTTTGTTTTTTTTTTTTTTTTTTCTTTTTACTTATTTTGCTCCTGTCGTCTGCCAAAAGCTGCCATTTCTCAGTCCAAACAATGGATCACAGAACCAGCCGAGCACCTTTGAGATGAGCTGGATAAAAACGTTAGCGGCATGAATGTTTCATTGAAGTTGCTTCAGAAAATGTGAGATGTTATCCGATCATCAAAGGCTGGGATTCCTTTGACGGCGTCGAGCCTCTTCTTAAAGCCACGCTGGCTGCGCTTCGGATGAAATGGGGACGGCGACTCGCCGTTGTTGTCGCTGATGTCGTCGCATCAACGCCGCCAATGTAAATTACATTTGGCCGCGGCTTATCCTAATAACAAATTTCATCCAATTTCATCGCGCCACAGCTCGGCGACTGCAGGGGGCTTCGGAGTTCCCGTCCCAGCAGCCGCAGCAGCAGCAGCAGCAGCAGCAGCAGCCACTTTTCTAACCCTGTGGGAATCCCGTCTACATTTGCAGGATTAAAAAAGAAAAAAGAAAAAAAATCTCAGTGTGCTGTTGCTTTAATTTCCTGTTGTTCGGCAAACAGTTTGCTCTTGTTGCAAATCTGCAGTCAGCCAAACGTGTTTGTGGGTGACTTTGAAGCACTGTGTGTGTGTGTGTTTTTTTTTTTTTTTTTGTTGCTTACAATTTAGATTTGCCGCGTGACGCATTTGTTTTTTCCTTATGAAAAAAGCAAAAATCCATCCTGCTTGAGATACGGAATGGAGTTTCCTCCAGCCACGGCTGTTTCATGTTGGCCTTCATCAGCTCAGAAAATGATCAAAAGACCTCTGGAGGCAAGTCTAAAAAATAAAAAAAAACAACACTCACACACACACACACTCACAAACCTTTCTTTTAATTTCAAAATATTTTATTTTCAAAAATATTTTTTTTTAAAGATCTTTTGAACCTGAAATAAAGTGCATCATACAAATAGCTGCCTTTCCAGCCCATGAGGTTAGCTATGAAATCCATTTTGCTTTAACCCAAAACAGATGACTTGTTCAAACACCCCCACAAGGCTTTAATCACACTAAGCAATTGAACATTTTACCAAATGAAATGGCCGGTGAGTGTCTCGCCCACACCGATCAGCAATCTATGGGTGTTTGTTCCCTGGCGGAACATATCAGCCATGTTTAGCCCACTTCCTATTCTTCTGGCAGTTCCTGCAGTCGTGTTCTCACCGCAGCTGAACCACTGCAAGGTTCCAATGGGATCAGGCCTAAGACACGTCCTTGTTTCAGATCGTCCGCCTGATGCTGTGAAAGCATTCTTGAAATCAATTTGTCCAGAAAATCAACAACATTCGCATGATGGGTCTGAGTTTGGAGATCAAGTGTGAGATTGTTTTAGTTTTTGAAGCATGGCGGTGCAACCACCCATTTGATTTTAGTCAGTCACCCAGGTTTGTACTTTGCACAGTAGACAACACCAGTAAGTCTCTCTAGCTGCGTTTCCTTTGCCCCTAGAATTGCACAAAACCTAAATATCGCAATAAAAACCTGGTAAAACCGCTCAAATATCGCTAAAAGGTTTTTCTGCTCTCATGAGGTGGTTTTTCAGACTTATCGATATAGAGGGATATCGCAATTCGTATTTACGCGTCACCGGACATGATGGACGGGGATCACGTGATCAGTTCACTTCAAGTGAAAATGGTTTGTTTTGTTTGGACTGAGAAGGAGACGGAATATTTTATTACTTATATATATAAGTAATCATAACGTAATTACAACGTAATTCTCGTAAATCTGGCGGGACGAGATTTTACAATAATTGTGCCTTATGTGCTTCACACCGTTCAATGGAAACACCTGCAAATCACAATTGTACTTTGTTGAAATTTGAGAAATATCGCTTTTATTTTGCGAAAAAAATGTAATGGAAAGCAGCTCATGGCAAACAGCAACTAGCAGTTTACCAGCAACTGCAAATGTATGCATTTTGCAGCCTGCCTTGCAAGGTGGGATCATGAAAAATTCGCAGCGATGGGAGTCACTCACTTCCTTTCCCCTCCCATGTCTCCGCCTCCAGAAAGACATTATAAGGCCCGTCTGCGGGGAAGGTGTCTGGCTGCCGAGGAGAAAGTTTATGGACTGTGAAGGCCAATTTGAGCAGCCTCCCGACAGAATCCAAAAGCTGCCATGTCACCTTCCTCCGTCTGCATACTTCCAATAAAACATTGGATGCAAAATAAACAACAACAAAAAAACAAAAAACCTAGGTGTCGCAGAGAAGACAAAAAACAACTCTGGCTTGAATGTGTGCGGGAGCCGGGATTGGTAGTGGCAGGGATTCGTGTAGCGTAAAGCGCTCATTAATAGTAAATAAGGAAGTGACAGTTGGAGGGACTTGGCATGCGCTCCTGGCACGCCGAGCGGGATTGCGAGTGATGGCTGGGCGCTTTGTGTAACCCAATATGTGGTGGTTGAGTGAAAGAACAGCTGCTCGGGACTGAGGTGCTGCTCGGCAGCGACGAGATAACGCTGCGAAAACCAACACATAATGCAAAACCGCACAACGAGGTTGGACCAGCGTTTTGCTGCTTGTGTTGCTGCTGTGTGCTTGAATGAGCGGCCGCGAGCTAAAGAGGAGAAATTCAGAATTTCCGTGGTGAGAATTCCGATTCCACAATATCAAAACCCCCGCAGCACGATGATACCTCGGGGACAAACCCACTGAATGAGGTAATAAAGACTCAACAAATGACCTATGGTGAACGCTGCGGTATGTGTGTGTGTGGGGAACTGCTGTAGGCGTTCATCACTTACCCGGGAGTTGGAGCTGGAGATCACAGGATCAGGGCACAAGCTGCAAGCTTTTGAGAGAATTGCGTGACGCGGCAAATAAAGTGGCATCCTGATGTAAACAGCAGATTTGAGGTGGCGTCATGCCAACACGAAGCTCTGCAAAGCTGCTGGTTTTCTCAGCATTGGGTGCGATTGGTGTTTAATCGTGTCCGTTGTTGACGGAGCACGACACTGCGACTGCCTTTGCTTCCGCCCTTCGAGCCGGTCTGTGTGTCACTGTGCGGCGCGCAAAGCATGAGGGGTACACTGGCGGCTGGTGGTAACTGTTGTTCCCACCGACTTGCAATTGTTTGAATGCATCGTATGTATACGACAACATCGTCGCTGCTGTTTTTCTCAATTTTCTTGGATAAATTTAAACGCGATATTCTTCAAAGTGCGTATTAAATTTTTTTTACGGGACTTCAACTAGGATCAATTATGGTAACTTTGCCTCCTTTCATACCTCATTGTGGTATTTGAATGGTATTTCTGATGAGCTCACAGTCAATTCAAGTCTGCGTGACACTTTCAACAGGCAGCAGCTAACAGCCGCTGGCGTAAAAAAAAAACGGTGATTAAAACGTGCGCTGGACAACTTCCGATGTGCCTTACTTGTTTTAGGCGTGAGCATGGAGCCACGCCGCTGTTTACGCGCAGCCATTGCAAATCAGGATTTATGTCGCCCCATTGTGTTTTATTTTTGTGACTCCCTCTTGCCCGCGTTTACGAGCGGGACCCCAACGTAAAGTCATATTTAATGACGGAGCTTTTATTGCTCAATGAGCCTTTATTAATGCAACAAAGCGTCTCAAATATAAAGGATTAAAAGGGGCGGTGGGCAGCAGCACCTGCAGCCCCAACTAGTGGCAGAATAACGATGCGCGACCGAACGGTTGAAACGTTGAAACTTGGGGCTTGACTGGGGGATGAAAAAACTCGACTTCCATCCCTCGATTTCTCGTTTTGAAACGGGACCAGATTCATCTGGAAGGGGACCCACACATCTGCCTCCTGAAACACATCCAAGCTCGCCAGTCGGACTCGCTAAAAAAAAAGCGCCTCTAGTTAAGGAGAGCAGACTTTGGACCCCCGCGACGATCTCCTGCCTTAATCTTTTTCTTTTTTTTTTTTCTTTCAGCTTCCCAGACGAAAAAGACCGTTAGGAAATGCTGTTTGGCACCGGAAGAGTGTGGCGCGGTGCTTCGCCGGCAGTTTGTGCCACTGCATATGGGAAGTCCTTCAATGTCAGCCGTTGTGCTGCAGGCAGCATTCTAATGAGGTCATCAATAACCTGCAACAGCTGCTCAGAGAAAGAGACCTCATCTGTTAAGCTCTCGCCACCAGTGGCTGCCATAGCCGGTGCGCGTGGCGGCGGTGGCGGCGGCGGCGGCGGCGGTCGGAATAATGTGAGGAATTCTATGCAGCACGCGGCGGCGTCACTTGACTGCGAAGCATTAACTGGTTGAACCGCTGTAGATTTACTAAAGAGACGGAAGAATCGGGGGTAAATATGAAGTTGAGAGCAAATCACTCATTCGTATGTTAATGCACAACGAGCCTGATTAACATGCACGCCGGCCCCGGCAACAGCTGGAGTGACGCCGTTACTCAACGCGTTGAACTGAAATTGGAATTGAGAATTCCAACAGCAATCTAAATAGATATTGAGCGTCACAGATATTAGATATTATCAGGTATGATTAGATGTTATTAGATGCTGTGTGTCATTTGGAAAGGCAGAGGTTGGAAATGCTCCCATTTGTAAGACTGTGTCAAAAAAAAAGAATTGAACGGAAAATGTCCCTTAACTCTCCTAAATCCAATTAACAACATTGGACGTTATAATAATAGTTATTATATGTTGTTGTTTTTTTTTTTTTAGTTTATTGACCCAAATAAAGGTCAATCTTGTCTTAACAATGACAAAAAATCATAACAAATCTCTGCAGGTCTCTGGGAAAACGGCATAGTTTAGCCCTCTGTTTGCAACCTTCTATTAAAAAAAAGAAGCTGGGTTTCAGTTTCCTGCTCAGCCTGATGCTTTGCCAGACCTTCCTCGTGATTAGAGGCTGGTAAAACAAGGTGTCCTCAGATCACGGAACTAAAAGGTGCCTGTGCCCTTTGTGATATCACAAATGGTTTATTTATTTATTTATTTATTTATTTACAAATATGGAGCGAACAAACAAACAAAGGGTGGACGCGTTCTCATTTTTCAGCACATCACAGCAACACAGAACAGAAGATTGAAGTAAATTTGACATAATATCGGACTTGAATGGATAGCAGAGTGCTCTCTGCCAGTGAAATAAAAATCATCAGCGCCGTATTAAGAATAAGGTCCATCTCAGGCAGCTAAAGGTCGTTTCGACCTTCTTTTTTTTTTTTTTTACACCAGGACAAATTCATGTCTCAGCTCTTTCTCACATCAAAGTCCAACCAACAGGCCCATTGCATGAGATGTAGACTGGCAAGGTCCTCCGGGCTCCTCGTCACTGGACGCTCTGTACCTTCCCTCATGTTGTATAAATAAAGGAGGTTGCGCTGCCCCCTGACGCACGTCGTTCAGTGATTCAGCCATTTCATTTTTTTCAATTTCACTCATTTTCTCTCGATATTAAGCTACGGTCGAGGGCAGACGTAATGAGGTTAAATAAGGGTCACTTCACGCTTGTGATAACGTATTATGCAAAGGACGGGAAGAGGCAGCAGAGAGACAGAGAGAGACAGAGAGACAGAGGAAAGATGATTGCAAAGACGTCTGTTCTCCCGTATCTTGACACAAGCTGCACAAAAGAGACAAAGTGACCTTGCGCTCTGGATATCGGAGGGAAATTTCAAATCTTTAATTTCCTTCTCTGAGCTAAGAGTCAAGCTGCTGGGATATATACACACACACTCACACACACACTCACATATCATTGCATGGTTGAACTCTTCTCCATCTCACAATGGGAGACAACACAAGCTCATCTGTTTGTCTGACATTTGCAGCGTGACACCGGCGACCTGGTGGAGACTCCTGTCGGTGTCGTGGCCTGAACGGACTGGGCAAAAACTCTCCGTCTCCTCATTCCCATTCAGTCCACACGTGTGCAGTGCTCAATCAGGTAGTACTTTCTTTTTGCTTCAAATGCGATTACCAACCACACTTGCCAGTGCAAGTGGCGGGACACGGTGGGACCCCGGTACGTTCGTATTACACGGCCGCCGACCGCTGACAGTCATCGAGCGGATGAGCCACGTCGGGTTAATGAAGCCGGTGACTGTGAGTTGCACGTTTGCATTAACCTGAAAAGCCCTAATTGGTAATGATACCAATCCAAATGAGTCAGTGTCGTTTGCCGAGGCCTGTGTGACCTCAATCCAATGTGTCCCGGTGAGTCTGCCTGGCAACAGCTACATTCCCCTCACCCAAAGTCACCGTGGATGATGCTTCCGCACCTTTTGGCGGCAAGTTTTCGTGCGTCCTTAGTTGCATTTTTGTGGGGAAGTTTTGAAGTTTTTGCACCTTTGTGACGCCTTGCATTGTCACCAACAGTCTGAAAAAAAAAAAAAAAAAAAACGTTCAATCCACACATCGAATTAGCATGCCGCTCACAAATCACAGAAATTCACTCCGTATCACGTTTCGCAACGCGAGCGTCGAGTGTGCGTTTTTAATCCCGCTCCTTTCAAGATCAGACTCTGGGATTCGGATTTATCCTTGAACGTTGGGTACAGGTCTCGCCGTGACATTGGGCAACATCAATAACATTTGCGCTAAGCCTCCCTTTTCTCTCTGTAGTTCTGCCAAGGCGGCTCACACGCTGAGACGGGGAGGTGGTGGACAGATTAAGAGGAGGTTATATCTGAGGCTCGCTCGCAGCCGAGCACGCTGGGGTTTGCCGTTCGGGCTCAGGACCGCATAGCTGCGGCGCGGCCCGCAGTCCAAGATTAGATATGAAAGCTAATTATGGGAAAAAGGGGAGCAGCTACGAGTGTCTCATCTCCAAGTTAAAGCATCGGCAAATTAATCACTAGTGCTAAAATAAAGGCCGCGTGCCCTTCTGTCAAGCAAAACTTTGGCTGATTTTATGTCACATGATCTCTGGCTGCTAATTCTATCATTATCAAAAATAGAATTAGTGGTCAGGTTGATTTTTCAGGATTATTCCATTGTCAAATTTGGGTAAAGATACATAATAATACATACATGCATACATAATATCGAATAAAATCTAATTGCAACATTGTAGCTTTGCATATAGTAGAATAGATAGTAAAATTCCATTTTCAGTCACAGTTTAGTTGATATTATATGGTGTCATTTTTGTGATAATACATGGTGTTGGCCTCCAACCTGCCAGAGGTAGAAGTACCCTTTGTGACATCATAAGGGGCTTCTTGTTTTTCCGCTAGGTGTTTTTCAGCTAGAGAGTGAAAACAGTCATGGGGGAGAGGTTCCTCGTCACTGAGGGGATCAGGACGATATATATAAGATATATTTGAAATTTGTGCACGTAGGGATTCACTTGCCAAACGCCGAGAACCAGACTTTACTTTAATTAGCACGGCTAAAACAAGATAACGCCAGACGCAGACAGATTATTATTGAAAACATTGGTGAAGTGGACTTTATGTGAATATGAATTTATGAAATGAACCGATCATAATGTAAACAAAGTGTTCCTGATAAAATGGGACAAGACAAGCTGTGTGCAGAGTGACTAGGACGACCAGAGCTGCGAAAGCACAACTTTTCTTCTCTCTCTCTCTCTTTCACCCTGAGTGAAGTTTAGCAGTGAGCTCCGCACTGAGAAGCCTCTCCGGTGAGCCACTACATGCAGCCTGACCTCTCCTTGTCCTCCGTGTAACTTGGGCAATAGTTAACATCATAATGCTGCTATTTATGGCACCTGTTAAATAAGGCAATATCTCAGGATCGATTTCGCTGCCACTCGCTCTCCCCTTTGGCACTCTCTCTCTCTCTCTCTCTCTCACTCTCTCCCTCACGTTGGATTTGATAACTCAAGCTCTATTGATTTTTCTATAATCAAAAATAGCCTGCGCGGAGGCATAAACCAAAAAAATATTGGTTGTGTCCGCATGTGTTTTTATTTATTATTTTATTTAATGTTTTTGCTAAAATCAATATTTAAATGTTATTTTTTTGGGCGAATCAACAGCAACTTTCTGTGCCATCATGTCAGCCCATAAAAATGAGGAATGGTCCTTTAACAGGAGAAAATGTGCAAAGCCACGTGACTTCCGGGATGAATACGCAGTCGTTGCATCGGGGGGGGCGGGGGGGCGGGGGCCTCGTCTTTTCTTTCTTGCTGTGGGCGTGTCAATCCTGCAGCTGCAAGATTGCCTTGAACGCGCTGCGTCTCCTCAGTGACGGCACGATGAGGAAATGCGTTCACGAGAGGGCACGAAGAGCAGCGACGACGACGATGATGACGATGACGATGACGATGCAAGCAGTCAGATCCCACATACAAAACAGCAGGGGGAAAAAAAGAGAGAGAGTCTGCGGGCAAAATGAAAAGGGAGAGAGGGCATAACATTCAAATGGCAGATTGGGATCTGGCTTCCTGAGTTGGGGAGGAAGTGACAGAGACTAATGGATTTCTGCGCTGGCTGTGATTAAGAGGCTGTGCTAAACCTGAGATTAGGTGCTGATATCTGCCGGGAGCTGCTTGACGCTGGCAGATCCTAATCAGCCCGGCCGGGGGACTGTCGACAAGCCGCTCACCTCTCTACCCACAGTCCTCACTGAGCCCCTGCAGCAGGGTCGGGGAGCCGTCAACCCCCACCGACGTGTTGGTGCACTTTGTTTTGGATGGGGGAACAGACATGGAAATTTGGTGTTTTTCACGCTGTTCTTTTTTTTGGGGGGGCATTTTTAGCGCTGTAATGCAAGTCAAAAATGATGAATTCAGCAAGGCAAAGCTGAAAGTTTCATGGCGGGGTGGTGGTGGTAGGGGGGGAGGGTGCTCGCGTGCACGCAGGCAGCAGCGCATGAAACATTGCTGATGTTCTTGCGCCCGGTCCTTGGGTTTGGCCGCGCCGTCGCGCATTTTAATTTTAATCTTAATCAATGTTCCCTGCTCTAATGAGAACACTGGTTTTTACACGCCCGTTGGCCCCACACATCCCCGTGCACTAAATGTGATCAGTGTCTTATTAGCCTTGGGAAGGTAAGCGCTCGCTCTCAACCCCCGCCACCCACCCTTTTTTTGGCGGGAAGGACGACCTTTGACGTATCGAAAAGGACGCAAATAAAACCGCGGAATACGACTGTCGCCCGCCCCTCCCCCATCCCCCATCCGACTGTTGTCATTAACTCCCAAACAGTCCGCAGGGACTACTTCGGAACACAATAACAAGTCCGTGCATCACAACAGCCATATGCCCGGGTGGGGAGAAGGGGGTTGAGGGGTGAGGGAGGGGCGCCCCCTGAGGGAAGATGATCTCCAGATTGTCGCCGCCTCGCTGTCGGCTTCACGCTGAGAGAAAATCTGATGGGGTTTTCACGTGGCTGGAGTGGTTGGAGACGGACGGACAACTGAGGTTTTTGAAAGCTGTCGAAGGGAAGCAGTTTTTTCTGTTACCTCTGTTTTTTGTCTGACTCCAGCGCTGTAGCTTTGCTTCATTAGCTATCCAGAAAAGTCCATTGCCAACAGCTTGATTAGCCCTGTGTTTACAACCACCCCGCAATAAAATGCTGGGTTTTAACCACCTGCTGAAAAACAAAAGGTGGTCTGAGGAACCACAGCACCTGGCTGTGGGTGTGGCCGCCTGAAGACGCAACCGACTGGAAAAACATATTTTCATTGTGATTTTCCTCAGTGAATATCGTGATGTGGATATCATCGGTGTGTTGTATGTCGAATATGTCGACTGCTTTAGATGTGTTGAACAATACAGGATCTGTCCTTTAATCTTAACCTCGACCCTTTGCTCTGGTTTTCTGTTGCTGGTCGACTGAGTTTGACTCTGCCGAGGCAAGAAGTGGGGCTGAGAATATTCCCGCTGTGCTGTTCCAGATGTTTTGCATTGTTTGGATTTTTTTTTTTTTTTTTCCAAGGGCTTTTAACGCCGCCAACACCCCGTGCACTGACACTGGCAATATGATTCGAAATGAATCACCTCAATGACTGGGATAGCTCGTCTGTTTATTTATTTCCCCCGTGTTCATTATTAAATTAAATGACACAATCCAATTAGCGGTGCACATTTAGCCTTCTTCTCGCAGTTTGATTAAGCAAGTCAAATATTAAGGCTGATGCTCAGCCAAATTACGTCGCATTACAAATCCCCTAAATCACAGGGGCTTGCGTTTGCGTGCGCCGGCGGCGGCGGCCAAGCAGGGAACTCCCGGCGCCGGGGGCGAATGCGACGTCGTCCGTCGTGCACATTTGGCTGAATAATGCACGAGGTTGACAGCTTTTAAAGACGTGGCCCCGAGAGGCGACTTCCAACCAGTCTGAATCCTGAAAGATGGATGTGTGTCTTTATATTTTTATCGTCAACATGATATTTATTCTTCTGCTCCCTTGAGCCAATCATCTGCCTCCAACAGACCCTGCAAATCTGCTAACTTCTCCTCCTCTTTCTTTACATCCAGGAATCTCCCCTCTCCTATTATGTTATTCTCCCTCCTGTCTACACGTCCAGGTGGCCAAAACATGTCTCTGATGTCCTGATCCATCCTGGTGGTTCCCAAAGAGAAGCTCAACATTTTTACCTCTGCTGCTTTCAGCTGTCTTTGTGTCGTTATAAAGTAGCCATTATTAGTCGTTATTATTCCTTCTTGTTTACTCTTTAAGAATCAGGCAGAATATTGTACTTGTGTTGGTTTGGTTCTGTTGGCATGGTTTAAACAACCAAATTCATTGTTTACCCTCTCACATCACATTAAGCAGCTTGGTAGTAGAAGTCTTGTTTAGGCCTTTATACTTTATATACTACCTTTATTATTTTTCTGCTGTTGGATGTGACAGTGTGAAAAAAATGTTTCTTAAATACACACACACACACACACACACACACACACACCCACACACAGGCCTCCTCATTGTTTTCCAAGAACAGTATCGCCGTCTGACTCGGCTCCATGTGTCACACTGTCTCACTTCGTTCCCTTTCTCTCTCCTGTTGGTTTATCAGGCAAAACAAATGTTGGAATAGAAATGACCTCAATTTCCCGGGAACATTTCATTTGGCTGGCGAGTGGCTTCTCCATACTGACGAATGGCAGCATGTCACGCTGCCGAAGCCGAGTCCCAGACTAGCAAGAATAAAAAAAAAAAAAAATTGAAATTCATAAAAACGGCATCTCTCACAGCCAGCGCCGTGTCTTTAACAGGCATACGTGCCCGGAAGTTTCCGGACGTCGCTGCTAATAGTCCACTCGCTGGCTGCACAGGACGTGTTCTCATTGTCTCGTTCTGCTCATTCGGATTTGTTTTCTCTCCGACTTGGAGCCGTGACACATGTTTTCCTCGTCAATCAGCCGACGGTTTGACAGGGTTTTCCTGAAAACGCTGTAGCGGTTTGTTGCGGGGGGGGGGGTGGACAAGTTGACAAAATCACTTGTGGACTTGTTTTTTTCGCCTAGTTCAGGTGTTATCCCTAACCCCATCATGCTCTCCCCTCCCTCCCTCTCTATCTTGAAAACAGTTCAGGTTTTATCCCACCCCCACGCTGACATATCACCATTGACCCGATGAAATTGCTTCAACAGGAAAAGAATGAGATCCTGTCCCTCATCACCCTCTTGGTGGGAAAAAAAACCCACCTAATAGTCTCAGACGTGACCCCAGTTCCTTGATGCTTGAAGCTGCTGCTGCTCCCTGCTGGTCACGTCAGGAGGAGGTGACTCCCCCCGACCCGCTCTGCGGCCGAGGTGGGTTGATATTAACTCGTGGCCTGTCGGCCAGGTGAACAGCCGAGTCATATATCAAAAACTCTTGGCAAGTGCAGCGGGTGGAAAACAGTTTGAAGGCCAAGCCGACACGTAGAAAGACATCTATCGAGCGCTCGCAGCATTTCTTTTTTTTTTTTTGACAAACAGAATCAATCGAGCCGCAGCGCTCAAAGGAAGCCTTCAGGTGCTGCTCACATACATCCTCAGTGATTGATTTCCAGGACTGCTCCGCTATATGTTGGGCTAAGGTATCCATTATATGTCTCTTTTTTTTTTTTTTTTTTTTTTTTCAATTGTGTCACCTTTGGGGACACAATTGTCAATTTTTGCAGCATTGCAGTGACAAGTGTCTTGATGTTGTCATGGAAATATGGCAGTTTGAAACGATAAGTCACGCCGAGCAGAGAGAAGGAGGGGAACTACAGCGACCATCATCCTTTGCAGCAGGAGCCAAAGTGGCAGGTGCCTTTAAAGGAGACAAGTATCATACCTGATGTGTGGGAGCACACATGACAGTTGTGTCACGACTGCGGAAAGCCAAGTTTATATTCAGCGTAATGAAGCATAAATAAATCAGAATCAACTTTACGGGCCATTTTTATATGCAAACAATATATGTTTGCAGAAACATAGTATCAACAGTCCAAATAATAAGAAACCAAAGAGTACACAAAAAACAACAACTTATGAATGAACAAAATATGACATACAAAAAATACAACTCGTCAGATTTCGATTTCCGTGCTTGACTCTAAAAATTGTCTTGCAGAAAGATGTTAACTGACTCCTGTGTCAGTATTCTAAAGTATCACTCCGTATTAAACTGATAAATGATTTAAATTATCATTATCAGTATTATCAGAGAAACGACAGTCCGCCAAATCAAGAGAGGTTGCCGGCATCGTTGCATAGTATCATAGCGCGAACTTGATTTGAAATGTTGTCGCACCGCCAGCCATCAAAGTGTCCACCACCACCTTTCACTCGTCCGTCAGTTCACAACGCGTCACCAGCAGAACAAAAAACAAATAGAAAATTAAAAAAAAAAAGACAAACAAATTTGCCAAACGCCGCCGCCTCCAAGTTACATCAGCGGAGAAAGTGAGCGGTAATGAAACAGTGGAGCGGGAGGGAAGAGCATCTATTTGCTGTAATAAAAGGCAAACACAAGCAGGCGCTTCCTAAATGGAGCTCCTCATCATATCGCTCATTGCTCAGTCCCCCACAAGGCTTTGCAAGATTGAATATGCCATATGTTTATCTCAAGCTGCCCTCTCCCCCATCCTTCTCCCCCCCACACACACACACACACACGCAACGCCTTGTCAGCGGCGCTGCGGCACTGGTTTTGGCACGAGGCCTCTTTCCTTCCCATAATGCATCAATCTGAAGGCTCATTTAGATGGTGGAACCGTCACGAGCAGCGCGGCGGTGGCGGCTTTTACTCCTGGGTTGTGTCTGCCTGATGTTCCCCTCGCTGCCTCTGTGTCCTCACTGATTGAAGGGCTTCGCTGGCGCTGCAGAGCAAAATAATAAAACATTTTAAAGAGGAATCAAACCAACCAACCGACCAACCAACCAACCTGTTCTTTGACGCTAAGGCCCTCCCCCTCACTAAAACAGTGCTGCCTGACCCAGCCAATGATTATTTTCTATTTATTTAATTATCTATTATTATTATTATCATTATAATTATGATTATTATGTGTCATATTTCTATCCTATCTACCCTTGTGATGATGTTGGCTGCTAAACCCCCATTGCTCTTCCTCCCTCGTTGCTTCTCCTGCCGCTGCTGCCGCTAGCCTGCAGCCATTTCTAGTCCCGTAATTTCCCCGGCAGTAAGCCCCGTGATGAAGTTGGTCAGGGATGAAGACTTCTATTAACTCAAATGTTGTACATGAAGGGAATTGCAGACCCATAAAGCAAGGTCTTGTCAGTCTCCCAGGTGAGCTGTAGCATGAAGAGCACAGCCTCCCTCGGCTCTGCGCTGCTCTGCTCTGCCCAGCAGATCTGCCTAAAAAGTTTTGCCGCCAAGAGAAAAGAAAAAACAAAAACTTCTCGTTGTAACTTGCCTCACATTTGTTGTTTAGTAAAAAAAAAAAATAATGTAAAGTATGAACAGGCATTTACGTCACAAATGGATTTGCCAGTTAGTGGCCTGTCTGACCAATAATAAAACAGCATTTGCAGAACATTACCATATGAAAAATGAAACAAAACATCTGGTGCACATTGAGTAGGTGGTCCGCTCAGTGTTATAATGGGGGCTTTTGTCTTTTTTTCTTTGTATGCTAAAAACACAAAATGAGGGATTTTAGAAGTGTTTTCTTCTTCTTTTTTTTACATGCAGTTTCTAAACCTGTCTCTGGGTAAAAGCGACTTTGGAAGCCAAATTCAGAACTATGTGTGCTATCAAAGGGCATTCACAAAATAACAGACAGTAGCAGCCTGCGGGGACGGCGTGCCGACACAATTTGTCTGCTTCCGTGATGACTTTTTGATGAATTGGAATGAATCTCTGAGCTGCAATTTAACACTTTTTTTTGGCCTTCTCGTCTCATGTCCTCATGCGTTTAGGTGCCACCCCCGATGTGCCAAAAGATAATCGTGATGCTGAGTGAACAAAGCGCCAAGGGACTTTTTGCAACTGGGTATTTATGCCACAAAAACATCGGCAGGTAGGAGCAGAAACGACCCTGAAGCTGATAGATACATAACGATTCCAAAAATCAGATTTCTGGGTTAAATATGTGCTATTATTATAGTTCAGACGGTGAATTATTGACTGCGTGGCAGAGGCAACGGATGAGGCAACATCTGAGCTGAAATCACACGTAGACTTCTGAGCTCTCCATGTTCTCTCATTGGACTGGGTTTGGGGGGGTTTTTTGTGTTTATTTAGCTACACCAGCGCCGCTGATGTGCCTCGCTGTTGGCAGTTTTCTTTTTTCTTCCCTCCCCTGCTTCGACAGATCCTCTGAGTAAGACAGCAAAATCATGTTGGCGGTTGCAAAAGGATTTGGAGGCAGCAAAATCGTATTTTTGGTCTATGTAAGTCATACATTCTGAGCAGCGCCGTGCAGCAGGAAGCTGTGCAGACGCTGACGGACACACAGAAACAGAGCAGAAACATCTCTGCAGCGGGAGATAGGGTCATAGTCAAGTCTGTGTTTTTGTTTTGTGAACCGCTGCAGAAGAAGAAGAAATTTATATACATATATATGTATATATATATATATATATATATATATATATATATGTATATATATATATATATATGTATATATATATATATATATATATATATACATATACATACATATATGTGTGTGTGTGTGTGTGTGTGTGTGTGTGTATACACACACACACAGACATACATGTTGCCTTAAAAATATGATTAAATTAACCAGGAATGGCTTCAGCCTGAGGGGCTGGTTTGGGATTACTGTTCTCTCTCTCTCTCTCTCTCTCTCTCTCTCGCTCTCTCCATCTGAAAAAAAGCAAGATGAGCCTGCTTGACGTATTTCTAGCTCTGTACATGCATTTTAGGCTTTTGCTTTTGTCACAGGGCTGAAGTGTAATTTGTTTACATGCCTAGATTGCGCTGTCTTGTCGCGTTATTGTGCTGTTTTGACAAGTTTTTTATTGATCGTCCTCTGCAAGTGGGGAGACGACAATCAGAGGCGGTTTTCAACTCAGTTTTTAATGCCTTCTTTCATCCTTTTTGGATGAGTCGACCCCAAGCCCTCTTTGCCCTTTAATGGACTTCTTTTTAATGGGGTTGGAGTTGAAGTGCCACATGTAACCTCCAACCTCTAGATAGATAGATAGATAGATAGATAGATAGATAGATTAGCCAATTATTTCTCACTGCAAAACTTTTGGCCCTCTTGACAAATTTTCAAATCTTATTTGTTGGTTTTCAATGTTTTCAGATTAAAAACCAACAGATGGAAAGATGAAGTAACCATGTGGTTTGACAAAAGGTCGATCGAACATGTTCAGTGGGGTCCTATTAACCTGGAATTTAGCAAATTTTCCTAGACAGAAAGAGGTGCCGCTGGTTCTGTTTTTTCACTCAATCAGTGTTTGACTCAAAATGAAGTCAAACTGTTGTTGGATATTGATTCTGATTCTGTCCACACAAAAGTGCTGGCGGGAGACGAGTGTCTGAAGCATGTCTGAACAAGCAAAAACACCAGACACCACGGGTTGAAACAACCAATGGTTGCACGGTGGAGAGGAGAGAACACATCCCTGAGGAGCTACAGACAAGTCAGAAAAAAAAGTCCATTTGGAAGAACCAAATCATTAGAATCAGTTCACAGAAAAGATTTGTTCAAAAGATTCATTCAATGAATTGTTCAGTGTTTGGCAGAAGCCCTGACTGCGTAGTGTATGCTCTCTGACACGTACCGACCCCCCTTATCATGGTGAGTCCTGAACAGCTGCCATTTAGTCTCAGGAGTGTAAACATTGTTTACTAAACAACTCTCAAGACAAAGTTGTAAAATATAAGTTTAGTTTATTTGCAAGTCATGCAATGAACTTTCAGATGCAATAATGAAACACACACACACTTTCAGATTGTTGATATTATAATATTTGTCTAATTTATAATGAGAGATTTAGAGAAGCACTCAATGAATTTTTGTTTCATAAAATTAACAATTAATGGCAGCACCGGTCAGTACCTTCACAGCGATTCTTTGCAAATTACAGCAAAAACATGGCTCATCATCTGAATGCATGGCGGATGTGCTGCAGCAACCACTAAAACTGTTGTTAACCATCCTCACTCGGTCACCGAGAAAGAAGCGTGACCTACTGCAAGCCTGCGAGTCGAGGATGTTCGGTGGATGAAGCAATGACTGTCTCTCAGTGCCGTCTACTGTATGACTTCCTTGTTTGTCACTGGCCGCCACGTTTTGTTTTGTTCTTGATTTGTTCGCCAACGTGAATTGGGTGACGGATTTGTTTGTTCCTGATTCGTTTGTGAACGTGAACTGGATGCCAAAAGATTCATTTGTTCCTGATTCGCTCGCCAACGTGAACTGGACAGCAGATCCGTTCATGACTCATTCGCGAATGAATCGTTATCATGTGCTCGCAGCAGGGTGACACCTCTGTCGCAGGCCTACGTCAAAGGATCAGAGTCTCCATGCAGTTCCACTCCCAACCTGCAGGCTCGCTATAGAGCAAAACTGAACTGAGAAAGGAACAAATCAGTTCAGGAAGAGATCCCGTTCGGTTCGTTCACTCGAAAGAGTCGTTCTTTTCGAACAAATCGTTCACAAACGATACAACACTATTCCGCTTACACTTTCAGAGTATGAAAAATCTACAGCGGGACATTTTAACAATGGAATGTAGACATCATTCCGGAACATTAACCTTTCGAGGAGGGTTGGGGTTCGTGGGAGGGTTTGTATCCCTGAACGTAATCATCCAGTTTCTGTTCAAAAGTTTCCTCCACTGTTCACATTAAAAATACTTCCCTCCGCCTGAGTCTTGCTTCCAGCTCGACCTTAAACGCGTGGCAGGAGAGGATACCCACCGCTATTCCGCCCACGTAGAAGTACTGCACGAACTCCTATAATTTGGTTGATAACCTCCTCTGTCGTGTCAGCAGTATAACATTCCTGCTGAGGTGGGCAAGCAGCGTAAACAACAGTGATTAAGGCTTTTTATCTCTCCTGCCTTTTGACACCTGCATTTCTGAGGCCAGGTTAAGAAGACAAACGCTGTCAGGCAATAAATCTTGCTGATTTCCCAAGGTCTGTCCGTGTTTACACTTAGCACCGATCCTCCAGTTGCAAATAAAATGAGAATAAACAAAAAAACCCTGGCGGTTTGAGCTCGGTGAAGGCTTGTAAAGATGTCAGTAACCTTTCTGTCAAAGCAGGTGTTATTTTGTTGTTTTTCTATTCAGTGTCCAGTTGGAAATCATCTGAATTTTACAGATATCATAGCGAGGACGAGGCTTTTTCTCCGAGATTTTCACGAATTGAGAGCCAACAACTTCGTCACTTTCGGGGGGGAAAGTGTCCTGTCCTGGAAAAACAAATAATAAAAAAATTGGCCGCTGCAGGTTCAACATTAAATCCATCACCCCTTCAAATATTTGGCTCCGCCAAGGAAGCCGGCACAACTAGACGGAAGGTTAATAGCAGCAGAGGAACGACTGTCATCCACAGATACGTACGATGAAATATGATCGCGCGGGATTCCCATTACGCATTCGGAGCCGCCGCGTCGGAAAGAAATCCTGCCATCTCCGTGTCACTTCACACCCTGTTCTACCTTTCAAGGTGTCACTCGGCGGTTTAACGAGACTGGGGGTAATGGGCTGTTTAATCTGGCCTCAGTGCTGGGACGAATAT
Source organism: Nelusetta ayraudi (assembly GCF_046127955.1). Lineage (NCBI taxonomy): Eukaryota > Metazoa > Chordata > Actinopteri > Tetraodontiformes > Monacanthidae > Nelusetta > Nelusetta ayraudi. The sequence continues at coordinate 614,333 of NW_027466181.1, read as the reverse complement.
TATGATTAAGAATATGACAGTTTCCACTTCCGCACCTTGAGAAAGTGATGATTCTACACGTGTTGGCTGTCGCCTTGCATTAAACGCTTGTTTCATCACTGTCAGCGACAGATGCGGACTGAACCCTCCCGCTGCACTGAGGAGGAGGAGGAGCCGCTGCAGAGGGCCTTCATCGCGGTAGACTAATGTGACGGGAAGGCGGGCGCCAAGTTTTTTTTTTTTCCTCCTTCAAAGTGCATCAACTTCAGCTGTTTTTGTGTTAATACAGAAAATTCTGCTTTCACGCACTGCAACGATCCAGTGCGTTGATGCTGTCCGACAGTGGCGTCTCGGACAGGAAACAAAACCATTAGCCACCAGAACCCCAGCTGGAACTGGAACTGGTACCACATGCTGTAAAACATCATCTGTTTCAAGGGAGATTTAGCGCTGGCGGCCATTGGTACCACTGAGGGTCCAGCCGAAGCCCAGCAATGAACCCAAGTGTGTGTGTGTGTGTGTTTGTGTGTGTGTGTGTGTGTGTGTGTGTGTGTGTGTGTGTGCGTGCGTGTGCGTGCGTGCGTGCTGTGATCAAGCAACTGCACAGTGCTGGGGCCTCACAACTGACCGGCAATGACTCTTTGACTGTTAGTGTCCTGCTGTTGAAGTACAATATAAATACAAATTGTTTGGCCATCATGGGGAAAAATCCATATCTATGACCGAGTTTTTTTTTGTTTTTTTTCTTCATCCAGGGGAAAGTCATGAGTGAGAGCAGCTCAGGTTGCCACAGGTGAGTCAGACAGTTGATACAGTAGTTTAGGCTCTGTGATCATTGTCAAGTAAGAATCCGAGTTATTCAGATGTATTGGTGTAAGCATTGGTGTATGAATGTGTGAGTGAATGGGTGAATGAGAGGCCATTGTAAAGCGCTTTAGGGTGCCGTGAAGGTGCTGGAAAGCACTATATAAGTGCAATCCATTGACCATTTACTATTTAATTACAACTTAGTTAGTTGTAATAAGATACTCTGATGCTGGGGCATCACAAAAGGGTGTAGAGCATAAGGCTCCCAGGTTAGTGATGATACCATCCTCACAGCCAGCTCTGCTCTCTGACAATACTCACAGAAGGTCCACCAAAGCATCAGTGAGGGAGTCAACGCTGTAAACAGATGAATAAACACAGTTTTCCCGTGTGCTCAAATGCATTGAGTTGCTGCCACGTCATTGGACGATTAGCTGTTTTTTTTAATTGAACAATCAATGTAACAAAGTAAATATTGAGAAGTGGACTTCCTGGCCTCTCTCTCACTCTCTCTCTCTTTGTGTTTCCCAGAATTATTTCGCTAATCTGCAAAAATCCAATTAGACTCTGACCTACATCTGAAACTGTGATGAAACTGTGATATTCATTTGAATATCTATGCTGGTATAATGATGTGGCGATCACACTGACAGTTAAGGTTTGGGGTTGCCCACACCGAGGCCTGGACGGTTAACCCAGTTGTCGGTGTAAACAAGACACTTCTGTTCTTGAGACTGAACTCTCAGTGAGGACTGACATGATGATGGAGGGGGTCCGGATGGGAGCCTGTCAAAGGGCCGCAGCGCCATCCGCCCACAAAGCAGCGGCACACCGGGGCGGGCTCGGGCGGTTGGGGGTTTTGGCCACCGCTCTGTCTTGTTAACATGGAAGGACGACCGGGTGGGGGTGGCGGGTGGCATTGTGGAACAGCGGTCAGCAGGGACTCCCTGAGAATCAGTCCACGTAGGGAATGAGCAAAGACACACAAGCTGGGCTTTTAGAGGAGGGGACGCACTCGCGGGGCGAGCGGTGAATGGAGCTCTGTCAATTTGCCAAAGTAGCTCCAGTGATTAACATTTGAACTGTGGCACATCAAGAGCCCCCCTGTGGATGAATGGCCATTCTACCAGCCTCATTAGGGGGTGGAGGGTGGGGGGTTGGCGCCTATTGACGGGTGCCAAGCACAAATTGTCCAGGCCCAACTGTCAAGCATGGCTAGAGAATGATAATGGCACGCCGGAGTAAACAGTCGCCTCTCTCAGAATCGCTCCAATCCTCGAGCAAACAACGTCTGGGGCCAAGATTAGCAATGAGCTTCTTAAGCTGATGGTGTGTGTCATAATAATAACCTGTACAGTGCTGCGCTGAACAGGCTCAACGGACACAATGATGTCGAGGAGGGGCAGCCGGCCTGATGGCCAGTCAGCCGGTGTGAAGGACACGTTGATCGCTCTCAATTCAATTAATTTTTTTCCTTTTGTAATCAAGTATTATACTGTTGTAAATGCAAATAATCACCCCTAGATTTCCGTTGCAGCTCCTTAAAAGGTCATGTGTGTAGTGTCCTTTCGAATTGGTCCAAAGTCAAAGTGTCTTGAGTGTCCCAAACATGGAAAATGGGTTTGTGTTCAAAAATGCACACATAGTTGGACATGAATACATAAGTCATTTGTCATTGTGGACAGTTTCAAAGAACCTTATATTTTGGATATAAATATAGTAATAGCTGGACTTGACTCCTCCCCGTCACCTTACTGGCCACTTTAACAAGGCCTTGTTGAAGGTCACCAAGACTGTTTTTATAGGCTGGAGATAGGTTGCCACATATACACCAGGCAACAACGTAAAATAAAACTTCTGTAGTAGAGGGTCGCTGTCATCAGGTATCTACTGTTTTCATAAAATTGCTCAACAAAACGTGTATTCCATTTCTTGTTTAGCGCTAAATAGCCGCTTTTATGCATCTGCCTCCAGTCCATAGAGGAAAGCTGTCACTCTGGTACCAAAACGGTTCCGCTCGCCGCTCGCTCTGCTGCTTTCTCCCTTTTCTTTCCTCTGCTTAGTTAAAAATCAGTGTGATCTCACTTGATAGACGTGTTTACCAAGCTCTGGATGGAATTCATTAGCCATAATTAAGCGTCGACTTGATCAGGAGGGTAAGGGGGGAGAAAAAAGGATTTTATGAAGTCAGATTAAAGGGAGCTGAGCGAAACCAACCGACGCAGAGATTATCAAGCGCTGGCAGGCAAACAGGCTGCCTTTCGAGAAGGGTCTCTCTCTCTCTCTCTCTCTCTCTCACTGTCTCTCTCTCTCTCTCTCTGATCGCTATCTCGTTAGCGCTTTATTCGTCAAGCTCGAGCTAAAGCCTAAAACAAGCTTAGCCTCATCCTGATTTTTCAGGAGATGTCTAATTGGCCGACCGGCGGAGTGATGCAGTCAAACGCTGGAGAAAGATTAACAAGAATTTAGTGAATGACTAACTTTTGATTTTATTTATTTTCAGCCAAATGTGTCAGGTTAAATTACAGAGCAAGTCAGGGAGAAGGCAGAAGACGAGGTCATCCTGTCTGGACGACAGTGAATCCATCACCCTGTGAAAGGGCTTTTGTTTACAATTGTTGCATCTGTCGCTTGTGTTGATGATATTTCTTGACTTCTATTAGTGAAGACCCCAGTATCTGAGGAGGTGCTGCAGTTTTTTGTTTTGTTTTTTAATGAAGAAAAATATTTGCAACCATCATGTCACGCAGCTCAGCCGCAGCTTCTAAATTGCACCACCAGGCTTGTCATTTGCAAAATATTAAACTGAAGGTTTCCAACTTGGAAGTCGATTACACCTGCTGTCTTCAGAAATTAAAAAGGCATCTGTGCAGAAAAAAAAACAAAAACAGATTGTTTGAAAACTTGAAGTGCGAAAAAAAACAGCGTTTTGAGCCAACGATCTCAGTTCTGTTTTTTGTTTTTTTTTGCTGAAATTACAAACGCAGGGAGACATTTGAGCGTCGTGGGGACACGTCTCGACGATGGAGGTGAGCGTGTGGGGGGGAAGAAATGTCTCGAAATTCTCTGCAGCGATTGGACCGGTTTAGGCGCGGCGATGCTGACCCGTTGGGTTTCTGAGGTCTGCGGAAAGCGCCGGCACAGCGCTGGAACACCAGGAGGAGCCTGTAACGAGGCCTGCGAGAGATGCCAAGTGGTTGGAAGCCGGAGCGTACCTGCTGCTGGCGGAGAGACACCTGGCAGCCCAGGCAGCCAGATTTAAGGATTACTGGTTCTTCAAAGAGGGCGGGAGGGGAGGAAAAATGTGGCGGATTTAAAGTTATCAGGACGCTTGATGTTAAACTTTGATCGCGGCTTTTCTGTCTGTTTTTTCCCCTCTCGTCTTGTCAGTGACAGATGATTGTGTTTGATAAGAGAGACCCTCTTTTGCATTTAAAAGGATGAAAAAAAAAATTGCCTGACGTGGACCGCCGCGCATGCCATCAGTCACTCAAGTTTTATTCAGTTTAGGATGGTTTTTAGTATTCTCACATTTTATTCAATTAAAAAAAAATCATTTCAAAGGAAGCATTTGATTTTGGATTCCTGTGGAGCAGACAGGCATTGGTGATTCTGTGAGGAAACACATGATTTCATAAAAAAAAAATTGATTTATCTATCCAAAAAATATAGAAAAACAAGTTGCAACAAAATCAACTTGATGAAACAGTCAGGCCCATAAAAATAGGTCAACACACACAAAATATACTAAACTTAACCTACAAAACAAAATAAGACCACCAATGATCTCATAAAAACAACTAACTGTAAACTTAACCCTTAGACCCCCCCCCCCCCCCAGGAAGCTGCAGCCACTTGGTTCAGCCCAATTGGCAACCCGGCCTCCCGCCTTCACCTGCAGCCGCAGCACCCGCTCCACCAGTAACTCAAACACAAAAATTCATTATTAGAAAACATAACTAAACCAATGTGTGACTCTACAGAAGTTAACTAAATGTGTGCGCTCCAAATAGATAACTTGTGTATTGTCAAACAATGATGGAGAGGGTTACTATCCTTGCTTCGTGGCCACAGGCTTCACAGATTCAAAAAATAAATTTAAAAAAAATCCTCAAAAACCAGTATGTTTAGCCCTGTGTTGATAGCCTAATTCTGCATGATTCACTTTTGGATGTCTTACTTAAACTCTTGGAGCGTCCACATTTTTGAAAAGTAAGAAAAAGTGAAGCAAGTAAATGAAGTAAAAGATGGACTTTCCTCATGTCAGCAGTTCACCGGCAGGCTGAAGGCCAATTTACCGCTAGGGAAGAATGAGAAAGTGGGTTTTGCAAAGCCTGGACCCTTTGAGCTTGCAGGTGATGACTGACCTTTGGCCACTTCCTGTTTAATTACGCTGAAAAGATTTGAGCCATAGCGCACTCGACCTCCCGGAGGACGATCCAAATGTATCGACAGTGAGTTGGCAAGGCTTTAATATCGACCACGAGTCAACTTGTCACAACAAACCCCTGGAAGCAGAAATAACCTTTCGCTGTTATCTACATTTGACATATTTGCTTTTGACAGAAAAAAAGAACAAAAGATCCCCCCAAAAAAAGGGTTGCAGAGTTTATGCTAAAATAGATTAAAACTCATTTCTGTGCTCCTGAAAAAGCCAAAAGAATACTGTGTATTAGTTCTGTCTCAAAAGAGAAAAAAGCCAATAATCACCACGATTCAGGCTGGAGAACTAAAGAAGGAGGAGGAGAAGGAGGAGGAGGAGGAGGATTAATCCAAGCAGAACAAGTGGCTGCTGCACCCAATTAATCTGTCCATATATCTGTGTGTTCCTGGAGCTGCTGTGAAATGGACCAGTGAACTGTCCAGTGACCAGGCTTCTGTGACAGAGTTCGACATGAAGAGAGACAACGTGTTTACATGGACCATTGGCTTTACGGCCTGAAGGGCAGCAGGAAGTCCGGCCTGTCTTTTTGCTTTTTTTTCTTCTTTCACCTCCTTTCTTGTACTTTGGAATTCAGGTTGGTTGGTGAGCTGTCAGCGCTCACGCTGAACTTTCACCTCTGAACGACGACGAGATGTGTGTGCACCGCCTCTCCGGTCCGTCAAATCTCGGAGAACAACACACAAAACACTGTCTTTAATTTCTGTCGGAGGCCAGAGCACAACTCTGCATTAACAGCTCGTCCAAGATGGAATGTGGAACTCTAAGGCTGCGTTCACACTGCAGGCGAATCTGATTCAAATCAGATTCATTTTCAAATCCAATTTTTAGGCCTGACTGTCCCCACTGTTTTCAGCAAGTGTCCAAATGGTGACCAATCTGACAGGTTGCTGTAGCAACGTCGTCCGAGCGGAGGCGTCGTCCAGCGCGTGTAGTGTCTGTTCAGACTGAGACGCATCTGTCCAAATGCGATTTGAAGCTACCTGCCAAAGGTTGTTTTAATCCATTGGATTCAATCTGGATGGGCTAAAAATCGCATTATGGCCGTCAGTCTGAATGCGGCTAAAGAGAAAGAGAAAAAAATGCACCTGGTTGATTTTCAAATTTAAAGCAAAACATTATATGAGGTTGACCATCCACCCACCCACCCACCTATCCACCCACCCACCCATCCACCCACCCACCCACCTATCCACCCATCCACCCATCCATCCACCCATCCACCCATCCATCCACCCACCCACCCACCTATCCACCCATCCACCCATCCATCCACCCACCCATCCACCCATCCATCCATCCATCCATCCACCCACCCACCCATCCATCCATCCACCCATCCATCCATCCATCCAATCTAGCACTTTGCCGAAAAAGTCCACCATTTTGAAATGGCTACCGGGTTATGCTACCAAGCTTATAGAGCATGTGCAGTAGTGTCACTTGTCATTATACCCCTTAAGCCCTGATGTCAGAGGCGTCCCATCAGCCATTCTACAGATCAGAACATGCAAACTCTACACAGAATCCGGACCAGGACTGCAAAACGGTCCAGTTGAATCAGCCAGTTTGCTCGTTAAGCCAGACCCCCACTAGCTGCTACCAAAAAACTCAATGTGTCGGCCTGTGACGTTTGTCTTGGTTTGTATTTTTTTTTTTTTTTTTTCCCTATTTCACCCTCAGAAGATCCAACTGCTGATGCGGCTTCTTTCCCGATAACAAGAACAACAACAGCGGGGCCCGGAGAGGAGAAAATTTTTTTACATGTCTCAGCATTTTATGAGAAATTGACATCAGGGGTAATGAAGTGAACTGAAATAAGGGGTGTGGGGCCAGCAGCCGTGATGTGCTTCTAATGTGATTCTTCCCCTGGATCTGATTCCCGCCAAGTGATCATCGCGCTTTTGATTACCTTATGTCGCAAGTCTTTAGCTGCTCGACAGATGCCGCCACTCTGCGTGTTAACAGGCCCTGTGTTACAACACGCTTTAGGGGCGACGCGGCGCACCGCCGCCCAAAAATGACTTTACGGAGTCAGCTGTGATGATGGGCAGAACTTTATGCGACTGGGCATGCTGCTTCAACAGTACAGCCGTGAAGCGGAGCGTTCAGGTTTTTCCTGAACACCACCGCGCCTCGTCACTCGCCGAACATTTTTTCTTTCTTCGTCGATAATAAAGCAGTCACACTTGCCTCCGTCATCTCTCCTGCCGGAAGCCCCAACAGCCCAGCGTCGGGTTTTAGCGTCGGGGGGGGGGGAGAAGAAGAGGAGGAGGAGGAGAGCCGTCCTCTCTGGAGGTGAACGCCAAGCTCTGAGGAGGATCCCGTCTTTGCTGCAGTCAGCGGAGGCAGATTATGCAGCATTAAATCTGCATGGCTGCGGGGATACATGTCATATTAGGTTAGGTGGCAAAGGAAAACGCCTGGCTCGGGGTTTTGTGGGGCTTTGCAAACATTTCATGCTTCTGTTTTATTTTTGCCCCCTCCCCCGCCGTACGTGGCGTCGTGGTCGAAGCAGCGGGGGCAGAACTCAGGAGAGCACGCTGCCCTTCCCGCTGCCTCCCCCCGAGGGCAGCCGGCTGTCACTATCACTCAGCAACAAGTCATTCTTTTCTTTTTTCTTTTTTTTTCTTTTTTTTTGATTTGTGCGCAATCCACAGACGTGTTTGAGTTTGTGCAGGCCGCCAGTGTCGCATCACATCATGTCCACGTGTGGAGCGATGTGCGGAAACGCTATAAAAAGTAGTCGCTCGGTTCCAAGTCACTTCATGCTCCTGAAAGTTATTAAATTCAGGAGCCTCTCCCTGTTACTGCTAAATTTGCCTGTGTGTGGCTTTTTAATTACTCCCGGGAAGCCTTTATATGTGATATTAAAACATTTTCAAACAAGTTGCAATAAAAAAGAAGCAAATACATAGCGGTGAACAGGAAGCAGCTGCTGATAGAAACTCAATAGTTTGCTTATTAAATAGAAACAGCGAACAAGAAACTTAAACAGCTTTGTTTCCCTTCTGAGTATTCAAGGAAATACTGTCAGGATTGCAACACCGTGTTTGCTGTGTTGCTACACACAGTGCAGTATTAGTACAGCAATAACTGTAGCAGTTTGAATAGTAGCTGCACAATAAAGACCTGCTGTCTGGCCTCTACTTGCTGTCAGCTAGTGAGTGGTAGGAAGGACCAGTTAATAAAGTTAATAGAGTTGAGGAGTTACGACTCATCAGTCAGTAAAACGACTCTTGGCCAATTCATTTAGGACTCACACATCACTGGTGACATGCCGGTCCACATAGAAGTAAATTATTGTGGATTATTCCTAATATCGTTAGTTGTTGTTATTATTACAATCTAATTAATATATCGTATTTTAATCGTTTAAACGGTGGAAAGTTAAAAAGATCTCTTGGCTATCTCCACTGGGATGACATGAATGTCGAAATATTGAAAGTTTTCCCTCCCAGATGTTTGATTCAAGTCAAGAGCCGACGTGATGCAGGGATGTGATGAAGAGTCGTGGGCCTCTTCATAATCAGAAACGTTCTCAGGTTGCCATGGATACCAAGTGAGGGGAAAATCGTCAGGCCAAATTACAAAAAAAACCCCCGGCTGATTAGTATCAAGGTACTTGAGCGAGAGGAAGCAGCGCAGCCTTTTCAGATCGGTCGGCAGCTGTGCAGCTGAGGGCCAATTAAAGAGTGTGATTAGCTGGGGTCTGTTTGTTTTACAAATGAGCTCAAAGCGACTGAAGAGGTCAGGGGAGGAGACAAAAAAAGGTGAAAACTTCTGTGAACTTTTCCCCCAACGCACCGCTCAGCCTTCAAGTACTCACACATTTTCTTTATCACCCGAGTTTAATTCAAACTATAGAAATTGGACCATCTATTATCTCGCCGTAATGGGAAAATGTGCTTGGTGGAGCTAATTGGAAAAACTTGGTGGGAGCAATTTTTGAACTGAACGAAAAGATTTTGGGGAGAAATTCTTTTTTATTTTCTTTGAGGGGGTGGGGGTATGTTTTTCCAAGCATGGCGCAACGCAAGCAAGCAAGCTAATAATAAAATCACCCTTCATTAAATTACTTCTGCCTCGGTGGTTAATGATACTAAAAAAGTTGGGAGCCCCCCCCCGAGCCAGTTTTATCCAAATCTTGGCGCTGCTGCCAAATTGACTTTGATGTCTCGGATAACTGACGCACATGAGTCACTTCCTCCTTTGGGCTCAGTCACCACCTCGGTGCGCCAGCATGTCTCCACTTACCTGGAGAGGCCGGAGATACATGGGGAGACATCACTTTGTAAATAGCGCACTTTGTACAACCCGTGTTGGTCTCGGAGGGTCTCGGACCCTCCCGGTCTAACAGCTCCACTACCTGGGATCGGATCAAGTCACGCCGCCGCCTCCTGTCAGCGCCCTGGAGGCCACCGCTGGACTTCACGGACGCCGAGCTCTCAGTCTCCCGGTTGGAGCTCATGCTCTGTGTCAGGTGTCGGCTGGAATTACTCTGCCCTGCTGGAAGAAGCGGCCATTGTTTGTGAAAGCCCCCCTTCATTGTCGCACTGTGTTTTCTTGCCGCCAGCACTGATGGGTTGGAAGGATACTAGAGTGATCTGATTTGATTTTCTTTTTTGTTATTAGAGGTAAATACGGGGGAGAAGGTTTTTTTTTTGTTTTGTTACCTATTTTTTTGTAGCCAGCAGCATCCTTTTGTGTTTTGGGTTGGAAAGGACGACCCCCAGACAAAGCATGTAGAGCAGTTTTTGGTGCTTCAACACACTGAACGGTCAGTTATATCACTTTTTTTTTTAATTGAAGCTAGATAAATGAATAAATGTTTTTCCCTCTCAACTTGTCTAGTGCGTACCTTCCCCTTGTCCCCAGGACAGCCTTTAACACACATGACATGGTCAAGGACCAATTCTGGCACACCAGAAGGCCTTCAGGTAAGTCTTCATAGTCATCGTGACCTGCAGGAATTCTTTTTGAAGTTGAGCCGAGAAATAATAAGCACAAATAATCCCCAAATCTCCATGATGTGTGACACCACACAAATTCACCAGTACAACGCTGCAAACCCAGACTATTTTTTTTTTTCTTTTTAAGTATCTGGAGGAGCGAAATTTGTTTTTTCACCTTCCTCCCATTCTCCCCCTCTGATGAGTCCTTGCGGAGAAATTGAAAACGAGGGTTGAGATAAACGGAACGGCGATAAAACTAAGCATTTTATTCAGGAGTTTTGAATGTAGCGAGGTCACCTTGTTTTCATCCCCCTCTCCTCTTCTCTCCCCCACAGCCAAAGAAATTTCACGTGGCTGCCACTCAAATACCAGACAAGGGCACTGCGGTGCACGACATGCGTGCTCGGCCATGTGCACGTCGGGCTCTGGGCGGCTTCACCCCCGGAATTAAACAAAAAAAAATAGAAAAAAGAATTGGTTTGCTTTTCCTTGTTCCATGATCCTTGTTCACGGCCTACGAAGCCTCAACTTGCACTCCATTCTCTGGTCACTCCCGTATCTCCACCCACGGCCACTAACTGACCTTCGTGGCTGGAAGCAGAGAAAACAGTTTTATAGACCTGGCCTTATCTTCCATGTGTGCGATAATTCGTCTCACCTCCATTTGCTCAATTTGGCCCCGGAGGAGTCCTCCCGAGCCCGTCTCATTCCGCCTTGTTTGGCAAAGCCGCCTTTACCGCCGGTCCGCAAAGACACGTTAACGTCGCTCGGGACGCTTAATTCACTGATTTAAATATTTTGTTTTCTGCTTTATTGCCAATTAGCAGCCAATCTTTGCACTTCTTGGGAAAAGCGGCTATTCCTCTCGGTGCCGTGATTGACCGTTTCGGTGCACAGTGTCCGCGAGGGCAGGGCGTGATGGAGAGGGGCGTGTGTCTTGTTATCAGTCAGCTGATCAAGAGTTTCCAGCGGGAGGTGGAGGGGCTGAACCCTCCTCTTCTTGTTTCTCCTGCGAACGACGAGCGACAGGTGCCAGTCGGACACATTGTTTCAGATTGAGGATAACGTGGTTCACGTTCGCAGAAGCAAAAAAAAAAGTCACGTGCACAAAATGCTGCTCAGTCACTGATTGGACAGTTAGTTGTGTTTGCTCTTGTTTTTGCTGTTGTGGTTGCTGCTTACCACGTCGGACCAAAAACCTGATCGACGTCATTGGCTGAAGAAACGTCAGTTGTGCTAAAATCCGCAAATGTTTCATTGTAAGATTGGCTGAAAGAAATCGGCAAACCCGTCGTTGTCTTAGTTGTTTCAAGAGGTTGGAAGATCTTCTCACTCTCAAGTTTCTTCAAGTTTCATGTTGAGCCATTTGAAAAGTACAAAACCATCATTGCCATTGGCTACAGACAAGTAAATAAACACACATCCAATTCAATGCAATTAACATTTTGTCTTCAACTCTTGGGATTATTCAGAAAACAATGCTAAATCTTCACAGGAACACTGATATTGGCCTTCTGCACCTGCAGATTTTGTCAGATTTTGCCCTCAGGATCGTTTCCATCCTTTCATTGGCCTTCCAGTGTTTTTTTCCCTCCTCGGATTTAAGCGTCATCTAATAATAGCAACAAATCTCTTCAAATGAAGAGCACGGGAAATGAATGACTGATGAAGACTTGATTTCCATTGCCCTTCGTGCGACGTGGGCCCAGCGTGGCCGTCCGCGGGGGCGGAGCCCCACCGCGAGACTTTATGATGCACGAGTGTGCCGGTCAGCACTCGGGATGGTAATTAACAAACGATGCTTTGGCTAACTGAGCGCGGCCTTGACGAGGTCGTGCATCACTCCTCACCGAGTCCCCGCGGCTCGGCCGCGCGAGAGGACGCCTCTTTAATGGTGTGAGATGAATGGGCGCCGGCCAGAAGCGAGCAGGTGCGCCGGGCGCTAACCCTCGCCAGGACCCCCCGCCGACTCCGACGCTCACGCGCACGTCTGCGCGCACAGCAGCCCACCATTCCAGATTGTGTACAGCTGCAAGGTGAAACATGGCAAAGAGGAGCCCAATTATCCTCCAGACAGATGACTCGGGGTTCGGAGGGCCGGCTCGTTTTTCCTGCTGTGGTTTTAAAGCCCGGTCGCTGTCGGCCGCTGACACCTGGGCTCGGTCTTCGGCCCTGCTTGTTTACGGTCCTGAGTCAAGTTCAAGCCGGAAGACAATGGCAGAGTTCAATGCTTCTGGAGTTTGACTCTGTGTAAATAAAGAACCAAGAAGGGGTTTTCGAACGTCTCCTTTGTTATCATTTGTTATCGTCGTCATCGGTGGTGATGGATGGATATTATTCTAATGACTCACTTAGCTCCACCGCCGGGACCGGACCTGGTGACGGGTCCTCATCATCTCACCGTGTCGCAACTGAACACAGGCTGCTGCACCAGGTAGCGACAACAACTAAAGCCTCCTTTTGCTTTTACTCTGTTGGCGGTCAAACAAATCTGAAACCTGGCAGCGTCGGGGCTGCCGTTTAAAGTACAAAGTAATTTTTAACCTCTTACACACAAGCGTGCACGCACAAGAAAAGGCAGACGGTCTTTGTGGTGTCGAATTAAAAAAAAAAACTACTTGATGGCCGTCTAAGGGCCCATGAAAAGAACCACAGTGGTTTTTGATGTAACAGTTTAAGACTGAAGTACAGAAGAAACAAACAAACAAAGAGCAGCAGAGTTTTTTTTTGAGATCTTAGAAACAGAAGCTTCGGGGGAACGACTCTCCTTCTATGGTTGCAAGTGGAAAATAGATACGACACGGCATATTGAAGAATATTGTGCAACAATATAAATAAGATATGGATTTTGTAATGTTGCAGACGAGCCACCGCCCATAAAAGACAAAAGAAAAGTCAATTTAGAGGCTACTTGAGGAAAAACAAAACAAAACAGAGGAATCACTGAGATTCGGAGTCATTTATCTTTCTGTTTCATTGTGTTCAATTGAATTAATCCGATAAGGCACGCCGCCACGACACGCTGCACTCGACTCAGTACAATCCTTGGTTTGGCTCCATTAACGCTCCAAAGGAGGAAAAACTAAATCTGTAGATCAGGACTTTGATCAGAGCTTAAAGAGTTAAGCACCAAATGGCAAACACGAGCAGACTGACACACATGTAAACAACATTAATCTTTCATACGGCGAGCCTCTATAGTGCCGAGACAATATGGGACTACAATGCCAGTGTGACCCGGGGAGCTAATCTACGCAGCGCCGCGACAAGTTGCTTTGTCAATGAGAGATTTTCTTTTTTTTCTGAATAAATTAACATAAGAATTTCCCCCGAGGACTGTTCTAATCAGAGTATACCATCGTTTTCTGCTCCTGCTTAATGAATCATAAGAATTATAGTCGCGTTATAAATGGCAAGTCTTTGCAGGGCTATTAGTTTGTTTCTTTAGGGGTCTAATAGAAGACATGCTTCATTTAGGGCCCCGTAGTGTCCCCGCAGCAGCGCAGAATGAATTGCATTATTTCCAACAGCTGCCATTTTCCAATGATCCTATCAGACGCGCGCTAACGTAATGTGGCGGAGGAAGTTATTATTCCAGACCAGCCGGCTCCATCTCACTCCATAATAGCATTCATCTTTCTGAGCCGTTTTTTTTTTTCTTTCCACTTCCCACTTCCAGCTCGTCCTCCTCCTCCTCCTCCTCCTCCTCCTCCTCACACTTTTCCTCCACATTCTCTCTTAATTACAAAAGACGGATTCAGTCAGTAGATACGTTCCCAGCTCCGAGATTTATATTCCATCCAAGTTTGCCTTTAAACTTTCATTCTAATGCTCGCCACTTTATTAGCTGCCCAGTGTGAAAGCTGCGTGTGGTGGAATGCAATAACACCTCATTCAGTGCGTTGATTAAATTTTTTGGCGTATCTAAAAGGCGGCGGCCCATTTCATCGGGAGGGACAAATACTCCGTCACTTCGATCGGCCAGCCGCAGGTTTTTGTTCATAATATTTATTTATTGCACGTCAGCAGTCGCCCCCTCCTCCCCCCATCACTGTCGCCACCCACCGATCTGGAAGCCGAGTGTCTGACTTTCTGTCAGCTACTCTGCGGGGCGAACAAAACAAGCGCTTCTTGGAGTTCTTGTCACGTTGGACTACGTTGGCATTCACACTTATTTGTCATCGCAAATTAGTCCGATTTAGTTAGTGTAACCCTAGTTTCTTCAGCCTCCACCGGCCCCTCCCTCACCGACCATCAGCGGTCGTCGCTAAACAACCGTAGAAGGCAACAGGTATTATTTTCTCCCGACAACGTATTTCAGAGCTTTTTCTATCTGAGCAGATTTGTGCTTTTAAAAAGAGAACATTCAGCATTCTGTTGCATCCAACTGTCAGCGCTCACAGAAAACGCAACCTTTTCGACCCGTTCATCATGTACACTCGAGTCCACGGGGAGAAAAAGACTTCTGCCATTGTGCAGGAAAATATACCAAAATATAGAAACAGACTTGGGGAGGATTCAGTAAGAAGGAGAATCTTTCACTCATTTACCTCCAGGTTTTATTTTAAGGACGCTGGCATTTATCCCTGCCTCATTGTCTTCTCTGTAGCCGTGCACACACAAAGGACACGCCGGCATGCAAACAACACTGTGCTAATGCAGTGGATTTGATAAGGCGACAAGGTTATCAACCAATGTGAAATCAGTCCGATTAATGGAATATTAAAATAATCTTTACACAGGCAGCTGAAGTCGAGCGCACTCCACACCAAGAGGTGGTGAGATGAACTGTAAACAAAGATGAGGACAGACTGGCCAATCAGGCACCTGAAGAAAATAAAATCAGGCACCTGAAGAAAATAATGGCACATTATTGGAAATAGTGAGAATGTAGATTTGCTGTATATTTAGCCACAATGCTGGAATGTCAAGTGCACTTCATGCCAGGGGTTGGCGATATATATATACATACATATATATATATATATATATATATATATATATATATATATATATGTATATATGTATATATATATATATATATATATATGTATATATATATATATATATATATATATATATATATATATATATATATATATATGTATATATATATATATATATATACATATATAAATATGTTCACCTCGAGCTTCACCTGGTCTTCATCACCTTCAACATCCCCTCAGGGTTTTGTAAATAAAACACTGTTGACACTGGTCAAATTGGTTGCTCCTCCTTGCATGAGTTCCCCTGCTAAACCCGAAGAACAGTTCTCCAAATTAAATACATAAACTTGTGAAAAGCCATCAAACGTATGTGCTTGACAAAAGAAACCGGCTCCTTTCCTCAAACATA
This sequence comes from Nelusetta ayraudi, assembly GCF_046127955.1. Taxonomy (NCBI): domain Eukaryota; kingdom Metazoa; phylum Chordata; class Actinopteri; order Tetraodontiformes; family Monacanthidae; genus Nelusetta; species Nelusetta ayraudi. The sequence goes on along the minus strand of NW_027466181.1, from coordinate 598,793 downwards.
TTATATTAACTAACTACTGATGCAAGTCCATGGCTTTTTCATGTTGCTCCAACTACATGTAAGATATGATCCACGTTCAACTGATTGCAAATGTTCTCCGCTGATGCCATTAATCTCCTGCTCATGTGAAATTGGCTCTTTTGGGGGGTTTTTTCAGCTTGCTGTCTTATGAGACTTTTAAGGCTGGAATATATAAGAAGTGCGCAGAGCATCTGTTAATAAGCCAAGTCAATACATTATTCAGATGGCTCGGAGCAGCTTATCATCGGCCGCAATCAAAGTGTTGCGTTGCTCCTTTAGTGTGCTCTCAGAGAAACAATCCAGACGCTCAAAAAACAGATCAACTCAATCAACCATTTCAACTAAAATGTAGAACGTCCTTCACCTTAGGCCTCTTGCCCAGAGCGTTTGATTTTTATCATTGTTATTTTTGGCTCGGAAAAAAAAAACAAAAGCCAAAGAAATTATAAACTTTGTCGCCCTTCATGTTGTTTGCGATTTAAAAAGCTATTTGCCTCAAGAACGCAGGGACGCAGTGGCCTGATTACTTAAATAATACATGAGGAATCTGATGAACGCCATCCAGTGAGCGGCGCGCCAGGCCTGTGTGTGTGTGTGTGTGTGTGTGTGTGTGTGTGTGTGTGTGGGGCGCCAAGCCTTGATTAAAGTTTACCTGTTTGGCATTTGAATAATGAACAAACAGTGAGACGGCAGCCCATTAACCTTTAATAGAATTCCTCAAACTCGGAGCCGCCATGAATCAGGTGTTCCCATTCCTGTTTACTTATCATTATTATGATAGCGATTCTGGAGAGGATTCACTCCACCAAAAAGCTCCAGTCAACTGCCATGTAGTTGCAAGGAGTAATAGTACCACCGCTAGTAGTAGTGGTGGTGGTAGTAGTAGTAGTAGCAGCAGTAGTAGTAGTACTGGTCATAGTAGTAGTAGTAGATTTTCATCCATCCTTTTTTTAAAGGGCTTCAACACAATAAATCACAATAATCTCTATTTCTCATGTGCTTCCCTCATTCTGATCACCTTTAATGGATATTTAGTCAATCAAGGATGTGTAAATTATAAAACTAGGACTCCCATTTTAGTGTGTCTTTAAAATATTCCCGCGTCGTATATCATCAGATAGAGTTCAATGGCCAAAGCAAGAGTTTGGATAAATTGCCATTTGCTCTCAACTTGTGTTATTTGTGCAAAACTCTCGTCTTGTTGTCTTGTCTCCCTGTTTGTTTCGCAGTGGCCTGCTGAGCCCAAAATCTGTTCACACTTTCGACGGCTTTTAATAACCGACAATTGGTTAACGTGCTGCCATGAGGGCTGTTAAAAAGACAAAAATTGTCTTTTAAATAGGTTTATCAAATTTTTTTCCCCATTTTTCCAGACTTAGAATCTGTTGTTAACACTCGGTGACTTGGTGAATCATCTTCGCAGCAACAGGGGTGGGCACGTTGCAAAATCTTGTTTTCCAACATGGCTTTATTTATTTATTAATTTCTTTAAACCAAATGAAGATCTTTCTTTGCTCTGGGTAGTTTGTGCCAGGCTTCTAAAGAAAGAGACATTTCGAGAAAAATAAATAAATAAAATGATCTCTGTCTGAAAAAAAACCAAAAGAAAAAAAACAGCAGACTGTGTCTGTGCCAGCTCTCTCCTGCGGTCCATGCTTGTAATTAAGAAAGTGACAAGTACGACTTTCTGAATAGCTGTAGGCGAAGCTAGACGGCGTCTCGCGCAAGTTCTGCTGAATCAATACGGCAGCCGGTGTCGCTGCTGTTAACATGGCGCTTGACAGCGATTGGTGCATTCCTCAAAACAATAGTAATAGAAAGGGGGGAAAAATGGCCGATGCGAGAGTGTTTTCTACTGCAGTGCTGCCATGTCGCCTGGCAGGTGGTGTCACAACACATACGTGGCTTTATGTTGACAGCAGCGGCAGCAAAAAAAAGCTCCGTCCGGGTGCACAACATTTGTCTTAATCACCTCCAAAGGGAACATTAGTGTTTATTAAGCCCTGCTCGTCTCTCTCGCCGCACAAGTAAATGAAGACGCGTGTCGAGTCCCTGGAGAGGGAGGCTCGTCGAGGGCGTGCGAGGCGGTGACACCAAGCGTGAAAAGGCGCAAAAAAAAAAACACGCCGGTGTTTTAATTGCGGCTGTCGCGCTGTGAGAACCGATAGGAGATTTGTGGGGTAAACTGGCAAGGAGAGTGTTTCCCCGGTTTGCCCCCCGGCTCGCGATCAGCATATGTTCGCAAAAAGAAGAAGAAGAAGAAGAAGAAGAAGAAGAAGAAGAAGAAGAAGAAAAAGCGTCAGTTTCATCACCGAGAGGTGCGAACGTCTCGTAACAACTGCTCGAGCAGCCATCTGTGCAGCAATATTTTCTCAAGTAACCTTTTGAAAACATGTTTGTTTTTCTTCTCCTTTTAAAGCCACTCTCGTCTTTTTTTTTTCTTGTGTGTGTTCGACTTCCAGCCGCATGTGCTAAAACCTCTTGCTAAATTCAGAAGAGAGCGTCTGAGAAATTGTGATTCAAGTCTAAAGCATGCATGCTTTTTGGTCAAAACACAGATAATAAAATTAAAGCGAAACACAGAACTAAAATATAAAGAAATATATATTTTTTTAAATCTTTTTTTGTGGCTCCTTCTTTCAAAAATAATTGGGATATCCTCCCTGCAGACTTGTCCGTTTGAGAGCACCAGAGTTGGAGGCCGCCTGTGGCTTCCTCGTGCTTAGACAGCTCTCAGACCTATAATGACTTTGCTTGGACTGCTGTGTGCAAAGCTCGGCTTTTAACAAAAGGCTAAAAAACTGCAGTTGTTTTTTGTTGTTTTTTTCCTTAACACACCATCAGTGGTATGCCAGCCAACCTTTGGTTCTGAGTGCTGCACAGAAAAAAAACGGGCTTTCAAACTTGAAATGATAAATGGTTTTGAAAATTATGCAGCTCAAAATGCTCAAAAATGTTAATTGGTCTTGATTAACACCTTGTTTTCTCTGAGGGGATTCCATTGGTTTTCTACTGATTGTACAAAGCGCTTTGAGACACCGTTGAATGTGATTTAGTGCTGTAAAAATAAAAGTTGATTGATTGATAGATTAATTGATTGGTTGGTTGATTGATTGATTGATCGATCGACCGATCGATCGATTGATTGATTTAAAGGCCCAATAAATAACATTTAGTGTCAATATTTGTGTCTTTAGTTTCATATATATATATAAAGATTTAAAAATTTGTGTTGTTTGCAGTTTGATTTTCTGCCACTATTTGAAATGCCATCTTCGACACTGGGCCTTAATGAGAAATATAGGTTTAATTGTGATCATTTGGGCAGCTGTGGCTCAGTTGGTTCCAACTGTCCACATGTTTGAAGTCCTTGGGCGGGACACTGAACCCTAAATTGCTCCCATTGGGGCTGGCAGCGCCTTGCATGGCAGCAGCCACCCATTGGTGTATGAGAGTGTGTGTGTGAGTGAATGGGTGAATGAGAGGCCTTTGTAAAGCACTTTGGGGTACGGTGAAGGTGCTGGAAAGCGCTATGTAAGTGCAGTCCGTTTACCATTTAGCATCATTTTACGATTATTTATAAATGGCGCCAATCAGAATCTAACAACAACAGAAATCATTGACAGTGTTCTTTAGTAGCCGCCATTTAAAAACAGATTTCACCATTTCCAAAAAGCTGTCATGATGTCATCAGGAGGCTCGATGGTGATCGGTACCGTTCGCTGACGTCACGCTCTGCTTCTGGGTCAGCGATTCAAGAGACGCCCCACGCAGCCACTGAGCCACGTACGCACACAACAAGAAGAGCGCCGGCGCACGTGAGCTATATTTAAGATTGTATGTGTCCTCACGCGCTCATCCCCGCTAATCCCATTTGTCGTGCGCTCATACGTGGCAGATGATTCACACGGCGAGCTTACAGCTCACGGTGGGAAGTATAGGAGTGGATTTAGGCAATGATATATTTGGCCGCTGGGAGTTGTCACGTTTGGTCGTATGGAACCCGAGAGAGCCTAAAGGAGCGCTGCGAATGTAAAGATTCTAATTCCAGTTGTTAATTTCTAACATGTCAACATGTTTCGCGGAACTGATGCAAGAACTTCACACGGTCTTCATGCTTTCTAGCATTTTAGATACATGATGATACATAAGACTTTCTTCTTCTGCGTCATTAAATAGCCTCTGGTACGAGTTTTGCTACTGTCAGAGCTACTGGTTGGATTGTTTTTATTGTTGGTGGAAGAAAGATGAACTGACTAATATATATATTTATATTTGAAATTAAAAAGCGCTATAACGGATGAGCAAGTGTATGATTTGATTTTCATAATGATATAAAACCAACCGAGAGAGGCATCATATTGCGCTCTGTCTGCAACAGTGTCGAATTTTGCAGTGGTCTGAACTTGTGTAGGAAAAATAAAACAACTCATTATCAACACAAAATTATTGACGATCAAACTTGTTTCATAACTTCAGCAGCATCGACTGTTTTGGCAGCAGAACTCCCCGCACGACCGTAGATGGCATTTCACAGGAGAAAACAGGTCAAGAGAACCACATTCTTTTTCTTTTTCTTTTCCTTTTTTTATTTGTTATTTTGGTCCCAGCGCAGAAATTCTTTGTTCCTCTCAGGGGCGGCGGGGTGAGTGTGGGAGGGGGACGCCTGATTTGGGGTCCGTATTCCCCTCTGATTCGTCCACATGCCTTTGGCAACGTCTGATAACATTCTCATTGTTTGATAGCACTGAAAACACACACACACACACACACACACAGCCAGGATGTTTAAATGCTCACAGAGGCATCTGCACACACACACACACACACACACACACACACATAGCTGTAGGAGTGGGACAAGTGTCAGCTGGAGGCACAGAAAGATAGGCCGCCTCCGCTACACAGTTAATCTTAATGAAAAACGAGTCTGCCTCCAGACGGGGTACTTAGGCTGACATCCATTGATGTTCCTCCCTCAGTGTATTTCTCTCAATATATATTTTTATAGAACATCGCCGATCTCAAATTGAATGCCTTCTCGACTCGTTGAGACCATTACAGGATCTGGTTCCAGCGGATTTAGATGTACACAGTTAGCGCCGCGCAAACCGAGCAGTTTAATGACTTGAAATGTGCTTTTTTTTTTTCTTTCATTGTATTCATCCATCGCTCCAAATCTACTAACACATGACAAGAGTACACATTTGAGTCTGCCCTTGCACCGCACTCACTGTTGTATCATCTGACCCGAAACCAAGAATAAGCAAAACACAAAACATGTTTTCCCTCAATGTTTTACAAGAAGATATTTTCCTACGTTCTGAGCCGTGTTGCTTATTAAAGGACATCAAATTCTAAATAATCTGGGATGGTGCATGTAACTGCCCTGAGTAATTAAAGGCAATTATGTAAAAATACCTGGTGTGTATCCTGGGTGGAGAAAATGTGAAGACTTAGCTTCACAAGGCAATGTTTAGGATAAACATTAGATTAATGCAGCTCCCTTCTTGTATTAATACGGAGAGAGTTCAACATCTGAGACACTTTGAGTGAAGTGATCCGAACTTAACGCATTGAATGAAAATCTCTATCTGGTGAAACTCCATTTTCCCCCCCCGGAAACTGCAAAGATGCAGTAAGTCAACGATCCAATTTGTTGGCGCTTTTTTTTTTTTTTTTACTTTTTTTACAATTTGACTCTTCACCACTAGGGGCTTCAACGAGAAGCCGAATCGCTTTCGACTGCCGCTGTAAACAAGCGCTTTGAGCCGCGACCTCTGCCTCGACCTCCTGTGCCTGTCAAACGCTGAACTCAGAGGCTGTGACTTCCAATTTGCTCGTCTCATTCTCGCAGCATGAGATGCGACAGGACTTGTCATGGCTGGAGACGGCAGACGGTCCGCGAAGCTCCGCTTAAGTGTCCCGTCGCTCCGGGAAGCTCTCCCATGCGCTGTTTGTTTTCCGGGGCTCCCGGCGTGACAGCATGTATTAGGACTCCGCCGTGCGCGGACGAAGTAGGACTTGACACCCTGCCCCGGGACGGCCGAGAGCGCTGCTACTTAATTATGTCTTCAGTATAGTCTGCTTTCCGTCTGGACTTATCGGAAGCCTTATGAAACTTTGCCAAATAAGGTTTCATCAAGCGGTGACCAAACAATGCCAGCTCTCTCACTAGATGGCAGTATAGTCAATGTACCGCAACATCCCCTGTGATAAAATATAGAAGAATAGAAGAAGAACCAGCTCAGCAGGTTGAAACCAATATTATGAGAACTGGATACTGGACTGGCAATACGGTGGCGCGCCGATTTCTACCAGTGGCCACAGGAGGTACTGCAGCAAAAAAATCATGGGCCCAAAAAGTATTGTTCTCAAAGACCGCAATACAAAAATAAACGCCTTTAAAACAGCTCACAAGACGACTGTGACCTGAAACGCGATTCATAGCAAATCTTTCTTTCTCAGATTTTTCAGTTACGGTCTTTTAGTCGTTGAAAATGATAAAGGTGAGAAAATCACCAGAAAAGCGTTTATTCCCAGCGTGACGTCATAACGTCGTATGTACTGGTGTCTCAGCTTGTTCTGATTGGCTGCGTCCTGACGTGTCTGTAAGTGGTGTTCTCCAGAATCATTCCGATTGGCCAAATAGATCATGTGAGTTACAGAGGCATGATGGGAAGTGACACTACTCGCGCATGCTCTATGGGCCCATTAATGCGAAATCAAAAGCTATTTCCGCGTATGCGCTGGGTGAGCAACTCCATTGAAATGAATGGAGTCTGGGGGTGTGGTTGAAACCAGGGTTAGGGAGTTGGCTAGTTTCCACAGACATGACATGGGAACAATTGCAATTATATTATTATTATTATTATTATGTTATTTGCATTGTGATCTTTGTGTATGTTCTCTTGATTTTGATGTTATTATTAATATGGTCATAATAATTATTATTATTTGGTCTTATTGTTTTCAACACCTTAAATAGTGCAACCACTGTACAAGTGTCATTGTACTTGTACAATGACAAATAGCGACAATCTAATATACTATTATCTTTCCAGTAGTCTTACTCTTGGTAATATTATTGTTGAATGTTCTTGTTGCAGCTACCAGCCATGTTGCTCTACAAATCAGCATAATCAGGCGTCTTTTCTTTTTTTTTTTCACCACTTCAAAACTCAAATGTGTTTCATGCCCTGCTTTGCTCATTAACACTTTATCACATTAGCCAAAAAAACAAATCAAGCAAGCGTAAAATATCGTCGTCATCCGCAACTTGTGCCTGCCAAATTCAAACGAACGCCGCAAAAACACAATCTGTTCTCCTTTACTGGTTGCTGCAGTCACTCTTTACTCCGCATGTGTAAACCCCTTCGCACCACCCCGCCCCCCTCTTCCTCCCACCGACCGATAAAATACAAAACAACGCCATTATCACCTGGGGGAATTTCAGTGTCCTTATGCAACACGAGCTTGCGAACCCGGTTCGGCTGAGGCTTGATTGAAGTGCTGCGAGGCAGAACGGATAGAAAAAGAATGATGCATGTGCACTGAATCTGTGGCCCCTCGAAAAAAAAAAAAAAAGTAGCAGAGTTGCCAAAGTGTCGCAGTCAGAGTGTCGCTGAGAAACTGCGCTGGAAGGAAAATTTGCAGCATTCCACGTCTTTAACTGATAGCTTTGTTCTACCGGACTGGAGAACAGAAGTTGCTCTAATGCAAGGTTTGGGGTTGAGGTATTTAGGATGGTTGTTTTGAACCCTATTGACATCTTGCAAAACGCCACTGGGGTCAACAAAGAATCCGCTCTCATCACTCTTATCAGAGTTTTACCTTTCAGCTCAGTGGAGACCTGAGAGCTCCAGACCTCGGCCTTTCGCAGCTGCTGCTGCTGTCTGTGTCAGAGTGAGTGCAGTGCTAACACACACACACACACACACACACACACACACAAAATTGTCTCTTATCCGTGAGGACTTACGTGTATTTCACTCTCTTTTGTACATCCAAACATAAACTCTCACCTGCCTTGACCCGACCTCTACACTCTGGTTTTTTGAATTTGCTCACTCCGTCGGTTGGAAACAGCATTTGGACCTCAGCGTCCGCCAGCATGCACTTGCACGTACCTCCCCTCTGAGTCTAAGATTTAATGATGGAGACGTGAGGACAAGTAGGACCAGCTTAAAACATCCTAACTTTGAAGAGTTGTCCTCATTACTCAGGTAGTAAACATGATCCATGGTTCTTATAACGCCTATTTACCAGATTACACGCACGCGCGCACACACGCACGTGCGCTCGCGCACACAAGCCCTTTGCTGCACAACGACAAAACCAATTTCCTGAGTCTAAAGCAGCCAAATGACTCATCACTTCACTTATTCAGGCTCCTTAGTAAACAGGTAACACACCGAGGCCTCTGAAAATAAGCAATATTTCTTATCTAAATGAATCAATAGCCACCATCTGCATGCACACACACACACACACACACACACACACACACACACACACACACACACACACACACACACACACACCAAGGAGTCCCTGAATTCTCAATTTAACCATCCGATGCACGTCTTAAATTGCGGACAAAATACGGCAGCAAACCAGCCATTTTTGTTGTTAGGTGAACTAAATTGAAAGGTTCAATTAAATCGGGTTGGGGGGGGGCGCCTCATCAGGCCTGAATAATAATGACGTTGGTGGCCATCTCATAATAAGTCTTGGCTTTATGTGGCTGACAGCTTGCGCAGCCCGGGCTGAAATTGAATTTGGTTCATTTCCTTTGGCTGTCTAATTCTTTTGTGCTCTCCTCCCCCTCAACTTGGCATTGATCGTTAGTCAAGATACTAAGATAACTTCCTTCCGAAGGCTGCAGCCAGGCATGGCCAAACACGGAGTATACGCTCACAGCGGACAAAAAAAAAGCATACATGAATAAACAATTATGAGAAAGTCCAAGTTTTGATGCCAACTTGACTCTCGACTCTCCAGGATTAAAACTTATCCACAAGTTCGGGTTCGCTGGATTTCCGAATTCTACAACGCAAACACCTGGATTAGCTCGAAAATGAGCCGTTTTGTCGTATCGCAAGTGGGATTTGTGAGGCGCTGAAAAAAAGAATTGCTCATCAAAGGCAGTTTTAATGAAGATGTGCTGTTGCATCTCGCTGTTTATTTTGCTGCAGCTAAAAATTTTTTCCTCAGAATTACACGCTCTCCAAAGCGTGCAGTTGTTGACACATAATTCCGTTTTTGGACTCCCCGGAACTCACATTTGAGCTAATTAGCGACTTTTCTGCAGTTCTGTTTCAGGCTCTGACCATCAGCCACGGCGTGTTTGTCTAAGCTCTGGGCCTCCTTCTCTGCCAGTAATCCTTTTATATTTTTTTTCTCTCCTCCCTATCCGTAAAGCTGTGCTGGCATTTGCCCCCCAGATTAGCACTAATGTCAATAATGATCACAGTGTGCAGAAAAGCGTCCAAGATGGTCCGGCCAAGTCTTTAGTGCCACTTTGTTTAACGTGTCCCTAAGGATGTATGCAGCGGAAGGCGGAGAGGGGGAATCCATAACTGGAGAAAACAATTGACTTGGATCCTCCCAGCATGTGGGCGTACTGTAAAGCTTGTGCGGCAGCCTGTCGAGCGGCGCTGTCTTGTAAGGCAGTGCTTAACAATGCAGCGCAGTCATTAATAATGAAATTCTACAGCGGCGAGCGACAGAAGGATGCAACGCTTCCCAGGAAAGTCTATACTGAACAAATCCAAACATCGGCTCGTCAGCTAAATTTATTCATGGAGGGTTTGCAGCTGGAACTGCGATGAGAACTCCCAGGTGCAGATTTTCCTGCTGGAATTCTCGACATCAACATTCGACTGGGCAACTGTCTCTTATATGACCACGTGTTACATATGTATATGTACAGTACATATGTTCGGACCAGAATTTGGCAAGAAGCCATGCAAAATAAATCCGACAGTGTAGTAGTGTATGTATTTGTATATTATTGTCAGGCTACCCTCGCAGTCTGGATGGAAAACTTCCTATAAGCAGCTGACGCACCTCAACAGTCGCAACACATTCAGGTCTCTTGGTGCTGCAGAGCCTGCGGTCAACCACTAGGGTGGCAGTATAGAACGTTGTTAAAAAGACTGAAACTCAATCTTTAAATGTTCAAAATCAGTTTACAACGTGCCCTTAAAACACTGGACTTCAGTATGCTTTGCTATACCACAAGCCACATTAGCCATTGGTGACATCACAAGGGGCACACACTGTAGTAGCCAGTGTGTGCCGAAATATAGTAATAATTCATTAGCAAAGATTAATTTAGCATAATGTTGCTCTTTAATGTAGCTTGTCCGCCACTGGCTGCTTTAAAATGACCATAAATTGAAATAATCCATCATAAATTTAATCTCAATTAAAAGAAATAAATGTTTACTCTTTAAACCGTGCTCTTCCAGCCTTTGCCGTCGCTTGGCGTCTGTTATCGGGTGTCGATGTGGCAGCAGGCCGTGAAAGGCAAAGGCACAAAATTCCCACATTAATTGGGTCATACCTGAAGTGCACTGGGGGAATTTGTGGTGAAATCCTATACTCCTGAGAATGTGTGCACACTTGAGATAAGCCCCCGCCGCATGGCTTCTCCATCTTATCTCCAGCCGGCAATGGGACTGTGAGATTGAATAATCTGGCGAGGGCTGGCGAGCGACGGCTCAGGCATCCATACGCTCTTAAAGGCAATTTGGCAACGCTTCCACACTCTAATAAGTGTGGCGGGTGCCCTCACCGACCGGCCGGCGGTGCCAAAATAAGAGCAGTTTGACTTCCTGCCCACCCAAAAGAATGTAAAACAATTAAAGTTGGCAAAGTGGAGGCGGCTCGGAGGCTCTTCAAGGTGACCTGAGACCTCTGGCTGTTGTCGACCGTGTTCACTGTCAGTCTCAAGAAGTCTGGAGGCACAAAAACGAAAACGCAAAAGTAACACTCGGTATTTCACAGACACATTGACAAAGCGGGAATGAAGAAACATTTAATGGAAAGACGAGGCTAAGCTGTGACATTTTAGGCTATTTTCTTCATTGGTGCGGGATTCAGAGCACGATGAATTTGACCGTCATGCGATCGGATATTAGTTTACGTCAACCAGCACACATTTGTTCATTTTAGTATTGTCTGAATAATAATCAGAATCAGAATCAAACAGCTGAAGCCATTTTCAGCTGTATTTCAACCACGTCCACTTCTTTTGACGCCATAAATGTAGCATTTATTCATGTCGGCTTCACAGCGTCTTTCATCTGGATGAAAGAACGCAGCATCAAATGTGTTTTGGTTTTTTTAAGCCGCTCTTTTGAGAGCTGCGAGAACATCAGCCCAGCGTTTGTAAATAAGGTTAAACTTCAGCCGACTTTCTGGGATTTAGTAAAAATGACAAAGACAAAGTTTTATTTTTATTATTTTGCTCGTGTTTTGGTTTATTTCACCGGGGCGCTTGCGGAACTTTATACAGCGGGTTTATGGCCGAGCGTGCACATTTACATGATGAGCTGTTTAGTAAAAGATAGCAAACAAGGAGCTTTACAGGTTTCGCAGCTGATTTTCCCGCGAAGCGACCACAGTCGCTGGAGTATACAGAGAGCGGAGAGGGAGACTGTACTTTTTCTTTTTTCGAACTATAAAGATTAGAGATCGTCGGAGAGCAAGAGGCCATGAAGCATGAACGAAAGAGCGGAAATTGAACCTTACTGCCGTCGCACCAGTCAATCAGATAAATAACGGTATAATCGAGTTTTGCCTGCGACATGCATAATTCATCGTACACTTAGCTCTATATCCTACCCCCCCACACCCTGCCCCCCCCCCCCTCCTCGCGGAGACTTTATTGCTAAGGACAAATTGTTGTGAATTTAAGAACACGGCGTGGAATTAATTTTCACTCTGTCAACAGGTTCTGTGCCTGGAAGGATGATACGACCCCGTAATGAACAGCGGAGGCTGGTGCACATATCGCTCTTTCATCCCCTCTAATGGCAAAATTGATTAATCCGCACAGAGATCAAGAAATGAGCTCCCTCAACATATCGGCGGAGTTCAAACACAATTAGCGGCTCCCTCCCGAGAGCTGCTTTTGGATTTGCAGGAGTGAAAATGATCTGCATCAGGTGCCAGTGAAGTCCTCTTTGTTATTACTGGCGCCATTACTAACACACGCGAGCGCACACACACACACGCACTCGCCCGGTTGACGTCGGATTATTCTGAAGGCGTTGCCACGGCGATGGATGATGCATCGCCTGAAGCGGTGGGAGGTGCACGCGAGTCACCTGGGTGGAGGAAAATGGAGTGTTTTCTTCGGTCTCGGCAGTCTTGGAGGCAGCTCACTCACAACTCCGCAGACCACCTGCTGCCAAATCTGATTTAGTCCTGGGAAATATTTTCTCCCAGAGACCCTGCCTTCAGTTTAGAAGGCTAGGCCACATGTTGCGAAACGAAGTAGGCCGCCAAACTAAACGGGTTGTCATTTGCCCACACTGCGTAGCTATTGATTTACTGCTCTATGCTGCTGGTTTCCTGCAGGGGACTGCAAGCACTAAAGAAAAAAAAAAGAGGAAAAAAGAAAGGGAAAAAAAAGAAAGGGAGAGTTAAGGGAGGTAGGGGGGTAAAAAAAAAAAAAGCGGCTGCATGCTCCATCATAAGATCGGCTGCCCGGGCCGAACCTCCCAGGAGGCTCTTGGGGTTAAATAAATGATCGGCGAATACGGTGGGTGTGATGTTAATTAAATGTGCGTCATCACTTTTTTTTTTATATATATATATTTTTTTATTAAAGGCTTAAAAAGGTGAGCCTGTTTGCAGCATTATAATGATCGCATCTGAAATATTTATTAGATTAGTTCAACTGAAACAGTTTTTTATCCCCCTTTGTAAGATGCATTAGTCAAAATTACACGTCCATGATTAATTTGCCTTGGAACTAAATGGTTTTCTAGTGACTGTATATTGTAAATGTGGCATAATTTGATTGGTCCAGTGCAGCTAAGGCAAACGCTTTGACAATAATAACACTGATAATTCTCTGCTTTAATAGTTGCATCCTCAGTATGTTATGCACTATCATTAATTAGCCAACACTGCAACTGGCTGCAGACGGGCGTATTCCTTCAAGCTGAGATGCTAAATGAAGATCTCTGCAATTCTTCTCGGTCTCAGTGGGGATATTTGTCCTCATGCGTTGCGGCTATTTCACCTCCTGCAGCACTTGGTTTTTCTGCTGTTGTTTTTCCCCCCTGCACCTGGCCAGCGTGTCCGCTCGCATGGAGAAGGCACTGGTATGAAAATGGGCTGAGCGCTCGGCAACTTCCTCCCCTGCTGTGAAACTAACAACCGAGCCAGCGGGGCTACACTCACGCAGACACCAGAGGTGCCATTTAATGTGACCCTTAATTTGCCTCTTTGCCTTTTTCCTCTTCAAGGTGCCATGAGACATTGCTTGTTTTTTGCTGCTGTGAACTGCTTCCTAAAGACCTACTTGATAATGAAAACATGAACGTAAACATAAAACATTCATGCAAAAAACAACCTTCTGCTGGGCTGCTCTTCAGCCTTTATTCACGAGGGAGAGTTTGAATGAGAGGCAGAAGTTGCAGTAAACCTGCAAAACAAACCAAAACACTCATCCTTCCCCCTAATTTACAGCATCGGCGGCTGACAAATTGAGACGCTGATCCGCTGATTTGAGAAGTGGAACACAATGCGGCGTTAATGCAACCCTCGCGTGAGATCAGCGCTGGTGGATGAGGTGCAGACTGGCTGCACGTTGCACACGTTCAACCCCATTACGTACTGCCAGGGCCGGTTATGGAAAATCACCCTGCGAACAACGCTGTACCTGACGTCGCAGCCCACCAAGGCGGAGGCAGAAATCACATTTCATTTAGCAGGCTCCAATTAGTGCTGAGACCGCATCATCATCAATTCAGTAGCTAATTGTCCCGCTTGGCTCACACAGTTTACCACCATCTGTGCAGGTTCTCCAAGTCTTGCAGGTTGTTTAATGGGACATATTTGCACTGCATGGAATCTTTTTTTCCCCCAAAATTGGTAAAGATGGTAAAAACACCAAAGTAATTTTGAAAATTGTTCTCTTTGCCATTACATTGTTTAGACTGGAGCATATGTCCCACAGAATGATTCACACAAAATGTCACATCCAGGTTTTTTTGTCCAGGTTTGTGTCTGTTTCGGTCTATTTAAAGTGAGACTCTCCCTTAAAATCAAAGAGAAAAGTTTCCCCTTTCTACCTGCCATTTTGCATCTATGATCAAAAATCTTAGTGCAGGGAAACAAGCCAAAAAAAACCCCTCACAGTAAAAGGTCAGTATTTTCTCCCAGCCGTAACCTCAATGGACCGGAACATAAAGCCCCAAGACATGGTGAAGGCAAGTTCACAACAGAGTTGCGTGGGCTGTGCAAGGAAAAAAAATAGATAAATAAATAAAATCAGAAATGAAAATATGTGTAGCTGTGCTACATTAAAAATAAAAAATAATATAAATGCTTTATGTCTGATAATACATGGTTAACAGTAAATGCTGCAAGACAAGAACTTTGTACAGCCAGACACTTCAAGTCAAACGTAGAAATTCAAAATTCTATTTCATTTCAGGGGGCGGTGTTAAAAGACATAGACAACAATGCATCCGCGTGCAACTGGTCGAACGTACAGCCAATCCGAGGGCCGAAGCAGGTGACAGAGCTGCAATTTGGTACGACATTCCTCGAGGGGGCTAAAAAAAAAAAAAAAAGACTTCCGGAGCCGATGACAGACATTGACACTGGAATCAACGTCAACGGCAGCGGTTTTCATTGGCAGCGGAACTTTGGTGCAGATTTCAATATTTGATGTTAATCTCAGATATTAAAGCTGTTCTTTACTTACTGGCAGTCACTCAAAAAACTAATATTTAAATACCGTATGTTGGTGAATCCTGGCCTATAAAAAGCAAACATCTATTGATTCTAACACATCTGCTGTCCACTTGTGTTGCCAGCATCTCTCCTAACTTCAGGGACTTCGCCTGCTGCGTGTATCCAGTTGGGTGCACATTTCAGCATGGGTGCAGTCGGTTGTGTTTTCCGCTAGCATGTATGCAGCGCGCCACAGAGTCCCAGCCAATCCCCTTTGCTGGCCCACTTGGTAAAATGATTCGATACATCCAATCAGCTTTTTTTTGTTTGTTTGTTTTTTGCCTTTCTCTTTCTTTTCATTTCTTTCATTCGGGTTGCCAGTTGCGTACCGCCGTCCTGGGTCAGCCAACCCTATTTCAAGCGGCTCTCCCTCAATCAATAGCACAAATGTCCTCGTCGGTTCTCCTTTCAAGAAGTCACAGACCTGGGCATTGTTATTTCCCCCCCAAACCTCCCGATAAAAAAAGAGAGAGAGCCAAAAAAAACCCACATAAGAGAATAAATCCCTCACAAAGATAAGACCCTTCATTGTGCGAAAGAGGATTATTCACAGACAAAAACCTGGCATCGCTCCATCTAGATTCATTGTCTCAAGACGTGGCTGTCTGAGCAGTGTGAGTCGGCTTTGCCGGCCCCGCGCCGTCGCGCCGATGCACTCTGGATTCTTTGGGTCGAACGAGGACAAAAAACACTTTGGGACAGGGGTCGGGGGGGAGGAGGGTGACGGAGGATTCCTGATGCATCTCGCTCCATAACACAATTAAAAACTGTCTTTTCCGCCCGCTCTCCCCTCCAACTGATGGACATTAAAGCCGGAAGCTCAGGTGTCTAAAGGACAATGCTCCCATTAGGGACTGATTCATTCGTTGTTCCTATTCATAGCCCACCGTTGAATATTACCGTGTGTGCGTCAGTACAACCTGGCTGGACGTGGAATCCTGGAAGAGTGCAAATGCCCGGGCATACATCACCAAACAAAAAAGCTTATAGGAAAGAGCCACTGATTGGCCTCGTGATTATGCGCCATTCAAATCATCGGGATTAGTCCTTCAATATGAATGGCGCCATTAACCTTGCCGCATTTGCCAATCGTTTCCAGGATGTTGGGCTTTCTGAATATGCTTCCGCGTGTCCATGTAACAATGGAGAAGTGATGGTGGCCAGAGCAGCGGTGCTGTGGCTTGGATATACAGTGTGCGTGTGTGTGTGTGTAAGAGGGAGAGGGGGGGGATTGATTTTCTATCTTTTATTCCGCTAAAGTGTGAGGTGAAAGACGTTGTTGGTGCCTGCGATGTTCATCACCGCTCAAAGACAATTATGGAGTGAGAACTTAAGGGTAGCAGAGGGTAATCCTTTTACCAGCCTCCCCCTGGGCTTTACAGTCGGCTGCCTGGTTCAAGGTATTGACTTCAGCCACTTCTTGTCTGGCCCCAAAATTACCTATTGATTTACCCTTTTGACAGTTGTTAGTTGGAAACTTAATCACGGCGACCTACATTGTCATACGAAGCGCTGCTCCTGCTGCTGCTGCGGCAAACGTGACAGAATCAAGCAATGCAATCTGAAGAAAAAAAGGGAAAAAAAAAACAACTTGATGCAGGCGTCATGAGTATCTCATCAAAAAGAAACACTCAAATCCTCAGTGAAATCCTGACTCAAAAATCAAACATTTATGGGAGCTCAGTGTACCAGCAATATTTTTATTTTCAGAGCTAGCGGCGTCGCCAAAGCTACGGAGGAAATTACGGCGCCCTCCATTTGTGCTGTTCCACCACTCAATGTCCTCCTTTAAACATGGTGCTCTCGACACCCTGGCAACAACATAGAAAACAGCCAATGTGCCAAATGGCCATCCACGATAACAGCAGCGCAGCTGCATGTGCAGCGGTTTGTTTTGGTGCACCTGCAGAGCCAAAACCCCAAAACCAAGACAACATGGAGGCGGGGTGATCTGAAAAACGGAGCGCATGTCAGAATCTCATCCTCTTCCCTCCCTCTGTACGGAAAAGTTGTGCTTTTCCCGTCACGCTTTCAAAGTTAAACGTTTAGCACTCGTGCCGCCGCTACACCCAGTGAATAATAGCTGTGTTTACCTCGCACCGTTCTATTAAAACGTCTCAATTTCGAGGGCAAAATTGGTGCTTTTCATATCCCCCTCAAGTTTGGCTGAAAAAAGTTTCTCCGGTAGGGAAATAAAAAAAAAAAAGAGTCAATACCAGTGTGAGGGATGAAAACAAAAACACCGGTGTCAGAGGGAAACACTCAACCTGGTGTGCCAACACTGTAGTGCACAGGCTGCAGGATGCGCTTCAGATGTCACCTGTGTGTGTGTCTGTGTGGGCATGAATAGATTTTTACTGTATGTGGGAGATAAAGCTGGACGTGCACAAAGGGACAAACTCCAGCTACCTGTTTCCACAAATATTGAGTTTTTGGGGTATTTCCTAAAATCTCTGCTCTCAGTCACACTGCAACTTCTCTGTAATCGAGATCTGAAGGGGATGGAAGGAGTGAATCCAGTGACGACTTTCATCATCTTGACAGACGTGTGTCTCTGTTACCGGATGTTAAAACACTCGCAGATTTGTGCCCCGCCTTTGGAAAAAGGTTGTTGTAGCCACCGCTGCGTGCATTAAAGATTAATTCTGTTTTCTCCTCTTTCCATTTGCAGCGAGATGCCTCACAGCAAGTTATGAAACCATGGAATGTATGTTTTCTCTCTCTGCTGGAGCTGTTTTTTTTTTTTTTCATATTTCTTTTGTTTTTTTCCATATCCATTACCGCAGGCAATAGCCGGGTGTTTGCACTATGCACTGAAGCTCGGTTGCCATAATAAACTGTTAATTTTTCACTCTCTCTGACAGAATATCATTAAGCGGCTGCCATAAAAAAGAGATGGCAGAGTTTTAAAAGAAAAAAGAAAAGCACTGCATTCTTGTAATAATTTCCTGCACAAGTTGGGTAATAATAATAATTATACCACTGGGAGGCAAAGTTGAGCACACATTTCTCAGCACCGATAGCGGCGGTAATGTTCTCGCGACGTCCATCGGCCCGTTTTAATCTGCTTCAGCCTGCGTGAGCTCTGAAACTTTGATAAAGTAGACGGCCTTTTTCAATTTCAATTTCTTTTAATACGGAGATTCCCCTGGTGACGAGGTCCTAAATTCAACTGCCGACATGGTAAAACATGCCACTGGGTGATGCCACATACCCCTCACCCACCACAACCCCAACCCCGCCCGGAAACAGAGGCTGCAGCTCCCGCTGGCCTCAGGGAGGCACCGACCGGAATGGAAAAGGCAGTTTGGAGAGACGATATCTGTTCATCTCCAACCATGGAGATTACAGCCATGACAGCTGTTGTGGCAAACAGCTTAAAGCTTACAGAAGTACCTGCGAAGAGATGGCCGGCGATAAAATAAATTACCTGCGCGATGGCTGATGGATTAAGAAAACCGCCACATTTCCTTCCATCTCTTTTTTTCCCCTCCCTTCCTCTCCCCCCCCCAGCAGAGAGAGGAAGAGCCGTTATCTGATTGTCTTCGGCTCGAGTTGATTGGGATTCTCAAATATGTTTCTAATTAAGTGGCGCACTGGGAGGTTGTGTTTTCGCTTAACGCTCTAATTTATGTGTTTGGTTATCGTGCGATTAATTCTCCGTAGTGCCAAAATGAACAAACGCCTCAATTTTGCCTTGGTTTTATTTCAATGTAAATGTTTAATTTTTTGAGATACAATTTTTTCACCTTTATTTGATTACATATGACGCAATTCACGTACGTGTATACCTGGAACTAACATAGGATGTAATGAAAAAGGTGTAACAAATTGTAACTGAATGAATCATTGTGAGTCCTGATTCCTTCTCCCTGTTTACTCATATGCGGACTCGTCCCTGCTAATGTTAGCCTTCTACCGCAAGTTAGCTAACAACGAGGAACAGACAACATGTCACGATTGTGTGACTACTACTGTGCCTGCATTAATCTAAATTTATCCAGTTAGCAACTGTTACAGTCCTGTGGGAGCAGCAGGGCAAAGTTTCCCCTTTGAGCATTGATGGTTCTCTCCTTTTTTCCCCCCACAATGAAACGGAAAATTTTCCTGTCTCAAATCAGCGATCATACTCTGGGTGACGAATGACTCAGTCACTCAAATGACTCAAAACGCCAAATCTTCATTGGGTGAGCAATGCCAGTCAGTAAAAGGAATTGAGTTTCTTATCACTAATAATAAGTGTTGAGTGCCAGAAGGTATTAACGTCTCCAGTCCCCCACATTGTGTGTCTGGTGTTTTCGAAAAAGAGACAAAAGGAAATCGGGGAGATGATCATCTGGAAATATTTTTTGAATGACAAAACTGTCGTGAATCATTTGATCATAAGGATTCATGGATGATGAGTTGCATGTCGCAGACTGTGAATTTTTGATGATCAAATGCTCGAGTGTCACCAGGTAGCAACAACAACACCAAAAAAAACAAAAAAAAAACAAAGAAGAAAAGGAAAGAAAAAACAGCCAAGGTTCTTGGCTGAGCGTCAGCTCTTTTTGATCAGACCGTGCAGTTGTTGGGCGCCGGCACCAGCCCTCGTGCTGCACACTCTATGCAGCCAGGGGTTTATAGCCGAGGCCTTATCAGTGTCCTCCAGGTCCTACACCTCAACAGAGGTAGCCGCCGGTGTTAAGGCTGGAGAAAAAGTGAAGCCTGGCAGGCAAAGGAAGAGGACAAAGGAGGAAGAGAAAGGAAGCAGAGAGTGGGCCGGGGTAACGGGAAAAACAAGGCGCCAAGAGAAAATTAAAAGCCCAGAGGAAGAGAAAGAAAAAAAGTGTCTTGGTCGATTTAACATTTATGAGAATTGATCTCTTTTGTCTGCCTCTGTTGAATAAGCGGCCGCGTTATGATGTTTGGCAGCCGCCGGAGCTTCTGTGGAGTTGGTTGGCTGGCGGTGCGGTGCGGTGCGGTCGTGTAGTCGTCCCAAGTTCAAGTAGAATGATTGACACGCTTTTTTCCACTTGGCTTAAAATAGATTCAAATTCAAATTCGCTGATATTTTTTTCTGACAAGCGGACTGCCAAACCGTGTGCCTGAGTCAAGGATTTTCATCGCTTTATATAACGTGCGTGTGTTTATGTTGCAGTGTTGTTGAGGTCGCTCTCCAAAAAGTGTTTTTTAATCTCTGCCGGGTAAAATCAAGTGTTTGGATGCAATGGAGTGTCTTGCAGTGCCCTTACATTTACAAGGGTGGGGAGCTAGCGCAGCGCCGAGCGCGAGCGGGTCACAGAGACGTAATAGCAGGGCTGGAAAATAGGCGGCGAAAGACAGAGACGGATCGTTTCAACGCGTCCCGTCTGCACGAGGAAGCAGACACACGGTGATTTTAAAGCGACCGCTTCGACGCGGCACTGAATCAAAACCGTCGGCTGGTGAAATTAAAGGTTTCGTGCGGAAAGGGGTGATTATTATCAACCGCACATCGCTTCTGCTTTTGACCATGAAACACAGCGGTCGCTTGCTGCGACGTCCCTCGATAAGATATTAACCCGCGGACTGTTAAAGCAGCGTGTTCAATTTGTTTAAGTCTGCTGGCCTCCGTTGCTCTCATTGGAATTATTATTATTGCCGTCACAGGCGGCCGTGCATGCATGCAGTCCAGAGAAGACAGAGTGTCAGGCGGTGTTAGCTGCAGCAGAAAGCTATCGGCATGCATCCTTTTTGATTTTTATTTTATTTTTTTTCTCGTGACCTTACTCAACTACGATCAATAGACAATTAATTTTTCATCCCGGCAGACCCCGGTTGTTTTATTCATTTGTATACCCCTCTTTAATAAAGCCCAAGGTCTGGAAAGATAATCGTCACTCATGCCACTCCCCCCACCCCGCCGCAACCCTCTGCCCCCCGAACGCCTAAATATTAAATCGCAGCATCGCGTGAGCAGCGGATGAGTGGGAGCCGAGCTCAGAGCCGCTGTGACGCGGAGGAAGGAGGCCCTGCGGGCTGTTTGGATGAATCAAAAAGGTAATGCAGGTCACCGTTGACGCATTCTAATTTAGACACCCCTCCGGGGGCAGATTACCTGGCACAGCGTTCTTCCCGAGGAGGGGAAGTCAGAGCGAAGAGCACAGGTGGCTGCGAGATCCTGGAGGAGGTCGAGCACCACGGTGTGAGCTGGAGGAGAGGAAATCATAATCCTGTGAAGGTCAGCCGGCTGAGATGCGAGGAAATGTCATAGTTTAACGTGAGTTTCTGGTCACGCTATGCACCACACACTGGTATTATGTATAAAAATATGGAAGAAAAAAAACAGCATATGCATGTAATTTGAGGGCAAATATGCACTTTCAAAAGCTGCAATGAGCCTGTTCAAAACCTGATATTATGTGTCATTTGTGTTTGACTTTCAACAAAAATAGCGATATAACACAACAAGCTACTGTAACTGTTTGACAAAACCTCCACATCCTCTTTATTTCCGTGCTGATCTTTTGATTCCCGCTTTGAACTGATTCAGTGTCACTTACTGGATCTTCAAACCTTATGTTGTGTTGCTAAATTAGTCACAGCTCTCCAAAACAGAGATTTATTATCACAATTTATTGTTGTTGTTGTTGTTGTCGCCTACTGGCTTCGCTATTTAAACCTGATAAACAAAAGTTTTGTGCTGCAGCATTTTTCTGATAGTGTCAATGGGATTTTTTTTTTAACTCTAGATGGAAAGCCAATAAGAAAAATATTACATTTCAAACGTGCATTCCAGAAAGCATCGGCGCTGTGACATTTAAATCACTCAGCCAAACACGAGGGGGGAACCCTACGTAAGTATGAAATATTTGCGATCTAAATTTAAAAGCTTTTTCATTAAACGTGTGCTGATTGGTATTCGAGCTCAACTATTATTTCCGGAAGTGACCCGAAGCTTTAAAACATTTTTTGTCCGAGAGTCTGAGTGCTTGTTTATGTTTCTGTGTACGAGG
This sequence comes from Nelusetta ayraudi, assembly GCF_046127955.1. NCBI lineage: Eukaryota > Metazoa > Chordata > Actinopteri > Tetraodontiformes > Monacanthidae > Nelusetta > Nelusetta ayraudi. Next base: position 576,813 of record NW_027466181.1, on the reverse strand, counting down.
GCCGCAGCATCGAGGCCATTTTTTTTAATTGACACCTCATAAGCGGAAGAGGGGGGGAAAAAAACTCTAAGGTGACTTTCAGAAGCACTTGGCAACCTCCCATAATTGCAAGCTTTTATAATGGAGTAAAGCTCCTTTTAAAACAGGGGGCCTCCGTGAGGGATGAGTCCTCGTTGCCGGGCGGGAAGTGTTTGTTCAAACTGCTGTTGAGGCCGCGGCAGCAAGGACACACGCTGCGGTCATCCGTTTGTAACTTTTGACGGCTCGCTTCCAGTCAGGACAAATGTCCCAACTTGTCGTCAAAAGCGGCTCCAGATCCAGGGAGTGACGGGAATGTCTTCTATAAGCTTGCGTATATGCGCCCTTGTGGTTAGCTCGCCTGGATCACGGCAGACTCCTAAAAAAAAAAAAAAGGACATAAGCGTGAGCCTGGCTGCTGCTAACTAGAATCGGAATAAATGATGCACTTTTATTAGTAAGAGACCAAACCCTCTTTCTAAAGCCTCTAACGCTGCACTCGAGACGTGGGAAAGACAGACTTAAAGACAGGAAGCGATGCTAAACCTAGCTAGTGCTAATGAAAAAGAAACAGCTGGCACTGAAGCCCCTTCTCTGTGGAGAGGCCTTTATTTGTTAGATTGATTCTTTTTAATCCCAGCTAGCTTTGGCAGTTTACACAGCGGCACTCTTCAGGTAGCCACTGTAGAACAGACACTGGCTCCTTAACCTTGGCAGGTAGCCTCAAGCTGTAGCTACGTGGCTAATCAACCCAACAGAGGCAGAAGGTTTGTCCAATCACCTTCTGAGTTTCAGTCAAGGGGCGGTTCCCTTTCATAAACAATGCCTCTATATGGGCTCTCTCCCTGATACGTTTGTTTCGTCTAGTCTGTATGTGTGAGTATGAGTCACCCTGCGCCAAGAGCACTTCCTCATAACAAGGAATGCGCTCTTGTTGGGGAACATTAAAATCAGTCACATGCAGACATAAATCTGTCTGCTTGAAGGAAACGGTGACATCCCGGAGACCCGTCACCCTTGAAAATAAAAAAGTAGTCACCATGACACCTCAAAGAGGAGCGGTAGGCGAGGCAAATCATTAGACGGGCAGATTTACGGCTTCATAAAATCTGTTATTACCCATGGCGTGCCGCTCTGATGTTTAGCCTGATGTCTTTATGGGGGGGCCCCATTGTTCACCTTGCCCCGACAGACGCTGCGAGATGATGAGAACACGAGAGACTCGCTTCCAGTCACCTGTGAAGTCGGTGAGGCAGACGTCTCATTACCACGTCCCTGAAAAAATAGAAGGAGGGCCCGTGGATGAGACCAAGGGAATTACGGCGTAAAGAACATCGGCCCTCTCAAGACCTCGCGCCTGTTTGGACGTCAAATGTTAATCGTTTTTAATTTTGTCTCGGGCTCTCCGACTGATTGTTCTGCGATCCGCTCCGAGCTCCTACTCGAGGTTTGACTTTTGACTGGAGAAATTAAACTGAATCTTCCGTGTGGACGTTTCCTCTCTTCCACACTTTCAGATAGAGAGTTCAGTCTCTGAGTCTTGTTCTTTCTGTCCTTATCGCCACAGGGGAAATGCACCTCCTTGTGGTGCAAAAGTGAACTTTTGAGCAAACCTGAAGGGTGGCAAAAGAAACCTGCCTGTTACTGGATTTTCAAATGCGGCCTTAGTCTCACAATTAAACGACTGAATCAACTGTAGAATTCGCACAAAGAAATACCAGTCAAAAAAAAATGACGGTGCTAATTTGCGGCTGAAACTCCTTTCTCCGCTGCGCTAACAACGTCTAGAAACCAGCCGAGGTGCCAGTGTTCCCGCCTCCTCTTGCGCGGCTCGGGCTGGTTAATCTATTAGAGCAGCTCCCCACCTGTAGGTTTTTTTTTTTTCTTCGCCACTCACTGGATCGTTGAGGCTTAATTTAACCTCGCAAACAATGGCAACCAGACGCAAATGACGGCGGCCGTCACCGGCTTATCAACCTGAGCGGGGGGGAGGGGATTACATGGGGGGAAACGAATCATTAGCACTATTGCCACTTGAATGCGGCTAAAGCTTGATTGGCGGCTGGAGAGGCGGGGTGCTAGCGAGTTAGCGAGGGACGAGGTGGAGCTACGTTCAGTTCAGCTGCAGGTGGCGTCGACAGAACGACCTGCCGTGTGTGAGTGAGCATTAAAGCGGCGATGGGGGGTGGGGGGGAAAGGGGTTGAAGCTCACAGCGGAATGTGACATACATGTGACAGACACGACACGCAATCAGGCTCCATGAAGCGACTCCCTTCCCAGCATGCACTCTGCCAGCGGGTGCCCGAATCGTTAACGCCGTCTTCTATTTACGGTTCCCCCTTCCTGTCTGACTTTTTCCTTTTCTTTTTCTCTCTCTTTTTTTTGTATTAGCGGAAAAGCTTTGAAATGTGCACGGCATGGAGAGCGGCGCAACCCTAACCTATGGCTCCCCCCCCCCCATATGACACCAGGTAGATTTTAATGGCTTTATGGAAAATACGGGAATGCCACGCTGGCGAAGGGGATTCTGGGTCAGGGAGGGATTTGTTAAGTTATTACAGTGTCTGGTGCGAGGAGGCCCCTTATCGGCACCTGCCAAGTCTTTGGCGGACCCAGTGGGATTGCAGTGACCCTGGTGGAAGTAATGGATATTAGAAAATCTTCCCGCTGCGAGGGAGGGAGGATGGGATGGGTGACGGAGCAGGAAGAAGGCAGCGGGGGAGCTGGGGGTGAGGGGGTGGAGAACCTCAAGGACACAAAGGCAAGTTGATATCTTGAAGTCGAAAAATAGAAGGAATATAGAAGGCTGAAAAAAGTCATCTGATAGGAAGAAAAAAGGCAGCACCGATTGAAAAGAAATTAGCTTTTGTATTTTTATCAGCAGCCGTAGCTGCATGTTGACAGTTTTGCTGTACGACAAAAATGTCTTGATGACCATGCGGCGTTTTTTCAAGTGAAAGGTCATCAATGCTAAATGTCTTGATATTTTTTATTTTATCAGGAAACAGGATGTAGTCCAGTCCGGCCAGAATGCACAGATCCGGTAGCAAAGCAAAGAGCGGTGCAAGCTGTAGGTAGCGTAACGTCTGTGAAGTGATGCTGCCAGCGACGAGTCACGATGGCACGTTAACAGCAAGGAGCGTTTTGCTGTCACCGCGTCGACCTTCTCAAAGTCAAAACCACAAAACAAGCCGCAGAACTCATTCGCTGTGAAATGCACTTCAGTCATCGTCAACGCCGGCTCAACGTCATTACATAATGTATTCTGCCACCGCCGATGCACATCTCTTCTGATTAAGCCCCGCCTCCAGACAAACCGAGGCCAAGCCAATCACAGGCCGGGCATAAACATCTCAGATCGTGTAGGAGGAAAACGCTTGTTCTCCCTTTTGCTTCGTTTTGTTAGTGTCGTTGTTTTACGCACAACTCTTGGGTGGGTGAAACTGGGATGCAGAGAAACAGACCGAGGAGAAATCAGGGCGGCTCTAAAGTCGGCCGCTCGCTCGTCTTTCGCACAGATCTGCGGCGGGAAACAACGACGATGTTCAGAGATCAGACCCGACCTCGAGCTGGAGCGAACACTGGAGCGTGGGAGCGCACTGCGGGAACAGCCGAGCGAGTCTCTCCAGGAGCCTGCTGGGAACTAAAGCATGATGGGTTACAGTAAAAAAAAAAAAGAAATCTGCCTTCTCCTTCCTTCCTATGCTTTGAATGCAGTGACATGTAGTCACAAGCAGCCGAGGACCAGGAAGGAATGCTCTGTTTGTTTTTTTCTTGTTTTTTGTTTTCCCTCAGCTGCACTTTCTTGCACGGCTCAAAAAATTAAAATAACCCAACAGTACATAGATAGTTTGATAAGGTCTCCCAAATAAAACGTCTTATCTCCAAATCCGTTTTTAACAGCCGTGAGAGGAAATAGGCCATGTTGTCACTCTGGCTTTTTAATTAAAAGCAGGGGAAAACGGTGTCTAGGCATGTGCGTGCGTGTGTGTGTGTGTGTGTGTGTGTGTGTGTGTGTGTGTGTGACCCCAAGAATGATCCCTTTTAAAAACATTTATTCACTCCTAATGTTTATCTCTTACAAACAAAAAAAAACCACACAACCTCCAGTCTTCTCTCGCCGCTTTAACTTGAACCCGTCTCGGTCTCCCGCCTCCCGTCGCAAAAAGAAAAAAGAAAAAAGCGAGACGGTGGGAAGGAGGCGGAGAGGGGGCAATGCGACCCCGTGTCTTTTAATCAGCGTCTCGGCCGGGCCGCCGTCAAGCAGGGAGCAGATAAGGCCGCCTGTTGTCGCACCGAGCTGGAAGTAATGACTGGGAAGCGGCGGCGTCCGATAGCAGCTCGTCCGGCCGCTAAGACTCCAGCCTGAGAGCGGAGTGATAGCAGATCGAACGGAAGGAGGGCTTGTTGAAGGAAAAACAGGGGGGGGGGGCAGAGTTTCGTCGAAGCTGATCAACGGCAGCACTGATCGATCTGAAGCTCCTGTTTACAAGTTTTTACGAGTGTTACGAGTGTTTACGAGTGACAGACAGCAAACATGCTTCCTGTTAGCCGTCGTGATTCCCGGCAAGTTAAACAGTCAGTATGGAGGTCCTGAGTGAGAGATGAATTACTACACAGACCGAGAAATTGAATATAGCCAGGTTTGTTTACTTTAGAAGGAAAAGTGTTTCTTTTCTTTTGATTGTTTTGTTTTAAAGTCTTTCCACAGAACTGGAAGGACCTCCATTAAGGGATGCATCGTTTTGTACGGTGGCCCTGAGGTGAAAAATTCCACAGCAAATCGAATACAAAAAAAACCTCACGAATCACAGGAGCCAATTTCAAAACACGACAGCAAAAATGAAACACAAACACAACACAATACAACTACAAGGCGACGTGACTGATTGGAGGCGGACACCGTCTTTGCCAATTTCCCTCATTGTTCTCCAAAAGTGCTTTGTGTTTAAGTGTTTAAAAGACGGACGTGTCCTCCTCCAATCAGTGATGATTGCATCCTGTAGCACCCGCCCTCTCCGCTAGAAACCAATATTGTGTTGATTTGATTTCCCACTTTGTTTTTAATTTGCTCTCGTGTTTTTTTGATTTGCTTTCATGTTTCAGAGCCGCTGTGTGTTTGTTCCAGCAATGAAAGACCAGATTTTCTCTCTCTCTCTCTCTCTCTCTCTCTCTCTCCCCCCCCCCCCCTCCCTCCCTCCCTCCCTGTCCAGTTGTTTTTTTTATGGACTTTGACTTGGGCGGCAGCCAGCCTTTGCCTCTGGACGGAAGCCAGGCCTCCGCTAGCCGCTGCCAAGCTGCTGCTAACTCTCGGTGACAGCGCTACCGATAATCATAATAATGTCGGTTTGAAACACTGGAGGGGCAAAAATTGATACATTCCCGCTTTAAATCAGAGGGCCGTTAGCGGGAAAGAGTTTTCGCCGCTCTGGGACGTCTGTAATTTATCTCCAATTAGATTCCACCAAATGACAGTCCTTAGGATTGTGCTGATTTTTATATGTGAACAGAGGCTTGTTAGAATGTAATCAAGCTGAATTTAGCGATGTAAACTAAATTCACTAACTGCTTTGTTACAAGCATTGTCACAGCGATGAGAAAAAAAAATCACGTCCAAATACAGAGAAAACATTTTTCAGACAAAACAAAAAAAAACAAGCGATCCCCAGAGTGCGCCTCCGACAGCACCGCGCACATATAGATGGCCATGCCGTTATCAGCCAATATTGGCCATCAGCAGTTACAAGCAGATCAGCGAGAGCCATAAAACAACCGTTCGTGTTTTACGGCCTCGTAAAAGCCGAACAAACAATCACGTCCGGACACATTTTTCATTTTTCTTCCACACCTGGAGACCGAGGAAAACTCTGTTCTGCCTCTTTAGGTGGCCATGGACGGCCACAGGCAAACACAGGCACGCACACGGGGTGTGCATGAGTGTGTATGTGTGTGTATGTTTGTGCAAGACAGGCAGCATTTCACCGCATCCATAAAACCAGTTTACAGCGTTGCCCTCTGCAAGGGACCCTCATTTGCAGCCGGATGGGAGGCTGAGGAGTAAACAGCACTGCCAGTGATGCTGAGCAACGTGGCTGCAATTAAAAGGCACAACAAACACACAAAGTACGAGGAGAAAATAAAAAAAAATGCCAATCCAACTTAATTTCTCACTGAGAGATTAAAAAGTTGGGAAACAAAATTAAAAAAAAAAAAAAACCCCGATGGTATAAACAAGCCAGAAGAAGTTCATGTAAGCAAACTGAGTGTGTGTTATTATTTCTGTCACATCTCTCATTCAGAGCGCCTCGTCTGCAGCGGGAACTCCAAAATCCACCAGAGGCAAGCAGCTGTTTATCAAGAAGTAGGTTTTGGATTTCATCCCATTTGGAAAAAAAAACCTCCTATAACTTAAAAACTCCTTAAACCAGTCGCAGCGGCACTTGTCCCGCAGGCCCCGCCCACAAACCCCTCAGGGGCTTTTGGACCTATCAGGTGACATTTTATTTTGTCAGCTCAAATTTCGACTTGACAGACACGGGACTGTAGCCGTCTGACTGCTGTCTGATGTCGCTGTTAAACCCCGGATGGTGAAATTTGGGCAGAAATTGTGACACAAACAAAACAAAAAAAAACAACCTTCGGTGCCTTGTAACAATCAGCCGCACAGAAAATACTCCCGGCAGGACAACAAGCTTTTACAAGTTGTCGTCGTGCGACTTGCGAAAGCCAGGAGGAGTAAAAATAAAATTAAATAGAATAAAAACAAAAAAACAGAAAGCGAGTCATTGGATTTGCAGTGACAGTCAAAGCTGTGAGACACACAAAGCTCCTCTTCTGTGCGTGTTTCCCATTCATGTAAAATAAAAAAAAAAAAAAAAAGTTACAGTGAAAAAATGCTGAATCCTCAGTGTGTTGGCTCACTGGATCCCACAGCATCCGTTCGTCCGTCCGCCGCTGTAAATCTGTGTGACACACTTTGCCACCTGGGATGGATTCTACCATTTCTTTTCCTCCTCCTCCTCCTCCTCCTTCTCCTTGTCCTCCTTCCCTCCTCCTCCTCTTCCTCCCTCACCAACTCTCTGTCATATTTTTCCGATGACTCAGGTCCTTCTGCTGCAGCCGTCGGACCCCTTCTCTTCTCCTCCTCCCTCCATTTGCCGCGTCTTCGACTGTGCGGCTCCTTTGTTTTAATTTCATGCGTCGGGAGACGTCGGCGCTCAGATTCAATCAAAAAGCACATTTGAAAGTTAACGCTTTTGCCCCGTGGACTGAGGACGAGGCCGGGCTGATGTAGAGCGCAAGTGTCGTATCGGTCGCACATCGGCCCCTCACTTCATTTGACTTTATTTTCTCTCCGTCTCTTTCCCTCTGTCTCTCTCTCAAGTATCTAAACGGGGCCAGGATGCAGCTAAAGTGAATTCGGCTCCTTGATGATTATGCAATGTTTCACGGCGGCATCACGGCAGACTGAGACTCACATTTGCATGCTCTCGGCGGTCGCTCACTCTGTATATATATCCAACAAACCGGCTGATCAAAAGTAAGAGTTAATGGGGATGCGCACATAGGGGAGTTTAATTACCAAACTAAAATACTTTCAGATTATGTTTGGGCCGCTGAAAAGTGAGCGTCTGGCTCCCCCTGGAGAGGGGGGGGGGTTGGAGAAGGCAGGCAGTTGCTTCATTTGCGCGCTGGGATGTGGAAGGCAGCTGGGGCCCAGATCAATAAGGTGTAATAGGCCTGGGAATGAAATGATGCCAAAGTGTCCTGTGTCAATGAATCTGCTTATCTCTGTCTGCCAAACTCCAGTCCACTCAGCGGCCGCCTCAACTCAACTGTAGATTAACGGAAAGGGAACCCGAGGAGCCTGAAGAAGCTCTAAATAAGGCTCCGGTCCATCACTTGCCCTTGAACACAGTTTCCTCCCCTTTTTTTTCCTCCTTCTTCTTCTACTACTTTTTTTTTTTTCTCTTTTCGCTGCGTAGACAGACGGCTCCTGCGCCGCCGATAGGTTATCATAAAAGGCGTATGGATTTACTTTTTGACTTCATTACATGGCCCGCAGCTGAGGATGAACAGTGTAATGAGCTGAAGTAACAGAGGTGGATGTGTCACAGCTAATCCTGGGCTGGATTATAAACCCGCATTATAGTCTCGTCCCTGCAGCCGCGCTGCACTGCTGTTTGTCCACTCCGGACAAAATGTACCGGAGAGTCGCTCTGGTGAATCAAATTATCCCAAAACAGCAACAATGTCCAGTAGAGGCACAAAACAGCAGCCGGAAAAATGAAAAAGAAAAAGCCTCGCTGGCATCATAATTCTTTGGGATGGGAATGTGGAAGGTTTGTAAGTTGTAGGTGAAAGGTTCTATATTGTTGTGTAGATTGATTTAAATTCCATCTTTTTTTATTGAGTCAATGAAAATATTGATAATGGCTGAGCTCATTTTCACATCTTTGTGTTGTCAACAGTTCGGCAATCTCAAACAATATACATATTTTTGTTTAAAATGTGGATATTTTAACCCTCTGTTTGCAGCCTCTTAGGCTCCTGCTGATGCTTTGTTAGACTTCCCACATGTTTGGAAGAGGACAATAGCGAGGAGGCGTGGGAATGCGAAGCCAGCACTTGGCATTCACCAGCGATCAGTGCCCTTTGTGACATCACAATGGGTTGATTCTGGCATTATGTGAAAAATACAGTCAGCAGCAGAAAGAAAGGATGGTTTTAACCTGACTGTTCTGCACTGTTTCTTTACTCTGTTGACATAAATACTGAATTCTGTAATTGTGACTCGGAGCATTTATTTATTTCTCTCTGGTTAAAAAGGGAGGTGAAAGCTTCCCCTGTCCCGCTCTGATAAGGCCTGGAGAACACGCACCCCGCCGTCTTCTTATCTCGCTGACACGCTCATGACGTCCCACGCTAAGATCTGCCAGCGAGCAAACTGGAGACTGGAACTGTGAGGCTGGAGAGCGACGGGAGAGGAACCAGCTCTGTTTTTCCCTTTGGCCCTCACTAGACAGAGAGACGCGTCGGCGGTGAAGCAGCACAACGTGTCAACATGCTGTTGAGCCAACGCCGCATTAAAGACAAAGCCAGCACTCAGCATTTAGTGTAAAAGGTTGTCCGTCATCAGCCAACTGAGGTGAGCTCTTGTTTCCAACTGTTGGTTTTTAAAATAAATAAATAAATAAAAAGAGCAGACGCTGTTGTGGTCACTCTCAGCCAGCAAAGCTTTTACAGAGTCGAGACTCACAGAGGGCGACAACCAAACAGCGTCGCTCTGCTTCGGGGGCCATTTGGCCCAGCGTTTAAATGGGTTTTTATGCAAATATTTGCAGGGGGCAGAAAAAACACCTTGTTATTTTTGCAAACTACTACTACTACGCTGCCCAGTTCAAAAACATCAGCCACACACGGGCGCAGTAGAGTAGAATATTTAGAAAGAAAACCTTCAAAATGTGTTGAGAAAATAAAATCTTGCAGAGGTGTAAAAGCCTGCTCCCATGATTAAATAATCAATAATGTATTAATTTGATCATACTGTAATTATTATCATGACATTTCCATGCTCACAGTCTTGAAGTGAAATACCATCACAACTTTAACAGCTCTCAGAAACCCAATTTCTCTGTTTTTCTCACCATATTTCTGTTTGTGGCTTAAGCTTACATTTTATTTTATTTCACGTTTGTATTTTGAGCGTTGCCACCAGGAAAAGCACAACTTGATGTGAGTGCAACTGGAGCGCAAAAGTACTTAAAAGCCTTTTGAACTTAATGGCCATTGTTTTTGCTTTCGCTGTTCAATTTTTCTTTGTGCTTTTGTGACTCCAACGGCAAGACAAAACAGATGAAGGCCATGTTAAAGGATGAACAACACATTAGGTGGTAGCGACGGCAGTTCAGCTTTTAGTGAATCAGGTCATCTTGAGGATTTGTGCATGAAAGACAAGGGTGAGATTTGGGGCCAATTAAAAACAGGTTCATTAACAGCTCACATCTGCCATGAATCAAAGGAGAAGACGATGATTCAGGTTATCATGAGGTTAAATCAGTCTCATTTTTCAAACTTCAGAGTTGCTCCCCAGTGGTCAACAGCAATCATGCTAATAATGAACTCCAATTTTGTTGCTCATTTCTCCAATATAAACTCTAAACTAAATGTAACTAAAATGTAGCCCAGAGTTTGACCTGGCAACGGAGGAAAAAAAGGTCTTTCCTCTCTCTGTGAAGAACCTGTGAATTTAACTGACTCTAAGCTCTCCATGCCTGTTCTTGTTCTGGTGTCCAACAAAGCAGTGGATATTCGAACGGGAGACCAGATCTGCCAGAGAAAATTACGAAATCCGGTCAGTCCACAGCAGGCCAGCAGCAGCAGTGCCTGTCTGTTGTAGCAAATCACCTTTTTTCTCTTCTTCTCTCCTCCCTCACACACGGCAGTCACAGTGACATTGAATGAGCACATCGGGCTTGGAAATCATCACTGTTTGCACGTTTTCTTGCGGATGACATGGACACGTACATGCAAAAACACGAAGGGGCCGGTTTTAAGCAGAGGTTTGCAAGGGTTGCACATTCTGAAAGGCACCGTGTTCACGGCGGAGGACTAAACGCAGGATCACTGTTGGGAAAACACAAAAGCTTTCACATATTGCAGCGAGAGATTTAAAGGGGTTTATCGTCACTGGAAAAAGGTTCCATGAAGTTAGAAAGGATAAGAGGATTTAAAAAAAAAAAAAAAAAAGGGAGGCGGGGGGCGGATTTAAGTAACAAAAGATGATGGAAGTGAGGAATGGAATCAGCGCATTACAATGTCTTTTTATCCAGTAAATAAAAGCGGGCGGATAACATCGATATAATTCCAAATTGATTATTTTTCACGGGCGTCCGGCGCTGGAGGGTTGCCTCAGTGGTCTGGGGATCAGGCGCAGGGATTGGATGAGCCACAGGAAGTCACATCTGCAATCAAATTTCCAGACAAAGACACTTTGCAACGTGGAGAGAATGAAACAATTAGTGCGGACAATCACGGAGGAGTCGAAAGGCAGACAGCGTGTCATGTTGCATTTTTTTTTTCAAAATAAAACCAGCTCAGCTTCTCGTGTCTAAATGGAAAGGGGTGGCAAGAAGCTTTGTGCTAAAAACGGGCTCTTTGTGATGTCACAAAGGGCACCAATGCTTTGGCCATAATTCTCAAATTCTATTTATATCCTTCCAATCATGGCAGGTCCAAGATCTGTTAGATGTTGTTTAGTTTTTAGTCAACCAAAATAAATTTGAACAAACCTGTAAACAGTGGGCTAAATATGCTTTACAATGGATGTATTTGTATAGTTGTTATTATTGTGGATTTCAGAAGCCTGCTACACTGTAGTCCACTAAACTGAAATCCCTTTAAAATATGTAGACGGAGGGATACTTCACAAAAGTTGCCTTCAGCATTGCACTCTTTCATCTCGGCAAAAACGACACGACTCTCGCAACAACAGTCCCGCCGTTTCGCCCGAGCGCGGGACTGATTTTGTGTCAGGCGATTTATTAATGTCTGGGAGCAGCGCCGCACTGAACCCCTTCCTCCCGCTCTGCCCTCCGCATTGACCGGCGTCATAGGAACATGCACAAACAAGCAACTTTAAGGTTATTTAAAGGACAGTGATCAATAATGCTCCTGTAACTCCCACTTAATCTCCATAATGAGCTTTATTGCAGCAATTAATCATGTCTGAGCAGCCAGTGCCCAGCCTCCCCGAAGAGTGCTGGCAGAATTAAAGGCCCGGCCCGGCCGGCGCTGCCCACAGCTGAATTCACAACAGCCCCCGCGGTGAGCGAGGCTCCGAGTCAGACAGACGCCCTGGATTTTCTCAGACACAAGGGCAGCATTTTACAGCAGTGACCACGTCAACCAATCCTTTTTAACCAACTCTTCGTGTCCTGTTGGACGGTTTTATTTATTTATGTTAAGCTATTGATTTATTTATTTTTTTTAATTTTCTTGATAAATAGTCTGAAACAAGTTGTAGGAAGAAGCCTTTCAAAAATAAGTGACCCTTTGCTAAGCAGTCTATGTCCAATCCCACGTTAGCGACTGTGCAGGAGAGGTCGGTTAGCTTGACTAGCAGACTTTTCAATTGCCAAGCGTTCCGTTACTGCAAAAAAAAAAAGTTCCTCAATGGCTTTTATGCACCGGTGTTTCTGCAGGTGAAAATGTAACCCAGGTCCGGAAATAACTCAATGTTTTTTTTAAATTTAAAGTAAAATAATAATTAATAATTAATTAATAATTAATTTTAACTGTGAGATGGACAATGCATTGAGCAGTCATTAAGAATATGTGGAACAGTTCATTTTATTTTTAAATAAATAAATAATTCATCGAATCTTATCTATATGCACTGAAAACTGTTGAAAGTGGGTTAAAAGTGTTAAAATGGAGAAAAGAAGAAAAAAGAAAAAAAAAGAAAAATGTTTTACACGCGACCAAATGTAGGCCAGCACGGGTATACCCCACCTAGCCAATCAGCGAGCTGCGTGAGCCCCAGGTGGTCAGCCCGGCAGTCTGACATCCTGACGTGACTTCCTGGTTCAGAATGTGCACGCTGCCGTCTCGTGAGAGCTCGGAGAAGAAAACGAGTGAAACGAGTGTTGTTTTACTGGGTAAGATGCTAGGAAAAATATCTTAAGTGAAGCTGTGTAATTCCGACTAATGTATGACGGCCTTAAATCGTTATATTGTCACGTTTCAACCTTATAGAGCAGCGCAAGGGACAGAGTGATCATGCCGACCTGGTGGGGTAAAGCTCGGTAAAGTTTGCATATACTGTGATTCAGCGGTGAGTAAAAAAAACTCTTAAACTGTTTAAAGGCAGCTGGTACTCATGTTAAACTGTTAAGGTAGTTGTAAAGGGGCTGGTATTCATGTTAATCGTCAGAGAGAGCCATGGAAAAGGTGCTCATGGTGCTAATCACCCGGAACTGTGGTTCGTGATGCTAGCGGCGTACTAGCTTGGGCCTAGCCACTTAGCTGCTATGGTTGCTTGGTTTCATTTGCAAGTTATTGAAATGTTAATTGTACAAAGGAGGATGTTGTTTTCCGTAACTGTGTTTATTATATGTTCAGAGGAAAAATATATTGGTGAGATTATTTGATTGCGTAATGAAGGTGGTTAATTGGTGCATTCTCTCACTGTTACCGATGCACGTTGAGCCATACTACCTCAAAAATTACTATTATAGTTGTGTTGAATGTATTTTTTCACCAACTTAAAGGCGCACTATGGGATATCTTTTTTTTTTTTTTTAATGCTCTTTTGGTTGTTTATTATCATAACCATGATAATTTATGGTTTTGTAATGGTTATTGATGTAAATTGATGTATTTATGGTTTCACAACTACAACTGAAAGCTTGAACTAAAGATACATTTTTTTTGTACAACTAAACCTTTTGAGAACTTTATTGAACCAGTTAATGCAGGCATGGCCAAACTAAAGGTGCCTACACACTGAACGCGTTTTTAACGCGGTCTGACGCGCAGTATGGCATCAGTAGGCGCAAGCAGGCGCAGACCTGGCGTCAACGCCCTGTGACGACACCTTGGCGCATCCAATAGGAGAGCAGCCGGTTCTGAAAAAAGTGGCCCGACGCAGAGCAGGGCGCCAGTTCGCGATAGAGCAGTAGTGAGGAAAAACGAAAGAAAAACTCGTCTCGCAGTGTCCCGAGTGTAACATTTGATATGACACCGAGTTCTGGGACTCAAGACTAGCTTAAAAATATGTACAGTGTACATGATATGTACACAAACATATCACAGTTCGATGTAGAGAAGTTTTAACACATATTTAACAACTGGTGCCGTGCTGTGCATCTGCAACTCTTTGGCGGCTCTGTAACTTTGCCGACACTGTCGACACGTTAGCGTAGCGCGACAAAAACATTTTGACTCCAAATTGGATGTGACAAACAGGTTTTTGTCTCGACTGAAGGGGTTTTGTCACTGAGCTTTCGGCCTCACAGAAAAACCTGATCCAAATCCCGCCGTCTTTGTTTGTTTTATGCCTTATTCCTGCTCGTGTAGCTTTAATGTCAGGAATAGCTCATCTCCAAGAGGGGATCAATAAGAAATCAAAGGCAGGATGGCTCACATTGGACAATCTGACAACAGCGTGATGCTGCTCTGTGAGGATTTGCTCCGATACGCCGTCAGGGGAGAACACCTAGAGGCGGCTCGGAGAAGAGGCCTCTTATGATGAACGATTCTCCCACTTTGAGAAAACTATTGATTCTGTCCGAGGCCTAATAGAAGGTGATGATGGCACAGAGGTGAACCCATTACGGAGCAGGAAGCCGAGGCGGCTACAAAGGCAGCTAATGTGTGTCCTCTTCCATCCGTCAGCGCTGGAGTGCGAGGGCATCGAGCTAGCGCGGCCTAAAGTCCATCCGCAAAAAAATTACAAAAAATAAAAAAAATCCTCCAACAGAGATAAAAACCTCGAGTGGCTTTGAGTGAAACGCTGGGGAACATACTGCAGACCCTCCACTGGGAACTTTGTGTCGAATCCGGGGGCAGAGCCAAAAAAAAAAAAACTAAAAAACTCTAAAGCAAACAAAGCGACTGTGTTTTGGTTGGTTGAGATCCTCTTTGTGCTCACTTTCATCCCACCAACGTGCTGCCGGGCAGAAAGGAAAATTACTCCACAATCAATACGTGTTGTGGGGGAGCAGCGAGTCTTCTGGTGACACAGCGCAGCCGGTGTGTTGCTGCACTTACAAAGCCGTTGAAATGAAAAGAAAAATGAATAGACCATCATCGCTGTGCCTTTGTGATTTGATCTGTGTGTGTGTGTGTGTGTGTGTGTGTGTGTGTGTGTGTGTGTGTGTGTGTGTGTGTGTGTGTGTGTGTGTGTGTGTGTGTGTGTGTGTGTGTGTGGGGGGGGGGGGGGGGGGGTTTGTTTTCATTTTTCAACTTTTTTTCTTTTTAACCTGTTGACATTGTCACAATGTACCGGCAGCCCTATTGCTACGCAGGTGTTTCTGCTTCAATTTTTTATTTTTTTTTTGTCTGAAGCGAATGCAAGAAATATATTTGGTCAAAAAATCAAAAACCTGAATTTATATTGAAACAGCGAAAAGCCTGAACAGAATTAAACCTGTTTGGCTCTTATGAAAACTCTGGAGATAGACCCACATTTCCGACTGCAGTGAAAAAGCCTCAATTATTTGGGGGGGAAAAAAAAACATACTTCAACATCCCCAGGAAAACAGCATATTTAGGGTTTTTTTCCCCAACTTCCTCCCAAAATGATGTTTTGTTAGACTTCCCACATGTTTGGAGAGTTGAAATAAACACCAACCTTGCTGGCAGTAAACCTGATAGTTAGCGGTGCCATTTGTGATGTCACGAGGGGTGTCCTCACTTTCCTCACGTCCGGTGTGTTCACTGACAGGTTTGAAAAAAACGTTGGCAAAGTGAGTTTTTCTCTTTTTCGGACTTTTCACCACATTTGTGATGAGACGCTTCCTGATCCTGGGAGGGCGAGCGGATTTTAATGTGATCTCTCGCTAAAAGCCGACAAACTTCCGCCATCGTCTTCCATTTTTGTGCCCTGCTCTGTGCCGCTTGCTCGGGGTGGCGCCTGTATTTTTAGCTCAAACAAAAAGCACCTTTGTGGCTTATTTACCAGCGTCATATCATCAGACTGTCAAAAGGCATCTTCTGCCGACTAAACCTTTCGCATATCTGTGTACTCATAATTGATTCTGTGTTATATCGCCGGGAAAATGCCAGCGAGATAACTGAGCAACCGCGGCGGCTCGGATAAAACCCTCAGTGAAGGTTTGATAGGCTGTCACATCTTATCGCAGCTTTGAAACACTGAGAAGAAGGTGGTGGCGGCGGTAGGAAGGAAGGAAGTGGAGCGAGGGTGAATATGCACTCGACTCCTGAGCCTCAAACGCTGTTTCTGTGCTAAACATTTTCAAAGTGCTCCGCCTTGAAAATATCATTTTGTATTTTTCAGGCGAGCGCAGGTGTTCGGGATTAAGTGAGATCGAGGTTAACAGCCAACTCAGGAGAGAAACTTTTCAGAGTCCTTTTCCTTTTTTTTCTGTGTTATTATTTTGAAAAGTTCATGTTGGGAACGTCCTATGCATGCCATATGAGGTGCAGGTAGAACTATGCGACTGAATGGAGCAGGAGGACGGAGCGACTGAGGAAGCGGTGCAGTTTGTTTTGCAGAAAGAGGTTTTGTTGTGTTTAAAGGTCGCTCGTTTGACAAAATCCACCTTTCTAGTGTTTTCACATAATCGTCTATCATTGATGGCAGTATTTTTTTTTTGCTTGCTCCACTTTTTTTAAAATTAAAAAACTTTCTTTCTTTCTTTCTTTCTTGGATGCTGTAAACGAGAGGCAATCATGCTGTTTTTATGATAACCCTAGATTGTAAATCTGCTACACTGGACAACAGGATGAAACAAGATCTGAAAATAAATCTTTATTAATAAGGGCCTTTAAAAAAAAAAAGAGATAAAGAGATAAAACTCAAATTTTCAGGACTCACCTGGCACACCTGGCTTCCTTTAGCTCCGCCCCCCGCAACCTCAACTGGGAGCCTGATTGGTTGCAACAACCTGCAAGCGCACCTGTTAACTGTGCAGCAAATCAGGCGAGGAGGAAGAGAAACCGCACAAGGCAGAGACACCAGGGACAGGGCGTCTTGTTCAGTGGGCGAGGCCTTCTGTCCAACACACACGGCACAGCTAATGGGCCCTTTAAGACCGCAGCTTTGAGAGCTCAGTGTCTCTGCTCCCCTTAATGTAGAGCAGCCAATCATAAGCAACACGGCTCAGCGGCCAACTAGGTCGGGGAGAGATTCCACCCAACCAGACCAAATAAGGTTTGCATCACACAACAGTTTAGTGTTTGTTTTTTGTTTGTCGTTTCTTCCCTATATACATTATTCTTTCTGGTTGGCATTTTCCTGACATTCTCGTCGGTCCAGCACTCAAGCAGCTCAGGTTCTCAAGGAGAACATTGGCCTCAACCGAACATTCACAAAATTCGTCACTGCACTATGTCGCCGAAAGAGGCGGGAAAGTCCTTCCTCACATGGTGATAAAACTAAATTCTACACTGCGAATGATAATAACGCCAGGGTGCAAATATCAGAGCAACAGACGTAGTTGCAAACAAGGTTTTAAAAGATGAGATTTATTGTCGATTTTTAAAGCCACATTTTGACACTTCTGGTGACAAAGAGGAGAAATGACAGACACTGACGGGAACTGGTGAGAGCTGAGCAAGGAACCCTGAACTCCAGGCTTTATACCCCCCAAGTTTTTCTATGGCACTTTTTTTTTCAGAGCGAGCCACATGAGAGGCATATGTTGACAGATGCGTACCGCCCCTGCAGAGAGAAAAAAAACAGCCGTCCTCTGAATGCTACACCAAACTCCCCATCTTTTTGTTATTTTTGCATAATTTTTTGCCTTGAAGTGCGCCAGCTTCCGAGGTTTGCCCGCTGCGGGGAAACCGAGTCCCCCGAGTCACATAAAATCACAAACGTCAAGCGTCACATCACATTTTTATCAGGGAAATGGCTGTGACAGAGCTCTGCTGGGCGTGGCTAATCAGGCGTGGCTTTTTGTGGCGGCGCTGCAGTCTGAGGCCGTCGCAGTCCGACTTTGTCACGTAAAACCCACCAGTGAGATGGTGGTTCTAAAAAAAAAATACAAATAGAAATGATCGATTAGGTCAGAATTTAAAAAGGTGCGATTAAAAACGACTTAAAATGTTCGATTTGAAGAAATCAAACGGAAAGTTGCTACCAGCATTTGTCACCTGCGCTGTAACTTTGCCGCACGCGATCTCAAACCGACTTTTTCGTCCTTCCGTCCGCTGCTCCTCGCCTCTCCTCCGTCACCCCTGAAAGCACACCGGCTCACCCAGGCAGCCTTTGTGCACTGCAGGGCACAACAAATGGTCAAATTACAGAGCGCGTTACATAACACGAATCTGGAGTCTCTCCGAGCGAACACGAACACCTTGCTAGTTTTGCGACAACACAGCCTCGGAGGGTGAAAAAGAATAATAATAAAAAAAAAACAACAACAAAACTTCTGACCTTTAGCCCAACAACAAACCACTGACTCCTGCTCCAAAAAAAAAAAAAACTTGTTCCACCGTAGATTGTTTTCCCCCCCGTGTGCCTCCCAGTTACTGTGAGTCACTGTGTGACCTGTCAGGGAGGTTTAGAGGGAAGCGAGTGTACGACTGTCAGCCGCGCTGCCCTCAGGAGGACCAGGGTCTCTCTGCACGTCAAAGGAGTGCTGCTAGTTCACCAAGGTTGTTGATGTTGCACAGGAGAAACACAGAAGGACCAAAAATAAATAAATAAACAGTGGGGGAGCACTTCAAGTATCTGCACTCGGTTTATTATGTGGCTTCTAATTTTCTTGAAGATGACTGAGACGAGCAGAAAAGTGGTCTGAAAATATCTTTCTTTCTTCTTTTCCGCAGAGATTACCTTCATTCCTCGGTGCCTTTGGCTGTGCAGACAAATTATTTTTTCATGAAAAGATATCTATCAAGTTTCTCCTGCAACAGTTTATTGTGGCTCGGCAGCTGTTTGAAGATTTGCGCCGGATTAGATCGGGATCGTGCTGAGCTCGCCGAGGGGTCACGCAGCAGATAAGAAAGCCGAAAAACGATGGCCTTCTAAATAAAAATAAAATTGACAATAATAATCTTAATCTGAATCTGCCTTCATTTTTATGAGCTAGTTTTCCTGCATTTGTCACTGCAAAAATAAATGAAATGTCATTCCATTATTCCATTATTTGATTTATTTATATATATAGCATGTACCCTTAAAAAGTGTACATGCTTTAAAATATTCATTTTTAAACAGTTCCCCAGTTTTGTTTTGTTTTTTTCTTTTTTCTTTTTGCATGATTTTGTAAGTCTGCAAAAAAAAATATTTAAAAAGTTTGCAGGTGGACAAATAGTATTTAGACCTTGTCTGGGGGGAAAAATTAAATAAGGGAGCAAAGGGCAGCAAGGTTCCCGGTGTTAACAGTGTGGCGAGACGCCGAGCTGAATAAATGTCGTGGTGGCGTCCCGCCGCAGGAGGTCAAAGGTCAAAACATCCTGTCGGGATGCTTTTCATTAGAACCGTTACCAGGCGCAGCCGGCGCTCCTGCAAAATAATAAGCCGGGGTGGAACGGCGAGTTCTGCCGCTGCCGCCGGCGCCCAGAACAACCCCCACCAGCAGCACACCACCGACGCACAAATTGAAGGCAAAAGTCACCCGGCAGAGCGAAAGACCACCCTCCTCTCCTAAAAAGCTCCCAGGAAGCTAATTGTCAATGGGACAGTTTCTGCATGGAGGAGAGCACTTCCCTCTGCGAGCGGCGCCTATTACTCCCTGCATGAAGTGACAGGGCTAATGAGGAAATTAGGCTTTTATTAATTCACCCAGGAGGACGAGATGAGGGTGAGGCAGGGGGGAGGAAGAAGGCGGGGTAGGATTGGGGTTGGGGGGGGGGGGGACTCCGTCTTTGATTTAAAGGTTAATTTGGAGAGGAGGGCAGCGGCGCTGAGTGAGAGCCGTCCTGACAATATTTTGATGCTCCTGGACGGCAGCCAGTCGTCCCGCCTCCCCCGCCCCGCCCCTCCCTAAAAGAGGAGATGGAGCGGTGGGGTGGGGGTGAGGGAGGGGTGCGGATGAAGTGGCGGCCAAGTTTTGGGTCAAGACGGGGAGGAAAATCACGTCGAGGCAATTAGGAGCGGCGGCCTCATCATTAGCGGCGGGCGGGCGGCCGCGTCCGGCGGTGGAGAGACTCGGCAGGTTGAGGAGCATTAGCCGCGCCCCCGCACTCGACCTTGACAAGGTCAAGCCCGGGGAGCAGCAGGCCGACTCGGCGCGGCGCCGCTGACCTTCTGCCGCCCCAACCTGCCGTCAGCTCCGGCAGCCGGCGTCCCTTGCAAAAAAAATAATGACACGGTGGGGGGGCACGTGCGTCATTTCGAGCTCAGTGTCCGCGCAGGCGTCTCAACGAACGGATGGACGTTTTGGAACCGCCACTTATCTCCACCGGGCGAAGGGACGCTTTTAAAGCGGTGTTGTGATGTTCAGCTCTTTATGCAGCAGCACAGGGCTGAAAAATACTGTTATTTATTTATTTATTTATTTATTTATTTATTTATTTTTCAATATTATTCGTCACGCTACGCGCTACGCAAAACCAAGTTTGTACGTTCTCGTTAGCTCAGTGGCGTTCCGGTCCTGCTCCACTGGAGGTGGGGTAGAGGGGGCAACTTGGCACATGCAACGCAAAAACTACAAAGAAAGAATGTCGCATGCAACTGCTTTGAAAAAGAAAAGCCATTGAGAAATAGATTGAGTTCGCGCTGAATTTTGATTCAAACTAAATTGCAACGTCCCCGTCGTCTCACGCAGCCGCAGCTGCTCTAAGTACGTAATACAAAAAGGACAGATGGAGATTAATAATGCAAGATTTATACATCCAGAGTTGGTTTAGCTGAAAAGATTAAAAAGCATGTTGGGAAAAAAAAAAAAAAAGCAAACAAGCCACATGTGGATTTGGCTCTGATATTACAGCATCACAGCACTGAAGTCTGTAAACACCTTTCAAGATCATTGTTCTGTGAACTACAATGACTTTAGTCTGAATGAAAGATTTAAAAAAACTAGAACCTAGAATTGTTGTTGAACTATCAACTGCAATTTCTCTGTGAGAAATTTCTGATGGAAAAGAAAGTAGGAGGATCATCATCTATGTCCTTACTGCTCAATTAAAAGCATCACTTCTGCAGCGCGTTGAAACATTCATGTATCAAACTCTTGACTGGATCCGTGTGGATTCTTTTAATGATGACTTGTGCAAAGTTCTCCGCTCCAGAGCAGCTGGAACGAGCCAGGGGTGATGCTGCATGATTTATAGTGCACCTTCATCTAGAAAGGGACATCAACGGGATTACATTGGCCTTTATTCTCTGCTGGAGAAGGAAGCGTGCGCGCAGCTTCCCCCTCTGCAAAGTGTGGAGTCTCAGTCGTACGTCGGGAGGACTGGTGCCGCTGCCTCTTCTTTTGCCCAAAACTTGAAAAGAACTAGAAAACTTGTGAGACACAACAAATATTTTTTGGTAGCATGCAGCTGCTATGGGTGCTAAAACTCATTTGTCTACAGACAAGATAAAAACGATACATTTACCAAGGTTTGCATTCAAGTCTTATGTAAAACATTGAAATTCAGATCACCTACACGATGTGTCACTGTGCCATTGGTTTTTCAATGACACCGCCCTTACCCTGTCGTGTTGGACATGCCTCTTCTGTGGCTGGTAGCGTTGGACATGCCAGAGGAAAATGCTCTCAGGTTCACCGTGGTTCACGTTTGAAGGGTTTTTGTTGTGTTGTGATTTGAAATGGCGGGACTTCGACCTTCCACAAGTCTCCTGTTCAGCTCCCGCTTGAGCCCGGTGACGGTTGGCTAAATAATTCTGGTGCCGATAGACTGACTCTCTGACTGGACTTTGTTGTAATCCCACTTGTCTTTGCCTCCTCGATCTTGGAGAGAGCATTTAAATGTTAATCAGGAAGATTTTCCGAGATTCCTCAGGGTGGAGGGACTCCACCGAGTCTCGCTTCTCTGTTGTTTATTAATTAACCAGAAATGAGTGGCTTAAGCTTTGGCCCGTTGAGGCACTTGGTGAAGACTCCACCTGGAGCTTTCTGCACACGGCTGAATCCCGGAAGTTGGTTTGGTAGATTATATTTTTTTTCTGTCATTGCTGTGCACAGCCACCCTCTCTACCTCCATCCAGACACTCTCAGGGGAGACGCTCACACTGGCAGACACTAACCAAGACAATCTCACCCAAAAAATCAACCGCTATCCCTACCTTCATCCCCAGAGGTTCTTCAGTAGCTTCCAAATAAGCTGGAGAGCTCCTTTTTTTCCGCCCCTTGAAGGATATTTGCATTCCGCAGCGGCATTTTCTTCTACTTTGTGAAGCGAGGGTTTCCAGATAAGAACGTCCGACTTTGAAAGCATCGACTGAAGACGTGAGGAAATGCCGTGCGCCATGTTCTCTCACTTCGTCCTCGCTTCTTTGGGATTCCTCCAAAGTTCAGGTTGGATTAAAGAAGCAGAAGAATAAGTTCCTCAATTAAAGTCTGGTCCACGAACAAGCAGCCTGGAAAACGTGAAAAACATCACTTCACGGGCCTCCAAACTGCTCCCAGACGATCATTGTTTTCTGTTCCGGTCCTTCAATTAGAGGCTTGCGGAATGACACATTCTTTGAAATAATGTCAAGTGGCAGATAATCCCTGATTAACTTCGTCTTCATCATCATCTTCTTCGCCGGCGACGTGTTAGGCGGCATAATGAGGGGAGCAGCCACTCCACCTGGGGCGGCGCGGCGATAATCTTCACGGTAAACACTTATCAGGCATTCAGCATTGATTAGAACGTGCCTCTCATCAATCATTGGAGGCTTGTCTCCACATATTAATAATTATGACATCTGCACTCCGTCAGCGACGGCACTGATTAGAGGGGGAGGGAGGACGGGGGGGGTGGGTGAGTGGGCACGGGCATCCGATAATGGGGCGAGCAGCGAGGCGTCGAGGAACTTCATCACGTCGGCCCACTTCGTTTGGCATCACACTGATGCTGACAGAGCTGAGGCCGCAGCACCACCGGAGATTCTGCCGGCTAAGAAACGATGTAAGGCACAAACACATGTTGCCAAATTAGTTGGTTTTTTTTTAAAGTGTGATTTGCAGCTTGGGAATCAGCGTGGACGTCTGGTTAAATATTTTCAAGTCTCCCTCCACTGTGGACACATAATTATGTACGTTTGCGTGACTTTGTCCGCATTAAACTGGCTCATAGGAGACTGGAAGAACATCTGCCTGTTATCTCTCATTTCGTGGTTTCACTGCTCCACAACAAGATTGTTTGCACGTGGACGAAATGCTTAACAACACCATGAAATAGCTATTCAAAAAGACACACACACAAACTATGTTAAGCTATTGTTAGCCAGCAATCCAGTTAGCTAGCTAGTCTTAGCAGAAGCTGCAAGTGCCGTATCTTCTATGAGGTAGACAGGCAAACAGCCTGTTACCTTGCTACTGTTAAGTTATTGTTAGCCAGCAAGCTAGTTAGCTAGCTAGTCTTAGCAGAAGCTGCAAGTGCTGTGTCTTCTATGATATCCCAGTTCCTGGTATCTCCTTTAGTGCTTTTTTTCTGAGTTAAAAAAAAAAAGCGAATCTAAATCACAGCTGCAGTGTTGGATTTTTTTACATGATTTACATCAAAATTCTACATGAATAATAATGCAAATCAAACAGCATTTCAATGGTTTCAATATTATCTGATTTCAGGGATCACTGCCATCAAGAGAGGCGTTTGCTTACTTTTATCCTTTTCACTGATGGACGGTAAACATCAAGCCTTTTTTTTCCTTCTTGAGGAGTGACTATGCGAGCGCACTCATCTGGCAAATATTTAAAATAGATTACGGTGCCACAGGAGGTAAGTGGTTCCATGAGTGGAATTGATGGTACCGAGGACGATCGCCATCATCACCTTGAGCGTCTCATCCGCTTAACCTGAAGAATGGCGGCCGCCTCGCAGCACTCAGGCTGCTGTTCCGAGCAGTTAGCAAGAGCACGAGGGTTCGTGATGCAGAGAGGAGGAAGATGGACAACACAAGGAGAGGATGGGCGATTTTGGAAAGAAAATCTTCAACTAAACACACATTTGGGAATCTCAAGGACAAATGCAATGTTGGATTTTCCATTTTTTGAAATAGTGTGACCAGAATTTTGTTTTTACTTACACAGCTGTCTCAGATTAAAGTCTTTTTACATCATTCACCATTTCACTGCATGTTTCCCATCACCAGGGTGGTTGCGGAGGAAAAACCCAGAGCTGGAGGGGAATAAAAAATCGGCGCCTTCACAGAATCCAAAAGTTCAGGTGAAGTTTTCCAAAAAGCCCCTTTGGTTTTTTTTTTTAGCCTCCAGCAAAATTTCCAAGCGAACGGTGCAGCCGTCTAAGCCAGCTCAAGGGGTGGGGGGGAGTCATGGACAGCTGCCAGTTCCACGGGGTTTGGAGGTGCCTCGTGCAATTAGGTCCGTCTTCCATAAAGTCTCTCCCGCCACCGCCACTGCCAGACCCCCTCTTCCCCGAGACCCTGAGCTCCCGTCTCTCAGCCAGCGCCACAGCAGATGAGTTGAAAGGT
The DNA here is from genome assembly GCF_046127955.1 of Nelusetta ayraudi. Classification (NCBI taxonomy): domain Eukaryota; kingdom Metazoa; phylum Chordata; class Actinopteri; order Tetraodontiformes; family Monacanthidae; genus Nelusetta; species Nelusetta ayraudi. The sequence goes on along the minus strand of NW_027466181.1, from coordinate 552,511 downwards.
TCCATCTGACCATGGAGATGGAGCCCACCCCTCTCCCCACCCCTTCCCACACAAACACACTCACACACACACACACACACACACACCCCTTCCCTGCCAGCAAGCTTCTGAGCCGATTTGAAGGTGTGTATCCCTGAACTGGAAAATCTTCCCCATCCGAAAAGTCGATTAAAGCCAACAGCTGCGTTTCAGGCTTTGCCAGGCAACTCTACAACACACGCACGCGCACACACGCACACACACACTGACACACATGTAGGCGATTTGACATCAAAAAGTCCTTGGAGTCATTCAGCCGTGCAGCCCGGACAAGGAGACAACTTTACTCACTGGCCTTATCGCAGCAGCCCATCAATTAGTGTTCTCTTGTCGGGAAAGTCGACTTCACAAACTTCCCGGAAATCCACCACAGTCGTAACTGGCAACTTACTGAGCAGATAAAGCGGGCACCCCAACTTGGCCCCGGTCGTTTGGAAGAAGGGTAGAAGTCTCGCTCCGAAGTCGAGCGCCAGCGAATGATTAAAAATGCAAAGACCTTCTTGCAGCGGTGAAAATATGGCGGCAATAAGCGGCGACATCGAGGGACGGCGGCAAATGAGTTTCCTCCACTGAAAGAAGAACAAGAAGAAGAAAAGCCGTGTCACATTTTCCACCAAGAGCTTCGGCTGTTTGTTTCAGGAAATTGAGCACCGCAATGGCCCTCATTGCTCAGCAGCCACCAAATAAATTTCCACCGTGGGGGAAAGAAAATCAATGAGCACATTCTTCTTCCCTTTTTTCGGAGGGTGGGATGGGGGGGGCCTTGCCGACTCTGCCTTTGCGATTTTTTAAAAGTATGTTAATGTAATTTATTGAACCTTTTAGCCTAATCACACAGATTGCCTATAATTGCGTGCGTCGACGGTGGCTGGACGTCTAATTGCTAAAGCTTTTTCCGGGAATTTGTCCTCTAATCTTTGCATCTAATGACTTAAGAGGGAAAAGGGAAAGTGCTCCTCGGCTTTCTTGGAGTTTGCCTCCAAGCGCCGCAGGGACCGGTCGCGGCTCAAGGTAGTAATCTAATACTGTGCTAAGAGTAGCATGCAAGCATCAAGCATTTCCTGATTCACCAGCTACCCCCCCCCCCCCTCCCAAAAAAAAAAAAAGAATACAATCCAGAGCGATTGCCATCGTGACACCTGCTTATACACGTTTGTCTCTCGCTGATGACAACAAGAAGCCCGTCGTCCTCGTAATTCAGAAAGAAGAAAAAAAAAAAAGACAATCCGGTCTGTTGAATATGGATTTACGTTCTGCTTGACATCACTGATTCGGCCGCTGCACGCCACAGTGCAGGGGAGTGTTTATTCATCCACAGCGTTCATTAAAATAATATCCAGATTGTCTGGGATGTTTTACAGCACACACACACACACACACACACACACAAACAGAAAGGAAAAAAAAACACATTCAAAGGCATTTTCTCCTCTCTCCTGATGTCTCCCCCACAGTCCGCTCACCCATGCTGAGAGGCTAATGTCATCCTCTCCGCATTCCCAGTCTCCTCTCCCCATGTCGCCTGGAATGAGCCAGAAACACAGCGGCACTCGAGCAAAATGAGCGGCAAAACACAAACTCCTACTTCCTTTGAACAAGACTTGATATTATGAGAAAGAAAAATTGTGCAACGGTTGCAACGTCACAATAACAAAGACGGTTGCACGTGTGGACATTTGGACCGACTGTTTACTTCCTTTTCAAGGTGTTTGATTTTTTTTATTTTTCTTAGCAAATAACTTGCCGGCAGGCTTCTTTAGTGCCATACGGTACTTCCAACAAGCTCATAACCATCACGACATATCACGATAGCTAACATCTAGCCATAGCCACGACACCTAAGATATTCCTAGCAGAAATACAAAAAATAAATAAATAAAAATAACACAAGTAAATCCAAGGGTCTATTTACAATATTTGTTTGAATGCAGTTTTTCATGATAAAGTCTCCACAGGTCACTGACTCACGGAAGATGGAAAACACACTTGACAACACTTTGACACTTTTCGATTTTATCTATATTTTGATTTCTTCTAAAATGTTTCAAATTGTATTTTCTTTCATATTCATGTTTTGTTTTATGTGAAAATTTGCAAAAACAAAACAACAAAAAAAACCATCAGCAGTCACACTTGGGTTTCTTTCTTGCCTACACGCCCGTCTGTCACCCACAGGTCTTTTCTTTTCCCGAACCTGCACGAATCGACCCCCCATCACTCCGAGTGTTGGAGGCTGCGAGCCTGTAGACGCGGCGCCGATCGATGGTATTCTTCCGTCATTGTCTGCAGCGCAGCAGATGGCTGGTGGGCTCGGCTCCCCTGACATTCATCACTGTCTCGCAGTCAGATGCTCCCGCAGCAGTGCTCTGACCTCGAGACCGTTCCTGCGCACCAGTCTCCCGCCACTGCTCCGAGGGGCCCCGTCTAATGACGCCGCTAAATGAGGTGCGGTTTCCCCAGGAGCGTTTTTTTTTTTTTTTTTTCGAATGTTGGCACACGCAGCTCTGCAGACGCGGGTGTGTTCTCCTCTCGTTGCCACTGGAATTCAGATTATCCCCGCGTACAAGCGCCTCCAGAGCTCCCTCGAAGCCCATTATGTAATGACACTTTGTGCCTTCAGCCAGCTCTTGGCCTCAGTTTCATTGGCAAACAGAAATGTTATCATGTCCACCCGCACAGCCACCTCTGTCCACAAGGGCACCTCTAAAAGGGAAAGCAATCGTCCCGCTAAGTGATTTTCTCTGACTCCCCAGAGTGATAAAGTGCACTTTAAATCCACCCACCGAGCCTTTTCCTCCAAACACCTAGCAATTCACGACTGTGGCTTTCCCTGCACGCCGGCGCATAAACTAAAAGTCTTTTCTAACGGAAACAACATCACCATCGACCAACCAACAGGCCTCGTGGCGCCACAAACTGTGCCTTGTGCAGAGCTGTGGAGGGAAGAAAAATGTCACAAAAGTGTAATTTCGCCCCTCAGCTAAAGGGCTCTCCTGGCACCCACTCCCGACACCTACTGGCATGTTATTTGTAGCGGCGCAGCTCCAGAAAGGTTTCTCATAAAAATATTGGTCCATTTTATCTCTGCATCAATGCACCACCCTGATTAGATTATGTCCTAACTGACCTATTCTTTTTTTTTTTTTTTTTAAGATGGAATGAAAAGTGCACATGTATGCAAATGAGGTTATTTTCACTGTCACAAAGATAAAAATAGATGCTTTATTTAAAATAAAAACACTGCAAGGTAAAGCAGTGCTAAATTGCTGCGGTTAGAGAGATAGCGCAAACATTTAGATTTTGATTAAACTGGCTTTTGGTGACCTAGCTAGGACAGACAGATTGATAGATAGATAGATAGATAGATAGATAAAATGTATTTTTGGTGGCTAAGTCGTTAGCCTCTTTGTTAGTTGGTGACTCAAAATGATGACTGAGCTAGCTAGCCCACCAGGCAACCATGTGGCCAGCCAGCTACTTAATTTATTCACAAGATAGACTCCAGTCCCATCGTGTGGAGCGAGCGGCACGAAAGGCAAACGATTTATGAACAAATTAGCGCCGCAAGTTAAATGATTGCCACGTTGGGGGCTATCAGACGCCTCACTTACCTCGCTAAAACATTGCCCGTCTTAACGGCACACATGGTGCGGGAACCCAGCCTCCTATCTCTCCTCACGTAATTAGGAAGCAGCTTACCCAGGTACTGATAATGCCACCGCTGAGCTAATCTATAATTATCAACCAGACAGGTTGAACTGCCTACACCAGAAAGTGCAGTGACAGTTGTTTTTCACCTGAAGCAAGCCACATTTAGGGAGCGAGGGAGAAATAAGAACATTTTGTTTTCAATGGATTTTTTTCCGCTTTTTTTTTTTTTTTTTTAATGAATATCAAGCGCTCACTCTGTCACGTTTCACCCCCATCACTCCCTGCGCTAGACTGTATTCACTGGAACTGCTGTTTGCCACCAGATAAACATTTTTTTGTTTTGTTTTGTTTTGTGTTTATGGCAATTACTGCCAGAGGATTGTTCTGAATGTGAGTGGACTGTCAATGAGGAGGCAGGCAGCAGAGAGGAGGGGGAGGATTCTGGGAATTTTAGCCACACCGAAGGAGCGCAGCTCCAGGGAATACAGTGCCTGTCAGGAATGAGGCTGCTGAACACTGAGGTGAATAAAAAGAAAGTGTAACAAATTATCTCTGACAAATGTTAATTTAGAAAATAAGCTCCCACAACTCTCCAGTAAAAAAAAAAATAAGACTTGAATTGATTCAGCATGACTAGGGGATTTTTATATTTTTTTATTTCCAAGTCTGGAGGACATGTTTTAATGGCTCTTTGTTTTCCGGGGTTTTCTTTTTTGTAAAATGGCTCCCGGGAGCAAGAGGAGGCGGAGGAGCCTTTCAAGTTATTCCAGGCATTCGGTAATAATTAGGGAGCGGAAACACATCATTAAATCAGCATGTTTTCCTGACATTTGTCAACCTGTCCGCACGCAGCGAGCGCCGTCACAACACATTTAGTGTGGCACCAGCAGACCTGCCTGAACACAGAAGAAGGAAAAAGTCGGACTTTAATACTTTCTTGTGTTTCATGGCTGATTTTTTTCAAAAAATTTTTTTACTAAAAATGAAATGAGTACTTTTTAAAATGTTATGAGAATGTGAAATACTGCGTATGAAAAAAAATTCACTAAAGTGCCTCAAAGTAGAGCAAATGATAAATTCATGGTGTGTAATCATGTCAGGTGTTGGTGGACTCAAATGCACGACAAGATACTCTGATGCAATTTAGGCTGTTTACTAGTACGGGAAGTCGGACAGTCCAAGGTCGAGAGCCGGTGCAAGCGGTGTCGGAGGCAGGCAGGATCGGCGTCGGGGACGGGCGAGGGTCGATACCAGCGGTAGGATCCAGACGGGTCAGACAGGGGACATCGTCAGAGCCGAGCAGGGTCGTTACCGGGGAATCAGTCCAAGCGCGAGGCGAAGGCAGGGTCGAAGACGGTCCGAGTCGAAGTCCAAACACAGATGTGGCGGAGGCTGAGGCGGGGAGGCAGGGTCGTACAGTCGGTGGTCAACGGGAGAACGAGGAGCGGAACAACAGGGAGAACCCCGCTGGATTACTGGCTCTGGGCAAACAGATAATCTGGCAACAAAGAAACACAGGAGACAGGTTTATAAAGCCGGTGCCACAGGTGCAGATGATTAACAAATCAGTGCTGGGCGGACACCAACTGGAAGAAACCAAACCACAGGGAACTGGTGGGGGGCACATGAGCGGTCCTGCGGAGAATGTGACAAACCCAACACAATTGCTTCCTGAACTGAATGCTCGTTACTTTTTCCCCCATTCATTTAAGCCCAATCACAGCGAGCATACTAAAGTTTTAATACCGTGACCTTTAGGATTATGAATTGACTAAACAGCAACAACGCGCCGCTCAAAATTCCTCTTTTGCCACCAAATCAGCTTTAACAGTGTGTCACTCCTCGTGCCAGTCGTCACTGGGGAATTCTGTGAGGATCCCGGCGTTATTTCCCTCAATCCCAAGCCTCTGGCGCGCTTTACTGGGCTTTGTAGCAGCGCTGCCCACAGGCTGAACGTGAGGCTGCAGCGCTCACTCGCTACAGTACCGGTGGCGTCTGACTGTAAGCTGCAGGAGGACCGCAGGCTTTTCCCTCTCGGGGATTTGCATCAGGAATCTGGACGCTTTGGAAAGTGAAGTGAAACTGGAAGGGGAGGGGAAAAGAGATTACGCCGTGAATAACGTGTCACCTTCCACCGCGCAGAAATGGTCTTGAAATTCCAACGTTTTACAAAATGGCATTTTCTCCTCCTTTTTTCTGTGCTAGCAGTGTCTCCTTGTTTGTTTTCTTTCATTTCTGTGCTTGTGTGCGTTGTCTGTGTGTTACATCGTCGACGTCAGCGGCGTCTGAGAGACAAAAACAACGTCCTGATTTGCCGCGGGGACTGGACCCTCCGAGTCACAGCTGCCTGCGAGCTGCCCGACGGTATCCTATCAGACAAGTCAGTGAAGGGAAGAGGGGAGTCTTTCTCACCAGAAAGAGAGGAGGAAAGCTAATGAACCCAGACGCAGGTCACCGCGGCACAGGGGGGGACGACATGAAAGGGATCCGTCGGCGACGGAAGGAAAAGGTGGCAGAAGGAGAAGCAACACGTTGACTCCACTTATTTATTTATCTATTTATTTATCTATTTATTTATTTATTTATTTTAAAATATGAGTAATCACTGATGGGGGCCAGTGGCCTCCATCAGTGAGACGAGACGAGCAGAGCCGCCCACTAGCTGCAGCTGTCAGCGGCAACCTGTCTAGTAGCGGCTTTGAGAAGACTCTAATCGCAGCTTAAATTAAATTACCTAACAAAAGACAAAGGCAGGCAGGTTCGGGCACGTTTTGTGGCAAATATTTGGTTGGTGGGTGTTTCGTTTTCTTTGTCTTTTTCTTTTTTTATATTACCGGTCTAAATAAAATGACTGCTTTAGCGCAACATTTCTTTTTTTTTTTTTTTTTTACAAATGTGTGTAGTGCAGGCTGGAAAGAGGCAGTTGAAAATAGAAAGAAAGAAAGAACCAGCTAATGTGTGTGCAGTTCCTGATGTGACGTCACCACACAGTATTCTGAATGGAAACATTATTTTTCATCCTCCTTGCCACCTCGTTTGATTGCAGTCAACTCAGTTTACTCTGTTTTCTCAGATCAAACTAAACAATATTGGTTGAGCAGTCATGAAATGTCTAGTGAAAGTTTAAAAGTTAGCCAAAAAAATTGAAAACGAGTTACTTGCTGTGATTGTCTGATACTATGTAAAGCATATGTGACACGACAGCTAAATCGCTACAAGAAGAAGAAGAAGAAGAAGAAGAAACCCAGCAGAAGAGAGGGAGGCTTTCAGGGACGACTGTCAACTGGCCAAATTGCAATTATCCTTGCGGGTTTTGCGACAAACAGCTCGATGGTCGCGTGAGCTGAAAGTCTTCAGACCTGTTTCCATCCAACATTTCACCTATCAGCTCCGTTTCCAAAAACCCACCAACCGTGAAAGCGAGCGCACAGTCAGAAAGACCTCCTCAAAATGCACGTTGCAAAAATCTGATTGAAGCCTCTGCTAACGCGGCACCGTGTCAAGGATGCTCGTCCTCGCCGGCGGGTCTGTTGGAGGCCGGGTGGGGTGGTGCGGGGGTTAGGAGGGTTGGTGGGTTGGGGAGGGTGCGGAGAGCAGAATCAATAATATATTCTATTTAATGGTCTGGAGTGTCCCAGTAATGAGATGGGAGTAGATGAGTCGGATCGTCCGGCGCCAGATCTTAACAGGAGGTTGCACACGGAGGCTCCATCTTCACCCTCCCTCCCTCGCTGCTCCTTCCTGTCACACAAGGGGAAACACACACACACACACACGCAAGCTTTGCAGAAACACATCCTATCCCTCTGAATCACTGTGACCCAATTAAGATGTGATTTATAAATCTTTATTTTTAAGCGGCCATCATTCAGCAAGAGGATAAGAATCAGTATTTTTTCTTATTCCCGCCGGTTGCTTTTTTTTTTTTTTTTTTTTTTTTTCCTTTCCCCGCAGCCACTCAATATTTCATGTTTTCGAGCTGCAGTGATAAAGTTTTGTGCACGCCACTGAAGCCCCTCTTGTAGTATCTAAAAAGTACCGGCAGCTTCTGTTTACGCCCTTTGTTGCGCCTGAGTTTTAAACAGCGGAGCAGCAGCGGCTGTTCCACTTTTCCACATCTGACTGCTGCTGCCAGAGTCATGCATAGGAAATGATGTGAGAGATATTTGACTTTGATGCCTGTTTTCTCTTCTTTCTTTTTTTTTTCCTCCCCTCTCCCCAGCGTCGCCCGCACTCTCCCTCCCCTTCCACCCGTCGACGTTTTCAGTATCGACTCCTAAATTAATCTCTGTGATTAAGCCATACAGCGAGGTGATGGTTTCATTCCGTTGTATTACAAACAGAAGATTTTAGCCGCCGGTGTTTTTTTTTTTTTTTTTTTCCCCCTCCATAACTTGGCAGCTGATATTGGCAGCGCAATGATTTCATACTTGGCTGATGGAAATTGGAAATCATCTGCTGAAACAACGGAATTGTCTGCTGCCCCTCTTCCTCTGGACGCACGTCCGCCAAGGAGCCGCGTGACATGGGCGTAAAGCACCTTGCCGACACACACGCACACACACACACACACACACACACACACATACACACATACAGAATCTGCTCATCCTATTTTGGAAGCCTGACCTTTAGTGTGCACATTTCTGTCTTGGAACACGTCTGTTTCTGAGAGAGCTTTTCTCGACGTGATGATAAGGTGCCGACTGTAATAACAGAATTTTCAAAGGGTACTTCTGTAAAAAAAGAAAAGAAAAAAAAACACTTCTTTCGCTACAAGGAGCAAAAGAACTAAAAGCAAGACTAATACAGCATTTGTACCACCCAACTATATGTATATTATATATGTATATTTACTATTGTACTCCTCAAGAAGCTGACCATACTGCACTACTACTTCTCAATACTCTGTCACTGACGCATATTAATTCACCAAGGCATGATATGGCACAACCACAGCAGGTTGATTTTCATATTTGTTGTTCCAGAATAACTCTTTGTGTTGTCTGCTGCTGCATTTTGACTTTTTCTCTTCTAAATGCCACTAAAAAGCGGGTAAGACCGAAACATCTTTCCTCTCTGATGTCCTGAATATTTAGAGAATTTAAAAATAATACAGAAATTCTTCCTCTCTTTCTTCCTATTCCTTCTCTTCTATTGCATCTAATTGTTTCTTTAACTTGCTCAACCAGCTAACTTGTTAAAGTTGTGTTGATGCTGAGGCTGTAAGTGCATTCTGATGTAACTCCCTCCTAAAATACTTTTTTTTTTTTTTTTTTTTTTTTTTACTAAAGAAAAAAAAAGAAAACCTTGGCCAGACTTGGAGGCCTGCTTGTGGACCGTGCTGCTCTCTGCTCTGGTGGCCGGACTCCGTGGGCAGCGGACGGTTCAGTTGGGTGGAGGATCTGCGCTGATTGGCAGCTCCCATTTATTTGGAACTGTGTAAGCGGCCATCATGAGGTGCCTGGGCTCTGGTCTGTGGAGCGTTCAGGATGACGAGGCAGCGGCGCTCCGAGCGCAGCCTGGCTGCCAGCCACGTTTCTCAAATTCTAAGACTTTCTCTCCCTCCCTCTTTCTTTTTCTCTCCCTCCCTCTCTCTCTCGCACATACATGCGCATGCACTTGCACACTGGTGACGCTTCACATGGGGGCCCGGATTGCCCCTGCTAATAAAAGAGTATTTTAACAGAAAGTTTTAGGAAGTCTTTGAGTCTCCCCCTCCGGGGAAACAGAATATTGATATTTGGGCTATAATGATGCAATATGTTCAGCGCAGCTTCGTTCTGAGCGCAGCACCATGAAATTGAGCCCCGCACTCCCCCTCCTTTTTTTTGGACACTGGGTAAAGCGAGAACTTTCTACGATGTAATCCGCCCGCAGCTGCATCTCTTGTGTGTGCGTGTGTGCGTGCGTGCGCGTGCTTGGACATTTCTTTTTTCATTATTATTCTGATTTCTCTGACAATGAGAGAGGACCAGCGCTGCCCTCGCTAGTTTGAAGAGGACAATACTGGCTTACTATTGAAGCGCCGTCACTGCACTGAGCCTCCGGACTCCACATGCAGAGTCATTAAGATCCACGGAGGATTCCTCCCAAGCACTTTTGAAAGCATTTTTCGCATTTGGAAAAAAAGTGATACGAGCGATTCGGACTAGCGGGCCGTTCGCAGGGCAAAGGCCAGAGCGGCTGTAGACGTCTCCAGCTGCCTGTAAGCGCGCGGCGGCCAGCGGAGCCGACGGCACAAATGGCCGGCGCGGAGGAAATCACGGCGTTTCATGGGGCGAAGGGAGGGCGGCGGCTGAATGGCCCACGATAAAAGCTGTCACTGAGTCATCAGCCATGTTCGCGAGCATGTGGCTGCAGCAGGCAGCAGGCGGCAGCTGATTGCGCGCATTCACAATTGGCGTCTCGTTTCCTGCACTTTTTATCACGCTAAAAAAAAGTCACGTTTCCGACATTTTTTTATTTATTATTTTTTTTTAAGGATGACGTTTTCAGCTGCAGTTAGATCCTGTTCTAGAGGACATTTCATCAGTGCTTCGAAGGGCAGCAGTTGAAATGGCTACATTTTCATTCCTTTCACTGAACTGTGCTTTTAAAAAAAAAAGAAAGAAATTAAATTGTTTTCCAAAGACATCCAATAAAATACATCGATATAAAATAAAACACAAAAATATTGAAAGTCCAAAAATGACTTAGACTGAAGGCAAACCTAAAATTCATATTTAGGTTTTCATTCTTTATTTCATGCCAATGAAGAAGGTGGCATCAAGTCCGAAACAAGAGACTGATTGAAATGCCAGTTATATTTTGGTTTGGGATGTACGACTAAACAGAAGCCAAAGAGAGAAAACTGTGAAAGAGGAATCCAGCAGCCGCAGAGCCAGCGGCTCCGTCACTCCTTTATCAAACACCTTCACCTTCACCTTCAACCTTCGGGGGGGCGGGGGGGGGGGGGGGGCTGTTTGGAAGTTGCCATGACTTTGTGGTTACAAACTGTGTTTTGTATTGTCTTTACATTAGAAACATCACATTAAATTCTGAAGTTTGTCTTAACGAAGGCTTATTTCTTCCTGGGATTGGTTCGGTTTGGACTGCACTGACTCCACCCTGCCATGCCAAGACTCCACCCAGCACACCTGCCTTCCCACTTTGGATTGTGATTGGCGCGGGTTTCTAGCTCCGCCCTGTCAACTCAGGCCACAGCTTGATTGATGCAGCAGGCAGCAACAGTAAAAGGTTCTTTCATTCCAGGTATGCACTTAACATTTGAGTACTTTGTGTGATCTTTTTTTTATATTTGGTGCCACTCAGTGTTTTTAGTTTTCAGTCTTGCTTCTCTCCTTGCATTTAAAATAAAGGATAAAGTTTAAAAACAAACTTTAATTTGACCACCTCATGTTATGTCCCATTCCCCTAATGAGCCAGGTGGCAGCAGCTGCAGAATGATTAAACAACAATTCTTTCCAAAATATTTTTAGACATTTTAGACAGTGGAGACAAAATGAATGTGTTGTCACTCTATGAAAAGGGGTCCTGGTGGTCAAAAGTGTGAATAGAGGGGGTTTAGCCCGAGGCTGAGAAACGCAGAGCTGATGCGTCATTTGCTTCACACTTTTCCTGTCAAATATTTCAGCTGAATGCATTTAATTTTAATTGGTCCAGTCAATAGCATGTCATTCTGCCTATGATTACTACAGACACCACATGAAAAGCCACGTCTTTAAAAGTATTATCCAAGCTTATGTGCGCGCACACAGCTACTTATAGAGATACATTAAGTATTGAGCGAGTGTTGATTCACTGCGTGCGGATGCTAAATGCCGAACTAAATGTTACAAGTTGTCCTCCTCCTTCGTGGAGTCTAATTTGCTCCTAGCATCTGTGATGGAGCATCTGCTGCCTACCAAGGACACAATTAGGGATCCATCAGTCACGACTCTCTCTTTTAGCTAACTCGCATCGCACTCTGCCAAAATGAAAATATGAAGAGAAAAAAAAAGCTCAGGCAGTGACGAGCTACTGTTGGCCACTTCCCTGGCCAGCAGGCTGTGCTTTGGCTGGACACCGTGGAGTTTGGTCCATCTGAGAATATTTGAGTTATTTATTTTGATACTGTTTTGTTGTGAGAATTTTGGACGCATCAACTGCAGTGTCGTCAATGTGTCAATCATCCAGAGCTCTGGCCAAGAGTCTTTACAGCATTCCCTCATGATAAAAAATCTGTACAACCTTCTTAAGAGCAGCACACCAGTATTTTTTCTTCGAGTGTTGCCAACAACACCAAAACAACAACACATGGCAAAAATAAAAAGGAAACCGGTTGCCTTCAAAGGGCAGAGGTCAAAAATCAGTGAGACAATGTTGCTTGTCTGCATTTTACTCAAAGTAAAAGAGAAAGTAATTTAATAGAAACTATCATCAAAGTCTTAGTTTAATAGCAATATAAAATGAAAATGAATGAAATTAAATTTGAAAAGTAAGTAAATGGAAAAATATATAAAGAAACTATATCAAGGACATAGTGTTCACAGAATACATCCAATGTATATATTTAAATACAAGTATATTATATATCACAATATCTAAAAAATAATGTATAATAGTATATAAATATTTATTCAAAAGAATAACGACAAAAATAACTCAAAATGGTTTTTGGTTAGTTGGTCGGTTGGTCAGTTCATTGGGTGGTTGGAGGTTTTCCATGCTTCAGTGTGACACTTTTAGTTTTACCCACATGTGAATGTTGACTCTGGAAAAGTATTTTCTGTCGAGAGCCCCTGGTGGCGAGGAGGGAGGTCACATCGTTACATCACTTCATTTCTGCTGAAGTTCTTCCTACTCCTCTTGCCATCAGGGAATACAAAGGGCCCATAATGAGCTCTCCAACCCATCCTGGCTCTGTGGAAACAGCTGGTGCACCTGTGGCCATACTCACCTACAATAAATAGTGTGAGGCACTTTATCTTGCATGAATTTATAGCATCACTCTGGGGAGGTGAGGAGGGGCTGCAAAAAAAAGATGAATTTGTTATGACTGAGTATTATAGTATAGCCCCCTTTAAATAAGAATGTCTCCCAGCTGCCACTCTGACTACTTGGGCAATCTGCAGCATGACGAAGTGCAATTATGTGCTGCATAATAGCCGGCGCTAACCCCGGCCCTGTTTAAGATATGAAGGGCAAAGCCAAACCCTGCGAGACACGCTGTGGCTGTGGAGAATTGGAAAGGAGAGTACGTGTGACACATTAACTGAGAAAGGCGGCGACAATAGGCTAATAATGGGAGGTCACGCCTAAGCCTGGTGGCCACGGCTGAGTACGGGCGGCTCGTTCAGAATTCTGGGCGCTGGCTTGTGATGTGGCTTGATTGTGGCTCAAGTTGGCAAAGATCAAAGTCTGTGACCACCTGCACATACTGCACACAAGATGGACAGATAGATAGATGGACAGATAGATAGATAGATAGATAGATAGATAGATAGATAGATAGATAGATAGATAGACTCCCTCAGTCAGAAACAGCATCTCAGTCGACACTGCTAGAGCAGACAATTCTGCAGTTTTTATGGCATATCAAATCCATCACATTAACATTTTTAGTTGTTTTTTTTTTCTGCACCCCCAGCCCTCTTTTCTGTATCTTGTTTTCACACCACTTCAAATTATTTTCATCACTTCTTCTTAAGTGACATTTACAAATGAGGGTAAAATCAGGCAGGCACTGGGTCTCAAATTGGAAAAGGCATCGAGCTGAAGATAATGCCACGGGCTCCATAATATCAAACCAAATTATATCAAATGTCAAATGATGGGAGGTTGTCGCAGTGCTGAAATTTTATGCTCCCGCCCTCTTTAAGGCAGCACTTTTTTTTTTATTATTATTATGAAGCCCTTTATTTAGTCTTGTGAGATAAAAACTTGAAGAAGGAAGACCTAAAATTAGGACTAGCGAGGATAGAAGGTCATTATTTCTTCTCACCACTGTTTTAAGAAATAACTGAGCAGTTTGGCGAGGCAGTTAAACACACCTTGCTGAACACTTTCCCAGGTGCTTCTTTGCCTGCGGGCCAGAGACAATGAAAAGATCTCTCCGGGAAAGACACAATGCTTTTATTTCACCTACTTACTGCACACTGGTGTCATTTGCATGCAGCTCACACTGACTGACACAGTGAGCAACCTCTGCACAACACTGAGTGACATTCAGCAATGTTTTTCTCCAGGATCGTTCACACTGATGCTGATGGCTGTGCTGTGTGTTTATTTATTTTATATTATTTTTATTTTTATTTTTTTGGTGGGCTGGGGTCATCATTCATGACTTGCCCTTGGAAATGGTTGGAAAACGCCAGTTCATTTCGGGGAGAGCGATCAGCCCGGGTCATTGTTTAATGCCAGCGGTCAATTACGGCGGCTGTAATGAGATCAAACTGGCGGCGGCTCCGCTGAAGGGTTACACGAAGCCTTATCTCGGGCAAATTAACACGGCCCGGTTTGATTGTTCAGCCCTCCTCGCCTCACGCGGAGGCTCAGAAGTTCAGTCGGATTTCTGGATTTCTCCCCCGGCGATCCGGAGGTCAGACCCCCGAGCCGTGAAATCGTTTACGCCGGGATTAATTATTCATATTCAATAAAGCTCCTGGATTACAGGCTTGTAAACATGTGCGCCGACGTGTCTTATGTCTAATTAAAGCGCTGACCCCCACGTGCTTTTGATATGTGACTCTGGATGAGGAGAAAATCTCAAACCCCGCCGCACTTCCCGACCTCAGCCCTCGTCTGCCGTTACCTTTGATTCGGAAACCCGTTCACGGCCCAGCGACTCCCACTTTTCTCGTGGGATTATCGACCGGCGCCTCCATTTGTTCTAATCCATCTCGTTGTCATTCAAGGGCCGCCGTCGATCCTATAATTATATTTCTGACTTCCAGGCCGACAGTCCGGACTGACAGATTTGTATCTGAGCTGGGATGAAGCCCAAACAGCGGCTAGCGGAGCTGCGATCGCCTTTACATTTTAATGGCGACAGTTTAGGCTGTTTGCGCTCAAGGAGATCCCCTCCCCTCCCCTCCCCTTGGGGTGGGGGACGGGGGGAGAGGGGGGTGTATCTTCGGGTCCCTGTATTTTCATACACAGCCTGTCACGTTTCCTGGAGTGGCTCCATGTCTTCTCCCGCCAGATGTGCAGCGTGCGAGGCCGTCGAGGAGCCGCCGCGCTGCGATAAGACGAGAGGTTCAAGGCAGCTCGTGTTTTTTTTTTTTTTTTTCTTTTCGGCGCGGCAGCCGTGTGCTTATATGTGACCGGGAGGCAAATGAACAGATGCTTCATTACCCCCCGCCCCCACCCCCCACCCCATGTCTCCGTCTCTCTTTCTGCATTACCCGGATTACAACGACACGTGGATATGGGAATAAAAGGCTTGTGGAAGCCATGAGGGAGGAGACGGACGCGGTGAGTGTGTGTGTGTGTGTGGGGGGGGGGCGGCATTGGGGGGCATGCCCGAGATAGGATGCTGTGGGTAAATAGGAATGTTAATGAATGAATGTAGTACAACTTCACAGATAAACATAGGCTGGAGCACATATTAATAGAACCCCGAGGCGTTTTGGTTGCGTGTCATCGCAGCGCAGACAGTGAATCAGAAACGGCCGTCTTTAACAAGTTAAATGTATAGCCTGCCTCCACTTATTTCCCATTAGAGCTGCGTGGCGGAGCTGCTGTGTGCATTAGGTGTGCAACTAATACTAGGGACTGGAAGAAACGCTGAAGAAACACCAGGTTTCAGGGAAATACAATATTTTCGTTTCTCTAATGTGCCATTTAACACCCCGGAAGTGCGAAAATCTGCCCCTTTACTTCTTTGCCTCGTTCCACCTGTCAGAAAGGGCGATAAAAAAAAGCTTAGTTCTGGGTATCTAAAGTCAGCAGGGTTTGCAACTCCACAGGGAGCTGGATGTTCCCACCGTCCAACCACAGTGAGGGTCCAATGTCACTCTTGGCAAGTGTGTTTTTGCAGGAGCTTGTAAAAATTTCTGAAAAATAAAGGGATTTTTTTTATTTGTTTGGATTTATCACACGAGGCCAGTTCAGTGACCTGAAAAGTGTTGATCTGAAATTAAATGGGAAGAATATCAGACCTTTACAAAGTAACTCCTGCCTGACTAGAAAACAGAGGGAGGAAAAAAAACAAACAAATTGCACTTTAGCTTCAAAGTGTTTTTCGACCATTTCGAATCAACAATCTTTCACCGACAGCTGGTGGGAGGATTTCTGCATCCACCCGCTCTCTCTTTCTGCTTGTCAATAACCCAGAAGGACATCCAGAGGTGCACCGTGACCCGGACACTCATATTTATTTTGGCTCACCTCGTTGATCCTCCGTACCATCCCGCAGAATTTTGCCCTCTGAACCCAAAGACTAATGAGATCTCAATCTCAAAGGAGGAGAATGGGACTCCCGAGAAAACCCGAGGGGCAGGCCGCCAGAACCAGAAGCACTTTTAAAGCTGCCAAACTGAAAACGGGGTCAAAAGGTTGGCGCTACCGGACTTCGAGGAGGCTTTGATGAACACAAGGTGGCGTAAACAAGTTTCGCTGTATGAATGGGGGGAGCATGTGACACCAAGGAAGAACGCACTGATGCGGCGGGAGTGTTTGCCGAGGGAGATTTCAGCGCCGGGTGTTTGTGTCAGCTTTTTTTTTCCCAGAGTGCAGCGCCAGCTCGCTCGCCGTGCCGTTTTGCTTACAGAACCAGAAAAGGCCGGGTCGCCCAGGAGGTCGGAGCGAGGCGCCCATTCCGTGATTGGATCTCGGGCTGCTTTCAATGTCACCCGGAGACTTTAGGAAAGCTCAGCCGTGTCCATCCCTGTTGTGCGGGTGCGTGCGCCGACAACCCCAGGCATTAAAAAGTGAATCAATTTGGGTTGCCGGAGGGACAGCGAATTGAAAACAACATCCATGGAGCTGCGTGCACTCGATCCAAGAGGTCAGTCCGGCTCGGTGCGGTGAAAACCTGAACGCTAGCCACACTTCAGACCATCCCGGCCTCCTCGGAGTGTAACGGATAAATGGAAGAGCCATTTTCACATGAAATGTGTGTTCTTGAAGATAGTAAATAGAGAAGTAATAACCAAACGAGCTTTCCTTGATCATTTTTAAAAGACTTTATGATAAGGTATGTATGTAAAAGATTAATGGAAACCGTTTTAACGAAGGGCATTTTATTTTCTGAGCCGGATTTTGACTGAAACCAATATCGTTTCCATTTTTTCCATTTTCTTCCAATTTTGCAATCATACAAGATTGGAAAAACGTTGAAAACATGCATTTGGCAAAATGAAAGCCTGTAAACATTTAATCAGATTTTTTTTTTTTTTTTCCGGAACACAGCCCATTCATTTGCTATTCCCGTCGCAAAAGTGCGCTTCGACACAACGGCTACAACATAACCTGATTGTTGACAAAATGCAGTAGCTCCCATGATGCATTAATCCCATTAACTAATATGATTAATTAAATTTGTGTTTGGCTGCGTTTTAAAAGTCAATACGGCTCCTGTATTAAAGAGTCTATTCAAACACATTAGAACTCCTCTGGACTGCGGGCTCTCAACAGTCCATTTATCTACAGAGCACACTTCATTTGAGCCAGCGTGAAGATGAGCTATGAGTGGCTCTTTAGGGCTAAACATCCCCACCTTTCATTATTATGACTCTTTTATTTTTTTCGCCCCCCCCACACCACCCACACACACACGCATACACCGCAAGCGACGGCTTTAGAAAAACAACAATGCAAAAATTGAAATTGGGAAGTGTGGCTATTTGCAGGCAGGTTTGCCTATCCTATACAGGGGAAAAGTGCAATTCAATTATGTATTTGTGCATGTACGTAGCCCGCAGGCCCGGGCCTCGCAATCTAAATGGTAATCGCAAGCCTATTCATTTATTCATTTATTTATTTATTTATTTATTTAGTCTTCGCTGCCGATTGGAACAGTGGCGGCGTATTAGTCGCTTATGAGGATGCTGCTGTGCAACATATCTTCATTACCTCACAGGATGCTCAACATAATGATTATGTGTAATCCTGCGGCAAGAACAGCAGCCACTTATTTATTTTTAAACAGTCACTTGCAGATAAACAGTGGCCGTCCAGCTTTTATGGGGTCCTTGTATTAATTCATTTCAAAGGTCCCCACGTTCCAGCCGTCCCCAGGTCTGTATTTCTCAAGCCGGGGACTCCAGGGGAGCGGCCACAAACGATTAATAGATGCAAGAAAAAAGAAAAGAAATGGCGCAGATATCAAGGAGACAGGCGAGTTAAGCCCTTTGTTTGCAGCGTCCTGCTGAAATTGACACTATGTTTGAGCTTGAGTTAAATGCTTGAAGGGAGGAGGGAAACAACATGGTCTCATACCAGGGAGAGGTATCGCTGCGCTTGATGACATCACAAAGGGAGGATTTTTACGGTACATTTTTTTCGAAGCTTGCAAAAATGTGTGAAACACGGACTTTCCCATCAATGCAGGATTATCAATTCAGGATTGACAGTTCAATTCATCACTATTGTACAAAATACTGATGAATTGAACTTTGTAGAATGTGTTTTTTCTAATGTCATTTATTTTTTATTTTTTCCTATCATCCAGGTATTTTTCTCTGCTTTTCCTTCATTTAACTCATTCCACATTTTTTTCTCATCTCATCTCAACTGGTTTGCCTATAAAAAAAAAGAAACAAAAAGAGGGGGGAGAAAACCCACACACTCTTCACAGACTACTCCAAGATGGACAATCGGCTTTAAGTGTTTGTCTGGCCCCAGCTTCACCCTGCCAGGCGGCGCGCGCGCTCAGACGTTGTTTTGATTTGAGCCGCGCTTCTGCTATTGTCCGTATGAGATTGTCTGTGAAGAGGGAAGAAAAACTTGAGCGCTCCCGCCCCGCAGTCTCCACCGGGCCGGAGTAAATTGCTTTCATTTTGGGTCGGCTGCCATTTGTTATAATGTGACAGGGCTACTGATTAGACGAGAGGGAGATCAATAAGGTGCCAAGCTTGTGGCTCCAAAAAGCAGAACGAGGAAATTAAGGGGGAGACTTTCTGCAGCCTGTCGCTGGACGGACTTCATGTCGCTCCTTCGGTCTCGAGGGAAACGCCCGCGTCTGGGTCGGCGCTGGGCTCTTTAATCTCGAGGCTAACCAGGTAGCTGCCGGACTGAGTCTGTTTCTCTGCTTCCCCCGGCAACAACTGGCTCATTATCACGCTCGAGACTTAATTACACGTTAACGCTGAACGTACGTGCAATTTACTCTTAACACACTAACCCGTTACAAGCAAACGTTCCATTTTAATAAGTGTTGGAAAGACTCGTTAAGCACACATTTCTCCTGTTATTTTAGCAGGTGTGAGTGACCGTGTGAGTGGTTGTTTGTGGCTATGCGGTACACCGGCAACTTGTCTAAGAGGCTAACCCCGCCCTTGCTCAATGGCAGCTGGGAAAGGTTCCGGCCCAAACCCTACCCAACCCCTGCTGCGACCCTGAGTGCAGGACAGGCGGTGATAGAAAATGAATAGATAATTGTGATGATAATGATAATTAAGCAACGTCCAGCTGTTAGCCTGCACACGGCTATTCCCTGATCCCATCCCACCAGTCCCGATCTGATGCAGTTACCGACGTTGGGGTCAATACTATCGACGCCTGCATCGATCCACCCACCGCAAGTAAAGAACAATTGAAACGAGTGCACACGCAGCGAGCGCGGCGGGAACACGGTTTGTCTGGGAAGCAGAGCGAGGTGTGCGGAGGCCGTGACGCTCACACGTCAACGAAAAAAATGCAACAAGGACGGACTTTGAAATAAAAGAGAAAATAACAAGCGAAAGATTCCAAATCCAGAAAGTGATTTGATGTGCTTTGGTTTTGTTGCCACTTGCTCAAACACACCATGATTTTTTTAGTGCATGCGGACCCACTTTTGTCCTTCCTCGGCGCAGTCGTCGACGCCGGTCAGCGCCGCTGCCGTTCCTCCCTCTTTTTCCCCCTCTCTTTTCCTTCCTTTTGTTGCCATGGGGACGGATGCTCTTTGACAGTGACACTGATGAGATGAGGCAGGTGTCCTTTTCATGTCCTCGGCACAGTTGTTAAAAAGTCATATTGTGTGTGAAAACCAATCATAAAGACTAACAGGCAGTAATAGCTGTTGTCTCGGCATAATTGTTCATAACTGAGGACGGCCAGGGTGGGTGCCGTGGGGGCCGGGGGGGGCAAACAACAACAAGACGCACAGCGGAGACACATTTACCCTCTCGCCTCTCCGCAGATTGTCCTTATCCACGGAGGCAGATGGAGCAGCGGCTTCCCATTTGCCAGCCAATTAGGATTACCTTTGAAACCGATTTTTTTTTTTTTTTCATAAACTTCTAATATCCTCCTTTAATGACGAAGATACGGCAGGCGGTAATGAACGCCGCGGCCCTCCAGGAAGCAGCAGCCAATCATGTCCCATATCTGTTTATCTATTAATGAGCAGATAAAAGTCTCAGCAGCCGTCGCTCCGTTTGGGCCATTAAGCCCGGAGATGACTGACGCACCTTTGAACAACCGACATCCAACAGGAAAGCGTTTGAGTGCTTTTTGAACTATTTCCAAAATCACTGAACATTTATTCCCATTTTTGTAAAACAAACATAATGGTATAACTGAATAGGTTGGAAACCTTATTATACGTGCCTAGAAAACTATTTAAATTTGCAACAATAAAAAAGACGAGAAGGCTCAACAGCAGCAGGGGAGGGCAAACTTACTGCAGTAACACTATTAACGTAACATTTAACTGTGCAACAGCATCATAAGTGAGATGAAGGGCTGCAGCCTGTCTGCTCTCAGAATACAAAGCATTAAGACTTCCTACATTTGTCCTCTGCTCTTCATGTAGAAAGTGTTTTATATTTGGAAACATCTTTGCGGCATTAATTATTTTATAGACTCAATATCTGAAAACATAATAATATTCTGATGTGATGATTACACCCTTATAACTTTTCACCTTCATACTGCAAGACTTGGAATCAAAAGCACAAACATTCTCGTCTCGGGTTTCTTCTTCTTCAGCTTCTGTGTTTAACTAATTGTGTACTTGTTACCGACCCTTCCTGACCTCTGACCCCTGACGTCAGCGTCAAGGTATTTGCCTCCACGCAGCCGCTGCCCACTGGATATTTGCTGTTTCTCGCACTGCGCTGCTCTCCCCCCCCCACATTCCGATGCTCAGTTTGACCTTCAGCGAGTTGTTGAGGGTGACGTGCCTGAACGCGCTGAGTCGCCGCCATGCGAATGCGATTGGCTGATTAGCTGCGTTTGTGCTGACAAGAAATTGAACACGCTGTAAGATGAACCCCCGTAATCAACCCCTCCCCCGCCCCGTGCGGTTTATCTCAATCACTCGCTGGCGGAGGCAGAAGAGGCTCTTCGTTCCGACGCTGTCAGAAAAGATGGCCACCTCCCAGAAATGTCACTTCTCTGCAGGCTGACCCACTTGTTTGCTCTTGTCGTTGTCGTCGCGCTGTCAAGGGGGGCAAAACGGAAATGACACGTGACCGGTTTAGAGGCTGATTCGGAAGCTTTTTCTCTCTGCCACGGGGCATTAAGCAATGAAAGATCTGATGTGTGAAGGCTCCTGCTGATTCTTTCATCTCCAGTGTGTTAAAATACGTTGGGCGGCCGCGTTATTAGCTCAGAGGGTCGGGGGGGGGGGGGGGGAGGAGGAGAGGAAAGGGCTCTACACGAGCTGTTTGAACAACGAGTGCGTCGTCCTCTCCATATCGCCTCGGTCCACCTCAAGAGCTGCAGGATTGCGGCTGAAAGGTCCTCGGCGCGGCGCAGTCACGTCTCCAGCAAGGTGACTCGTGGCGCGGCGGAGACAAAAGTATTTCTGATGCAGTGTGCAGAAATGGGGGGCTGACACGTGCGCCATCAATGTCGCCACCTCTTGGCTGCGTTCTGCATCCTGAGAGCTGCAAAGGAAGAAAAAAAAAAAAAAAAAGACAGATCCGCAGCTCCAGTCGGGAAAAAGATGCAGATATTTGTCTCGTCTCCTCGGCAGGGCGGGATCGTTTCGCCGAATGTTTTCTTTTTTTTCTTTTTTTCGCCTGAATATTCCGTCGTTTCCCATGCAGCCGCGACGCGGACGGACCTTATCAGCGGCGGCAGAAACACTGGCTGCGAGCTCCAATAATTGATTTTGCGACGAGTGCGGCCGCCCCTTCAAGATGGAGAGGGGGAAGAGAAAAAAAAAAAGATGCCATTAAACATATTTCAGAACTCTAGTGGAGGAAAATCCTCCGCCATCTATTAATCAACACTGTAAAACAAAGCCTTCCCCGGCTCTGGATTGACTGGATTGCCTAAAATGCCTAAATCGTCCGGGTCCTCACAATAAGCAAAATTGTTCGAGTAATTAAAAAAGAAAAAATGCCAAATGTGTTTTGTTGTGTTTGGGATTTTTTTTTTTTTTTTTTTTTTTCGTTTTTCATGTACTGCAAGGGAGAAATCTGAACGAACAAGGACTGTTCCAGTGAGATAAGGTGTAGAGACTCTTTGGCAGTCTTATCAGTATCCTCTGCAGTCTTAGCACTGCCACAGCTCCACTGGGAATTGACAATAACAACCTTTTTTTTTCTTTTCCCCCTTTCCTACCACACCCAACAGATGGGATTTGTGGGGATCTTGAAGTATGAAAGCCATTGCCAAGTTGCCAGCGTTTAACGCTATCTTTCCTCATTTAGCCGGGGGGACGGGGGGGGGGGGTTCAGACATTTATTCCACACTTCCTGTTGGTGTTGACGCCCTGGATTTCGACAGACGGGTCGTGAACGGATGATGTGGCGTAGTCTGGCAAAGGTTCGGGAAAACACCCAGAGGTTTTCTGCCCCGGCTTCTCCTGCGCTCGGGTCGGAGGGTTCCTGCGGACAATCCCGGCTGTCTCAGGGTGGAGGCGGGGTTACACCCTGGACAAGTCACCAGTTTATCGACGGGTCTCACAGGGAGAATCACCACGTCTCCACTGAATCGCATCGCTCTGTTTTTGCTGGGTATGGCACGCGATTTAAAGACGTGTCCGACGTGCTCCAAGTAGAACCTGCTGTGCTGTACCCAAGGGGTGTACCTATTCACACTGCAAACAACTGATGGGTCAAGAGTCGTGGAAAAAAAGCACGCAAACGCAACGCAAAACCTTTTAGAAGTGAACTGCGGCGTAGCAAAAAGACGGCACGCAAAGGATTGTTGCACCTTTTGCGTTCAGTTGGTGTTGGTGTTGGTGTTGGTGTGCGACACCGTGTTGCGCTGCTATCATGCCATGTGTTTACAAGGCTAAACAAGGATTCGCACATTGACAGAAAGTTGTGACTTGTGAATGTGGGAGGAAGCCGGAGAACCTGGAGAGAAGCCACACAGACACATTGGAGGACATGCAAACTCCACACAGGGGAGTCAAACCCACAACCCCGTCCCCTTTGAGCAAAACAGTAGCGTGAAACAGGGGAAAAGAAAAAAAAAAAACAGCTGAAGACCTATGAAGAACTGTTATTGAAATAACTGAATGGAGATATGATGCTGTTCCACGGCGCTTTTGCATAATCGATCCATACTCGGAGCCGCGCTGAGCGCCGCCCTGAACTTTCTGGATGTGAGTGCAAGTGAAACACAATGTGCGCAACACCTCCTGAGCACAAGAGGCAGTTTGTGCCGTTTTTCGCTGGAGCTTTGCGTAGGCAGGTCGCACGTCTTCCCGGTTCAAAGTCAGATTGTTCGCAGCAGGGAGCGACGGTGCGCGCAGCCAGGATCTTCACTCGCTCACTCAGTCAATAAAATCTGGGATTTTGTGTTTCCTTCTACGCTCTTTTCAAATTCGACGTTTCACGTTCGCTTTGGATGTAAACAATATGACAGTCATAAGATGGGCTTAATATATTAAAAATGAAGATGTGTAAATTGGAACCCTGTTAGCCACAGACATTATGATGAAGTTTCATTCCCAGCCGCGGTGACTCAGACTTCCCTCTCGCTCCACTTGCACTCTTCCTTCTCCTCCTCTGCGGGACGTCGTGGCTGCAGAGAGGTGACTAATGCATCCAGGTGGGTCACATCTATCGGCCGACTGTGCGATGAGCGCAACAGGATAATAAAAAATAAAAAAAAGAAATAAATAGATAAAAATTGGAGAGCGGAAACAGATTAAGCGCCGCATCCCTCCCGCAGTGACAGTGATGCAGTGACCTTGACCAGACTCGGAGACGAGCTTACCTTCGGGTATTTCCGCCTTAGCTCGCGCCGAGCTCATTCAGCTTAAGCCCCTCTTGCCGTCTGCCAGTTTTTATGAGTTTGGTGTTGAAAATCAATTCAACTTGTAGTCATTATAGTGAAGAATATAGCGAGGAGAGCGACAGAGGGACACAACCAGCGTCCACGCTGGCAGTTCTAGCCGGTTGATACCGTACATGCTGCTGACCTGCTGACTGACCAAGTGCCATTTTCCTGTGAGCACAATTGGCTGTGGAAAAACAACAACAACAACAACAACAACAACAACAACAACAACAACAGCAACAAAAAAGGCATAAGAATAAGGATAGGCACAGGAGTGAAATGAGGCATTGAAATGCTTCTCTGGCGCCGCACAGACGAGCCGCCGCCGCGGCAGAAGCGCGGGGCTGCTCACGGCGAGCTGCTACAAATAGCTGTGCAGTGCCATCTAGAGGTGCCCTGAGGCGACGGCGGTGGAGGCGAGAGCAAGGTTTTTAAAAAAAGAAGAAAAAAAGAAATGCACAGCCAACAGCGGGGAGTCCTGTGCAGGTGTCAGCCACATTCCTGCAGGTTTGCAGGTCGCGGGGAATCAGATGTTGAGAGGGAGATATATCGGCCTCGGGGGTCGAGCACCGGGCTGAGATCCTCTCCAGGTGACAGGGGAGTCACCGCGATCGCTGATTCCGTCTCCGCTGTGAAAACTAATCCCTTCTTCATCCTATTTTTATGTGTGTGAGTGTGAGTGTAGAAATAGCATGATGCAACCAAAAGTGGGGCAAAATGGTCTTTACCGGGGCAAACGGCCTGTTGGGAAGCGAAGGCAGCAAAACCACAGAGGGGAAATGTGCCAAGGTCGCGCAGCTGTCAGAAATATCAAATATGAAAAGGCTGCGTTTTGTCCTGTTCTGTTTCAGTCAACTGTCCCTGATGGCAGCTCCACGCCTCTCACACTGCAGGTCGGTCAGCCGCCGCCAGTTTTCCCGCCCAGCCAGCACACGTTCATGTTCTTCAGGACACCCTTGACACCAAAGTCAGATGATGATTTTTTTTTTTCTCTCTCTTTCTCGCTCTCTTTCTCCCTCCTCAGCGCTATCTCGAGGTTGAAACTTCCCGACTCTGCTGACCAGAAATACCGGCACGCCGTGGGCGCAGAGAGGTGAGAGGAAACGCAGCTGACGTCAGGGTCATAAAAACGCAGCGCCACTGAATAATAGGCTTCGTTTGTCGGGAAATGAACGTGTCAAGCGCATAAACAGAGAGTAGAATGGATAGTTATTTGTGTCGAGGGGGCCTTACGGTCTTAAATGATAATTTGTCGCCGCTGTGACGGCGGTATTTTGCAGAGGTAATTGTTTCCCATTGCCGTGAAATGAGTTTAGTTGCACGTGGGAAGCACAGACAACAACTGAAAAAGGTGAGATTATTATACCTGCGGGGACGGAAGGTTTCTTAGTGTGACCTTAAACAGGTCTGGCAACTCTGCTGTAAAAGGAGGTTTTGCAGAATCGGGGGAGTGGAGTGTTGAATCTGTAATCTCTACAGCCTTTTTTGTTTCTGAAAATAAGAATTTACAGTCAATAAAAAAGTACATTTTGTGAATGCCAGTCTAAGAGTCGGTTCAGTTTTAGTGTCGAAGTCGAGCGGCTGAGGATGGAGGCTATTTTGAAGACCGCAATGAAAAATAAAACGGGGTTGAAAAGTCCAGAGATGCCCTCAGCCTGAGTTAATTGCCAACACCTAAAGCAAATATACATAACCTCCATTTTCCTTTTTCTTTTCCTTTTTTTTTTGCCCACCGCTGATTGCGGAGCTCCAGGAGCTCTTGCCCTCATTTTTAACACAATTGTTCCTCCGGGGCTCCTCGTGACTTTTGCCAATGTCACAGTTAAGATATTCCAGAATCCACACCTCTGTCATTAGTCATGCATATTAATGTGAGTTTGAGGCTTTATGGTTTATTTGTTTACGATGGTTGGAATTAGTCTGAAATCTAACTAGTGTCCGTGATGGATAACAAGAAGTGATTTAAAAGAAAGAAAAAAAAAAAAAAGCTGCAAGAGTCTGTACATGTTGTCTT
Source organism: Nelusetta ayraudi (assembly GCF_046127955.1). Lineage (NCBI taxonomy): Eukaryota > Metazoa > Chordata > Actinopteri > Tetraodontiformes > Monacanthidae > Nelusetta > Nelusetta ayraudi. Next base: position 526,434 of record NW_027466181.1, on the reverse strand, counting down.
TTCCCGCACCTGACAGCTGATCCAATGCCAGAAACAGGAAGTGACCGACCCTCTTATGTCCGTGCACACGTCAGTGGACGCTGCTGCAGCTCTGGGCAGCCTGGACAGATGACCTGGATGTCGAGTCCTCTCTCCACCGAGCATGCGTGACTTTAGATATTTCACCGTTCGACGTGTTACATCGGCGTGCAGGTACGCTCATAACTCTTGCACTTCATAATCCGTCCCAGTGTGTTTGGTGCTAACGTCCCATCCAGAATTCCAGGTTAGTGACTCGATACGAGCAAAGGCAAGAGAAACTGCAAACGTACCCGTTAGATATTTCTCACGTATGTTCCCCTGAAAAGCTTCCAAAAATAGTTCAGGGTTTTAATGAACAGTCTGGTCGCCAGACCATCACACCTTATTTCATGCAAAGAGGTTTCTGCGTTGATTTGGCCAATCGATCCAGATGCAGGTGTTTCATCTGAGACGTTATTGGAGTATATCTGTGGCTCGCTGTGGCCGATGCCTCCAGGAAATAGCCTTGTTCTCACTCTGTAATGTCACTCTGTCAGCGTGCATGCAGCGCATTGATCCGCCGTGCACGTCCCTCATGCTAAAACTTTATCTGGTTAAAAAAAAAAAAAAAACAGGGTCCAGTGCTCGCAGCTGCTCCGTGTCTGCAGCCAGAAAAATGTGAATGTAAAAAAAATAATAAAACAGACAGGTAATATATTTTATTGAGATGTTCTTGTCTGTAATATGCTCAACAGCTCTCGCCAACACACATTAATCCAATTTGGTCAGATGAAACAAAGTCTGAGTGTGGAATCCCCACACAGGCATGTTTCACTCACAGATTGGCAGAGCCGGCCTGAGTTCCCGTGCAGGGCGCCGGCACGGAGGACATCATCAACATCATCGCTGTGTTGGGATTGATTTGTTTTTGTCAATACGTGAGAAGGAGAGAACCGTCTCCTTGACATGCCAGATGTTTCCTCTGGAGCTTCTCCTGCCGCCCCGGGCTGCAAAACAAAGACGGAAGATTTCATTGCATCATAACGTGGTGTGCGCCTCCTCCTCGGCATACCAACTGGCTCCCGCTGAATAACCTCATCGCATAATTTTTTTTTTCCTTTTCTTTCGTTCTTAGAGGACACTTGTCAAGGCTGATTGACAGGAAATAAATTTAGTCGTCACGCTCAGATTTTCCCGCTGCAGAGCAAGACGGGACACCGTGGAAACTCAAGCTGCACTTCAAACACATATTTCCTTACACCATTCTTGAAGGAGGTGTTAAAGAGAATTTAAATGTTAATATTAGTACTATCAACATTTAAAAAAGTTACATCATTCAGCTGTTGCTGCTGCTGCTGCTGATCGATGGAGATGGATCTCCAAACGACAGTACATTCTCAATGAATTCCCACCAGATAGCCAATCATCTTTAACAAATGAAGAGATGGAAGCTACCATAACTGACTGCTCCGAAGCCACAGAAGAAGAGCAGGAAGAGGCTGTTAGTTGTAAAGAATGGCTGCTGCTCAAGAGCCCTGTTAAGGCTGTTGGTCAATCACTGCTGAGCCTACACCTTATTTAACACACTGGGAAATTAGCATGGACGTATTATAAGAACTGGATACCAGACTGCCAATATGGCGGCGTGCCGATTTTTTCCCAGTGGCCACTTGAGGTACTACAACAAAAAATCCCATGGGCCCAAAAAGCATTTTCCCCATAGACCCCAATACAAAACTAAACGCCTTTAAAACAGCTGATAGGACGACTGTGACCTGATTCATAGAAAAGCTTTCTGTTGTAGATTTTTCAGTTATGGTCTTTCAGTTGTTTAAAAAAAAAAAAAAAAGATAAAGGCCAGAAAATCCCCAGAAAAGATTTTTTTTTCCCCACCGTGACATCACGATGTCGTACGTGCTGCTGTGTCTCAGCTCATTCTGATTGGCTGCGTTCTGACTTGTCTGTGAGTGACGTTCTCCAGAATCGTTCTGATTGGCCAAATAGATCATGTGAGTTACAGAGGCATGATGGGACATGCTCTATGAGCCCATTAATGCGGAAGTCAAAAACTTTTTTGGGCGTATGCGCTGGGTGAGCAACTTCATTGAAATGAATGGGTCGCCATTGTGGACTCTGGGGGTCTGGAAATGAGTCCGCCCTCAAACTGGGCCTGCATGTGGCAGAATGCAGGTTCCCCAGTTCATTTTCTGTTGAATGCACTTCAACGGCGAGTCCATGTTGCACTGCAGTAATGCCAACGCAGCAAACAACACAACTCAACGTCACTCGAGCTTTTCTCTTGTCGTAGTGCAACGTGAACGACAGGCGGCACCTGCCGCCTAAATTTCAACCTGCGCACCTGCGACCCGGAGCCGCTGATCACATCAGATAATCAAGGTACTTGCGCTCCAGGCGGGGAAACTTGTGGGAGGCACATCATGACTTTTCTCTCGGCAGCTTCCTCTTTATAAATATAGCATCAATAGGGAGCGTGTCTGGCGCTTCGGCGGAGAAGAATGAAGCAACTCCACCGGAGGCTCCGGTGATCAGAGATGAATGGGGTGTCATTCAGCGGCTGAGCAGGGCGGGAGGGGTTGAATGCGGCACCAGGTGCCGCGGCTGCCGCTAAAGGTCGCTCCTCTCAGCCGCAATCAATTTCTCAAGCTTAACCCGTCTTTTGGCTCGCCTTCGGTGAAAGAGCTTTTCAGGAGTCGCAGCGCTGGTCGTAGAAAAATGTTGACCTGTCTCGGGGGAGATACGGCAAAAGAAAAAAAATATGGGAAAAAAATATGTAGCTCAGTAAATATCAAACCTGCATTTTGCCAGAAATGAAATCTCCTGCGCTGTGTTGCCAGGTGGGACTTTTGGTTGTTCTTTATTTGTGAATCCAGTTAAAATATAGATGCACTTGACACACTTGCAGGTGTACCTTAGTTGAATGAAGCAGCAGCAGCAGCAGCAGCAGCAGCAGCAGCAGCAGCAGCAGGAGATTCGAAAAACTTTCTGAGGCCTAAGTGTTTTCATGGAAAAGTGACAACAACAGGGGAAAAAAAGCAGAAAAACGGATCAGAGTCTCGCCAGCTCGTTTCAGAGGAAAGCTGCTGGAGTCTGACGAAGGTTCTCCTGAGAGGATTAATGTTTGGCTGTACACAGGTGGAGCCATCAATCCAGCGCCTGTTTGCACGCTTGCCAGATGTTAACCACCCTCATCCTTTTTTCTCGCTCTTCTTTTTTCTTTTTTCTTTTTTTTTTTTTGTTGATTTTCTGCCGTCTTCATGTGTTGATCCATCAGATAATTTTCCTCCTATTACAGTTGGAAGGTGTAGTTTTTAGTCTTTCGCTTATGTTAGTGCTCTATGTACTTCGCAACAGACCTCCATTGAGCAAGCAGGGACATTGAAGCAGGTGATGAAGTACTCGATATCGCTGCCAGAGGACTATTGTACATCACTGTTTAGACTTACATGTTTGCATGCTATGTTGTTGTTAGCGTCGTCAAGAAATGAACAGTTTACTGCAGAGGCAGGGCAGGTCCTCATTTCTAAGAAAGACGGGTAAAACAGTGGGAAAATAAATTCAGCTTTATTGGGAAATTTTTATTACTGGGTGTCATTCTTTCAATTCCCTCTTTAATCAACAGTCCTTAGCATTCACAGTCATGGAGAAAAGACATTAAGGGGTCATCCAGCAGTGGACATGTGCTTCCCCCCAGAGGACATCCAGAATGAGCAAATCATGCGTTTTACAAGTCACGTCTCTCTCTCTCTTTTATTTTTTTGAAGCGGCTCCACTTTGGCTGGAAACAGTAACGCTGAACTTTTGCTTGTAAAGTCATGGCGGCGTCAGAGATCAGGTCAAGTCGAAGCCACGCACGCGGGTAGAAAACACAGGACATGACAAGCCAGGTCCAGCACAGGTCACCAAGACGCTGCGGCGCCCGACAAGAGGGCACGGGGGAGGTGGGGAGAGGGTGAGAGATTGGAGGGGACAGCGTGCAGGAGGGATGTTACAAGACAGGACTGGGACACAGCAGGCCAGTGTGGATGTTCCCTTTTTTTATTTTTTGTTATTGCTGACTCGGGAGGCTGTCAGCGGGAGCTGCTGCAGCACCAGCGTTGAGTTTAATTGTGTCTCTTTGTCTCTTTGCATCCAGGAAGAGGGACTCCAGAAGGTTGCATTTGATTTTTTACTATAATTCTGAAATTAAATCACATTTCTGTCGCTTTATTAGTTATGCTATGAGTGGCTAACATACTTAAAAAGTAGATATATTCTTTCGATGACTCGCTGTCTCTGGTATTCTATCATCATCATCATGATCATCATCATCATCATCATCGTCGTCGCCGTCGTCATCACCGTCGCCATCATTATTATTTTGGGGGACAACTCTGCTCCCGCCTGGGCATAATTTAATTACAGCGGACCTTGGCGCGCCCAAGCAGCGCCCATGCAGAGCGGCGCGGAATACCAGCCGGGAACATCCTGTCTGAGGCGACGGGAACATCAGACGCGACAGATGGCTCATAAATCATGGAGGTGCGTGCTCGCCGTCGACGGGAGGCCTTCCTCCAGAGAAAGAGAGAGAGAGAGCAGCATGAGCAGGTGGGCAGAGGGAGCAGCAGCCTCCTCCCCACCCCTCCGACATGACTCCTGGATGCAGTGAGAGAGCCAGCTGGGCGATGTCGCAGGCGGGGTTTGGAGGGAAGAGCCCAGAGAGAGAGGCCCGTCGAGGTGGCATGGTTTCCTCGTTGTTCTGTTTGGTTTTTTTGCTGTGAGTTTCTGTTTTGTTTTGGCTGCGTCTAAAATCAGGTCGGACCAGGCGAGAGCTGAGCTGGAACTGGAGGTTTTCAGCTCTCATCTACGAAGTCGGCGAATCCAAAACTTTGCCGCTCCAGACTCCATGAGTTATTTGGGACTGAGCCCAGCGTTGACAGCAGCTCTGGAACAGAGCAGGCCTATCGCAGGGTGAAAGACCCATTTGTGTTTCATATTTATATCGTTTATTTTTGTTCTTGTTCATCCGCCACTTCCAGCTCCATTTTGATCCTCTTAACATACTCCACATCTCACCTAATTTTTTCACACAGGTCAGAACTGGAGAAAGAAATAACCTCTTGAATAACTGTATGAATCTGCTCAATAGCGCGCAAAACAAAAACAGTAACAAGGCCATTGTGCCCCTAAAGGAAGGTCGTAGAGACGAGGGACAAAAACCCACGTTTGATCAATCAAGACCAAATTTTCATAAATGCTGACCTGTTTTCACTCGTTAATCTCAGGTTTCAGGGGGCATCGGCAGGTGTCGGGGGGGCATTGGCCGATGTCGGGTAGCGTCGGCAGGTGTCAGAGGTCATCGATGCGCAGTGGATACAGCAGTTCAGTCCCGTTAACGCTGCTTGCAGCTTCAATTTGTGTTTAATCTCCTGTTTGCTCATTACAGCTGAACAGTGACAATATGATGAACTTTGACTCTGGCCCAAGTTTACTCCGTTAATCACCGTCATTTTGTCTTTCATTCCTTTCAGAGCTTTAAAAAAGTGGCTGTTTTCCAACTGGAAGTGATGGTTTTCATCTGGTGTGTGTGTGTGTGTGTGTGTGTGTGTGTGTGTGTCAATCACACTTGAGTCGGCGAGTCACAGCAGAGCATCTGCAGAATCGCCCACCGCGTCTTGATTGATTTGTTTACGCTGAGAAAGTGACAAAATCCTGTAGAATGTACTTCCAGCTGGCCAGCTCTCTCAGACATATTCAAGTGCAACTGGACTCCATTTTTACTCTGGCTCTGCCGGGCTATGGCGGATCTCGGCTATAATTAGGAGAGGAAGAAAAACTTTGCGCAGTGCTTCCTCACGTCTTCAGATTCGGCTTTCGCGCTGCATCTGCCTTTGTTTCTGACAGATTCATTCACTTCTCATCTCTCGCCAATTAATTAAGGCACGGCGCATTAATTGATCCTGATACGCCATTCATGCAGAAAAACTCATTTCCTTTCAGACCGCTAAGCGCCTTGGCTTTTTCATTGCGCTTTGCTTAGTGTTCACTCGCACCGAAACCTGCTGCTTCTGTCAGCGGGCCGAGGCGGGTGACAGTCGACCGTGTTTGTTCACGACGTGTTTGTCCTTAAACACTGCAGACGACCCGCAGCCTCCTCCCCTCGACCAAGACGTCTGTTCGCTGAATAAGTCCGATTAACTTTATCTCGCCGCGCCGGCTAATTTAAACTGTCATGAAAAACAAGCAAAGCGTGGCTAACTTCAATTATTAAATGAAGACAAACGGGGCAGAAGCAACAAACCGCAGTCGCCGCAGCAATAGCAATTAAAACTTTGAATAAATCTTTCTGATGGTTTGAGGACATCCGTGCAGGTCACCCGCTTGTTGTCAGATGTTTTTGGAAAAAAAATACCAATATGAGTAGCTGAGCCTCAAGGATGTGACACAGACATGTCAAATATTTTGATTGCATTAAAATGCCTTTAATTAGAGAAGTGAAACGTTTTTGTGAATCCGAAAGCATAGATAACTTTGCCTGGGTGTCCAGTAGGCCTGGGGGCAGACATCATGTTCAGACATTTGTGTTTTCGGAGGCACAAGATAATAGTGTTTGTTAGATTAGACAAACTTTTGTTTTGCTTGTTTAGACAATACATTTTGCAGTGAGTTGGGGGGAAATGCGCTTTAAATGTGCAGGGCAGTCCAAAAAGCATATGCAGTTTTTGTTTTTGCTTGGATACGGAACTCTCATTTGTTGCCAGTGGATAAGAGAGGAAAGCTGGTGTGCCAGATGGAACATTTCCTGCAGCCTGTGTGCTTATTTGGTTTATCCATCTGGGAAAAAGCCACAGAAAACGTTTCGTAAAGGCGAGGTCAAACTTAAAATATTACAGGATCAATCATTTGTCTATTACATTTAAGCAAACAATCCTATATTTTAGGCAAATTGTGACAGTTTGAGCCACCTCTTAGTGCAAGTGGCAGCGTTAGCTGGCCCTCCCTCTGCCCATTCTCCTGAAAAACTGCAGCACTGATTCAAACTCTTGTTGAGCCCAAATGTGAGTTACGCCCAGAATATACTCCTCACCTAGAAAAATCCTGCAGCGTCATTTTTGTTCTTCCTTTAATGATAAAACCCCTCTGCACCATCAGCATTGCAAAAAAAAAAAAAAAAAAGAAAAATGCTAATCACTTTAGCATTAGCAAGGCTTGAAATCACTTCCTGCTTTTCCTTTTTTGCCTTTTTTTCTTTATCTTCCTTCCTTCTTCTGCCAAGCATATCAGCCTTAAAAAAAATATTTGATGAAATGACTATAGATTATCTTCCTCCATGCCACGCACGCTCCACATAAGCCTAATAATGACAGTCGCTGAGGCGATGATTGAGCACCGGAATGGCTGGTGAGGTCAGCTGGAGTGAAGGAGAATTGAAAAATAATTTTGTGATGATTTCAATTAGTGACATGGGGAGGACAAGAAAAGACTTTTGACAGCCGGATATGTGCCTGGACAAACAGACTGACGGATGAATTGATAAATAATACACTAGCCGACTTGATGAGACATCGATTCCCCCTCAGATCAATGCCTCTCATGCCTACCTTGATGTGAAGGCACAGGTGCAGCCATCCTCAATCAAAGCACATCGGCAGGAGTCTCGCGGGAGCTCCCCGCTCTCCGCTTTCGCGCAGAGACGAAGCTGAAATATTCAGCATTAAGTCCACCTGAAGCCAATGTCACCGCTTCCCCCTCCAGTTCTCCAGCTGGCTGGCAGCGAGCGTGCATACGCGCACGCACCAGCGCTCCCGTTTGCATATTAATGCCTGTGTGTGCTCAACATCCTTCCATCACCAGCTCCGATGGAATCTCTGCAGACGCGGCGAGCCACAGTTGTTTGAATTGGTGGAGTTTGTTATTCACTTGTTAATGAAACACAAGTGCCGCGCGACGTCTTGAAGCGATGCGGCGCGCCGTCGCACTCAGCCCGTAACCCAGAAAATGAACATCAGAAACCTGGGAAGTCTCTAATGACGGCGCGTGACTGGAAAACACACGCAGGGCTGAACTGGCGCTGCAGCGAAGGAATAGCGAGCGATGTTTGGCCCTGATTTTTCTGAACCAGGATTTTCTTAACATATGCTAGCTCCGTGACTGGAGGCAGTTATTTGTGGTCCTTTTTTTTTCCAATAACTGGTGCATTCATTTGTATGTGGAAATAGATTCTGATGTCTGGTGAACAAACGTCATAAGCTAGTTACGGCAAAAAGAGATGCGAGTGAGCAAACATTCAAACCGGCACCATGCAATATTAAATAGCCACATCTGTATGCTAGCAGTTGGTAGGATATTTCGCTGCTTTTTAGGTTGTTTGTGTGTCTGTTTCTGTCTTTTACAACCAACAGCAAAATCCAACCGTTCCCTCTGAAGTGATGCAAGGAGTGCCAAGAGAGCTCCGGCACCTACTAGTGGTATGGAATTGCAAATGCATAACAATCGGTATTTAGTGAACTGATAGATATTTTTACTTCCAGCGTTCCTGTCACTTCCTCTGATATCACTCATAATTAGCATGTACATTACATAAGGCTCTATTGCCTAGCAGGCAAGCTACCAAAAAATGATGTGGACTCTTAGCACATATTGCCAACCAGTTACGTTTCTTTTTTTTTTCACTTTTATGGATGTCCTTTGTGATGAAGCTGCAACTTAGGCACTAAACAGCAATGCTCAGCAATCATACATCCTTGCTCGTGTACAAGTGAAGTGCACCCATAAAAGTGCAGCTGTCATTTTTGCAGGATTTTTTGCGATAACAAAAAGAGGACGATCAGCCCAGAAATGATGTCACGTAAACAAAAAGGTACGAAATATCTCAGCACTTGAAGGAGAGGAATCGGTCTACTGTTTTTTTGAGTTTTTTTTCTTGTTGTTCGTCAAAGTTCATTTCCCCTCTCTGTGTTGCCGAAGCGACAACAGACTCTGCTGTGCCAGCAGGTCTGGATGCAGGCAGAGGGCCAGTTGGGCGCACAGACACCATGAACAGGAGGGAATGAGCCAAGACATCATTGAGCGACACCCACCCACCCACCCACGCCATCCCATAATGACACAACATATGGAGTACAAGTGAAAAAGAAAATGATTAAAAAAAAAAATCCCTCCACTCGCGACCATATCGGCGGCTTATTGCCATGGAGTTCCGCTCTACGAAAAGTTCAAGAAAAAAATAAAACATGCACCCAGAGCTGCTATAGTGAGCCGACGATTTGAATATCTATTTTGGTAACAACAGCACCGACCTCGCTCGGCATCCTCAGAAGACGCTCTCAACTGGATCTCGCTGAGGGTCCCGGTGTTGAAAATATCCCTGCCTGAACCAAGACATGAATCGGTGAAACCTTGTTAGGCGATGAGGTTTTCCCCCTGAAGACGGCGCCGCCATACATGAACAAGACTTTCCCACCATGAACAGAGACAGATAGAGAAAGAGCGCGCGCGAGAGAGAGAGAGAGAGAGAGAGAGAGAGAGAGAGAGAGAGAGAGCAACGCTGCTGAAGAATTTGGAAAGAGCGGAAGCGTAAGCGTCGAATTCTGGAACGCCGCTTCCTGCTCGTGCAATCGATGCTGCTGATGTGTCGGCTCTCCGCCGCCGCTGTCCGTCCAGCTCCTATTGAAGAGGCCAATTACTGCGCGGACTACCTCCCGTGCCGTCATTGAAAGGAACGCTTTGGCGTCTGGAGGCCCCCTTTTCCCTCCGGTGGAGACAATGGAGCGGCGCTTGACCTTGAGCTTCTTTTCCCCGTCCACACTTCGCATCTGTGTAAGAAGAGCTCGACTGACAAAAGCAAAGTCGAAAGAGAGGCAAAAAGAAGAGATACTTTCTTTCTTTTTTTTTTCCCCCAGTAAAGAATTAACCTTACACATAATGGAATCTTTAGGCGAACCTCATGCACCCATTTGGGAAAGAGTCCATCAGAAGTGTTTGGAAGGTGACTGGGATCTTTCACTAAAGTCAACACCTCAGGGGCTCCGTTCAATTATTGCAGCAAATAGTCACGCCCTCCTCTTGTTATTATGCCGCTTAGTGCGACTCCATTACGCAACAGTCCGAGAGCGTTTACACCCACGCCGGCAGCCTGGCAGTGAAAACTTTAAAATGCATGCGGACAGCAGGGCGCTTCGATTGTAGTTGGTAAATCATAGCAAAGTTAGGAAACCCAACCCTGAGCTGGTGATCTGTTTTATCTGTTTTATCTCGCCCTTAGTTCACTGTAAGCTGGTTGTGAATATAAAGGGAAAAAAAAACGTTGTCAATGTGATTTTGTAATAGATGAGCAAAAGAGCAGCTCATGCAAACAAACATCAATGTGTATGTCGAAAGCCACCACAGGTGCTTTTTAACTTGGGGGTTAAAATCTCCAGACCTGAAAGCTCTTCAGTCTCGCCGCAATGCCCATGCCAATCATTTTAACTCCTTCACCTAAACCACACAAATGATTTCTTGGTCTGAGCCGTTCACATTTGCAGTCTGAACTGAAGATGCAAGTCAATTCCCAGCGTGTTTGTTTCTTTACTGCCGTTCATCTCCCTCCAGTTTGCTGGTGATCATCATAAATTTGAGGAGGAAGGCTTTGTTTGCAAAAAAAATAATAATAACAAAAAAATAACAATAAACAGTAGAGCAGACGCCGCTGTTGATTCATCATTATTCTGTTCTCTTTCTTGAGCCGTTCTCATGCTGCTCCCCTGACGCACCGCGGCTAATTAAGGCGGGATGGCAGGCTGAGTTAGGGGAGATGTCTGGGACGGCTACATGCAGGCTAACAATCAGGAGGCTCCGCCGAGGTCTGACAGGTGACTGCATCCCCGGCACGAGCCGCCGCCATGTGCACGCCGGGGCCGGCCGACAAAGGCCGTTTGTTTCGGATACGACTTGCACTACTTGCTGACTGCATCCTTTTTTTTTTCTTTTTTTTCTTCCCCTTCCTCCACCCTAATTGGGATAGAATTTACAAAAGCCATCCCGACGGTGTCATTGTTAATTATATTCCGGGCACTGCAGCATCTTGTTGTCAATTTTTTTCTCTCTCTCCCTCTCTCCCTCTCCCTATCTCTCTCTCTCTTCCTTTTTTTGTGTGTGTTGTGGAACTCCCGGAGAGAGGGACAGATTGCGAGGAACAGTCCGTTGTTGAGCTAGTTAGAGGATGAGACGGCAGGCTCCGACAAAGACGGAATTAATTGTTGTCTGAAATCGCAGGCTCAGCACGTCTTGATGTGGGCGAGCCTCGGCGCCCAAATATGTACGAGGAGGCGACGAGTTGAGGGGCTTTCTAATTTGGACGTGTGGAAGAAACAAATCGTCTGCTTCCTCTCGCACACAATCAGTCTCTGTCTCATTTCTGTCTACTGTAAGTGTGGATGTGATTTTACTGAATTTTACTCTCGCTGTTTTTTACTCTTGCTCTTTGTCTGCGTGCGTCTCCTGCTTCTCTTCCCTTCCTTTCTCGCTGCCTTCTTGGCCCAATTTGACGCCTGACTTTTTTTTTCTTTTTTTAAGGCAAACCAGGGCATATGAGAGATTTTAGTATCGAAGTCGAAAGGCAGAATGAAGAAACAGGAGTGAGAGAGTGGAGAGAGAAAAGGAGTCAGAAAGGAGTCAGGAGCCGCTTCCAGGTGCTTAATTGTTCCTGGCGTAGCATCGCTCAGGAAGGTTTCCAGCTGTGATTGGAGAACTTCAGGTTGCTGCTATCTTGCCAACACTGTCGGACTGAATCACTGTCCTGCAGACGTTTGCCGAATGATTTTCCTCAGATATTATAGCGACTGCACATGATGTGTTTGTCTTCCAGTCCTGCCACCGGGGGGGGTAAAACATGATGCAGAGAGACGGGTTGGTTGATGTCATATCAACAGCAGCAAAACAGCTCCAGAAACCTCAGAGTTCTCTGCTTAACATTCCGCTGCAGCCTGTTCAGATTATGAGGTCTTCACCTCACAACAAGACATCCTTGAGGGCAAACATGTATCACAGCAGTTTTTGAATGTTTCCACAGTGAATCTGACGACCAGTATAGTCACACTGCGCATGGAACGGTGTAGAAACAGCGGCGAGAGCGACGACGATTGTTGTCTGGTTTAGAGACAGTGACTTTGAGGGAAAAGACTGAAGGCACAGCTGGAGGTGGCAGAGATTAAAATGTTGAGCTTCTTTTCAGGGGCAGCCAGGAAAAAGGACATCAGAGGGACCGCACACGTTAGATGTTTTGGAGATAAAGCTGGTGAGGCCAGACTGAGGTGGTTTGGACATGGACAGAGGAGGAAGAGGGAAGGATGCTGAGGTTAGAACTGGCAGGTAGGGAGAGCAAAGAGCAGATTCATGCATGTCGTGATAGAGGTCATGAAGTTAAATTAGTGTAAGGAAGGAGGCTGCGATCGGAGGATTAGGGAGCAGCAGATGATTGGCTGGGGCCCAAAAAGGAAACAATACTAAATTCACTACAACCAGGAAGAGACAATTTTACACCGTTTACACAGAAGTATTTGAATACTGTTAAAACTATTAAACCATTGAAAAAAAATATTAAACTTTATTTTGTCGGTCAATTGGAGCTACAGCTCCTCACCAGTCGGGGGTGCTGCACTTTCACTTTGATCACAGAACTGTCAAACGGTTTTGTGAACATAATTGCTTATAATGAAATAGAACACAATTTGTGAGAAAACAAATCCAGCGTTTGTCATTTTTAGCATCTTTGTTCAACTCAAACGCCCAGAAATTTGGATGAACGCAATACAGGAGAAACTCTCACAAAATACCGCAAAAACATGTCAAAGAGACGGCTTGCACGAGCCCTCGCAATCTCTCTCTTTCCTCGAACTGGCGTAAACAAACACACACGAATTGTACGCCCACACACACACACACACACACACACACACACACCAATACATGCCGATGGAAAAAGACACTCTGGCAAACACTGTTTACTGATACGAGGATTGGGTTTAAGACCGCAACGCTGAGCATTTCAATCTAAACAGTAAACACCCTTAATTGGATTGTGCGCTTCTGAGCTTTGATGTGAATCCTCTGAGGACTGTATATTATTAGGCCTAATTGATCCTAATACATATTTACACCGGTTTGGAAAATTACACCCGAAAAGAGAAAAAAACCCAAAACAAAACAAAACAAACATGGGGGCGGTTTCATCACGCGGCTAACAGCCGCGCATTACTCGGCGGTGGCGCCGTTACGCTGCGAGCAGCCATTAGCGAGACGGCCGCTAGCGGCCATGTCAGAGTTCACCGGTCATTTGCCGGCCCGGCGAGGCTGCTGGCGCTGCGTTCGACACCCCGTGGGAGCGACACCGCGCACCTCCCCGCTCGTCGCAAATGAGGCCCGGAGGGGATAATGGAGGCTGAGCGCAGGGAGGCTTAGCGTCACCCCGAGGTTGAAGAGGTGGAGCGGCACCGCTCTGCTACCGACCTGAACACCGCCCCCACCTCCTTCCCCTCTGGAGGCTGGATGTCATGGATTCAACCCCACCGGTGTAGGTAGCATTAGCGTTAGCCTCCACGACCACCAGTGGGATGGTTACCGTGCAGGTCCGGCCGTTTATCTGTGGATTCAGGCCAATCAAAGCGTGTTTTGTGAATCTTTACAGTAAGAAAAAAAAACACTTGTAGATAATATTTCAGACTTGTAAATGCTCACATGGCTAAAGGGACTATGGCAATATGTCAAAATGTTGAAATGTCCCTTTAAAAGTCCTGTATTTTCATGCATTGGAATTGAATTTCCCATTAGCTCTGGGGCAATAGTCGAATAATTAGAACATAAAAAAAAAAAAGTCACAAGTACACAATAGGAAGAAAATTGCAGCATTGTATAAGTCCAGCATGAACTGATTACATTTTGGATTTTTCTTTTACATCCCAGACTTCAGTCATGCCGTCATGTCAAAAATCCCCTGTCTGTCTTTAAGTGTTTGTCTCGTGTTGCTCTGATAAAAGGAAAAAAAAAAAAACACAAACAAAATTGTTTTGTTAAATCCTCCAGCAAGGAAGCATTTTTAAATTATCGCCTGTAATGAAGCAATTTGCCAGCGGCTGACAAGATTCTGTTCTGGTTCAGGGTTTTTGTGTGTGCGTGTGCATCTGCATGCGTGTGTGTGTGTGTCTGTGTGTGTGTCTGTGTGTGTGACAACCAGCTGTCTGTAATTAGGAAATCAAGCCAAGGGAAGGTTCAGGGAAGCAGCCATGAAGAAGTCAGAGAGAAGAAGAAGAAGAAGGGGCTGCAGAACTGCTTCCATTGTGTCTTCGTGATGTTGGTGCTGCTGTAGCTGCAGGAATGATTGTTCCTTTCGCCGTTTTCCTCAGGTAGCTCAGATATATATGTTTTCTTAATATGAAGCCACTCTCCTGCGCGTCTCTAAGTTTCTGGTGTCTCTTTCAGTTCCATTGTGTTTGGCCATGTGTCAGCTGGAGGTTTATACTGTGCAAGAGGTTTGTGCCGATTCTTCTACTTTAAATATTCTTTTTTTTTTATTTAAACCTTGACATGAATTGATAGCTCATAATGCTAATCTATGTGTTTGCTCAGCTGCGGCCCGTAAAGCCGCCAAGCAAGGTTTGGTCAATCCTGGAGTCCAAAGAGCTCCTGAGCTCCACGGGGGTTCTCATCCCAGGCCACCTATAGGAGCGCTGCCTCCTTCGCGTAATGGTTCTGGGAACAGAGCGGCCGCGGCAGAGCGTCGCATGGATTTCTATGGACCGAGAGGAGCAGGAGCAACGTCGCCAGATGGTGGAGTGTATCAACAGACCCGACCCGGCCGTTCTGAATCAACATTCGCACTCAGCCGGGGTGAACAGCTCGGCCTCCCCAGAGGACAGTTTGTTATTAGGCGCCGGCCCATTTTTGCGGAGGTCAAACGCGTTGGCCCGCCAACTGATGCTCGAGCCTGGAGCAGGTCGGCCCTCGCCAGGCGGGTTTTCCAAGGTCGCGGCAAGCCGCTCTCGTTTATCTACGGCAGGCGCGACCTTGCACTTGACAAGCCCGGCCCAAATGGTCGTGGCGTTTCTCTGAATAGACTCCGCCCGCCTCCCAGCTGTGGTCACAGCGCTTTCCAGAGGGGTCTGACCGGTTACGGCTGCCGACAAGGGAGGGTCCCCACGTTCGCCAGCAGAGGGATGAGCCGAGGCCCTGCTCTCAGCAAGCCGAGGAGGATTAGGCTCCCTGATCCAATGTCAAAGGCTTTTTCTCAAAGCAACGGCCTCACGAGACGTATGACAAAACCGAAACTCAGGTCCAGTTAGGGTGAGTCGGCGAGCTGCAGGGCGCTGACGCACTGCTCGGCCTGTCCTGTCAAGCATCAGTCCTGTGAGGGGCCCTGGAAGATGGAGGGCAGTGTGAATTCAGGGGCAGCCGCTCTTGTTTCCCACTAACCCTCACTGAAGGAAACATTGTCCGACTTATCCGTGAACAAGCTCCTGCATAGTTGCATCCTCTTCTGCAGCTCTGTGAAACAAGCCACATGCAATAAACACTGAATTTCAAACAGTCACTGCTTATTTTTTTATTTTTTTTTATTTCCTCCATTTAAAAAAAAAAAAAAAAAAAAAGCCTCACCGAGGTGTGGATGCTACCAGAGTGCCATCTACTGGCTGAAAGGGGCACGCAATCTTTTGGCTGGCACACTGCACACAGGTGCTGCCTAATAGAGGGTCAACCTTTGACAAATGTCTTTGATCTGCTTACAATCTGTTGTTAGCAAGCGCTGCTAGAGGTGATGCTAATACCTGCAGACAACCAGTGTGCTTCAAACTGAGGCACTAAAATGCAGACTCGATTTTTTTTTTTTTTTTTTTTTTTTGGTCAAAACGTGGTGCGCGCGCGTGCATTCATTTTCAATGAAAACTAAAAGCAGTATTTCTTTTTTTTATTATTCCAAGCGAAATCAATGGGGCTCTTTGCTTTGACAGCTCAGTGAATAAAATGTGTTAAGATAAGGAGGGAGGGACCATCTCATCCAGTGACTACTCCACAGATCAATCAGTCGGAGGCCTGACAGTGAACTGGTCTTTAGGTATTTCCCCGGGACACAGCAGGGAAATGCAGCAGTAACCTGCTTGGTTTTTGGGGGGAAATCAAATGTAAAAATAAGGGAATAAGAGGCTGCGCCAGTGAGCAGACAGCGCTCTATCAATTATTACTGTGCTTAACCTTGACAGCTCGCAAGACTCCACTTTCAAAACGCTGAAGTCTTGCACATTTGATTCCTTGCCGTCCTCTAGTGAGAGAGGAGAATTTGAGCCGGTGTTAAACTTTCAGAGGAGTCAATAATCAGTCGGCTCTCTTCTCTTAGAGCAGGCATACAGAAGAAGGAGCCGGAAAATAGAAGCAGCACTGACTTTTTCTTTTTTTTTGCAGAGGGGTTGGGGGGGTGGGGGGGGGCGTTGTTTATGTTGACATTCGACAGCTTGCACGGCTCGCCATGAAGAAGCTAATGTTGCTCGGGAGCAAATCTGACTGGTTTGCTTGAATGTGATACAGTTTGACTAATTACCCTTGTAAAGTGTTTTCTATCGGCTTTTTACCAATTGATTGATTAGATGAATGGAAAAGGCTTGAAAATGTTCAATTTGGCACACATGGTTTGGTTTGCAGGCTCTTTCTTCACACTTCATGAAATATTGTTGTTTGTTTATATGTCCCCATGAATGACCGATCACTGTTCTGTCCTAGTCGTTCTGATCAATGTAATCTGTCTTTCAAAAATTCAACCGGAGGAACTGGGCGCCTCTAATCCGATCCTTCGCTAACCAGTAGTTCCACTTTCTAACCCTCCATCAGCAACTTAATGGAACGAGTTGCAGCCAGGCAAAGTGGAACAGGGTGAAGGGCGGGGAATCCCTCATCAACGTAGGGGCTGATCCGAGATGAGCCAAACTTCCTGTCAAAATCCGCATCTTTAATACCCCGAGCGCACGTCGTCCTCTGCAGCTACAAGACTGCAGCTTAGCAACAAGTGATTGACAAATACGGAGGACGTGCCTTTCAACAGGAGCTCTGGGCTGCGTCACAATTTCACCCACCTGTTGAAATGCTCACAGCGAGGAAGTATTGGGCCAATACTTTTTTTTTTTTAGGTCGCTATCAAAAAGAACCAAGGTTTGTTTTGGTTGGCAAACTAGCATTAATGGCTTGTTTATTCTGCCTGCATTGGACCCATGAGCACATTTATGCTTCCGCTGGTGCTGCGGTCACCGAGGTTCTGCTTATGGCCTATGACTCCCTGGAACAAATTGACTTTTGCGCAGTTGGCAAGGGGAAGAAAAGAAAAGTGTGTGTGTGTGTGTGTGTGTGTGTGTGTGTCGGGGGGGATAATTAAACAATAAACTGTGCCAGAACAGCTCGCCAGCCGTAACACTGCAGAGGGCACAAACACGGGCAAAAACGGTTCGCTGGCTGATGTTTGCCACCGTCGCACGGCGGTCTTTACAGCGGCGACGCGTGTTAATGTCAGCCAGGTCGTCGTCCACCGGGCCGGCACACACTTAAAATTTATAGAGCCTGCAGAGGAAATCGTGCCGCTCGACTTGACCGCTGGCGGGGCCTGAGCCGCCTCTTCCGCTGCTGCAATCTAGGGTTTTTAATTAAGACGTCTTTAGCGGAGTCTTTAGCAGTGAACTACCTGGAAGCGAGTCATGCACGATGCAAACACGAGTCTCAGTCAATGAAAGGAAAGTGGGAGCAGTTAGAAAGAAGTCAGCGCCATTTTACTTCCTTATGTGTTTTCCTCCTTCGATTTAAAGCCTCATAAATTATTTGTGCTACACATAAAAGTTAACTTTCAACAGTTTTGTTCCTATTTCTTTGGTTTTTCTATTTTTTTTTTTTTTATTTCTTATTTATCTTCGACTGGATTAATGGCCCTTAAACAGAATGCAGCACTTTTGATCACATTATTGTTTTGTTTTTTTTCATAAGTGATTTGTATTTCCTTGGTTGTTGTTTGTAACCAAGAAACCTTGAAAAAAAAAAAAAAAACATTATAATAGATTCAGGCCTCCAACCAACATACTAGTAGTATTTACATATGATTTTAATAACTTTCTGTTTGGTGGTTCCATAAATATGTTTAATTCATTTTTTACTGACTTGTCCCTCAAATGTTTTCAAGTTAGTGCAAGTCCGAGATTTCTCCCTCGCGGTCTCCCTTGCAGATTCACCCGTCAGATAAATCTGATTGGGAACCAGATGCTTGAAAAGCACGTAACAAAGCTCGTTCCTTGTTTTGTTGCCGAAGGATTTGAACTTCATGTCACGGTTTCTTGCAGAACACTGGTCCACTCTCAGTTCCTCAGTTTGAACTATGGCCGTCCAAATGAGTCAGGCACAAACGCTGAACGGTCCCCAAAATGGGAACGTGCTGGAGATATAATTAGATGTCGTGGAAAAATGGAGCACTTGGACTTTTTCAACAGGTTCGTAGTTTAGTTGCCCTCGGCCGTCTCACTGTTGCCTGAGGTTTTCACGGCGGCTCTGAGACTTTCCACTTCACTCGTCGCAGCCTCTGTTACGCTGCATCTTTCGCACCCTGTACGCACAGCCCCCGTATGATGCTGTTTAATAAGAAGATGCGTCTGTGCGTTTCCTCTTTGTGTAGCTCTCCGCCCCCGCCCTCCTGTCTCCCACAAGGCCCTCTCAGCGAGCCCACCGAAGCCCACCGTCACTACTGACCTGTGGTAAGAAGGAAATCAATAGTCAATTCCATTTTGCAGCCAGCGTGTGACAGGTACTAGATAGGAGTGGATTGGGTGCGTGTAGGGAGCAGGCAGAGCTTGTCCGACCTCCTTCCCTCCTCCTCGCAGGGTCTCGGCGCTCCGCACAGCTAATCCACACAGTAGAAGGGGTGAGGGTGAGAGTGATGGGGGGGGGTTTTGACTGAAATGTGCTATTTAACTGGTTTATTGGATACAAAAGCGTTGCAAAAGTACTAGATGCAATGCATGTATCCATATTTTTCCTTTTTTGGGGGGGGTACTTCAAAGTAGGCATTGGAAATTTGTTTCAATGTTAGTTTAATTTTCTTCAGTACTAAATAAATATTTTCCATCCACTCTGCACCATTACCTGATGCATGCATCATCAATGTGTGTATGGAAATTAGTCAATCAATTTTTCTGTCTGCTTGTAACACTTCAAGGTATCTGCTGCCATAAAATGGCATGATGTTTTTAAATATGCTAGGTCGATGAAAATATATCAATAAGATGAATGTATCTTGAGATATGGAGCAGGTGCACCTTCAAGGTTTCTCCCTGTTTCCACCGCAGAGGATGTGCTCTGGGTGTTGTGATTATTTTTTATCATGCATGATAGCTGGTAGAAGGTGTGAAGCTAAGTAAAGTTAAGTTTGTTCGGATTTTCTTAATAAGAATTTAAAATGTTTTTAGTTTTAGACAGCATCTACCAGCTTGAAGTTTTCATAGAATGAATGCTGACTTCCTTACAGGGCAGCGTGGTATTGCAGTCTTAGGTGTTGTGAGGGGTTGCACTCGCTGCAGATGATATTCGGTGCTCTTGGGTTGATTTTCTTTCTTTCTTGAACTTAAACTAAACTTCAGATATTTAGCTCCAGATCGATACAGCAGAACTCATCTGCTGCCGGCCGCATCTCCGGCGCGGCTGAGGATCATCGTACGAGGGAGAGCGCCCCGTGAAGCAACAGCGCGAGAGCTGTAATCTAACCGAGCAAAGCTTCATCAGTCCAACTTGGCTTCAGGGGCCCTCGGCTAATTTTACTGCTCAGTGAAACGTAGCGTGTAATACCCAGTGGAAGGCGAAGCGCTTCGTTCATTACTGCTGATTAGGAAAAAGATGGAGCAAAAATGTGTCAACGCATGATAACCACTTAATGTATTTTTTAATTAGCGCCTCCTTTTCCTTCCCTCCTGTTGATGCATGTTCAGAAAAAATCCACTGCAGCGTACCCGCAATTCCTCCCACTGCTCCTCCCCATCACCCCCCTCCCTCCTCCTCCCCTCTGCAGCCCCTTGATTAGCAGTTAGCTTCCATTATGTTTTCGGGGGGGCGGCGGAGTGACCGGGCATGGAGGATGCAGCTGCAGGATTAAGAGCGGTGTGGAGTGGAGTCGAGTCAAGCTCCCCGGCTGGCCTGGCACGCGCACTTGGAATGAGGTTTCAGCCGGAGAATCATTTCACAATTTAATAAGCTAATAAACGTGATATGGCGAGCAGTTTAAAGTGCCCTTGGGGGGGTCAAGGCGTAGTTTACTGTCCCATTTAAGGGGCTTGTTCATTACCAGGCCGAGGGAGGCTCGGACAGCTCGACCAGACTTCTGAGGGAGCCCCTGGTGGTGAAACGGTAGACCTGCTGCTCTGAGGTCAGACTCAACCCGGGGGGAAAGCAGGGGTGGTGGGCAGGGGGGGGGTGTCTATCCCCATCAGCCTTACTGTCAACTCTCAAACGGCTCCCTGGCATCGCATTTTACAGAATTTGGCAGCTTCTCATTTTAGCCCCACCCCCCCGGGGGGAGAAGACCATCAATTTTCAAGTGGAAATACCTCCATGGTTTCACTTGAAGCAAAGGCCAGACAGCTGCAGCCGTTTCATTTACTTCAATTGCATTTTAATGGCATTTATGATCACTCCATCAGCAGTTTCATACGAGACCATAACGTCGCAATGACTGATACTTCAAGTCGTATATTCCTCCTTGAGTGAAACTCTGAGCTGAATTTTTTTTTTGCCCACCTGACTCACTATTGGCAGGACCAATCAGTGTCCAGTGAGGGAAAGGAGACAGTAGCTACAGCTTTGCTACAGTTTTGTGCTTCAGCTGAGACTTAAACAGGAGGCTGAGGTGTAGAACTGGATGGCGCTTTCAGTCTCAGATCCTGCACCGTTAGGAAACCTTGTGCTACTACCAAGACACTCAGTAGGCAGCAGAAAAATCTCACTTGTACTCTCTAAATGGCTCGTTCAATAACCTTCAAAGCATCTTTCTCCTTTCTCCAAATATTTCCGATGGGCTCTTTTCCTGATGGATATGTGAAATAAGTCCATCAGACAGAGTTGAATCGGGCTCGTCACACTAATTGGGATGCACAATGACGCCCTCCCCAAGACAGATCAGATGGAAGTTAATGACTGCAAATGCACATAAACTGCACACAAATTGCACGCCATTAGTTTTTCGTTGAAGAAAATGAGGATTTGCTTGAGACGCACCTCCCTTCTCTCTTTCAACACCCCACTTTGCTTCCCATAACTGGGCCCCATCAGTCACGCTTCTCTTCCTGGAACCACAGTGGCAAACTCAAAACAAGGAGGACGACGACAACGACAACACCGCTGCTGCCGCTGCTGCTGTGCTTGGCTCACACAGACACACATACCCACTCACACGCATATAGACACCGTCCGCTTTGAGCCGCACTGTTTCATCTGGTGCTATCAGGGCTGATGAGAGCCTCTCGTCTTTCTGGGTCCGCCGCAGCTGCTGTATGGTGAGTGGCGAGCCTCTCTGATGGCTCCCCTTTATCTGCACATCAAGCGATTCGCCGCTCCTTTCATTTCCATGCTTGTGCCATATTGGAATGGGTGGGAAAACTTTTTCTAAACTTGTCCAGACATAAGACGCAGGTTCAGACCGGGGGGGGGGGGTTGCATCCACTGCCAGCTCTGTGGAGGCTTCGGC
Source organism: Nelusetta ayraudi (assembly GCF_046127955.1). Classification (NCBI taxonomy): domain Eukaryota; kingdom Metazoa; phylum Chordata; class Actinopteri; order Tetraodontiformes; family Monacanthidae; genus Nelusetta; species Nelusetta ayraudi. The sequence continues at coordinate 504,710 of NW_027466181.1, read as the reverse complement.
TAAATTTCAATGAAAAATGACGGTTTTTCATCTTTTTATTTCTTTTTCTTTTTTTTTTCCTTGTGGTCCTACTTGTGCCATTCAGTCGTCTTTTGTAGTTTCCTCTCCAGTACTGCCAGCGGTTTTGAACCAGCATGAAATGCTCGCGATCATTAAAAATCATTAGGTTCATGTTCAAAATAGTGTTTGTATTTGAAATAATGTTTTTTAGAAGTGTCTTGAGAACGATGTTTATCAAGGAAACTGTGGATTGAAAACTTACTTGAAAGCTCACCGTTATAACTTTAACTAAGTTTTCTATTTAGGTGGTTACACACGATTCATGATGAAATATATTTTTGATATATTGATAATAATAATAATAATAAGAAGAAGAAGAAGAAGAAGAAGAAGAAGAAGAAGAACATTTCTAGATGGTATGTGATTGTGGCACAATTCCAAAGGATTAAATTCACAGTTGTGGGTGTAGTATTGAAATCTTCTCCTCTCAAGGAGAAACATGTTTATCCTTTGGTCATCCAAAAAAAAGCGGAAGTGAAACAGATTGCTTTCCTTCTTTCTGTTTTCTTGGACTCTTACAACTGCTGACACAGAAGGTCAAGATGTCTGAGCCTTACAAAACTATTTTGTGACTAATGAAATTCCAATTGGAGGGGCAAAAAAAATTCTTTCTTCTTCTTCTCTATTCGTAAGAGGAGTGACAGGATCAGGTTAGACTGTACAGCTTTGTATTCAATCCAGGCAGGACAGTTTGCTGTGGCACCTTGTTTTCTTCAGAGAAGAAGCCTCAAAAGCAAAATCACCATGTCCCAAAGTGTGAGAAACAGAAGCCAAAAGAGGAAACACTGGCAACTTGGTGATTGCGTTCTGCGTCTGCTCTTGCCAAGTCCTGAACGTAGGCGTTGTTTTCTTTTTTTCTTTTTTTTCTTTAAAAAAAAAAAAAGAAAAAAAGAAACCTAACCCACAGAGGAAACATATGGGAGCAAAACATGTTGCTCACTCAAGCAGATCCAATCAGACCCATGAAAAGCAAGATTTCTTATTTCTGTTACAATCTCATTGTCATAAGATCAACAAAGCACAGTTGATGCTCCTTATGGATTTTTAGTTAGTGCTAGAATTCCTTTTTTGCTGTTTTTATTATTGTGATATTATAAAAACAATTGCCAGTTTTGTAATTGAACGCAACATTTTGTGGTTGCTCACATATTGTTTCAGTGCATTATTGAGGTGACAGGAGCAATGTCAATCCGATTGTGCTGTGATTTAAAAAAAAAAAAAAAAAACAGAAGTTAAAGGTTGTGCCTGTGCCTGACACGACATGCAGAGAAATATTTTCCACTTTACTTTTTTAAGATTACAATTATGCTTAATTTCGGCTCACAGTCTCTGCCTAAATATGATTGTATATATATGATAATTTAATAAAATGCCTATTTGTCAATAATCTGAAATTCCAGACTTGAAATTTCTGCCCAAACAAGCAGAATTGACGAGAACCTCATAAGACTCTGTGTTTGTCTCGGTGCAGCAACGTGTTGTTTGTTTTCCGTTTTGTTTTATCTGTGGAACAAAGGTGGTTCAGATTTCTCCAACTTCTCTTCAGAATCAGACGGGAGGACTGAGACTGAGTGTTAGGGGATCACAGGAAGTTTCCCAACACTGCGGTCTCTGGTTACTGGTTCCGTTAACACATATGTGTGTGCGAGTGTCTGTGATTGTGCCATTTGTCACAGTGACGGTTTTAGTTTCATCATCCTCTTTGCGTCCGTCCCCTCCCTTTTTTCATGTCTCTTTTGTCCTGATTCTATTTCACACTTCTGCTAAAAAAAAAAAAAAAAAATTGGGGGGGCTGATTTGCGTACATTCTTCTTATCAACTCCTGCTCTCTATTTTTGCTTCGACAAAACAGATAACTGATCATTTGTAATGGTCCTCATTGCTCCACTGTGTCTAGGTGTTTGACTTCAGGTTCATTCACAAGTGATGGGGTTTTGTGGCTGTCTTAAGTGAAAATATAGCAAAAACAAAAGATAAATGAAGAATAAATCTGAGCCATGCTGTATCTCGCAAACTGATTTAAGAAATCTGAAACACAAGAAAGAAAAGTTGAGACATTCAGTATGATTACACAGTGCATAAGTAAGATTATTGAGAAGTTATCTTCATGAAAATCACCAGAGAAAGATTTCTTTCCAATTTTTCATGCAAGGAGCTTGTTCGTCACATTCCCTGACATGTCTTTTTTTTTTCTTTTTTTTTACCCTGTTCCTTCAGAGATACTGCGTTGTGGTGTCCAAGCACCAGAATTGTGATGAAGGTATGATCGAGCCTTCTTGGCGTAGCTTTATGAGCAAGCAGACAGAGTGGTGAGTACTTGGATTTAAAATAAGGGGGTCAAAATGTTCTTAAAATGTGAGGGTTTCAAAAAGCAGGCAGCCAGTTCAGGACTGGAGCCAGTGGCGCACCTTTGATGGTCACATGACACACATCCAAAACAGGGCCTCATTCTCATTGATCTTTTCTGTGCGTTGTGCTTATTTTGACGCTTTGCAAGCACCTCACACAGACAGCCGTTGCAGGTGGGATGTTTTTTTTTGTTCCCTCTCCCTCCCATCCTGGGCTTCTGCGCCAAGCAGCTGCTGCACTTTTGTAGCCGTCTGCTTGCACGGAAACATCATTCGCCATGGAGATCACGTCGGCGCTCACATCAGGCCACCATAACAAACACTTGAAACACAGCGTTTATGATGTGTTTGGAGGCGACAGATGCCTTGCTCTCAGCGCCTCTCCTCTCGCACACAATGCAGCGTGGTGATGAGTGGGGACGGTTTACCCGGGACGGGTGTTTTGCCCGGGCTGTGAAATTTTGTAATTTAGAAATAATATATTTCATTTTGGCTTGTTTTTTTGACAGGTTTTATCACGATGATATCCATGCGGTTGACGGTGATTATCATGCTGGTGGCATTTGCGAGCAGAGCCAGAAGTGGTGAGTGTTGGCTCTCAGTGGCAAATAGACAAATCTAAATGGAAATATCTGAGCGGCGGTTGAGGCAGTTGCGATAACACACACCCCTGCCTTACCTCCCCTGCAACTGATATTCTCCACAAATGGAATACAGGGCTATTCAAATACAAGTCTGGGATATTATCAAGTAATCTGAGAATGGATTCTTCTTCTTCAGAGGGTGCGGCTGGGCCGTGTGCATGGGTGCGGGCGTCCAGCTCGGTGGTGCCGCTGGGCTCACCCGTCACGGTCACCTGTGAGGTCAGCGAGGGCTGCCATCTGTTCAGCCAGCGCGACCTCCACCTGGACTGGCGGCTGGAAAACCGCCTCATTCCCGACGGCGTGGTGGCCACCGAGAGCGGCCGGCTTTCCCGGATTGTTATACCGAACTTCAACTACACCAGGGCCTTCCTGGTCTGCCTCGCCCGGGGCTCGCCCTCGCAGGTGGTCGGAGGGCTGCAGATCAGAGCCGGATGTATGTGAGACACCTTTTTGACTCCACACGCATGTTTTTTTAGTGTTGGCATGTCAACTGGTGACCACCGTTTGACCTCTTTAGCTCGGCTAACCCTAACCTGCCGGTGAACTCCACGGTGAAAAAGCCCCCCCCTTTTTTTCTTTTTTTTAGACAGTGACAGTTCTGGAAATTAGGCCTGAGTGATGTCACAAAGGGCATGATTAGGGAAGACACCCCAGCCAGCTAGTTGTCCTAAAATGCCCTTCATCCACCTTTTCTTTGTCTCTTTCGGAACATAGAAAAGCTATCACCCAGGTCTTTTGTAGGAGGTCTTGGCAACAAGTTTTGACCTTTGCATTTCCTCGCAGACATGCACATACAGAGAGTCCAAGTTCATGGATCAAATCACTGACAGGTTACAAAGAGCAGCAAAAAGAAAAGCAACTGATGTTTCCAAACTATACAGTTTTCTTGTCTGGGAATATTGAGTGGAAATTAGTGGGTGAGAAAAAAAATGTACTTGTCACAAGCACCTCAGCCAAACTTGGGGCATCTCGAGGCCTGCTGTTCACTTTCCTCTGTTCCTTGAGATGTCGATGAGCAGTTTTACATCAGCCAGCATTGTCTTAACTTGGCAGCCGACGTTGTCCGCTCGTGCCAGCGCGGGCACGTTTGATCTGCAAAGGTGTTTGGACAGATGGTTTGTGTCAATCTGTGTCTGCGTGCCAAGATGCAGCCGGTCCCTGCAGAATACTGTCGGGGGAGAAAAAGAGAGGAGCAATTTTAAGCTCCGAATGCCAAACTCCACATCAAGTGAACTTTCTTTGGAAAAATAATCACGCGAGAGATCTCCAATGATGTGAATTTGGTGAGGAGGTCATTTGTGTCAGGCTTATTTATATTAAAACTACTGAAAATGAAATGTGTGGCTGCTAAGGATGAATAAATCCCATGAAAAAAAGTTTAAAACTTATTTTCCAGATCCACCCACGGCAGCACAGAACATCAGCTGTCAGACCAACCTGAGCTTCCCCAACACGTTGGTCTGTCGCTGGGACCCCAGCCTGCAGGAGACCTACCTGGCCACCAGATACTCCCTCCACACGGAGATAGGGTGAATCATCAGGCGGGGAAAAAACAACTCAAGCAAAACAACGATCAGCCGTCTCACCAAAGTGTCGCTACCGTGCCTTTTCAGGGATTTAGACCAGAACCACTCCTACGAGCTGCCGCCCGGAGTCCACCGCTACAACATTCCCCGTTCCGACTTTGTCTTTTTCTCTGAGATGAAAATATATGTGAAGGCAGCAAATGAACTGGGAGAAGCAATCTCAGAGCCAGTCGTTTTGGAACCCATTAGTGCAGGTGAGCCACACAGAGTTCAGCTCCCAAACGTTCCATCACAGCCTTTAAGGCTTCCATTTGTCACGTTTTGGGAATTTTGTGAACCTTGAAGCAATATTCCCGGATGAATGTGATTTATCGGCGACGAGTTGATGTTAACAGTTAGCACTGTTGCCTCACTGTGAGAAGCGAGGTTTAACTTTTCGCCATACACTTTGACTTGTATTTTCACTTCCTAAATTCATAATTGAAATAAATTCAACAAAATCTATGGACATATTGTGAAGTTTTCTATAATCTGCTTTTTTAAAACTACTGGATGCTTATGTTACATTCTTTATATAATTTTGAAACAGAGGTATACTTTGGTGTGCCACAAACACACACAAAACGCAAAATTATTTTGTTATCGTTATTATTATTATTTCATCAAGGATTATCACAACTGAGTGATGCAACGTCTTTTTCAGCTAAGTTCGACCCGCCTTCTATTGTGAAGATTCTGGCTGGGTCCGGCTGCCTAAAGGTGAACTGGAGTATGTCCCAGCAACAGACCTGGATGAAGAACTACAAACTAAACCTGGAGGTCCGCCTGAGGGCGGCTGACAGTGGCCAGTGGCCTGAACAACTAGTCAGTACAATTCCTTACTGTTACAACGGGCTCTGTAGAGTGGTGCAAGCACACAGATCTGATTTGGTTTGTTTACTCTGGGAAACACGGTAGATTTTCCGCCGCCTGGTTCGACCAGCCAAATTTGTGAGCCAGTGTTCCCTTCCCAGTGGAACTGAGTATCAGGCCCAGGTGCGAGTCCGGTACAAGCAAGGCCCCTGGAGCGAGTGGAGCCGCAGCCAGTCCGGAGTCACCTTGGAGAGCGGTAAAAGTCGGATCAATTCAACGTGACTCATTCTGTCCCTCTGACATTGTCCTACGTGTTGCCTTTTCTTCCATTCACCGGCCTTTTCAACATATGCTAATGTCGTGTTAAACATCCACTATAGCTTTCCACTAACAGCAACTCCTGAGCGGATGCACTGCATTCTGATGGTCACTCCACTCAACTGTCTCGCACTAAGAGCTTTTCATTTCATTTTCCTTTTTATTTTTTTGAAAGTGAGAAAAAGCCCTCAAGCCTTCAACTTGACAGCCATCTTTTTTTTTTCCAGCTCCCACTGGACGCCTTGACTGGTGGATGAAGGTTTCAGGGGACCCTGTGAACAAACAACTCAACGTAAACCTGTTCTGGAAGGTACACAAGTCACGCTCGCTGCTCGGCACCTGTCACAAACCAATGCATTTTCCATTTTTTTTTCTCCAGGCTGAATTTGCGAGAGCGGCTTTGAAAATATCTCACTCACTCATCGGTTTTATTTATTTTTTTTTTTTTCCTCTTTCCTCAGTGGTCAAAACAATTTCGCGCCAATGGACGAAATGTGTCATATGTCGTCTCGATGCAAAAGGCGGCAAGTGCAAAGGGGCGGGTGTGCTCCACCGCGGAGAGTTACTGCACTTTCCAGCTTCCCTGGACAGCCAAAAAGAAAGTGTATCTGAGTGCCGTCAATGCAGCAGGGAGATCCAACCCCACCGAAGCTCAGATTTATCTGCCCAAAGGTAAACCTGACATCCTCACATCTCTTTTTTTTCCCCCAAAAAAAAATCCCATTAGCCCAACGTCTTGTTTCTGTAGATCGTAGGGCCATCATGGATGTCTCAGCTCAAGCTCAAAATGACGAGCATCTCCTGGTCCAGTGGAGAAGTCTTCCTTACCCAGATTTAAAGGACATAGTGGTTGAATGGAGGCCTTTGTTGAAGACGGGCCTGTCTTTCACTCACTTTGAAATAACTGAACCAAACCAGACAAGCCTCATTATAAAAGGTATTTCAGATAGCTTGTGCATCACAGCTCAGTCCTCTTTTCAACCTGTTGTTTGAGTTTCTTGTCCAGTCTGATCAGTATTCTTTTCTGCGAGACTTTGCTCTCACACGGTGCCTGTTTCAACCCTGCGCCTCCACGCTCTCTTCACCAGACCATTTTGACGCCTACAAACCCTACAGGATCTCTGTGTATCCCAGGTTTAAGAACGGCCCGGGTGTTCCTCAGAGTGATACCACCTTCTTGAAAGAAAAGGGTGAGTCATAACAGGAAGGAGCAGGGTAAGGTGGAAAAGATGGACTATGGATACATAAATAATACCTAAGTAAAAGAAAAGCAGTGTTGTGCAACCTGTTTTGCACGAATGAGAATGTGTTCAGTTAACTTTTCTGTTCATCAGAAAAGGGAAATTAATTTGATTAGTCGAAACCATTATTTTCATAATAATATATCTGTTTTACTTTAATTGAATTGATCTCTCGGGATTTATCTTTTTATTTTCCTTTTCAAAGCGCCATCCATGGTTCCAAAAATACAAATCAAAAAGACCCAAAAGTCCAATATTGATCTCATGTGGAAGGAAATCCCACTGGAACAACGGAATGGAATCATTGAGAGCTACAAGATCTTCTACTGGCATAAGGAGGGGCCAGTCAAAGGTTCGTTAAAGGCCTCGTGTGTATGTTTTATTGCCATCTAGTGGTAGGAAAGCACATTACAAATAGATCTTAATGTTAATTCCCATTTTTTGATGTGCATTTTTGTTGGATAACTGTATTGTCATTATAAAATGTCTACTTGTGGCGGTGCCAAACAACAACAATATGAATTTCATGTGTTCATTTGCACTGTTTTTTCTGTTTAATTTTCCCCTTGCAATCTCTTTGTTTAGGATTTGTTTTGAGTCGTAAATGTTTCCTATGTGCCTGATGCTACCGAAATCCTGGCTATCCCCTCTAGTTGTGAATGCTGACCTAAGCGAGAGGAGGGTGGTGTTGAAAGAACTCGGCGCTCAGCGCCAGTACGAAGCGTTCCTGAGCGTCAGCACGCGCGGTGGAAGCCTGAATGGAACAACGATTCAATTCAACGTTGACGCCAATACTATTGGTATTGTCAGTTTTTCTAAAACTAGAAAAGAGGAAGGATGGAGCTCCACTGCAAATTTAACTGGCACTTTTCTTTCTCTCCATTCAGATGCCGTCACTATAGTGATGATCGTCACTGCATCCGGTGTCAGCCTGTCGTTGTTGATAATCACTATGGTCATGATTTGTTTCTCCAAAGAGAAATGGTGAGATCATAGCCAGATTGTTTGCTTTAGTGACGTTCATTCTCAACAATATTTATTTGGAATTTTTTTCTTTCTTTTCTGTGTTTCTTTTCCAGGCTTAAAGGACACTTCTGGCCAACTGTTCCAGATCCTGCAAACAGCAGCATGAAGAGATGGACATCAGAATCGACACAGGTCCTAAAAAATGATGCGGGCAAAATGGGCTTCATAAGTTGATATTGCAATAATCAAGCCAAAATTATCCTCCATAATGTGAAGCAGATCGCTCAAACTGACTAATTTTACCAAATAATTTGTGAACTCTGTTAGGTGCTTTACCTTTTCACCCTCCTCAAGATATACACTGCCCCCAAGTGGTCAAAAAATGAATCAGCTTGAAGTGTTGTTCAAATTCAAGACATTTCTGACATTTTTATCCCCTTTTATAGGCTACCCATCTGGACCTAGAATGGGAAGAGCCAAATCCAGTCTACCTGTCCCACCTCAGCCTCTTGGATGTCCCTGTAAAATCAACAAAATTGGAGGAAGACCTGTGGCTAAGTAGTGCAGAGGACACAAGCAACCACGGAGAGTCCCCTTGTGGTTCACCATTTATCCCTGCCTATTCTGGGTCCAACAGTGGCTCTGTACCTTATGCTACTGTGGTCTTCTCCAGTCCCTGCAACAGCCCCATAGCTAAAATGCCAAACGTCTACCTGAGGTCTGAGTCCACGCAGCCACTTCTGGAGGCCGAGGAATCCTTCACTCCAAAGTGTTACCAGAGTATGGAAAAAGATGTGGCGCCATGCGAGCAGTGTTTTTTTGGGCCAAGTGTTGAACACATACCGAGAGACGACATTGTGTGGGATAACTTTCCTTTTCTGCAAGCATTATCTATAAACGAAGAGCAAGGCTACTGAAAATTCTCTTTCACTTGACAAGTTCGTTCTTGGAAAATGTTTATGCTGATCAAAGCAGATTTAGAAAAATTTGATTGAGCACAGATACCAATGACTGTTAGACTTAAGAATTATGAAATCATTACTATTTTTCTACACCTTTTGGCTTTAGCACACTTTGTAAATACATTATGACTTTTTTTACACAATAAAATCTTTCCTGGAGAAAATCATTCTTGTTTTGAGTTTTATTAAAACGAAACAAAAAATGTAAACTGAGGGGGGGAAACACTGGATAAATTATGTCAATTACGCATGACTTTTGCATTTTGTGAATTCAAGTTTACGCTTAACCGAATCTGAGCCTTTCTGAGTTCATCGCACGTCCATGATGCCGACGCTCTATCGACGTGATCAGCAATCGTTCACACTGTCTGGGTTTGAGGGGGAAAACGCTGACGATCTCATCTCGATTACTAAGGCCTAGTCAAAATGGCGGCGTTCGTCTAGGGGTCGAATGTACGCCGTGATTCCTGTCAATTCACGTTTTACAATATTAAAAATTCGGGTATTTAATATTATTCATTTAAATTTAAAAACATGTTCCCAAACATGGCTCTCAGAACTGTTCTCAAGTCGACGGCCGGCGTCTTCAGGGAAGGCGCCACTGGCTTATGCTCCGCATTGGCAACCAAACCCTGGACTTGTAGCTCGGCTTTATTAACCGCACCAAGAGTCACCTGCGGTAAGTAGAACATGTTCCGAACAAATACCTGGCTGTCTTTAACATAAATATAACATCATCTGTCTTTTCAGTGTATTTCTGCTCTCGCGTGTCAACCAGCAATCTGCATACGCAGTTCACTGACACGAACAGCAGCGGGCAGTCTTGATGAAGAGATTTTGAAAACCTAGTATGCGTTCATACATTCATCTGGTGGTCCACCTCGTTAGCTGCAATATATTGTAAATATCTATATCAGCAAACCACATGGCTTCAATTAAATGCATTTAAGAATATAAAAGGGAGCCGACTTGATTTTATTTATTAGTAGTAGTAGTAGTAGTAGTAGTAGTTATTATTATTATTATTATTATTATTATTGTTATACATTTTATTTATAAGCGCCTTTCTCAACATTCAGGGACACTTTACAAAGATTAACAAATGCAATGCTACACACTGTTAAAAAAAAAAGTAATAAATAAAACAAAATAATAAAATGGAACAACACCGTTAGAGAGAGTAGGCTGTCTTCAACAAATTAGTTTTGAGTCTAGATTTGAACAGAGGAAGAGAGTCGATATTGCGGATGTCCGATGGGAGTGAGTTCCACCTTTGAGAAGCAAAGTTTAGGTGCTCTGCTCCCCAAAAGCCAGCGAAGCTTTTGGAGGATGGCGGTGATGTGGTGAAATGAGGGGGTTCTAGAAATTATACGGGCTGCAGCGTTCTGGACCAGATGGAGCTTGTGGAGGGATTTGTGAGGGGAACCAAAGAGGATTTAAGTGACTTTGAACGTGGTGAACATGTTTGTGAGTGTCAGATGAGCTGGTCAAAGCATTTCACAAATCAACGGAGATTTTTATACACAACCATGTGCTGGGTTCACAGACAATGGCTCCAAAATAGATGTTAGATTGTTGAGGAGGGAGGACAAACTGGGTCAGTATGACAGGATACCCGCTCAATGCATAAGCTTCTATTAAATTGCGCAGATAGTTTTTATATTCGGCACATTCGGCATCCACCATGCCGTGTGTGAAATCAGGACCATTGGGAAATAACTGTTTGCATTGTGCGTAAATGTGTTTATTTCTCGCATTTCTTTTCTAGTTCTATCTCATTGGTAAACCATCCATAAATGAAAAAAAAGTCCATCTTTAACTTCATTAGCCCCAATCTATCAATCAGAAACTGTGCTCTGAAGCACAAACGTACCATCAAAGCAGTGAGTATGTGATCTTGAATGACTACTTCAGCACTGAGAGGGAAATTACATTTTTCAATCCCTTCTCATGCTATTTTAAAATGCGCAAAACGCAACACTGTGGTATCCTGTGTTTGGTTTTCTGGTGGCCTCACATGTCCCTGACAGTTCTAAGCAATGATACCTCACACTTTGTGTCATATTTGTTCTAGGAAAAGCATGATGATTAAATATTACTTTGTAACCTGCATTGACAGTTGCATGGAGAAAGATTAGATACATGTTCTGCAAGAATTCAAATAGCCAGAAATGTAAGATGCTACTAAGTGGCTCCTGCGTCACTTGGTTTTTGATGAGGCTGATTAAAAAAAAAAAAACACTGCTGTTTTATCATCTGTTTGCGTGCCACAGGGGGTTTGGACCACTGTTGTTTAGATTATTATCTCCTGAGTGTCGTTTTTCAAATGGTTAGACAAGTTTGGTTTCAAAATGGGGAGATTTTCTTTGGGTCATTGAGGTGAAATTCTTTCAGTTCAACTTCTCACTTGTCAGTCTTGGTAAATTTTCTGTTTTTTTAGCGTTCTTCCCATGGAGAGAAGGAACAAGGTCGAGGCATAATCTACATAAAATCCTCATAAATGGTCTCACTTCCCCCAGATAACTATTTTTTTTATACCATTTAACTGGCTGTTGGTGTCAGAAACATGTGAAATTAAATGGAAATTACCTTCTTTTTTTCGAACAATAATGTCTCCTGTCAGAAATTACAAAAGTATATCCTTTATCTTATTTTTTTTCTTGGCTCCCTTTTTCAAAAGAAAACATGAAGTCCTCATCATGTCTGGCTTCTCCAGTCTTGCGTTTCCAATCAAATTTCATGTATATTTGTCCTTGATCTCTGCAGCAGCGGGGAGTGTTGCTGTCCCACCGCCAGTGAGATATTATGCTCGGGCTGCAAAGCAAAAGACGACAGGTGCTTTCTCAACTTGAATCTCCCCCAAACTCTGTTTGTTTGTTCTTTTAACTTCTTTTCTTCACTAAACATTTTCCTATTCTTTCAGGCCCTGAGAGCCAGCTCAGCGACCTGCCTCCCGCCATGCTAAAGATGGACTATGCAGCCGTTCCCGCCATTGAAACGTAGGGACACACAAACATACAACGCCGAAAGAAGATTATATCAGAAAACATCTTCTAGTTCCTTATGAATGTTCAACGTTGTGTTAACAGGACAGACGATGTGGTCAAAAGACTTCTGTCGCTGGAGTTTGCCAGTCAAGTGAGTTTCCATGTTCCCCAAGTTTGTTTCCATCCTGCGTTCTTTTTCTGGTGTTCTCAGGTTCCCAATTACTGTGTCAGAACAAAGTATTTTATTCGACAAGACAGTTAGTTTAACAATTGTAAACAACTTCCTCAGACTGAAAAGCTACAGCTGAAGAAGGAACAGCTCATTGCCAAAGTCCAGAGAGACGAGAATGACCGAACCTCGGTGGAGGTCCAGGGTGAGCTGCGCCGCTCAATAGGAAATACAATGAAAAATACAACTCTGTGCATTTCTGTCATAAACATGCAAGTTCATTCTGCGTTCATGTGTTTCCATCCAGTGGCAGTTCTGACGGCCAAAATCCGAAACTACCAGGAACACTTGCTAAAACATCACAAGGTGAGCCAGTGTGCTCGAGCACCAGTGGATGAGGTTGGATGAGTTGCTCTCGGATGACTTTGCGTAAGAAGCTGAGATGATGACGTATCGTTTTATCTGGCAGCGAACCTCGAGAAGTTTCATATACCGCCCATCGTCAGACCTCATTCTTTTTTTCTTCCCCTTCCTTCCTGTTGAGCAAAGCTTGAAGTGTGATACAGGATATCCTGTGCACTCCCCCCACATGAAATGAGAACATTTGTCTTACTTATGGTCGTGGTCGGAAATTTCCATGTTAAATCACATTAAGAAAAAAAGGATTAATGGAAAAAAGTGTCCATTGTTTCCATTACAAAATCATAGCGATATAAGTCTGTTGCACTCCAATTAGTGAATGACTTCTTTTGCATAAAGTGCTTTTCTTTCATTCTGTCTTTTTTCTTTATTTCTTTCTTTCTCTCTTTCTTTTTTCTTTCCTTCTTTCTGTCACAATGTCTTTACTACAGGACAAAGCAAACAAGAGGCGGATGCTCATGGCCGTAGACCGCAGGAAAAAGCTGTTGAAAAACCTGAGGTTGGTTCGTTACGACGCCTTTGAGAAAGTGTGCGAGCAGCTCGGCATCACCTACAGCTTCCCGCCGCTGTACTACAGACGAGCCACCCACCGCTGGATGGCCAAAAAGGCCTTCTGTTTAAAGGTAGCAAAGCACCACCATTCTTTGCTGAACTTGTATGTGAGGCTGCAGGAAACATGCTGGTCTCTTCAGCTCACACATACAAGGTGTGATGTGTGTGTGTGTGTGTGTGTGTGTGTGTGTGTGTGTGTGTGTGTGTGTGTGTGTGTGTGTGTGTGTGTGCGCGCGCGACCACTCAATCACACTCTGCACTTTGTGTGTCTTTTCGCAGGTCTACAAAGAAGTGCAGAAGCAGAAAGCAGAGCAGCAGAGGATGAGGCCGAAGCAGAGCTCAGCCTCCAGGAACACAGAGACGACCAAGGCGGCTGCTGCTTAAGGCCAATGAAATACAATTCGACGTGTATCTCAACATCAGGATTGTCTTAAATAAGTTCATAACCTGGTTAAATGTAATATTGATGTGTCTGGTTGTTTTTTCTTCATTTGTCAACTTCATTTGAGAAATTGGTAATAATAAAGTGTTGCAAAGACTTAATTTCCTTTGGGCTGCTCCCTTCTGTTGTGAACACAGCCAATCAACTGCCTCCAATCTGGCCTCCCATCTTCTGCCTCTTCTGCATCCTCTTCCCTCACACCGACTGACTTCATCTCCTCTTTCACTACATAAATAAATAATAATAATAAACTTTTATTTGTACAGCGCTAAAAGGCGTCTCAAAGCGCTTTATACAATCAGAGAGAACCAACCGGGCCCCCGGAGCAAACAAGATGCGACAATGGCTGGGAAAAACTCCCCTGTGGGAAGAAACCTAGGGCAGAACCAGACTCCAGAGGGCCATCATCTGCCTATGAGTAGTTGGGGTGAAACACAAAAATAGAGGAGAGACAGAGAAAGAGAGAAAGGAGCAGAGTGAGCCAGGGTGGCAGACAGGACAGAGTGAAAAACAGATACACCAACCAGGCAAAACGGATATAAACACAAAGAATAGGAAATAATTCAAGGCTGCTGTCCGCGTGGGCTGTAAGGGCCAATTCCAATTCCTCCCTTAACTCCTCAATCTCAACCCTCGCCCTTAACCCTCAATCTTTGGCCTTCAATCTTGGCCCTCAAAAATAAGTGTAAGGGCTTAGAAATGGGACACCCCTTAAGTGCAGTTACGTCTTCAGACTGTGGGGGGCGGCCTTATGCCAAAGCTACGTCCAGTCTGTCAAGAAGACGACAACGACAAAGAAAAAGGAGAAAAAGAAAAAGACGGCGAAAAAGGAAGAAGTCCTCCTTCGCTACACAACGAGGTATACAAGTAACGTGAAGCCGGGACCGCCGGTCCGGCTGACAAACCTCGTAAAGTAAAAAACAAAAATGTTACGCACAATGATGTCAATAATCCATAAAAAACTCTTAAACTAAGACAATAAAATGGTTTTGTAATATGTATATCTTTATTAACTAAGAAAATACTTCCATTTGTAGCTCGCTTTTACATCGCAATCTTTTTCCAAGATGTCTTGGCCAAAATACACAATGCCTTCTGGGTAGCCCTTACAGCCAAGGGTGGTGCCGGAGAATCTCAATATTGAGGGCGATACAGCCCTTAAACTCGTGCCTCAACTTGACGTTCTTAGAATCGGGACAGCACTTGCACCTCGCAGGAGTGCGCATTTTTGAGATTGAGGGTTAAGGGAAGGAATTGGAATTCACCCTTAGTGTCCATGCTTTGGAAGGCAAGAGCCTAGCTCGATGGACAATCTGCTGATAGGACAAGTCCAGGTCCTAGGCGTGGTGGTGGGATGAAGCGATGACACCAAGACCCCCAGGACAGCACGATCCAGCTCCTGCCGCAGTGGTCATCACCTGCCGGGGACACAGAGACTGCGGCAGTATCATGCATATCGAGCATACTATACAAAGCATAATGAGAGCTAGTTTGGACAGAGTAGGCGAAGTCAAATCTCCTCTTATCACCTCATGCCTGCCAGTCTCAACCTCAGCATCCTTCTGCTCCTTCACTCTCCCTCCTTTGTTCACGTGCAAACCACCTGTCTGTCTCCTTTCTTTCTTTCTTCCTTTATTTATTTATGTCATAATATCTTCACTACAGGACAAAGCAAACGAGGTGGACGCTCATGGCCGTAGACCGAAGGAAAAAGCTGTTGAAAAACCTGAGGTTGGTTTGTTACAACGCCTTTGAGAAGGTGTCGTAACAAACGACCTCAGTCTAACCTTCTCTATCTTCACTACATCTGCAAAACATCTCCCTTGCCTCTTGAGTTCCTCATTCCTGATCCAGTCCATCCTGGTCGCTCAACATTTTCACTTCTGCTGCCTTCAGCTCGTCCTACTGTCTTTGTCTGGCCATCCCCATGTTTGACAGGATGGAACCATGGCGGTTTCAGGGGTTGGAACTTACACCCACCTGTGGCTGTTGGTTCTGACCTTTGAGAGGTGTCGGCGTGGTTTTGGTAGCCTTTCGTGACATCACAAAGAGCTGGTTTCCTGAACTGGTGGTTTTAGTACACCTTCTCTGGAAAGTGAAGTTAGTGTAGAAGTTTTGTCTTTGAACTTTTGGGCTGTTCACTGGCACATTATTGTTAAAAAGAACATTTGGGAATGTAAGTTTTGAATATTATCTAATATGCAGCCACATATTTTGGAGCTTTAACTCCCCACAGTAAATTCAGCAAGAAATTTGGGTCACAGTTTTAAATCATCATTTTTCTCACTGAAGTTGGATGACCATGAACTTTATGGTGCTTGCTGACAAAACAAACACAATTCACCAGCCAGTGCTTTTGTGTGACCGGATCCAAAGTACTCTTCTTTCTGTTATATCTGTTCTTCAAATCTCGAGTCGGAAGTCAAGAGATAGAAGTGAAGAATCTCTACGTCAAGTCTTGCTGATGGCCTAAACTCGTTGACGAGCTGCAGCAGGTTGTTGTCATTCGCGGCGACAAACAGCAGCGCGCTGGCAAACTAGTATTTTAGCAGCCTCAAATTCGTCACAACTTCCTGTGTGGTGTGTGTGCAGGCTGTCAGCCTCAGGAGGAATGCACAGAGAGAGAACACTCTGGTAAGTGTGACACACGCTTCCTTGCACTGATCATTAGCTTTGAACAGTTGCTGTTTCTTACACGCAGTTATTTAATTCATATACTCAAGTGTTGCCTTCGCATTGAATGTAATGACTTAGCTTTACAGCATTGATAACTACCTTTATTGCATATTCTTTCCAAAGTTGCTTGTCTCAAATCTTGTCATTTTGCATACATGCAAATGTATTTTTGCTTTAAAAGTACATATTTCCTGAGGGAAACTATTTTGAACTAAAGTTTATCTACTCTTGAGTCGTTCGCATCATGAATCTGTACTAGTGGAGACATCTACTTGATCTATGAAATATAAATGAGAAGCAATAATCTGACCGAGAATCTTAGCAAACAGATAAAGTTCACACAATCCGTATTTGCGCGTAATCATGCTACTTGAAAATGTGGCCACGGATGTGTCATCCGGGTTATTGCTACGTGCCTGTAAATGTAAAAGTGCACCCGCTATCAGTTATTGTGAGGATATAGGCATCATGTTTTGGGGACCGCAAGACTTTGGTGACGTCAAATGAGACGTTTGTGGTGCATTATATAAATGCTGAATGAACCATGGTTTGAGAAGGTTCTGTTGCAACCCCATTTCATTACACTGTACCATCATTTCAATCGATGGAAGTTAAAAAAAAATATATATATATATATGTATATATATATATATATATACATATATATTGCATCCAGTCCAATGCCATCGATCCTAAACAACCCAGATAAATCAATTGAACGCTTTCTTCGGACAAGGCTGGCAGTTCTACCCAGATAAAACAGTTTCCTGTCAGAAATAGACATGTGCACCCACACAACCCAGCACGGAGACCGGAAACCTTTTGTAAAAAAATTAAAAAAATAAAAAGAAGAAGACAGATCTGGACAGATCTGCCTGACGGTGCAACAACACAGCGTCTCTGTTGTTGCACTCTAGGATATTAAAGTCTGAGGTGCCCAGCCTGAAAGGGTCTGCAGAACAAGAATCAAGCCTAATGTGGCATTTGTAATTATATGCTGCTTAGTGTAATACCTGTCTAGTAGTGGTGTATATTTACTGTTCGCCATGTCCTTGTTTGAAGACACACTGGTTTTGTCTCTTTTTTTGACAATTATTACCATATGTGTGGGGAGTTGAAATTGAAATTACTGCAAAGAGGAACTGATGTGTCAAGGTCAAATTCAAAGTGACTTAATTTCAAAAATTTACATTTCATTGGGTAACCAAAAAAATATATATTTTTTAATTTAACCTGTTTGCATATTTGCTTATTTCCTCATCTCTATCAATAGGTAGGAACAAAAAAAGATAATGCCCTCAGGACAGAAAATATAGTAGTAATATGTGTAGTAATACCTGTAAAAAGAAGCAGTGTCACTGTAGATATGCACCATTCACCAGACATCGGTGCTGCACAGCCGCACAGATGTGACATTTATGTGAATTTTGCACTGTGATTCTCACATCAGCAGCTGAAGTTCAGCTGAACTGAAAATGCACAAAAAAAAAAAAAGAAGCACATGAATAACAGCTCTGCATATTTCAAAAACAAGTTTTTCAAGTTTTGGACAGCAGCATTTTAGGGAGACACACTTTCATTAGCTTATCTAGACCTTAAGAAGATTTTTTTGTCCAAAAAGTGCTGTTCTCATATATATTTATTCTGCATAAAGACATTGTTGGCCTCGTGTTAGAGCTGTGATGGTAATAAACTTCCTCATATCGTGACGAACTTTCCCGAACATCTGACTGAATCTGTGAAGTGAAACCAACTAGTCTTTGCACAACAAACCTTGTGCTGTGACACAAGACTGTAGCTGCATCAACTGGAAAGATTGATATTACTGATGCTTCTCACAGCGCATTACTTTTTCCCACTGAAAACAGCTTGATTTTTTTTCCCTTCTCTCCTATAGGCAACACAGTTAAAAAAAATAAATAAATAACGTAATTTCATTTAAACCAAGATGTCCAACCCGGTGGTCACCCATCAACCAGGATCAGGCGGCTTTGGGACCAACGTCCAAACAGGAGAGTGGAGCACTGAGCTGTGCTCCTGCTTCAGTGATCTGTTTGTCTGTAAGTGAAACACCAGCTGCTTTGGACTGGTAGAATTCACATTCTGCATTTCCACACACAGGGAGACACAGGACAATAAAGGCTTATCTTTTCTTATCTTATCCTACGAATACATACTTATCATACACATCTGCTGCACAGGTGCTGTTGGTTGCATTTGTCCACTCGCATTAAGCTGTTACACTGCAAGTAAGTACGGAGAAAACTGCCTCTTGGGATGTTTGCCAGGAGGCATGACGGCCATCAGGACTCACATGAGGCTGACTTATGGCATTCAGGTGAGTAACAAAGTCGTCCTTTTGTGTGTGTTGGGGGGGGGATTTTGTCACACCTTACAAAACAAAGCTGCAGTGGAATAAGTAGCCTCTTAAGAAAGACATTTTCAGGAACTGTTGGTCGTTTGCAAGAATTGGGAAACTTCCACTGCAACACGTTTCCTTATCAGGAGGAGTGTTTTTTTTTTTCTCGTATATGAACCAGGCTGCAATCTTTTTTTAAACTGCAGGGAACAATTATCAACGACGCCCTGATGACCTTTTGCTGCGGACTGTGCGAGACCTGCAGGATGGCGCGAGAAGTCCGTATTAGGAATGGAGACGTTTGAGCATCGAGGAGGAGTTGGAACCAACCAAGGGTCAGGGGGACAGGGGGAGGTTGGGGGACATCCAACTCATCCAGTCCCCTCTGCCGTTGGTTACGCTGAAGAGTTTTTTTCAACATTTTTAATGAAAAATATGGTCATATTTTATTTTATTGGCAACTTAGAGATCAACCTTGTATAAATCCACTGTTATGTGCTCCTATTTATGTGTTCAACCACAGTAGTTATGAAGTAGATAATGCCCAGTTCTGCCACTCTTTCCATGACTGCAGCCCTGAAGTTTTGCTGCATTTTTTCATGTTAAATTTGAAATTTCACACATTTTTGTTTGTCACACTTTTTTCTTCTTTTCCGCCTTTACATTTGAAAATATCTCACCTGGGACCAAGGCAATATTAAGGCCCAGGTGAAATTCTCTAGTGTGTGTGTGTGTGTGTGTGTGTGTATGAGAGAGAGAGAGAGAGAGAGAGAGAGAGAGAGAGAGAGAGAGAGAGAGAGAGAGAGAGAGAGAGACGAGTATCGAGTGAATCCTGATTTAAAAAAAAAAAACTTTTCATTTATTTTTTTTTACGATACTGAAATGTGTACATTGACATCTCTGAGTGAAATGAAATTACAAGTGTTTTTGTTCTGTTTTGCCTGTAATCAATAAACAGCATGATCAGACCTTTCATGCCAACTTGACTCCGCCTCTCTATGACGTCACAAATATCCTCACTCTGATTGGCTGATTGCTTTCGTGACCTGGCAACCAGAAAAGGCGTTATCAAACATACGGAACCGCCGAGCGGACCCTTCAGCTAGCTCGACTCGCTACCTTGTATTCCCGTAAAAAAATAAAAATAACAATAAAAAATCTTACCGCTCCTGCAGACATGTCTTCAAGAACACTGCCTCTGCTGTTCATTAACCTTGGCGGAGAAATGCTGTACATCTTGGACCAGCGGCTTCGCGCTCAGAATATCCCCGCCGACAAAGCTAAGAAAGGTAGCTTAGCTTAGCGGCTAACCCGATCACAACACAAACGTCACCCTGTCACGGGTCTCACTGCGACAACCTTGTTCTCTACATCCCGACAGTTTGTCCGTGTCCTCGTGTTTGTCTGAACATGAATTGTCAATTAGACCCGCTAAAAATTGAAAGTCATCGCTTGTATGTGTGTCAGAATCTGAATTTATTGTCACTTAACAACTACAGTTATGTCTTTTTTTTATTTTATTTATTAATAATAATCTATAAAGTTTCAGAGATAACCTGCTGGATATACTCGGAGAGAAGGAGAGGTATACTATTAAAGACATTTACTGCAGCGATACACATAGCTTTTGTGCCCTGCTTGGCTTAGATCACAAAAATAGCTGCGTTAGTAAATTAAACAGCAATAAATCCAATGTTCCTGCACACCTTCAGATCAGTTTACTGAAATTGTCACATACTTTCCTTCAGATCTTGGCTAAATGAGGTAAAAACAAGCTTATTTTGCTAATAGCCATTGAGATGTAGAATTCCTTTCAATTGGCAAGTAAGGAAGGCTTCCAAAATTAAAAATGGAAAAAATTACGTGTATGATACATTGCTATTTAGAAGATTATAGACTTCTAATCCCTTTATCTGGGGTCGTAAACTGTTTGCTAGGAATTTTTGTGCTCACTTTTTACTTAAACTTTTTTTTTTTAGTCAGAAATGTAAACCACAATCCATGTACTTTAGTCCAACTGCCATTTAGACCCCAGATGCCCATGATATGTAAGTAAATCTGCAAAGGAAACCATGTTCCGACCATGCAATTATTTTAGATGTAGGTTTCAAGGTGCTTTCGTTCCTTCATCAGAACGTTTTGCCATTTAGTTTTCTGTGCTCATACTACATAAGGACTGCTGCTGGAGTAGGCTTTTGGTGTAAGCGGTTAGGTCTACCCAGTACACGCATAGAATATTATAGCCCCTGCCAATACCTCTGAGGCAAATGGTACAGCTGGGTGACCCCATTTTAATCTGTATGTGCTTCTCTCTTTTTTCCGGATAGTTATGAATGACATTATCACCACCATGTTCAACAAAAAGTTCTTGGAAGAGCTTTTCAAGCCGCAGGAGCTTTACTCTAAGAAGGCACTGCGCACCGTGTTCGACAGACTCGCCCATGCCTCCATCATGAGACTCAACCAAGCTAGCATGGATAAGGTGAGCCACTGTGTATACACACTCAGTCCTTATGTTTTAACAGCTTTTTTTTTATTATTGTTTATTTTTCTTTTATTTATACAGAAACCAAACAAATGGCAAATAGAATTTCTTGTTACGCTCTCAAAACAATCAATCAATGCTTTATACATTTACGAAAACAATTATAAGCACTTAAAAAAGGTTCTGAAGCAATGGATAGAGTTTATCTGCAAGCTCCTGCAATTGGCTCCCCCTGCTGTTTATTTAGCATTGATGGCTTGATCAGCGTTGCTCTCCACGTGTGTCCCTCCCCGTCCGTCACAGCTCTACGACTTGATGACTATGGCCTTCAAGTACCAGGTGCTTCTCTGCCCGCGACCAAAGGACATCCTCCTAGTCTCTTTCAACCACATGGACGCAATCCGAGACTTTGTGAAAGACACACCCAGCATCCTGAACCAGGTTGACGAGACGTACCAGCAGCTTGTAGAGGTACGCCTGCCGTAGGAGCGATGCTGTAGCTCCTTTACAACTGCCACTGTTACTTTTGAGGTTTTGATTTTGTTGGTAAATATGAAAGTTGCCATGATTTGTTTTGTATTTAAGTCTACTTAAGCTAAAGTGGCGTTTTAGATTAATTTTTTCCAAAATCCATGTATCCGGATGGTGAAGAGCCCATAAAGTTGTTTTTTTTGGAAAGGGTAAAATTGGAACGTGATTATTTAGTTTAGTTTAGCAACCTTGAGGCTTCTTATTGCTAAGAAGGGCAACATTAGCTGCATGTGACCACCTCTCACTAGCTGCCAAACGCTTCTATGTTATTTGAAACTTTTGCCAAAGCCAATTGAGACCTGTGGTTCCCAAGGGGTTTTTTTGGTGTTATTTGTTCCTGAGCAGATTGGAGATAGCAAAACAGGATCTGAGCAGCCCAGCTCCTGTGCTTGGTTTGAGTTTTAAATAGTTCCCCAGAAGTGAGTTTACACCCCCGGTGGATTGGCGAAATGCAGAAACTAAAGGTTTCCACTTTCAGCTTGGGCTGGAGGTGGAAACATATCGATGTGTCATAGCATTTTACCAAGAAGTACCTAAATGCCTGTGAAACTCTACATTACTTTTATATGTTGTGTAAGAAAACCATCTGGTACCTGGTACCTCTAGTTTATTTCTTTTGGAGGGAACTGAAAGAACCTTGAGTTGTTTTACTTTACTTTTCTATTCTATTATTTATTGTTGTCTCTGGAATCAGAATTATGCATATGTTTTTGTTTTTTTTCCCCTAGATGTATACACCTTTATCTAGTGGGGACTTTCAGCTGATTAGACAAACGCTCCTCATCTTCTTCCAAAACATGCACATCAGAGTAAGTCCATGGATTTGGCAATAAAGTTGGATGCAGAGTAAATTGTGCATTAATTTGTGCATGTTTTTTCTTCTCACTTCTTTTCTGTTTCCCTCTGGCACCAGGTGTCTATTTTCCTCAAGGACAAAGTACAGAACTCAAACGGCCGTTTTGTGCTTCCCACCAGCGGCCCTGTGCCACACGGCACACAAGTCCCTGGCTTAATAAGGCAAGACATGGTCTGTTTTGGCTCAATGAAACAATTCATTTGCAGAATTAACACTCCAAGCAGGTGTCGATTTAAAAAAATAAATAAATCAAAGGGTTGGCTCGTGACTTCTCCCTGTTTTCATTAGTCATTTCTGATGTACGCCTTTTAACAGACACGCTAATCTCAAGTTAAGCAGACCTGTCTGAAGCTAATTGCATTAGAGGTTTTTGTCGTGCCAGCATTTGCAATCTAACTTTAGAAGGTCGTCCGTTTAGCTTGAATGGAATGACTCAAGGGTTTTGAGTTCATTATGAGGAAATAAGCGCTCACACCAAGGACACTCCAGCTTACTAGCCGGTGCATTAAACCCCAGCATCTTTAGAGAATGGTATTAATTGTATGTCGTTCTGGGTCTTTATACATGATCATCCTAGAATGTTTAGCTGTACCGGCGAGGAGACGTCCAGGCTACAGTTCACCACTGGAGGGAACTACAGCTCCGCTCTGCGAGAGGGCTCCTTTGAGCTGTTCGGGGAACGGGTGACCAAACTAGGCACAAATATGTAAGCGCAGCAAGCAATAAATTGTATCTAGGTCACCTGTGTGACATCTTTATGACAGCTCGCTTCTTTGCTTCAGGTACAGCGTAAGCCGGCCGGTGGAAACCCACATGTCTGGAGCATCCAAAAACTCTGCTCAGCACACAAAGGTGAAGCGCGGTCACATGTCACACTGCAATTTTAACAATCTGCTTTTACGACGTCCCCATGAGTGCTATGAACCCAACCTTGCGTATTACGCAGAGGCATGTGTGACATTTTGCTGTTTGCAGGTCAACACTGCTCCCAACCCACTCGCCAAAGAGGAGCTAAATCTGCTCGCCAAGCTGATGGGAGGGTTAGAATTCCAGAAATCAGGGAATGCGGACAGCGGTTTCCGGGTCAACCTTTTTGCCACCGATGAGGAGGAAGAGTGAGTCGCTTTGTTTATGATTTGCCTGAATCATTTTTTTTCCGGGCGTCGTTTCTCCTGCCACGAACCAAACTGGACTCGCCAACAACTGAAATTGTGGCTCTTAAATCGCAGGGAGGCGTTGATTTCCAGACCAGATGAGCTTTCATATGGAATAATAAACATCCAGGCAACCAAGGTAAGGCTTTGCTCTGTTGCTGCAATGTTGATATTTTGTCATGAAAGTATAGACTGGGTTACATGCAGGTGTTGCTGTACAAATGTAGACGATGAGAATCTGTCACGATGCTCAGACATCAAGGCGTACGACTAAAGCAGACACATTTTCTTTCCATTTAATCACTTGATTAGTCAGACACTGAGTTGCCAACTTTTGATATGTTTTTGTTGTTTCGCAGGGAGTATTGAAAACATTTTGCAGTACAAACAAAATGATTTACCTGTATTTTATTGTACTACATTTATTTTTGAAAAGTTTGAATGTTTTTTAGTTTTTTTTTTAACCAACTAAAAATAGCTGTTGGCTGCCAGTCGGCCCAAGCTTTACATGTGAGAATGGATTACCAAGCATCAGTTTGGTTCCAGTCACTGGCATTGTCCAATAAACGGAAACATCGCATGTTGCTGGCTTAACAAGTAGCAGCACTAGTGAAGTGTAGATTTAAATAATTGACTATGATAACTCTGTGTAATAGGACCAGCAGGCCAACGCAGAGCTGGCTAAAATCATGGGGGAGTTTACCGAGTCTGGAGAGCAGCCTGCCAGCGGTAGCAGCAAAGGAGACGACCTGCTGGCCATGATGGACGGCTTGTGACCTGTCCCTCCTGATGGACACGCCTCCAAGGAAGTGTGTGGTCAAAGGAATCATCCGGCAGTCTGTCCTGTCGTCGCGTGGCCTCTGTCTGCACCTGCAAGCACACGGCACTGACCTCACATGCAGCTGGAAGAACCTTCAACTGTGCGTGCGTTTGAAATCCAGAGTGATGCGAGGGAGAGGCAAATGGCAGAATTGGGAAGTAAACAATTAAGAATGTGTTGGCAGAGCTTGAAGCTGCCGTACACGAGTGGTAGCCCTGCTTTCATTTGAAAAGAAGTTTTATCTCCTCAAGAAATCCTTCATACACGTCAGTGTGTTACAAGTATGGCATCTTTTTGTTAACTGTCAAACTGCTGTGTCTCTATGGTGCAAAAACGATGCATCCCCTACTGACATACTTCTTCTGATACTTATAATGATGCATCATTTGGATGTATTTTGAGACGCAAAGTACATTTTTATTTTTTCTGTTTGTTATAATGTTGAAAAGGGAGTTCATTTTAATAAAAAAGGCAGTGAGATGGCATTATAATGTTGCAGAAGCGGGGGAAAAAACCTTAAGTGCTCTTCCCCAATCTGAATGAATTTACTACAAATCTTTATTTTGGTATGCTATTTGGGGTACCCTACGCAGTGCTGTACTCATTTTACTCTCATGACAAGCAAGCCAAACAACCTTTTTCAGCTCCACACGACACCTCTGATTGTTTGGCTGCGGCCCAGAAATGTGCAAGCCGAAGGCAATTCAACTGTAATATAAGAAAATGCAATATATGTAAATATGTGAATGGCTTCATTTATTTATTTTATTTTATTATTTTCTGTGAATAGGACTGTGCATATTACTGCAGTTTGATTGTTGTACGTGGAATTTAGAATTTGTAATAAATAGTTTTAAAATATATATATGTATATATATATATATATGTATACATATATATATATATATATATATATATATATATATATATATATATATATATATATATATATATATATATATACTGTATATGTGTGTGTATTTATATGAACATTTAGCGCCCTCCGTCGTTAACTCACGTTCCAATGCAACGTAGTAGCAGTAACTTTGGCTTGTTGTAGTTCAGAAGATAGAGCGGTAGGGGGCAGAATCTGACTAGAAATTGCATCATGCCTGTGTATGGTCTGACTGCAGCGACTGCCTTGCTTTGCTGCTGCTCTGTTCATTATGCAATCACACTGACTAGCAACGGTATGAAGTGCACTCTAAACACAAAGGCCTCACTTTTACTCGGTAACTTCCTGTTGGACTTTGTTTAAACACAAAGCAAGTGATTGGCTCCATTTATTTGCATGTATTTTACTACCAAATCAATGACACGTAAATATATCTAATAACTAGACCCTCCTTCCAGCAGGAGGGATGCACAGCGGGAATCCTTGCAGCAGCTGCGCTTCACGCAGCTCTCTGCGCAGTCTGCAGACGAGTCAAAGTGAGACCAAAAGTCTGCAACTCCCCCGATGAGAGAGAAAAAAAAAAAAAAACTATGACACACACACACTTCACACAAACACAGTGCATACCAGGGAGGCTAAACATGCTGAGACATTTCTCTGAATTGATCTGGAGGGGAGGAGCATTCTGTCGAGGTCCGCCCCAATGATTTTGACAGAGCAGACATGAGAAACACTACGTGCCCTGAGGATATGACCTACCTGCAACAAGCAAACAGGCAGTGAAGCCAACGTTGGTTATAGTGCACTCACCAGACAAGATTTTGGTGGGTGAAAAGGTGTGCAAATTTATCAATATGCTTCTTCACCTGAACGATTTTGTGGCGCGGCATGACACCATAACTTATTGTAGCTGTGAATCACTGAAACGCGCCATCATCAGATGATATCTTTCAGTTGACACTTTCAGACGGATGCTGCTTTCTGGATGTGAATCACTTTCCTCTTGAGAAAGGCAGTGGGCAGGCCGCTGCAAAGCCACATGCTCTCAAATGTTTCATGTGGCCAAGGCAATTTGTGCTGCTGAGTTGAGGCAGGAAGATGGGAGCCACCAAAATAGGTCTGTGCCATTTAGGTTAGATTCTGCATGTCTATATCGCACCTGCCCACTGCTGTGAAACTGCTACCAGTGGGTGGTAGCGAGGCTCTTCTGAAGAGTCTAAATTGGGAGCCAAGGTGGGCTTTGGCAAATGTCATTGTCATTCAGAACTATGCCGTCTTAGTCAATGAGCAAGAGCCGGTCGGCTGACTAACAAGCTAGATTTTACTCATCCGTCGCGTTTATTTTTAAAATTTCTGTGGACGATTATAGTAGATCCAACATTTCTGTCAGAGAAGCTAATAATGTTGTGAGACAGATTTGCCTGCCCAAGTGGTTAACATGAGTCAATAATAGTTTCTCTCACACATTTAGTGCATTGCCATTTCAACCAACACCAAGAGGAATCCATGTTCACGGATACAACCGGTACTTTAACTGTGCAAACAGAATAAAGGATCATTGAGTGCAAATGAAACACCTTGTGTTAGGGTTCTCTGTTGGTCTGTGATCTGGGGAGTTCCCTGTTGTCTTACTTTAGTCTTTAATCTCTGAATCTTCCTTAGGCTACTTAGGACTCAAACACGTCATCTCTTTGTCAGAACTTCATCCCATGTACGGTTTTCCTCGTGACTCCTTGTTTCCAGTGTTCGATCACTACAGTCGCTGTTGCCTTCCTCCTTGTAAGTGAACTCTTTAATTACCTTTCGAGTCTCCTGTGTCCGCTTCTGGGTCGCAACTCGGGTCTCCACGTAACACCTTGTTTCATATGCACTCAAGATATTGTTCTTAAGATTCTGTCTATTCTTATTCAAGTCTTCAGTTTTTAAAATAACAATTACAAATGTTGTTCAATGTTTATTCAGGCCATTTGTTTTCAATGAATAAAAATAAATTATTCAAACATATTGCACTGATATGAATACAGGGGAAGCAATTACCTTGTTCCACACCGTAAAACACATAATGTGTGATGTGAGGCTGCTTTCAGTCTGTGCATTAGACCGTTGGTGCTGCTCTACTCAGGTGGTCATTTGATGTCTGTTCCTGGGAGGCCACATTCATCCAGCCTGGATAAGCCCCATGCTGTAGGGCAGGCTGAGGCTTGTGTTTCCCAGGGAGCAGGTTGCGGCATTATTTGGGCTAATGTTATGAGTCTATAAACTGGTGACCAAGTTTTGTGGAACCAACCGTGAAGTAGGCGGCCCAGGAAAACAAAAAAGCATATAGGACCTGCGTTCATGACTAACATTTTCCCTAAAGTCATTTTGCAATGTCGACTTGTATCATCAACGATGAATCTGAACATGCGGAGGAATGTTACTTTCAGGTTCTGTTTGAATAAACTGAATGGCAGATTTAAATTATGGAGACAGAGAGGATATATGACGGTGATAGTCGGACTGATAAAGTAATGCACCGATTCATCGTGTGGCATCTCGATCAGCCGGCAAAACTAGGCTTGTCTCAATTGAAGCCCATCAAAGTGCTGTAAAACATCTGCACAAGAATCTGCAGCACGTCGCAGTCACATATCTCCACAATCTGGGACTTAAGCCCATCCCTCAAGATAACAGTGCTGGACCCCGCAGAGTTGGGGTCATCACAGACTTCCTACAGAATGAGTAAGCAGAGAGGGAATAGAGTGGCCTGCCAGCAGGCCTGACCTCAACCCAATCCAGTCAAACACTAGTTAGATCTGCTTGTGCTGCTCGTGCTGTGTGGTCTAGGGCGACATTGACTAACACGTGCCAAATCCTGACTGAGGAATGAGATGTCCATCCCACCAGCATGAGGAGATGGTAGGCCGTTCTTGCTGTGTGCGTATGTCTGCCACCCTTCCACTGAAGCTGCTTACTTCATTGCACAGTAACACATTAAGATACCAAAATGCCGTGTTTGCTCCTTGTTTCAGATAAAGTTGGATCACCCAGGCCATCAAACATTTTTGTACAATTTTCTTGGGACCTCACCCACTTCTCAGGCTTGCTGCTCAACTCACAAATACCTGTTCCTGTCAATCAGGACCTCGTTTGAAGGGGAAATTAATAAGGTTTCCAGTGTTGGCAGGTTTACTACTATTAATCAAGTAGGTCAGATGAACCTTGCACAAAGTTTTGACAAGTGGTCTAGTTTAGTTTAGGTTTTAGATTTTATTGTACAAGGAAATATCTCCTTAATAAATTGAGAAATGTGCCATGTTCCTTTCATTGTACTTTGATCAGCTAATGTCGTGATACGACCTTTATCGACGATGACGTAATGACTTTCAATTTGCAACTTATATCCTGCACAGAGAACATTTCATCATCGGTGAGCAACCATTTACAGAACTAAAGGGGGGGGGGGGAAACTGGGAGAAGGCTTACAGCCATTGGTCTACCGCGGCTGTCACTCAAACAAGTATGTGCGTCATTTCCGTTGTCAGGTGGCGTTGTCGCTGTGGAAAGATGCGATCAGCGGAGAGGCTTTTCCTCAATTGCTCATTTCGGTAACCGGGGCGAAACAACGCGCAATCACCCATCCGTGGCCTCTCCTGCTTGGGGCAAAGGGCTGCGCGCATCCACCGCACCGTTTACCCGAGGAAATGTCGACGTTGTAAGCCGCCGACGCAGACTTTTAACCCGGCGGTTTCGGGTAGGTAGCGTCCACGGTGCTAGGGGAGCTCTAACGGCGAGGCTCCCCCAGCTGTAGTGTTGCCTACTTTGTTTAAATGGCCTCCCGGCTGCTCTCTCTACCCTCCGGCTTTGGCGTTCGCTAACGGCGACACCGCAGCTCGCGCGTCCCAACTCTTTTGTTGTACACGTTCACACACGTTCAGTCGCTAATTTGATCGAGCTAACTGCGGCTTTGTGTAGTTTGCACGCAAAACCCAACTGTTGGGCGCCTCTTTGTTGTGTTCGCCGCCCCGGTGTGCCGAAAGCCCTAGCAGGGCTACACGGTCAAAAGATTCACCCACCGGTTCTTTCCAGCTTTCAACACGTTTTCTGCCTTTTATAATCCCCGTCTCGTTAATACGCCGCGTACTACAGCTTGTCAAGTGTATTGTTTAGCTAGCTACACGGGCGCGTACGCAGGCGTTGTCCAACTAAACGCACGCCGCGTGTGTTAACACGGTTTTTTTTTTAGTGTGTCTTTCTAAAAGCGTGCCACGGAGGTCGGAATGGTCATTGTTGTGGGCAAAAAAACACGCCACATATTAGCGCCTTTGTCGGGTGTGAGCTGCGGGCTGTTTAAATGGGCTTTGACACGAGTCGTGCGGCTTAACGTCAGCCGCGGCTTGTCTGGTTTACAGAGCACCGGCGGTGTCCGGAGGAGCCCCGTGGCTCGTAACACGGCACGAATACGTACGAATGTGCAATAATTATTTACCCCACTTAGGAAAACATTTTTTTTTGTGCGCATATCAGTAG
This sequence comes from Nelusetta ayraudi, assembly GCF_046127955.1. Taxonomy (NCBI): domain Eukaryota; kingdom Metazoa; phylum Chordata; class Actinopteri; order Tetraodontiformes; family Monacanthidae; genus Nelusetta; species Nelusetta ayraudi. Next base: position 474,938 of record NW_027466181.1, on the reverse strand, counting down.
TTGCTGCTATTGCAACAGTCAAGCCAACAGCCACAGCTTTCCTGTGTATGGGCCGATATGATTCAGTTCATTCAAAAATGCACGGTTCGAATCGTGAATGACTGGTGAGTTGCTTTACAGCTTTGACGTGATCTACACATGGCTTCATTGATTTGGTCAGTGGTTCCCCCCCCCCCCCCCCCCCCCCCCCCCCAGTTGCTCCAGATCCTCGCACTTGGTTACTCATGTCTCCCTTCACCCCACCACTGATTATGTTTAAACCACTAACGTTGCTGGCACAACAAATTTGCAATCAGAGTTGTTTCTTTCTTGCAGCGCCAGACGAGTGGCACCGAGTCATCGTGGGCGGATCTCGATATACCTAGTCGGTTTGTTTTGTTCCGATGCTATTTAGGGAGCCCACATTTCTCGTGGGCACCAGCAGCATATCTCTCCACTTCTGTGTGATATGATTCACGCGCTGTATCTGTTCTCGTCCGCCCTCCGGTGCAGTCAGAGGCAGTCTTTCTTGCCAGATCACTGGCTGTGCGGAGAGGCACGACTGTGTCAGAAAAGGATAGCCGAGTGCTGTCACCGCGCTGATGTCATTTAGGTCACTGTGCATTAGTCAGTTGCATTGACCTTTGTTTTTTCAGACGTGTCAAGGGTTGGCTGCGCGGCACCGAACAACTGGTATTTAGTTGGTAGGTGAATAGCCTCGGTCCATTTGCTGAGCAGTTTGAGTTTCGAAGTCAGTGGTGCACAGACTCATACGAGCGTGGTGTGATTTTTAAAACTTGCTGAAAATGCGAGAAGCTCGGCCCCACTGGCTGCATCTGCAGCGAAGCCTATCCAGCAGCGTTAGGTGTGTGCAGATTGAAGGATCTTGGCAAGCGCTACAGCTGCTGGATCATCCGCTGCCTTGCGTGCTCTGAAGTAAGATGCCTCCTTACTATTGGCAGCGTGACTCGGTGTGACTCTGGCTTGTGCCGTACAATGCTGTCAGAAAACCTCAGCCTCTCAGACACGGTGGGTGATGACTAGTAGAGATGGAGACAGATGGGCGAGAGACGCGATGATGACACTGTCTGCAGTCAGGGATCACAAAAAGCCTCACGGAAGTGAGAATGTGTAGCAGCAGCTTGCGTACGTCCTCTACAGCCCCCCCCCCCCAAAAAAAATGCCAGCTGGCATACAAGATTCAAATAATTTGGTAAAATTGGAGATATGTCCTGACGATTTGTGTGTGGGCTGTCTGTGCTAGCGGATGTTCTGTTGGCCTGGAGTGGAGCGTGTTTAGTTTTGATATAGGGAAATATTTAATTAAAAAGCTTTTACTTCCCCAAGCTTATTCTGTTACGGGAAAAAGATTCCCAAGTACAAGTGTGTTTGTCATCTTTGCTTGGTGACTACTTTGCAACAATGAGGTGCTTTGAATTTTTTCTCGTCTGACTCACTTCGCTACAGTTAGATAGGATCCATACCAGCGCAGCCAGTCAGTCACTGGCCTTTCCAGTTGTGATAAGACCCTTTTGTGCGAGCTGTCTTGTTGAGCCACCTTCAGTGAGACTTTTTTTTTTTTCTTCTTCTTTTCTCTTAACTTTATGCGCATGTCCGAAGCTGGAGGGCATATCTTGCGTGTCGTCACTTAGATATTTTTGCATTTCTGTTCAATGGAATCTCCAAACAACAACGCAGTGAGTCATGCCTCCCTGTTCGAGGCACTACTTCTCTGTTATAGGAAACAGACGGGATTTCATCACATTGGAACTCCAAATCCGTAAACAAAGCGCGACTCTTGTACTCTGATTTCTTGAAAAAGAAAGTGTTTTGATTTCTGATTATTTGTCAGGCCGTCGGTGGTTCTCTGGGCAGCCTGATTTAAGGGAAATAAAGTCTGTTTCCCCATCATGGCGAAAGGACTCGGGCGCCTGTGTTTATTTCCCCCTTGTAGAAACACGCATGTCCTTTCTGAGGAAGGTCTGCTCGGATAAGTCGGCCGGGCAGATTTTGAGATAAAATGCGGCAGATTAATGAGCGGAAGGATTTTTCTAAACCCTCTAAAGACCAATATGCCATTTGTAGCAGAGGCACTCAGTGAAAAAGCATTCTGCACCGTTATATTCATCCAATTTACATGAAAGTCACGTCGGTTTAAATTGCAGATTGCCCCGCGTTTACATTGCCCCGTCGCGGAGAGCGTGAGGTGTTGCCCTTGGCGCCAGCAGCCATCAGTGTGTAGATGGAGCTGTAATGGCCCCACATTCACACTGAGGTGTTGGTAAAAGCGTGGGAGGGATATTTAAAATAGACAGGGAGGGGCTGCCCTGCAGTTTACCTCCTTTCACTCCCGTCCACTAATCCAAGCACTCTGAACTCTGCCTGCAGACCGCTGGTAAAGCCGGGGATGCTACTTTATGCCGGCCATCTATTTATGGAGCCGTTGTTTGGTTGCCACCACCTGATGCTATTTTCAGTCACAGATTTGCATCACGTCATGACATGTGTGCATTGACCCTTTCATTTAGTATTTTTTTTTTTTGTCCTGTGCTTTCCCGATATAGAACTCCACTATGTCCAAGCGGCGCTTGTCAGAGAGGGGCGCTGGAGAGACCTCGGGCAGGGCCAGTAAGCTGCAGTGTCCTGGGATATCCGGCAATAACGCCAAGAGAGCTGGGCCCTTCATCCTCGGTAAGTCGGCTCCGAGTTCAGTTCAGTTCAACTTTATTGTCATTACTATGTACAAGCTTGCACAAGGTAACGAAAGGCCGTTTAGCATCTAACCAGGAGTGCAATACAATAATTTACTGTTTATGTACACAGATTTGGTGAACATTCTATACAGCTAGATAAAATATATGGGTTCTGTACATATAATATACATAATGTGTAGAAGAACTAATAGTTGTAGTGACTGAGTGGACTTAGTAGTCAAAGCAGTGTGTGGGGAAGACTGCATCCACTTTCCAGGGTCACTTTTTTTAAAAAACTTTGGAGCGGCAATGTGAAAGTTGCAGGGTCTCTGTGCGCATGCATGTCTTGGAGAAGAATGTGAAGAATGCCACTGATCCCCATGACAGGGCAGAAAGGCCTGGGCTCCGTGCGCGAGCAAGGTTATTTCCTCCCCGCGGACAAAAAAAAGGGACCACAAACCTGCATGTGCCCTGCTGTTTTCACGCAGGGTGCCAAAGAAAACGTCACACCAGCGGCGTTAATGGAACGGTGCACGTGCGGCCTTTAATGAGCTGCAGCGAGAGCACACACTTCGTCGCCTAGCCTGCCTTTTGGTCACGCAGCTGTCGCTTCTCTTATCTCCACAGGGCCTCGCCTGGGCAACTCACCGGTGCCCAGCATAGTGCAGTGTCTGGCCAGAAAGGACGGTACAGATGACTTCTATCAGCTCAAAGTAAGTTTGCCAGGGTTGAAAAGGTTGCTCCGCATAAACACAGTGAGCTGGTAGACCACACATAAACACTGGAGCTGCGTCTTCCAAAACAAAGCTGCGATATTCCTGTCGACGTTTGAACCTTTGACCTTGCTTTGTCGGTCTTTGGTTTATGACCGTCTGTTTCTATGCGGTGCAAACAACACAAACCTCAGCAATCTGTTTATGGGGGCCATAGAAATGAGTGGGAAAAAAATAAAAGAAAGAGGAACGGGAGCAGAGCTGTGAGTGGATTCTGTGGTGGGTTAGTGCGTGACCCTCCACCGATTCCACACCCCGGTGTTACTTCACAACCTGTTTACTTCGCAACAGTGCATGAGGCCATTGTCAAAGTATGCTTTTACTATCTTCATACCATCACATGAGTCATGTAGCTCAACGCCTTTCGACATTAGAAAAGTCCATCCTTTGCTTTTGTTGTTGAAGTGTTTGCTTCATACGCGGTTCTCGAAAGCTGCTTTTTGTCACGTCATACCAGTCGGCCCATCGCCAAAAAGCATCGGTTTTACCTGAAATTCAAAAAGGGCTGTAAGAGGAGGACTTAATGTGCTGTCTTCTGACGAGTTTAATTCTTTTGGTGTGTGTGTGTGTGTGTGTTTCCGTCAGATCCTGACGCTGGAGGAGCGAGTGGACACTTCAGGGGAGACTCAGGAGGAGAGACAGGGGAAGATGCTGCTGCACACGGAGTACTCGCTCCTGTCTCTCCTGCACAACCAGGACGGGGTGGTCCACCACCACAGCCTCTTCCAGGTATACCCAGTTTCCACTGAAAAAAGGTTGGGACGAACATTGTGTTCCTCTCTGTCCACAGCGTTTTCCATTTCACTGGCGGCCGCCTCAGACTTGGTCAGCTGCTCACTCCAATTTTACTCATCATATGGTTGCCTTAATGAACAAGGCAGAGTACCTTTTAACGGCAGCACTTATCCGCGGCCTGTTCATAATGTCCCCGCATCACCTGTCTTCCCGTCGGCCCCCTCCTTTAATTTTGTTATTGTTCCATTTGCTCCCTCTCTCACGCATCCTGTCTGCCGCGCTCTGCCGGGGTTCTCAGAATAGCAGCATCGAGCCGCGCGCTCTGATTCATGCAGCCCTGCAGTATTGATTGGGTTATTATAGTGCGGCTCCATTGTGGGGGGAACCAGTTTCTAATGTATGCTTTCAATCCTAGGGAGAAAAAAAACACAAATCTGGCAACCGGATCAGAAATCGATGAGAAGCAGCGACTCTGTTTTGGTCTGACAAGCGAGAGTTTTCTTTGTTATTCACCCTCTAAATTCAAGGTGGTGGGGCTGACGTGTGTGATTCAAATGAGTGGGATCTCATGCTGATTGATACACATTTAAAAGAGGCTGCATCACAGGGATCCATTCAGTGTAACGCATAGATGGATGCCCATTCTTGTCTTTCACAGGATGCCGGTGAATCGTGTCTCCAAAGTACATGAATAACTCACCAAGTCAAAAGCCTCCCAAGAATATTTACACTTTTTTTCCCCTCCCTGCTCTCCTCCTCAGGATCGAGCCTACGAAATAGTGGAGGACCTAGAGGCCAACAAAGTGCGGAAGATGAAAAAGCGGATCTGCCTGGTGCTCGACTGCCTGTGCGCCCACGACTTCAGCGACAAGACGGCGGATCTGATCAACCTCCAGCATTACGTCATCAAGGAGAAGCGGCTGAGCGAGCGGGAGGCCATTGTCATCTTCTACGATGTGGTACGCGTGGTGGAGGCCCTCCATAAGGTGAGCACGGACTGCGGTTGGCTGTTGGGGGGGGGGGGGGGGTTGCATGTATTGAACATGCTTTACAAAACACATTATTCTTTTATTTTTGTTTCCTTTTGCACAATGTAACTTTTATAATCTCAATGCACCTCAATGCCTGTGTCCTAAAACAATTTGTCCCTGTTGACTCTTTTGCAAAACACTATTTACCCCCTTCTCTTCTTGCCCTGCAGAAAAACATTGTGCACAGAGACCTCAAGCTGGGAAACATGGTGCTGAACAAACGGTAAGAGGAAACTTATTTACTCATCAGTCAGTCAGCGGGCCTGTAACCCCTGCCAGTTTTTTTTACTGGACCATTCATTTTAGCCTGCCAGTAAAGTCCTCTCTCTCCGGTCACGTGCGCGAGAGGCCCCCGGCCGGCTACAACCAGCGTGCACTTGGCTGTAAACATTGCAGGGCTCAGATTCACCCAGTGTGATCAGTTGTTGGTTTGCCTGAGCTGCCCCTCCCCCCCACATTGACTGTTCCTTTCCCAAAAGTTGCATTTGCACGGAAGTGGGTGGTTTAAAAAAAAAATAAATAAAAAAATAGTGAGAACAATATTCTCCTGCAATGTTGAGTTTGTGCAGGTATGTCTGTGTGTGCATGCTATGGAAACTTGGGTCAGTGAGTGCTGCAGGTTACAGTGGCCGCAGCCAGAGACGCATGTCTGCACTCATGTGTAACGAGGTCCCAGCACTGGCCAACATCTTCACCACACGCCGGGCATCTCAGGCACCGCACCTCCCAGCAGTTGTAGCAGTAGTAGCAGTAGCATTGATGGTGATGATGATGAAATGGCTATTTTTTTTTAATCCGGGAGAGGAGAGCGGCGAGACGCGCAGCAAAAGTAAGGAACACTCCGTCCCAGCTGGAAACAAAAGAGGGGGCTGCCAAAAGCCCCATAGCTCAGAGCTGACTCACAACGCAATGCACGACACACGCACATACACACAGTCATTATTTATTTACCGCGCACTCTGCTTTTCTTTCTCTTCTTTTCTTTTCTTTTTTTTTTAAACACCCCTCGTCCGTTTCCTGCATTTGCTGTTCTCGCTCTCGCTTTGTCTTCTCTCATTTCCTTTGTGCATTACGCCCGTGCTCTCACATATTAATGGTAAACCCACCACCACAGACTGTACAGGATGAGTGTACAGTCGGTGGATTCAGACACGCACGTGTGCGCTCCCCCCCTACTGCTCGCCCCGAGTCTGGAAAATGCAGCCATACCATCAACAACCTCAGCAGTTTTTGCCAGAATGTAATTTCCTCTTGCAGAGGCAGCTATTATGAAAGGCGGATGTCATAAATCAATCCGAAGGGTCTTTCACAGTGAGATGTCAGTAATTTCCTAAATTTTCTTTGGCAAGATATGTGGTGGTTTTTCTATTTTTTGAAAGCTTCTGTTTACTTGCAGTGGGTGCCTGTGTTGTATATCAGGGATTCATTCCAGGTCTGATCTGATTATTCCCTCTGGAATCAAATTTGCTCATTTAATGTATCAATTCTTATTATTTTGTGCTGTTTTTTTTTTTTTTTGTTTTTTTTTTTTTTTTTAAATCTGCACCGCCTGACAAATCACAGCCTCCATCACATTAAGGGATTAAAGCGGTTTCGCCATAGCGTCCAGCTGTTGGACTAAACCTCCAGCGGGTTCACAAAGGCTTTTGGGGAAATAAAACTTGCTGATCTCTGTCGAACTTGCCCTCCGTTTCACCTTCTGTCTCGTCAGCTGATGTATTTCCAGCAAAATGTCAAGGAGACGTGAGGAGTCGGCGGGAGGTGGGGGGGGGGGGCATTTAGGTTTCTGGTTTCCTGACTTACCCCCACGGTTCACATGACCAGGAAGCGGAGACGGCGCGGTCTCGCTCCGGGTCCTCAGGGGACCCTCGCCTCACGACGCAAACATGCAATTTCATTTTGCCCCAATCTCCGGTTGCAAGAATAGAAGCCCCGGTCGTGATGTGCGCAGACAAAAGAACTGGCTCCTTCACGAGGGGAAGCTTTTTATGTGAGGGGGTCCTTGAAGCGCTCGCTCACTCGCTCGCTGTTCCTCTTGGCTCATTCTTGTGCGGATCACAAGGCCGTCGCACGGCGCTCGGCAGAGACTCAGATTGCCGAGCCCAACTTGAAGCCATGTTAACAAATTATATTAAGAGAAACACGAGAGCCTGGCGTGTTGTCAAAAATGGAGTGTTTGTGAAAAGAGGGAGCAGGGTGTGAAAGTGAGAGAGGATAGGGGAAGCTGTTGGCTTCGGCCTTTTTTAAAAAAGCGGATGTGAATGAGGAGATTGATGCAGAGAAGACCAGGGGTCCGCTCCTGTCATATTTGCACGCTTTGTCCCTCAAATTCACTGTGTGCTCGTGTGTGTGCATGAGCGCACACACTGTGTGGGTGCAGCCAGTGTCTCCATGTTTTTTGTTTTGTTTTGTTTTGTTTTTTCAGCAACGTTCGTGAGCTTTATATGTATTTGCCAGCCCATCACTATGCAGGCTTAGTCATCAAGACAATTATCCAAAGCCACTGGTTGACTCATATGTTTGTCAAAGTGCAGCTTTCAGTAATTGCTTTCCTGCAGCAGGGGAAAAAAGGAGAACATAGTGTGTGGATAGACGCAGACTGAGCTTTAGAACAATCCAGGCTTCACACTGCTTCATGGAAAAATCTGAGAGATTGCTCCAGATATTCAGAGGCACAGCACCAGGTTGTAGGTGGAATCAATTAGTTGGATGCAAGTGTATTTGGTGATATTCTGAGTTTGCAGTAAGTCAAGGGTTTAGTGAGCCGTGGAAGCAGCATTTCATTTAATGCTGTTCAGAAGGCTGCACACTTTATGTTCTTGGCTAGTAATTAAACCAATCTGTCTTTGACAAGATTAATGGTGAATAGAAATGGTGTTGGTCGTGCGTGCTTGTATATTTTTGTGTGTGTCAATCAATCAATCAATCAACGTTTATTTGTGTAGCTCTAAATCATCTAAATCTAAATCTTGAAGCACTTTGCACAATTGAGAGCAAACCAACTGAACCCTGTGCGTGTGTGCGCTTGCAGTACCCACCGCATCACCATCACCAACTTCTGTCTGGGAAAACATCTGGTGAGCGAGGACGACCTGCTGAAGGACCAGAGAGGAAGCCCAGCTTACATCAGCCCTGATGTACTAAGCGGTGAGTCTCAAACCCATGTATGATAATAATAATAATAATAATAATAATAATAATAATAATAATAATAATAATAATAATAATGGATTGGATTGGATTTATGTAGTGCTTTTCAAGCCACCCAAAGCACTTTACGTTCACACCACAGTCACACTGGTGGTGGTAAGCTACATGTGTAGCCACAGCTGTCCTGGGCAGACTGACGGTGTAGGTACAAAATCTGTCCGAGCCACGAAATCTGTCCGGGGTCTTATGGCAACTCTATTAGGACAAACTACATTGCGGTCGAATAGATGGATAGAATCATAGTCTATCTATCTTTCGTTCGACCGCAATGTAGTTTGTCCTAATAGAGTTGCTGTATGTTATGATACAGATCTTGTAGCCTTACAGACGCCACTTAGCCATTGACAGTTTGCCACAACATTGAAATTGCCGAAAATCGTGGTCCCGGACAAATCTTGCAGCCTGGACAGATTTTGTACCTACAATGGAAGCGTGGCAGCCAATCTGCGTCAAACGGCCCCTCCGACCACCACCACCCAACATCCACTCACATTCGTATGAGGCAATGTGGGTTAAGTGTATTTCCCAAGGACACGACAGCTGTATACCTGTTTATTTTTTTTCTTTGTTTTATCGTAAAGAGTTTTTTGTACAGGATAATCTTGAAAACCTCCCAACTGGTTTATTATCAGAATATGACCAGCTAAATTCTATAAGTAATAGGTGATAACCACAGGTGCCGTTGTAGTTGTGACAACGGAGAGAAGCCTCCAAATCAGTGGTCAGTTACCAACTGGGTGCGTTTGTAGTGGAGTTTTTGGGTCAGCCGTGCCCCGAGTCAAAGGCTGACTTGGAGCCTCTCTCGTAGTATCTCAGCCTTCGATGTCGAGCGCAGCAGGCGTGACTGCTGAGACGAGACACGTCATTTCAGACGGTGAGAAAAACGCTGACGAGCCCTCCTCCACTCAAGGATTCTCTATTTTGAAAGCAGCGCTGAGGGCCGCAGTGGTTGCACTTGCAGTCACGCCTATTGTTGCAGTGACTGATCATGTGTGAATCAGATGCGAGAACCTCCCCACTTCTGATTCGCCCGCTGTTTGTTCCTGACGTTGTGATCAACGTTTGCGGGGTCTGCGTTAGAAGATGATGACGCTCGATGTCTGAACAGGAATGTTTTTTTTTGTTTCATATTCCAGCTGTCAGGCTTGAAGGAGAGTTTTTGGAGAAGTGTGAAATTGTTTTTCTTTCCCAGTTTGTTTTTTTTGTGCGGTCATGGTGATGTTTCATCTTTCTCATGCTCCGTGTCGAAAGAGGAAGCCACTTTCCTCTCTTGTATGAGACATTTCCTTTGTGCGGGAAAAGCAGAAGTCTGTTTTTTATTAGTAATCTCTGCAGTGTCAGTGTGAGTCCTGAAGCTTTTTGCAAAAGCGGCCCAAGTGAAACCGGGACTGGCTGCAGAAAGTGCACCAGATTCGAGCCGTGTCGGAAAGGTTCCACCTCCTTCCTCTTGAAGTGGAGATAAAAACCTGGGCGTGTGCGCGTCGCCGTAACGTGACAGACACACAATTAAACAGAGCTTCAGTGACTCATGCGGTGATGAGTCACTGAAGGGAAACTACTCCCATCACCCCACCCCCTTCCCCCCCGCTCCTCCTCCTCCTCCTCCCTTCCTCTTCAACTGCATGTGTGTGTGTGTGTGTGTGTGTGTGTCACAAGCTTTAGCATTATTGCCCGCCCGTTGCTACAGCCTGTCTGACTGTGACAACACTGCCAACGGTTGTACCACGGTCACAGCACTCCCACCTTTCCCGTGGGTTCAGTACAGCTTGCGGTACATGATAAAAAAAAAAAGGACTTTTCCTTTTTTTTTGTGATAGTCTGCAGGGGAATTTTTAGTCATCACTTTCCTGAAACAGGAAAAAAAAAAGAGAACATGGGGAGTAGACAGACAGACAGACAGACAGGGAGCTTCAGAACAATCCAGGCTTCTCACTGCTTTATGAAAACATCTGATAGTTTGCTACAGATTTTTAGTGGCAGTTTGGATGAGAAACCTCTGAACTACAGCATTTGTTGGTGGAATCTTTTTTTTTTTTTTAATGCAGGTGTATTTGGCAGTATTTCAAAGGTCCCCCGAGCTTAAATGTCCTTTTTTTGTGACGGTGTGCAGATAGTGCGCTGGGAAACTTTTAGTAATCGCTTTCCACCAACAGGAAAAAGGAACAGCAAAAGCTAATTGGACTGCTCTTATTTTCTTTTTGTTTTGTTTTTTTTGTTCACGTAGTTAATCATTAGTCATGTTGATGAGAAGTCTGCTTGCTGGAGGGCTGATCAGCTCTGAGTTATGGGGCAAAATCTGCCATGGCCACAAAGCAAAAGTAAATATAGTACTCTGTTGAGTCCTGGCAATCCTGGCCTCTTCTTTTTCTTTCTTTTTTTTTTTTTTTAAACTCAACCTTTGTTTCATGTTGTTGATCTGTGTTTCATGTTGCTGTGCACAGGTCGGCCGTACCGCGGTAAGCCCAGCGACATGTGGGCGCTCGGCGTGGTCCTGTTCACCATGCTCTACGGCCAGTTCCCCTTCTACGACAGCATACCTCAGGAGCTCTTCCGCAAGATCAAGGCTGCTGAGTACTCCATCCCAGAGTGAGTACGCAACCACCCACCCCACCACCACCACCCCCGCCTGCACATGTGATCATCGTGGGCGGATTAAATCGAAAGATGCCGCTTATTAAACCCGACCACCCTCCGTTTGTTGAGAAGGTCTTTCAGCTGTGGTTTTGTGAGCGTGTGACTTCAGGTCATGCTCTGCAAATAAAACTTGCCGCTTCCTGTCCCCCCCCACCTCCCTCCCACCACCACCACCCTGCTTCCCCCCACCCCTCTCAGGGACGGTCGCGTGTCTGAGAACACAGTGTGCCTGATCCGAAAGCTGCTGGTGTTGGACCCTCAGCAGAGGCTCAGCGCTGGAGATGTGCTGGAGTCGCTCAGCGTCATCATTGCCTCATGGTAACTGCACCCCCTGCTGGCTGCCTTTGGCATAACGCAGTGAATTCTTGTTTTTAAAAAAAAAACAAAAAAAACATAAACATTGTTGTTGATCGTTGACCTTTACCCAATCACAGGCAGACTGTTTCATCACTGAGCGGACCCCTGCAAGTGGTGCCAGATATTGACGATCAGGTCAATCACCCGGAACACCTGCAAGAGGTGAATAATCTGCTTGCTTTTCTGTTTTGTTTTGGGAGTTTTTTTTTCTTAATCGCATTGGTGTTACAGAAGGTCACATCGATTTCTACTGCCAAAATGCATGGTGCCAAACAGGACAATGAGCAACTAGCATGCAGTGAATACTATGGGTTGAGGCAATAGGGTTTTTAGTGTATGGGATGGGGGAGTACTTTGTCGTTCTTTTGTTGTTGTTGCTTTATTTGCTGTCTTAAGTTTTGTTTGGTACTGTTATAGTTGTTTGTATATTGTGTCTTGTCAGTGGTCAAAAAATAAAAATAGAATAAGATAAAATAAAATTAGATTGTAAAAAAAAAAAAACCCTCTGTCTCCTCAGGCCAAGGCGATGGAGGAGTCCTCTCAGTACGAGTTTGAGAACTACATGCGCCAGCAGCTCCTGCTGGCCGAAGAGAAGAACACTATCCACGAGACCAAGAGCTTTCTCACCAAGCGGCAGTTTGGCAGCATCCCGCCCGTCAGGCGCCTGGGCCACGACGCCCAGCCCGTCAGCCCGCTAGATGCAGCCATCCTGGCACAACGCTTCCTCCGGAAGTAGCTCCCCGGGCCACCCCCCCCTCTCCCAGGGGAGAGCAGAGTCCCTGGGATGCCCCGCTAGAGGACTGAGCAAGTCGAAAGCCCGCGAGTAACCCGAACCTGTCTGTACCCAAACTCCCGGGGGTACAGACAGACAGACAGACAGACAGACAGACACACACACACACACACACACACACACACACAGACACACACATTCATAGGTGCGATTTTTGTGGGACGAGTTGAGTGGACCCTTTGTGACGAAGGGGACGAGAACAAACCCGCAACAAAAGAATGTCACTCCGCACGTCTCGAGCATCCAGTGAAACATGGGAGAAATCCCCCCCACTCCCTCCCCCCCTTTTGGAGGAAGATCTGAACCAAAGGTTCCTCGCCCTCAGGTCGCCGCCGGTCAGATCTCACTGTGCAGCCAGTGTGACGTCGCAGTCCACACGCGCGGCTGACGTGAGGTTTTCGCCTCGAGTGTTTGAAGAAACTAATGACCCCATGTCTCCACCCCCCCACCCCTCCTCCTCCGACCACAACCCCTTCCCCATCAACTCTGGATCCCCTCAGCAATACAGGATCAGAATCATGTAGCATCCTCCTTACCCTTCCTCGTGGTTGACGATCTCGCCTCACGTTAGATCACCTGATTACAGATGTCAGTTCACTATACCTCCATCTCACCCTCCTCCTCCTCCTCTTCCTCACCCTCCTCCTCCCAGATTGAAAATTTCCCTCCCAGACTGGTCCTGTCCGGTGACTTCAGATCAATCTACCTCTCTGTCTCTTTTCTCTGTCGGTAAACCATGCTCACTGTTCTGAGACAAGGGATTGTAACATGAGTCTTGATGCCACCAGTGACAAAGCATTAATGTTTTCTGTAAGAGTGCTAATGCTTTTGAAACTCACTCATTGGTTTCAGAAAGAAAAAAACAACAACAGAATAAGCTTTTTATCATATTAAGTAAGTAGCATTTTAGCCCTTTTTTTCATTGAAGATACTGAAAACCAAGGAATGCTTTTGTGCGCGTTCTTTGATATATATTCGCAGTGTCGTCTCCCGCTTCTGCTCGTTCCTGTGGAAATCTTGTTTTTTTTTTTTTTTAGATCATCTAGGCAGCTAGCGTTAGGTACCTGGAAGTCGTCATGCCAAGAAACTGATTGGGGAAGACGCTGTGGGGTGGTAACACTTCCCGGGTGCCGTCGTGTTTGTCTTGCCAAAAAAAAAAAGAGATCATGTCTTAGAACTCCCTCGCAGCCAAGGAAACCGGTACCCACAGCCTCATTCAGAAACAAAATGGCTTTCAGGTAGACCTACATCCCTGTTTCTCGCTATCAGACAGATCATCAGATATTTTTTTTTCCTCAGTGTGAATGTGAACTCACTCATCGAATGCGTTGGTGCATCTGCAGTGTTCACAAGTATATGTGTGCGCGCGTGTGTTTCAGGCTAGGCGTGAGCTGTGGAGCCGTCAACCTCCGACAGCCACATCCCCTTTTAAGCTATCCTCCAATCGCCTGTGTGTTGTATATCTGGCAGACACTGTGAAAACCGGAGCAGACTTTTCTTCTCCCCCCCCCCCAAGAGGCTTGACTGAATGTTGGAACGATGTCAGGAATGCTTTCTTTAACGTTGGAAAAATACCACCTATCTGTCAAGCTTGCCAGCTTGTATTATCACAGTGTTGGCTCTCCTCTCAGAGAGGCCACCTTGTGGCTGTAATCCATACTGTAATATTTCACAGAAATGAAAATACAGATTCGTTAGGTTCTAGGTTTAGCTAGCGGGTTGCCTTGGCTGTTGATCTGCTCTTTTCTTTTGATCGAATACTTTTTTTTTTTTTTTTTTTTTTCTTCAAACCATGGCAAAGCTACTAACTAGTGACTGTTAAGCATCTGTGCTCTTGCCTTTGCGTTTTGGTACCTGCTTTTGGGCTATGTACTCTTTCTTTTCTTCCTATTTATATTCAAACTTTATTGCATGAAGATAGGCGCTGGAATAATCTCAAATGTCTTTAATTCTTTTGTTTCTCTATTGTGATTTCATGATTTATTTATTCACTTGTTTAGCCCAAACCCCTGACCACCACCACCACCACCACCTCCTCCTCCAACTCCTCTTTCTCCTCACTACCCATAACCACTGAGACTCAACAGGCATCGACTGTAGCCTGTTGAAAAAGTTCATTTGAACGGATCTGTCCTCTTGGACTAGACTAGCTTTAGTAAGTGATTTTCATTTTTAATCATTTTCTGCCACATAAATGAAAGTGTAGCATCTATTTTTTGTTCCTTTTTTTTTTTTTTTTAAATAACAATTTTCTTGCCAATTCACCACAGCAACTGTGGTCAACTTAAGCTACACTAATACTGAGACTGACGAGCTCTATTTTTTAATAGAAAACAAAATGATCCTCGCACATTATCTCCCATCAATATTTCTTTGTGCACCCCTGCCACCCACATTACTCTGTCTTTGGAACCTTCATCGTTCACCTCCAGAAATCTAGGCTGCGCTCTGGCCAGTATGTAAATATGCACCATCGTGACTGCGCCAGTCGTTGTTTATAGCTTCCAACTCTGTTTTAACACATGCCAGTCGACATGCATTACAGGCCACGTTGGCCCACGCCCATCACACACACAGGCTGAGATGACATGTCACGAGGGCCGTCAGCTTTCTCCCACCTCAATGTGAACTCCATGGCTATACAGCAGTATTGTAGTAGTCTTGATTATTCGTCAGATTAAGGTGTTTTGATGAACACTGTAGCCACTTCTACACACTGACATTTAGTGATCGTATGTGGAAAGTGTCTTAAATCATCTCCCATGTCCGCGGCTATGGATTAATTAGTAACAGGTTTGATCAATCCTAAATGTATATGGTCTTTTTCTGCCCCACCTCCTGATCCAAGTGTTTCACCCCCTAGTTAGTGGATTGTACCACATTCAATGTTTGTTTCACAAGGTTGTATTAGTAGATGTGACGGCGACGTGGACCGATTAAAGCATGGAAATAGTGTGAGGTTAAAAGGTCTATGTAAAACATGTGAGTGTTGCATGATTGTAAAGTTGCAAGGTGTGCCAACAGCTGAGAGAATTGATCACGAATCGACTCCTCTAGGTCTTCCTACAGGATACTGCAAAGGAAAAAAAGAAACCCCTTAGTTGGATGACTATTTTTTTCCCTCAAGATTTTCTCATTTTTTTCCACCCTACATTTGAAGTCCTTTTTTCTACCGTGTATAACTAACCATTGCTGACTATTGCTGACAGTTTCAACTGGAAACATGGTGTCCAATATAAAATGTGGTGTAGTTTCAACCCAATGGGATAATGTGTTGTAAGCTGCTCGGTCAGACATGGGCATCTAGATACAGACAACTGCGTAATTGTACAGAAAAAACACGTTTGTATAAAAACATATTTTTCTACTTCATCAGATCTCTACATGCATGTCAGCAATAAACTTTGATATGGAAAACAAGTCTGTCATGTCTTTGCAGTCTTTCTCAATGACAGCAGGGGGAGCACTTCCTCAAGGATTGAAGGAAACCCAGCATTTGGACGTTTGGCGTGCTGGAGTTGTTTGTCGGATTTCTACATATGCTGTCAACATACGTCAAAGCCAGAGTTCAGAAGCGTAGTGTCGGACAGTTAGATGCACTTGAAGTTATCTTTCAGGTCGCCACCTGAATTACTATAGTGTCGAATATCTTATGTCTCTGTGCGTGCGTGTTACCACTGACCCTTGGTGATTTGGGTTTTGGCCTAGCTGGAAGAAGGCAGATTAGCTAGAAGCCCCCTGCCGATTGGCAGCGCCACTAGCCTGCTGGCTACAGATTCCCTCCCACGTCAACTCAGGAGTTGTCGAAGGAGCACAACTCCTCCTGAGGTATTTTCCAACAAAAATCATATCAAGCCTGCCAAAAAATACAGAAGAATTCACATGGAAACCTCATCATATGCAATGTGTGTTTGATTGCATTTACAGCTATTCTTCGAATAGTGTTTTATACATTTTATTAATGCTATCCAATGATTGTTTGGCGAACTAAAAATAAACGGACGAATTTAAAGTTAAATTGCGCACTTCCGTTTTCACTTACCGGAAGTGGTGGCGCTTGATGTTGCTACGTCCTTTGCTTGCCTTTTGAAAGTGCGAATTGCAACCCGACAGTGAAGAGACTTTTTGTCATATATATCGATGCCTGATTAAAATGTGCTACATTTGCTTGTTGGTTAACAAGCGCTAAGCAGTTGCTATGCTATGCTATGCTAATTTAGGTAGCACGCCATAGTCACTGTCCGCTCAGTATTTTGGGTCTAATCTGGGAATTGTACGCTACATTTTCAGAAGAACACCCCTACTTCGAGTGCAGATGTACTGTTTGCATTTATGCAGTTAAAAAATATTAAGTGTCAATTACTGGGAGAATGCCACATTAAAAGAGGAAGAGGAAGAGCGCTAACCTGGTTCCCACTGAAGAAAACTCAATCACAGGCCCACAAACACCGTGGCACTGAAGGACAAATTATAGGATTGGACCTGTGACCTTTTCATTACACATCTGTCAGTCAAGAAGGAGGCTGCAATCAAAGTGAAAACTGCCATGTGGACTCATTCACAGGCTGAATAACAGTCTTCAGCGTCAGCTCTCCCACCGTTTTAAGGTCTTCGCAACAGTTTGCGCCTCAACCAGCTTTCTGCTCTGGATTATTATAGCCCCACCACTCCCAACATGTCAAGCAGGGTGAAAAAGTCTCAGGGGTCAAAGTTCCACAGATGCTTTGTCCCCATAAACTGCAACCAGCTGGCCTTGAGGAGGTCCATCCCAGAATGGTGTGGGTAAGAAACGAAGGAGGCTACGTCAGACATCAGCAATGTTCTTGTTTAATTACCTTAGAGAGCATTACTAATTCGGTTTCACAAGAAAAGAGCAGGCTTGATCCAGCTGGGCACAGATGACAAAAGGGAAGAGAACTGGCCTCAGCTCTGTCACAAGCTCATGTACTTCACTGGTAGATGTGTGTTTTATTGTTGAAATTAAAAAAAAAAAAAAAAAAAAACTTGATGTGAGTGAACAGCTGCATCTGCTTCATGGCCGCGGCTCTGTGGTAACGCCTGTGAAGGCGTGAGAATGTGACTGGCTGCATATAGTTGCCTCATTATGAAATCTCCTGAGACACAGTGTCAAATTAACACAGTGTTAAAGTGCAGACTGACAACATCGAAATGCATTTTCATAGAATGTCATACATGGAGTTCCCACTGCTGCAGAAAGTTAGCAGATGATCCAAGTGTCAAAGAACGATTTGATTTCATGCTTTTGTGTTCTGCCTCTAGAGATCTGTGTCGAATGTAATTTAAACCGGCAGGAGAATAAACTGAAACTTACCCTGTATAGAACTCTGTTTATTCAGCGTAAGATTGAATTGGCGTCACGACGGCTTGCATCTTCCTTCCACCCCTGAACTCAGTTCATGTTTGCTGGCTCGCCGTCACTGCCGCAGCCTCAAAAACAGAACACGCAAAGGGCCTCGAAATGAGATGCAAGGAGCTATACTGTACCATGTAGTCTAGCAAAGTGCAAGAGTTATGACGGCAGATGCAACTGCAGCATCGTCGACCACACAGTAACCGTTATGTTTATTTACTTTTCCAGCTCAGCGACATAGAGGCATCCTTTTACTATGAGCTGTATGAATTTACTAGTTCTTGTCTTTGTGTGCCTTCATTTTTAGAGCAACAGAGGCAGTTGGACAGTCTCACTTTATAAAAGAGCGAAGTCTGATCCGAAAATTAAGCGGTCACTTTTAAAAAAGCTCATGAAACTGTAGCAGACTGATGAAAAGACTTTGCTGTATTGATGCTTGATGCCATTAACACGAGTTGAAGGGTCGCAATTGAGAGATTAGCCCTGCTCGTGAGCGGGTAGGCAGATGCGGAAAATGAGACCACTTTAGACTCCAAACATTATTGCCAGATGTCTTGGCATTTTATTTATTTATTTGGTGATAGAAGAATTTAGAAGGTGAACTCAGGGGATCTCTCTTTTTTTCCCACTTTGCAATCTGGTCATAGTTAACATGTTTTTGCAAAACAATGAAAAAATATGCCGACTTTGCTTGGTTTACAGCAGCCCACGCTAATCTGATTAACCGGCTGTCTTCACTTCTGCCTGCTACACGCAGACCTCCACCCTCAGTCATAACCCCCAACTATGTATTGTGCTGTATCCCCCTCTGTTCCACTCCTAACTATTATCTTTCTGTCATCGTCTATGAACTATCATTGGCCCCGGTGCAGACCTGGGGCGCAACCCCTCTTTACTAATAATCATCTGCAAACCTGTCGTTGAAAATTGTTTAAAGCTGTTCGCCGTCTCCCCCGTGACCTCTGGCGTTACCGCCGCGGAATGAAACACCTCTGTTTCTCGTCTCACCCAGCACCAGATTGCGGGACGTCCATTTGTCATAGCATTATGTCATATGTCTCCAGAGCGTTTATGTTTGACGCTATGCAGAGCCCAGCAGTGATCCGGGCCTTGTCTCACCTTTGCATGGTTTCATTGGGGTTTGAGAAAAGGCATTCTTTGCACTGCGGGCTACCCCAGTCAGACGTCACTGTCAACGTACTTTTAGGAGTCAGGTCTAAAAAAAATTCAGTGGATTCCTTAATCACTCAACTGTCTTTACAGGTGGAGGGCCAGGCAGAACAAGAGTGAGGGGCGACTGCTCAACCATTCTCAAAAGGAAACACCAGGAGGAAGAAGGTACCACAAGTTGAACTGGAGGAAATTTTCACATTACGACAGTAAGGGCAAAAATCTTTGCACATCTATTTCCTCAGCAGGTGCGTCGGAGGGTGACAATTAAGTCCAGATTAAGCAAAAAAGAGTTCCTGCACACATGGCCAACTTGCAGAATTTATTGTGATGTTTCCTTTTTTCAAGCAAACGTTTGTGCCAACAAAGGAAGCCACAGGAGTGGCTGTGTGACTCCAAATAGTCACTTTCCGACATGTCTGAGTATAACTGAAATATTAACTATCAGCAATATGAAAATACAATCAGTGGAAATAGCATCAATATACAAATGTAAAGTACAATGAATACATATAATAGGGTGACATAAACATCAGAGATGCTTTGCCACAAGCTCAAACTGAAGGAACTACACGACACCAACTATTTTGATATTGCTGATATTTAATATTTAAGTTCCCTACTCAGACGTGTGGGAAAGTGACTGGTTGGTGTCACACAGCCACTCCTATTAAAATGGCTTCCTGTGTTGGTATAAACATTTGCTTGAAAAAGGTTTATTACCGAAGTGTCGCAATAAATTCTGCAAGTTGGCCAAGTGTGCGGGAACTCTTTTTTTGTCACATGACAGCAGTAAAAATAACACCACAAAAGGCTTGTTACCAGTAGAATGTATTGTTTTAATTGTTTTATCCCCGCTGGCTGACAGGAGTTTAGTTAAGCATGGTGTAGAGTGTTTCATCAGTGACACGAAGCTAGGGGCGAGCCTGGTTGGTCCAAGGTTGACACTTGGCTCAATCAGCTTAAAAGGGTTGCCTCCCCTTTGTAAACATTACCTATGATATGGGCTTTCTACCAAAGGGTGAGATAAACTGCTTACAGTTCTGCTTACAGACCGTTTCGCCATAATTTTCCTCACCTTCCCCTCTTGCCCGTCTTCAACATCTCCAACATGTTGGGCAGCAGAAGGCCGGGAGAGGTCCAAAATGGCGTAAGAGCGAGTGTGTCGCTTTTTCAAACCGCCCGCTAACTCCGACCATCTGGTCCTGCCGGGAGGCCTTCGGCCAGTCAATGGGAGCCCTTGTCTGCCCTGTCAACACCGCCAGGACCGCTAGCCAGCTAACGGGGGAACAAGCAGGCGTGTGTGCCTTTTCAAACGTGCGTGTGCATGAACTGTTCCTTCTGCGACGTTCTTCAGCAGCTACAACTCGAAACTTTATATAGAGGGTGCTACTGTAATCTCAGAGGTCGCTGTCCGTAATCCGCCTGTGGAAAATCAGCTCAGTGTGTGTTCGCAGGGTTAACAGTAACTGTACACATGTTCAAGTCTGACGACCTCTTGTACTTTAGAATGTGAAAATTTAATTCTTGGGTCAACTAGTGCAATTGAAACATTGTGCCCACTAATGTTAATGTGACTTGTAGAGCAGTTCCTGATATCCTCAGAGAAGCTCTGTGGTGAAGTATGCTGAGAGTTGAATTTATTCTTCCATTTATTGTTTCCATGTTTTGCCCCTTTCAACCTGCCTCCCTGTAAAAGCTGAGAGGGTCCCCCTCCAACACAGATATTGCTGTACTGGGATCTTGGCCTGGAAAATGTATGTTTCTGACAGGCCTTTGGTGTTGAGGGGGTCAGGGGACTGTTGAATACAAGCGCCCGGCAAAGAAGTAGACCGAATACTGATAAGCTGTTCGATGGTCCAGCTAAAGCTCTGTGCGCTTTCAGGTTTTGAAACTGCTGTCTCTGTCACAGAGGTTTGTGACCTAGAGGATAAAAACCCAGCCCTCTGCTGGTGGTGATACTTCCTGTTCCTGTTCCACCGATCGCAGCCTGCAAAAAGCAAGAACTGCATGATCGGCACACGTGTGAAATATTGCTCATCTTTGTGTTCATTTGTAAGATGCAGCCTCTTAATACAGCGTGGATCCCCTGGCGACTGTAGCTTTGTAACCTCTCAGTCTAAGAAAATGTTGTCTCAACTTGACCACTTATCCTGAAAAAAGTTCAGGCCTCTGGTTGCTAAACGCCCACGTTTCTGAACTGTGAGTGGAATTGTGCAATTCTAACAAACATGTGAGAACATCTGGAAAATAAAAAGTCATCAGCCCCCTCACTGAGAACCCCAGAGGCTTTCTTCTCATTCTGGTTCCAGTAAAGACAGCAGAACAACAGAGGAAGTTGAATAAATTGTGACTGTCACGTCCTCCACCTCGACAGTCACCCACTTGTCCTCTGTATCGGTTGGTGGCACGCAGCCCTTTGACTTCCCCTCTCCACCTCCTCAAAAGCCAGCTTTCGACAATCCATGTGTGTGTGTTTGCTGTAGGTTTTTTCATCAGTCAAACTTCAGAGGTCCATCTAATCTCCAAAACTCTGCATCAAAGCAGAGGATGAGGCAGTTAGATTAAAAAAAGAAGGCCTCTCCCATCCACAGTTTCTTCCTGGACTCCAGGAGAGCGGCCTCAGACAATTACTTGTCCAGAAAAATCCCCCACGTAGATCCCCAGAAAGTTGAATATTTAGCCCTCTGTTTATAACTTCCCACAAAATAAATTCTTGGTTTTAGTTTGTTTGGAAGGGAACACAAATAAAGGCAGGCAAAAAGTGGTCTCAGTGGGCGGAAACAAAACCATGCTGCAGGTGCTGCCCTCGTCCAAGGAGCCCTTGGTGACATCACAAAGTTTTTTTTCTCTCAAACTCCTTGATTCCACACAAACTTTTTGAAAAGTGAAGCAAGCAACAGAAATGAAGAATGGGCTTTTAGGGAGCTCATTGTCAGGCTAAAGTACAAATGTTATCAGAAAGTAAAGTTTGCATGGCATTGAGGCTTTAAAGATGATCACAGACAAAAAGTAAAATATTTAAACCCCTAAAACTGCGTTTTGTTTGTGCCAAGATCCAGATTTCTTTTCTTTCTGCAGATTGGTTTTCTTACCAAAGGTGTCAATTTAAGTTTTTGAAAGCTGCATTATTAAGAACAAAATGAGACCCCCTAGTGTTTGATCAGTTTGATTAAATGAAGCGACGATGCTCCAATAGGCACCTAGCGACTCCCTCGGTCTGTCAGCTCACTTTTTTGCCCTTTTTCCCATTTTTACTTTTTGTTTTGTGGACTTCTGACCACGTGACCTGCTGCACTAAATTCCCTGACGCTGCATCAGCGCATGAAAGAAATAGTAGCGAAATTCAATAACTGAAACTGATCTAAAAACGTCTCTTTTTTTTGCCCCCCCTACCTTCCTCCCCTCCCTTGAGCCATCACTCTTCCCACACGAAGCCAAACAGAGCGGCAGGTAGTGATTAGAGGCTTCGCGGGGTCACGCTTGACTGGCGCGCTCAGGACTATTCTCGCTCCGTCAGGACGGAGGCGGGCACCCGGCGGTTCTTATAGTAGAAACTGGGTGACAAACACTCGAATGGGATAAAATTCCTGCGGCAGGAGCCTTTTACCACCAGCCGCTGGGGGGTATGGGTGGGGCGCCGATCGCTGCCAAGCCAGAAACCGTGGACTTCCAACTGGTGCCAGACGCCAGTGGAGAGGAAACGAGTCTGGACCCAAATCCGGCGACTCCATGAATCCCACCTGGTTCTGGCAGCGATGGGTAGTCCTTGCAGAGGATTAGGACTTTGCAAATGCTGCTGATTGCAACGGGGGCTGCGAGATGTTCAGTCTGACTCGCTTGACCCGTTTCCAACTGACTTGGGGATGCAATCTGACTGGACTGTGATGGACAGCGAGTTTGTCTAATCACCTTCCGGCTTTTATCTTCCAGTGGCCGTGGCTCGGCAGGTCGCCCAGGTTGGAGCACAGTCAGGTTCTGCTTGAGGGTGGGCTGGACGTTTCTCTGGTTTCAGTGATGCAGTTGTTGCCTGTCATTTTGAAGGTTATTTTTTTTGCTAAAGACTCTTTCTGACTGACTGGGCCAAAAGTGAATATTGCAAATATTGCAGAATCCCTGTTCAATCCTGCTGTGATCTGAATCCAGATTCAGATCACAGCAACAAGGACAGCGTCCTGTATTTTCTCTGGGTCCTCTGCATACCTGCAGTCATGTGGCTTCCATTGTGTGTGTTTTTCCTCTATTGTCTTTTTCATAATGACGTTCTCCAACCCAACCCTGTATTTTTTTCTTGCTACGCGGAAGAAACAGGCCTGTCGCTGCCACGCGCAGATTTCAAATGAAGATGCTTTTAGCCGCATTCAGACTGCCAGCCTAAATCCGATTTTTAGCCCATCCAGATTGAAACCGGATGGCTCTTTTGTAGTCTGAACAGTCACAAATCACATCAAATCCAATTTTTGCAAAACGGATTGAAACCACCTTCAGGAGGTAGTTTCACACATTTGGACAGATGCGACGCAAGAGCCAATGTGCCAGACCAGAGGGCGCCATTCCAGGTGCGTAGTTGTAACGTAATGAAGCAGACAGAAGAAATAGAAAACAGCAGCAGTCCCTGGACAGAGGAGGAAACTCATTGGCTCATCAGTGTCTGGGGAGATACTGCAGCTCCATTCAAGCCAAGCTCCAGGCCATGTATCCCAACAAGTGCCGCTGTCGCAATTATATGACATCACACACTACACGCTACGCTGGGACGACACCTCCGCTCCAACGTCGTTACTACGGCAACCTGTCAGATGGGTCAATAATGTGCCCCAGTCAGAACAGAGCCAGATCCCATTGGGACACTTGCTAAAATCAGTGTGGACAACCAGCCCTAAAAATTCTGATTTGGGAAGGAATCTGATTTGAATCTGATTCGCCTGCAGTCTGAACGCAGCCTTTCTGACAGTTGAGCTCTCTGATGGAGAATGAATTGAAAAATGTTTGAATGTCCCGCTGGACTTTCCTAGACTGTGCATGATTAATGAAAGAACAATGTGTCACTGCTACAAAAGGCCACGACACTTCTGTAAAAGCACAGTTTTCATGTGTCTGCGCACATAATTGCCCCAATCCTTTTCTGTTATCAGCATATCTCACACTAGAAAATACCAAATTCATAAAGAGGCCAAATGGAATTTGCTGTTTACACGATTTGCATCAAATAGTCATTGAAATTATCATATTAGTGTACATTTAAATGTATTGACTGACTCAGTCATTGTACAGCAGCAGCTTTACTGACACAGTATTTCACTGTGTGAACTTGGCTCTTGGTTCCTCTCCTTCATTTGTGTTTGTTTAATACAGCCTCGTTATATCAAGATAAAGTAAAAACATAAAACACATTTTCTCGTCAGGCCAGAGATTTGTTTGTGGCCGAGGTATCGGTCACCTTTGCGCGTTCGGTTCATGAGAAGCACGCAGTGTTTGTGTATCCTGAATCACTTCACATCACGGTCGAAATAGATTACAGCACAAATTACAGCGCGCGCACAGGGGTGTGTTTACTTTGGCTGTGTGTAGTGGGGAAAATTAAGACGTGCTAAAAAACAGACTGCCGTTCACACACACACACACACACACACACACACACACACACACACAAGACTGTTATTTTTTTTTTTAAAAGGCAGCAGCGCCTGAAATCTCCAGCACTCTATCATTTTCCCGCTGAGAAAATGAATGCATTTGAAATATGTGGCGGCTGAGATATATCATTTCATGATTTTCTTTTCTCCTTCTTTAGGAGTGACGCACTGAGCCTCTTGTGTAAAGCGCGCTGAAATAACATGGATAAAAGAGCAGCCTCAGAAGCCTCGGTAATACACTGATAGCATCTCTTCCTGCGGTAATTGAATTTTGGGCACCAGGAACTTTGGGAACAGCTCCAACTTCTCTGCACATTGTTGTGGCCCCCTCGATGTCAGGCCATCGAATGGTACCAGCCTCAGACTTATTCTGTGACGTGTCGCTCAGCAGTAAATTTAATGGATTCGGAATGAATCAACTAAAGAGTCATGAGCAGGTGCGAGACTGCAGTTGAAAGCTTCAAGTTGCTGAGGACCAGCATAGAACGTGTGTTGTTGCAGGGGTGGTGCTACAGCCAGCCACAGTGAGGTGAGGTTGGCCAATGCTGGTTGTTGCACCAATAAAAAGCCTTGAGCTCCAGCGTGCCTAGTTGTATCACTTCTGATTGGTCTGCTTAAATGTGAGAAGGGACTGAGCCAGTCACCTTCCACTCTGCCAGATCATCCTCGACACCGAGTTTGTCTCGGCTCCGTTTATCCATTTAGATCTACGAGGTGCTGCTGAAATGAGGGGCTTTCTTGGCCTGATATGAAGTTTAAAGAAAATCCGCCTCACAACCTTGTCACGTCTTTCCAGGCTCAACCTGCCAGTGGTTTTAGTGTTGTTGGCCGATCAACGTGAGCCGTCTCTCTGACCTCCTCTGATGAAGAGAGCTGCTACCCTACTGAACTTGATGACTTGTAAGCCCCTCTGTGAGTCACATGATTGATGATTCCGAAGCTTTGATCGATGAGATCGACAGAATGTGACCGTTTTAAGCACATCTCGACTGGCCTCCATCTGTATCCAGCAGCTGCTGGCAGAGTCTTTGCTGTAAACAGGAGGCTTCCAACTCCCCTTGGCATCTTGAATCATGTTTACTCTGAAAATTTAAAAGGTGCATTTTTGTGCAATAAGGCACCAACTCACTCAACTGCCAAAATACACTTTGATCTGATCTATTGGGTGTTGAGACGTCCAGTTGCAAATATTTGGACTGGGCTCTTACCTTAAAAACCCGCAGCCGTTCATTTTGGTGCCATTTGTCAACTCGGATTTTCCACAACTCTTTTGAAATGTGACTCAGGTGTCACATCAACTTGCTCACTTCTGGTATAGGCACTTTACAAGCCAAGGTGTTTAAAGCTTCTCTGGAAAAATAATCACCCTGGCTGGCGATAAACAGGACTGAAATGTCTGAATTCTCTCCGCACCATCGCAGTAAAAACCCAGGAACCCGTTTTGGGAGCTTCCAGCTGCAGAAACGCTTTGCCCCCTACTTTATTCTGCCGCAGTGCACCCACTGTAAATTATCCCCTCTACTGTAGGGTCGTCTTGAGAGGGCCTGACTGTTATTCATCTGACTGGGCCTGATCTATCGCCTCCACCAAGTGCATGCTGGCCACCTCAGCCGCAGCTTTTATTGCGTGCACCTGGGACATCAGAATGAGCAGCAGGAGGTTGAAAGTGTCCACAAAGAATTATGAAAGTTGAACATTTCCAGCCCTTCTGCAGGTCAGATGCAAAATTTGTAAGGATAAGGCTGAGGTTTCTATACCTCTACGTATATATAGTGTGTTTCCCTCATTCATTTTCTTTTTTTTTTTTTTTTGGAACCCTGTGCAAAAGCCTTCAACTCTGACGAGCTGTCATCTTTATTTATGCTCCATATAAGGGCTAAAAGCCTGGGGTTTAGAGTTCAAGGCTTCAAGCTGTGTTTATTGTTCTCACTGCACACTTGCATGCATCATCTCTCCTCCGGATCTCTCTCTTTCTCTCTCTCTCTCTCGCTCTCTCTCTCTCTCTCTCTCTCTCTCTCTCTCTCTCTCTCTCTCTCACACACACACACACACACACACACACACACACACACTGTGCCAATCAGTAAATACTTTGTGAGCCTGTAGTTTATTTGCCCCACTCAATGCCCCACTCAATGAACTTGTTGTCAAATCCTCCAGATTTCACTTCTGGTTTCACTGAGCATCCAGGCAAGATATCTACTGCCCAGTCCAGCCGTCCAGCCAACCAAAGCTGTTCATGTGAATTTTGTGTATGTATGTACAGTATATGTTAATAGATGACTTTTTGAATTTAATTTGAAGAAAAAAAAACTTTTGGATGAAAAAGTTATTTTTTTCCACTGAAAGAGCAGCTGGAATTAAAAGGAATACAATGCACATTAATGAGGTCATTTAAAGAGAATGAAAATCTATAATTACACTCAGTGGAGAAACCTAATCACAGGAAGCAGTTTGATTTGGAGTGAGCACAGAGGACTGTTTAAGGTATAGTAATTATTCTTGGATGCCGCGAGCGTAGCTTCATTCCAGCAGCTTAATTTCCCATTTATTCGCCAGGATTCATTCCTCGTGTTCCCAGCTAGTGTTGCAGCGCCAGAGACTGAATCCAGCACATTTGGTGTGTGTGTGTGGGGCGGGAGGCGGGCAGGCAGGTCAGGCTACGTACTGTGAGAGAGGTGAAACCTCTGGAGAGGGCTTCAGGGATTCATGCAGAGTTGCTTGGCTGGTTTTGAAGTCAGAATCCACAGCTGGAGTGCTGGAATTTTGAGTCGAGAAAATAAAAACAGGGGAAAAAAAAGTTGATGTCGATCTCCTTCCTGCTTTTATTCATATATGTAGATATATTTGGGGACGTTTGCAAACGATGTTGAGGAAAAGGTTGCGTCAAAGATTGCACGTCAGTTATTTTGTGATAAGAATCGCACTGTACCGCCGCAGTAGCGTAAACTCCAGGGGAACCTGATTTATGAAGTCTTGCCTGTTTGATTGCTTCCGAACATGCGGCCTCAAAGTAAACAGCTTGACACGGCGCGCGCTGATTACAGGCCGGGCAGATGGCTCCCGCTGTGAGGGAGTCGTGTTTTCACATTCCCCGCACTGTCACGGGAGAGCCAGAGAATGCACATGTGCATTTGCACCCACACATCACATCACACCATCACACACACACGCACACACACACACGCAGCCACTTGCTGCACTCCCCCATCTGTGCAGCTGACATGCAGGATGAAGAGGTGCAGGCTGCGTCTGATCTGCATCCTGAGATATTTCACAACTACACATTCTGCTCACGGTTGGTTTGGTTGAAGTCTTGGAGATGAATCGAGCTTGTCTGAGTGACCCAAAATTTTAAAATTCTCCTTCCTTTTGCGCCTAGGTTCAACTCCGTCCCTCATGTAGCTTTGCATCCTGTCTTGTTGCCTGCAGCCTTGAATAGCGCCAAGCAAACCCGCAACAATGGCAGCAAACTGCTGCTGAGAGTTGGTGTCACGTCCTCCGTCCTCTGCTTGGTTTTTGGTTGCATGTCTATCCAGCTGCACTGCAGACGCAGTTTTGGCCTCACAGCTGCACAAGGCACTTGACCAATTCTCACTTTTCAACTGTGGATGAAAATTGCAGTGGTAAAGTCTGCCGCCGCATGAGCTTCATCTCTGCGCTTCCCGAACCCGGTGGCCCCCACAGACCAGTTGCATGTGAAGGGAAGCCTGGATATGGGTCCACTATGTAAGAAAAGATAAGGATTTTTTTTTTTTACCCCCCCCCCATGTGCATGTCGGTTCTTGTTGGAGCGGAGTTAATTATTAAGCAGCTCAGCTGCCAGCTCAGAAAGGAGGGCGAGAATTCATGCGACCACATCCCAATCCCGACGCTGAAAGATGAGGAAAAATCTGTCATGCTCGCAGGTCATTGTTAGCTTGCAACCAGCCCCCCAAAAAGTGGGAGGTGGAGCTTGGAGGGACATCGGCTTCTAGAAAAAAAAACAAAAAACAAACAAAAAAAAAACCCTCTGGCTGTGAAAACAGAACTTGAGACAAGCTTGTTCCAAGCTGCTTATTCACATACTGACACCAACTTTTGCTCTGCCTGCTGCGCGGCCGTGTCAGAGTGCTTGTTTTCCTGACGAGAGGCGTCTCTGCTTGTTATCACAAGTGTCACCGTGTGTTGACTCGGACAGCGGGGCGGCGGGGCGGGGGGGTGTTTCACTGGAGAGTTGAATGACCGGCAGGCCGCAGTGGCGTCTCGGTCCAGATGGATGCCTTGAACCTAAGAGTGTTGGTCCAGTGAAGCGTGAGTCAACACCTCCCCCGCAGTGAGCGGGAGGGGAGTTGGGAGGGGCTGGCAGGAAGCTGGGAGAGTAGAGAGGAAGTGCAGCGGCGTTGAACGATTACACGGGGCTTAACCTTTTGGGACGAAGGCAAACAGGAAGTGGCCGTCTGACTGATTCAGAGAGGCAAAAATGTGAGCGGTGGTGCAAACCGGGCTGTGTAAGTTATTTTTAGCGTGAAATCATTTGGCATTAGTTTTTCCGTTTAATCAGCCTCCGCATGCAGCGTTTATTTGGTAAACTTCTGGAATAGTGCTGCAAAACCCCTTGACTGGTAGCAGCCTGAGTCCACAGGGAAAACCCCAAAGAAAAACTGTAATATTTGAAATTGAAATGAAAACTGAAACGTAATGAGAAATTTGTCCAAGAAAGTGCCAGTTGAAATATGCCAACCATCAAATTCTTCCACTTCCACTCCGGCCGCAAAAAATAGCTCCAATTTTGCTTAGACTGAAAAATCTACAAGATAATAACACATCAATTTCAAGGTATTTTTCACAAAACTCCAATGTGAGATGTTTTAGTTGCGTTGTATGGAATAATTCTGAAAATACTTTAATAACAAGAGGAAGAATGATAATAATAATTCATATTAATCGTATTGTTATTCTTGTAAAAATCAGGGAACATTTTAATTGAGCTCTGGCACATAATAGCCTTGCCTTTCACTCTTTCATTTTTGATGGCGATCTTTTGCTTGCACTGTAAACATTCTAATATTTCTTTAAAAATGCACAATTCTGATAATAGGCCTTTCAGATTTGTCGACTGTCCCCCAGCCTGTTGGGTCCTGTCTCCAGAATGTGCAGCGGTGCAGCTGTGTTGACTTCCAGCCGGGCTCGTCTCCACAGCCCCCGTCAGAAAGATTTCTACGCCAGCGCTGTTATTATCTCCATTACCCTCCTCCTGCACACTCTCCACTTTGCACCACCTTAATGAGGGGGATGAACAAGAAAGAGGCAGCATCCAGCACTCCGGGCCTACACACACACACACCCAAACACACACATGCACATGGCACATATCCACATACATAATCTACAAACAGATCCAAAAACACTCTTCGATTTATTAGGAAAATAATACCTTAGAGTTCCACAGGGCTCCATACAGTCCTGGCTGACATTACCAGAACTAATGGTACTATAACTTTTTAAAGTATGCTCTGAATGGGGGTCCAGTATCACTCCAAAGTTTATAATTGTCCGCTTACTTGTTTTGCGGCGGGGGGTCTTTTCAAAAAAAATGTCCACTGTGCATTTGCTGATCTCATCACATTCTCACATGCAGCCCATCACTGTGGGAAAACCATCAGCAGCCGGCAACAGATTGTTTGTTGTCATGTTATTAATTCCAGTTTGTGTTAGCTTGCACAGTCTCCCAAGGCAGTGCAATGTTTTGCACAGTGACGTCTCCCCTCGTTTCTGCTCCCTCTTTCCCCGCAAGCCTGTTCTCAGCGGCCGTAAATACCAGCGAGGTCGGGTATTTTTAGGCCGCGTCTGTGGGATAGTTCAAGCTCAGTTCTGAAAAGAAAAAAAAAAGTTTATCTGTCAGTGTGTGTACTATTTCTTATATGTTTAGAAAGGAGATTACTGTGATTCAGGGATTCCTCCAGCAGCTTTATTTTTATTTGTCGATTTATTTGGCACCTGACTGGTGAGTAGAGGGCTTCAAGGGGCCAGATGGAGAGACTGGTAGGGTGAAATAGGACGGAAATATTTCCACATCCTGCAATGAATCACCTGATCTCTTTGCACAAACTGCCATTACTGAAGAGAAAATGTAGGTGAACTGATTTGAGACAACAGAAAAAAGTCCCATTAAGCTGCTTTGGGCCAGTATTTCTGCGTCATCATGAGGCTTTTACAGCTAAAATATTTTTTTTCTCTTCCAGAATGAATTGATGTCATGCAGTGCTTGTGAAGTTGTGACTATAGACTTCAGTTTTTAACGTGGGGGATTTTTTTTTTTGTTGTTCTATTCCATGGAAGTTGTTAACTCGGAGGCGTGAGCACAACACCGTACAGAGTGCGCCGCATGTGGACAATAAAACCTCTGTTGGCAATTTAATCCAACTGCATGGGAAAATGAACCGTGACAGATGCATCTGATTGTTTTCCGCAGTAAAAACCGTCAGAGAAATGCTGATCAATGCCTCATGCGCGTTGCTAAATCTGAGTTTATTCTCTCAGTGGAGAGAATAGGCTGAGAAACTCCCCGTTTTCGGTCTTGCGTTACTCAAAGTTGCTAGGAAACAAAAATGTCAATAGCCTGGGAAGAAATCTGAGCTTTTTCTGTACTCCCGCTTCTATGGTTTTGCCATTTGTCAAACTGATTTGTGATTGAGTTTCTATTATTTTTTTTTTCTTAAGAATCGATCCATCACCGTGTCAGGAGAGTTTCTGGGTTGTTATGTTGGAGCCAACAAAGAGATAAAGTAAAACGAGAGGTCGGGTCAAGGGCCGGGTTACAGAGAGGGACTTTTCCGACTTTTCTTTGTGTGTTCCTCTACACCTTCAAAAAATCTCAAGACCAAGTAATTAAGTGCCACTTGTTTGATTGGGGTTCTGGTTCTGGTACGTGGAGGTCAGTTTATGTTGAGTTTACGTGTGGAAGAAAATGTATAATAGTTTTAACTCTTCCCCCCCCCCAACAAGTTGTGTGTGTGTGTGTGTGTGTGTGTGTGTGTGTGTGTGTGTGTGTGTGTGTGTGTGTGTGTGAGTTGTATGCGACCAGCAGATTCAAGCGAAGCGGCTCCAGCCAGCTTGAGACACATGCTTTTATCAAACCATAATCACTGCTCTGGGCTGTTTTTAGTGTGAGCCTCAAATTCAGTCCTGTCTAAGTGTTGGTGGTCGTGGTTACACGGCCCATAATACTACTCCGCTGTTCTGTAAAAACGGCTGTAATCTTCAACCTCGGGCATTCGTCCTGGTGTCCTGGAACTTTTCATTTCAGCAGCTTGTTTTTTTTATTCTCGTATTTTCACAAAAGCTTCATGCAAACACACACATGCAAGTGTGAAAAATTGTGCGAATGTTAATTTGGAAAAATATCGCCGTATTTCCCACGCGACAGCATGGCAAGGGTGCAGGTCACAACTTGTATGGAGACTGTTTGGGAGTTGTTGGATTGTGTATTTGTTGAGTTTCTCAAAACAACAGACACTGATGATTAGAGGGAATCTACCCACTCATCTGATTTAGGGGATTATGGCGAATTTGCCAAAAATGTTGAACTATCCTTTTAAGATTACAGCGCCATCTCTTGCGTTGGCGTAATCTGACAGCCTGTATATGTGGCTACTTGCGCACTGGGAGGCCAAAAGCTGAAAAATGCGCAACTGAAGTCAGATGAAGAAGCTAAGAGCGGGAAATGTTTTCTTTCTAACTGGTCTGCTGCTGCTGAAGAAGTCACACTTGCTATTGTGAACGTGTTCATCCAATTACAAGCCGGAATTCCGAGATTGAGATTGATTTCTGTCCCAAGTTTTCTGCGTTCTCCATCACACAGCTGCAAAGAAAGTCTTTTTGCGGCTTTAATGAAAAAAGCACACAGCTATGATAAGGAGTCACCGCCGGGGCGTGGATTGCAATCGCAAAACTCCATTGTTGCTTTTTGATGCGGTGGGCTGAAAATGCATATGAACGACTGAAGAAGTTTGAGCCAAGAACTTTCCAAAGTTGTTTAGTTTTTGACCAGCCGTCTGAGAATAGTAAGCAGTGTTTTTAGCCACCAAGCGTTGCCCGTAAGGTCTGAGAAATTTTCTACATGAAAGCCACAAACACAACTTAGCATTGTTCCTGCTTATTTTGGGCAGTGCCCTCAGCATGCATTGCAGGTTCCTGAAAAGAAAAGTGCAAAGTTATTATTCCTCGTGTTTACACGGAGCAGATTTTTCGGTGTTGCTAGGAGTGGCGCAGCTGCGAATCACGACCAGAGGTGGAAATAATTAGTCATTATCTCGGGCAGCAGCTCACCCTGTTCCCTCTTTCGCTACATAAAACCCGTGTCTGCGCCCTGGACGGACTAACACAGGATTGGCATGAGTGACTTTTTATGAAGTTGCTGTTTGAATCTGAGTTTGTGGAGGGACAGAGAACAAACACAGTCTCCTCTTCAGCCAACACTCCAAAGCCCCTTTTCAGAGACATAGTTTCCATGTTGGCACTCTCCTGCGTGCACAGAATGAGCACTTCTTGGATTGGATATGCAGAGGAGAAAGACGTTTCTAAAAGGCGCCATTCTAGCCTTTATTTATAGAAAGTGTCACACGCAGACATATTGTTTATGTGACGCGCCAAGTTCCCTTCAGAAGAAATCGCAGCGGGTCTTAAATAGCAGCGAGCTTCAGAGTCAAGTGGGCTGAAAACACCCTTTTTATTCAGATCATCTGAGGATGAATATCAGCACGATGCAAAGTCTATGTGATATAGGGACACACTGGTGTTTTGGGGTTTTTAATGGAGCTCCCTGCTTTGGCAACTGCATTTATATACAAGCAATTTAGTTTTTACCCAATTTTGAGCAAAGAAACTTTACATGAGCTCATTAGATCATCATCAGTCTGCATCAGTTTGCATAATTAACGGTGGCAGCAGAAGCAGAAGGTGGTGGATGACCAAAGTATCTTTTGGAAATGATGAATGTCTCTTCAAATTCATTGCAATATTTCTCCACTAAATGGCCAAATTTAGCTTAGTTTAGAAATGGTCCAAGAAGACATTAGTTTACATTCCTTCATCATCCGCACCCCGAGTAAGTAATAGCTGCTGAGGAGAGCACCGTCTTCGCTCTCTCTGAGGAATCCTCTGCAAATTAAATAAATAGAACCCTAGTCTTCCTTAAAGCATGGAACTTGACAGCGGGGCTATCATCACGCTGACATGCTGAACAGCAGGAATGTGAGGGGAGCAGATAAAGTGCTCGCAGCCTCATGACTTTTGGCCGCACGCCGTCCTGGATGGAGACAGAGCGGTGGAAAAAAGTTGGAGGAGGGAGGAGAGAAAAGTCCAGAGTGGTGTTTATGTAATCTCACCTCTCCGCCACCGCTCCTTCATTTTCCAAGTTCAGCCTATGTCAACAATGATGTGTCAGAGTGACAGAGGGCAGGTTGCGGGGGGAGGGGGGGTCAAAGGGTGAACACAGGGGGGCCACAGAGAGGGGGTCCGATCGCTGCAGACAGCGTCCATGACATATTTCAAGTGTCCGTCAGGCCCTGCTTCAGACTGGAGCTGCAAACCCAACGTCCAAATGACATCCACGGGTAGAAATTTCGACCTCGACCAGCAACCGGGAAATGTGGCGTGCACTTCGGCACGTCGAACATCCTGCAGGGACTTGCACCGGGGCGTCGACAGCCTGGCAGTCTGCTGGCCGCTCAGCTCCGAAAACCTCAGTTTGATGAAATGACGCTCGTATTTCATGGCTGAAGTAATGACACGGTGCAGGAGCAGGGTGTGGAGAGCTGCCGGAGATGTTCTATCGGACTAGCGCGAGCACGTTCAAGGCGGCTCATCTGCCGGTTCCAGTTGGCTGAGCTGCAGCCGGAGAGGCGTAGCGACTGCGAAGGCCGAGAGCCGGAATCAGTGGGTTCTTCTTCCGCAAAGGCAAAGTATGAGACTAGCCGGGTGTATTTGTTGCAAAGTTGCAAACTATTGTTGCATGGAAACTTGTGATGCCTCTTGATACTTCAGGCAGGCTTCATATGATTCAAACATGAACAAGATATGAGTGACGTCGCACGTGGCTACTGTTGCGGGCAGAAACAAAGAACCTTGAAGCTCATTGTTGAGGACAACTTTTATGAGCGTGTCTTTAAAAAAAAAAAAGCAGAGCGAGGATCGGTCACCAGTTCAGCGCGCCTCTTTGCCGGCGTTCCTGCTGTGTGACCGCCTACCTGAGCCACGGTGACTGTTTATGGTGCAGCAAACACACAACAGGAAGGAGATCAGACTGAGGAAAAAAACGTAGAAGAAGCTCCTTACACAGCAGCACGCCGCTCTGCCTTCCCATCTGTCCCCATAAAGCTCTTCCGAAGGCCTCCAGCCTGCCGTTTAATGAGTGGGGGAGGGGTTGAAGGTGAGGGAGAGACTGGGGGGTGCGGAGACATGTGCTCTCTTGCACCAAAACAGGACACGGAGACTTTTAAAAAAGTACCTGTCGGTGTTTGAGGAGCAGAGAGGATCCACCGCCGGGTGTTTGCTGAGGAAGAGGTTTTAATGAGCAGCTTGTCCATGCCAAACGCTGTTTTTTTTGCCTCAACAAGCTGGTTGATGCTACTGTGAAGCCTCTTACTCAACTGCCTCGTTGGCTCCGTCCAGATTCCCTGTGTTGTTCTTTCATTAGCTCTGCCTCATGACGTCAACGCCACGAAAAACAATGTTTTGTTATCTGGAAAATAGCTTGTGCTAATATTCTCTGGACACACGGGGGGTATTAAGTTTCAGCATTTGTTGTGAGGATGAGTCATCCATGGGTGGCGTTTACATCTCTCCGCTGAGGTCATTGCAATATTTCACCTCAGCTTTCCCCCCCCCCTCAATTCGATTGTTGCTGTTTCCCGAAGCGGAAGGCTGTGTTTCATCGCACCTCTTCCCTTTTTTGCCACCCAAGCTTGTCCTCACGTCAGAGAACAAACATATCCCTTTGCAGACAAAAGGGCCTGTTGCGTGGCGAACCGCTGGAAAACGCAACAGATGGGCGGGGCCAATCCTGACGGGAAATCAAACCGCAGCTAATTATTCAAGATTAAAGAGGGCTCTCGGCTTTTGTCCCTGTTTTGGAGCACGGCGCTCGGCTCCGTCCTGCTGGAGCGGCGCAGAGCGGGACGAGTGCTATCTTGTTCAAATCTCACCGCCCTCACTCCTTTCTCACACACACACACACACATATTTCATCCCTCGCACACCTGCAGACGCTCCCTGGTTATCTGCCTCACATCCCTTCCTGTTTCTCTGTCGCTATTTGAAGATAAAGCTCCAGTTTATCTGCTCTGATCTGGGCCGAGGGCGGAGGTGGGGGAAGTCGGGGGGGCTTCTACCTTCCAGTCACTGCCCTGTCATTAAGACACACTTGTTTCTATTTAGGCTCCATTTTCTCAACCTCCATCCTGCACGACTTTCCTTTTGTACGCACAAAAGGAGTCTTATCTCTTGTCTTATCTCAAGTCTCTTGGTCCCGCTGGGCCTCAGTCATCCACCTTCATCGCTGCTTCAGTTTGGATCAGCGCAGCAACAGGTGGACACGTGCCGGCCAGCTGGCCAAGAGGGCTTTTTAAGAGATGCTTGAGCTCAAACACGACTGAGACGCCTTCTCCAGCCTGCAAAACCTGCTCTGGTTTGGAGTGACGAGCCTGGAACCTGGAGGTGCAGGATGCTGGTTACAGTTGCACTTGATTAGTTTGACTCTAACCCAGGGTTGGGCAAACTTTCTGATCTATGGGCCACAATGGGTTCTGAAATTTGACTAGGGGCAAAACCAGGAGCAGGAGTGTTGTGGTGACCCACCTCACAGGAGAAAATATATGTATCACGGGATGTGTTATGTGAAAACACATGCTTTAGGGACCGTTTACACTGAGACGGATTTTTCGAAAACGCTAGAAAAAAAACACGTCTACACAGGTACGCTGGAAACGACTGAAAATGATGTAGTACCTATGCCAGGCCTGGTGTGGCGCCGCAAGTTTACTCCTTGAATGCGGAAGAAGAAGAAGAACACCTGAAGCACGCCGCCTTTAAAGAAGCAGGAGCTCGCTAACAACATTAGCACCACAGAGAACAGAAGAAAGATTGCTCGTAAAAAGCCCCCCAGTGAACCTCCCATTTTACCGCTTTCCCATCTCCAACTCTCCGCTAATGGGAGATGTCACCATGCCCTCTGCACCGAATTGCGGTCCTTATGAAACCCAGCCAGATACTCTTCTTCTCGCTCGACCACAAAGAGTCGCTTGATAAAAAAAAAAAAAAACGCCAGCGGTGGCGGAACACTATGACACCGCTGGCCTCGTCCCCGCCGGTGCGGGGGGTTACCGACAGCGGGGGGGTGGGAGGGGTGGTGCAGCTGCGGGCGATATTATTGTGATTGCATGTTTACCAGAGGGTTTTTTTTCTTTTTTTTTTTTTTGTGCAAGGCTGCTTTCACCACAGCAATATTGCCTTTTCATTTCGCAGCCGCTTGTGGGTGGTTGCACGACGAGGCGGTGAAGGGGCTGCATAAAATGCTATAATGCTGAGACAATTAGTGGTAGCATCCTGCTTCGGGACATTTAAAGGTCCAATAATGGGCGAAAAAATAAGCTAACCAGTATTTTTCTTTTTTGCTCATCCCTAGTCCCCTTTTCAACAAGTCTGCCGAACCTGACAGCCCTTTGTGATGTCACACAGGAGACTGGTCTCTCTCCCAGATTAGTGACAACACCCCCAGTCAGGTGCCCTCTGACGTCGCTTTGTGCCCTGGAAGAGTCAACAAAGCCTCAGACGGCTGTAAACAGGGGGGGACATTGCTGTTTTCTGCACATCGGCGGTTTTCGTAGGTCCGTGCGTGTGTGTGCGTGTGAGTGAAAGTAAAGTTCTGAAAGTCTGGGACCCGAACTGAGAAACTTCATCATACAGGGTCTTGAAAACGACTTCAGATGTTTGCACGGCAACCATGTAGCCGTGAAGGAACGTCGAGCTAACGTACGGCCGGCGAGAAGCAGCCCGCCAACTGTTGACTGTTAGCTGAGAGTTCGTGAGAGAATGGTCCGAATTTTATGATCAAGAGCTGCACAGTAGAGCAAATATGTGCATTTGCAACGCAAACAGCGGCCTCTTTGTTGCCGCCTCCATCCTGTCGCGCTGCACGGAAAGAAAGGAAGAAAAAAAAACTCTGGCTAATTTGCCAGCGCTCGGTTTTGAACTTGTTTCCCCTCACAGCAGAGGGAACAGCCCCCCAACCCCCCAACACACACACACACACACACACACACAGTGGATGCAGTCACAAAAACCGCTGCTCTCCCTCCCTCCCTCCCTCCCTCCGCTCTTCCCACTGCCTGCCCTTTTTAGGCTGTTCCTCTCCTTTCTTTTTTTCCATCTGGGGGGTTGGATGGGGGAGGAGTGGAGTGGGGTGGAGAGGAGAGGAGAGGAGAGGGGGAGGGGAGTGAGTATGACAGCTTTTCCTGCTTCTCGTGGATTGGAGCCGGGAGTGAGCGAGGAGAGAGAGGAAAACTCTGTTACTCACTCTGTCTCTAACTTTGAGAGGAAGTTACCACCTCTTCCCTGGACGCTGCACACACACACACACACACACACGCATACGCTCAAACACACACACACACCACTCACTCACACTCACTCACGCTGTTCAGGATCTGCCCACAGCAGAAACAGGCAGTAGTGAAGGGAAACAGTCGGGACTCCTCGTCGTGCCGCTTTGATTCCAACAGAAGTTTTTCAGGAATTCTCTGGAAGGGGAAAAAAGAAGCCCGATGTTTGCAGTCATCTTAAAGTTTTTGTTGTTTTTTTCTGTTCCCTGTGAGGTGCCTCTGTCTTCATCACATCACTGGTGAGTGACTTTGACAGCTTGTTTCTTGTAAGCGTGTGGCTTCTCTGTCATTTTCACAAGTGATGCTCCTCTGTTTGTGTTTCTTTACTTTCAGTTTCTTTGATCTGCTCGTTGGACATGAACGGTTTAAACACATTTCGTATTAATTTGCGGCTGTAGTTTTGGCAGTTTTCTGACGAGTAGCGAGTGTGTTACTGAGAGAGAAAGAAGGAAAAAAGCTTCCATGTCTTGTAAAGTTTAGACGTCTGTTTCCCATCAGTGCAGCTCCAGTGAGCTGTTAACGACACATGAATCATGAAATCCTCGTGTTGTTGTTTACACTCTGCTGACACACACGGAGGTGAGGCGGTTTTTACTACTGACAGACCGACAACTCTGCAAAGTGTCAACTGCCCCCCCCCCACCCCATTTGCCGTTGGATCTTTGCGTTCATCAGCTCGGCTTCAGCTGAACATGCATCCAGTGAACTGGAAGAGCTTTAAATAAAAGGAGCTGATGCAGCACTCCGGGGCTTGCAGGGTGGCTTTCCTGTGCAGCTGTGCAGCGGCGGCGCTTGTTGTTGTGGTGGTGGTGGTGGTGGGGGGGTGCCGTGTGACCGTTAATACCTGTCGCCTTGTGACAATCAAAGCAAACATCCTGCTGCGCTTTTGTTTCCCCGCTCCGCAGCGGGCCTAAAGCGCTGACATCACGAAACCAGAGACAACTGGATAGATGATGAGATGGCCTTAAAAAAGTCTCACGCGGATTTAGCGCACATGGTTTGATCATGGCTTTGTTGTTTTGTTTTGTCACATCTTTCATCCGCGGCTCCTAAACTCCATCAACGCTGGAGAACTTGCGTCTGGTCTCCTCCAGCTGCCCGCCGGACGTTTTGCGGTCAGCGCCTCCTTATCAGTCAGCGGGAGGTGATGGGTGTAAACCTGATCTCCTCTCTGGGGTCTCCTTTAATTTACACTCTTGAGTGGACTGGCGGCTCTCAAGCTGTGCCTCCTCCGGCCGATCTGATAACCCCAGAGTGAAGAAACCCCTCGGAGGCTGGCCGGGAAGCTCTGACTCCTCGGTGAACCCCTCTGTGTGCTAATCAGGCCGCTGGACTTTTCCTTTTTCCCAGCGGCCGGCCCAGCACTGGGCCCTGTCTGTATATCTGCCCCGCGGCCGATCGTTGACTTACCTCAATTACCTCGGCAGCCCCCACTCTGTCCGGAGCTCCTCCCCCCTCGCAAATGACCCGTCGGGTCAGGTCACAGAAAACAGCCCACATCCTTAAAAAACTTCCAGATTAGATTTTTGTTTTTCCATCAGAAGATTTGCTGTCAGCCAAAGTCTAATGTTCCCTAATGTTCCCTAAACCATTAATGGACACTTTAAAAATAAAGAGCCTCTTTAACAGGATGGAAATCTGCCGGGAATAACTGAAGGAATGGGTTTTAATAGTTTTTTTTTACTGACAGAATTCAACAAAGGTGTGACCTTTTACTTTGGAAAACCTACAGCAGGCTTCTGTCTTGAACTCATGCCTCTGGCCACAGCAACTGTTTGGTCCCAGCTGGAATAGTAGGACTAAAGGTTCCTGGTGCTTTTTGCTGAGGAGGAACCTCAATTGATTGCAGCTCAAGACAGCACTGGCATTACGAACGTAGCACAACCATGAAAGAATTATGATGCGGCTGCATGGTGTTGTCATGATAATCAGCTGATCAACACGAGCTGATCATCAGCTGATCTCTGTGAAAGAACTCTGGCCGACAACAGTGGTCCATTCAAACATCGGACTTCTTTTGCTGCTGATGCTCCTGGAGGTGCTTTCCGTAGAGACACAAAGTGTTTCACAGCAGCAGGAATCACAGCAGCTTTGACAATGCGGTGCTGTTTGTCAGTGACATAATGACAGGAGCCGTGTCGTGCAAACACCTAAACGACGGAATTGTGTGTTTGTCCCGCCACAGCTCTGATCTCACCAAAATTAAGGATGGATGTCACAGGGAGGAACTGTGATGCAAACTTTGTTTCATTGGTGGATGCTGACCTTTCTATTTCTAGTGCAACCCTTCCTGCTCTGAATTGGTCTTTTATGGATGTTGTAGGTCTGACATGTTGAGCTCGGCTTCTTCTCCCACACACACAAACAGACTCCAGATAAAGAAATAAATTGGCTCACAAGGAAATGACTTGCATGGTGATGGTGAACGTAAAAGGTAAATCCGCTTGTTTAAAGTCTTAATCTCCAAAGGGAGTTGATTAATTGCAGTCTGGAGTCGCTTCTAAACAGAAAATAAAGGGGATAAAAAAAAAACAGGATGTCTCTGAAGATAAGAACCAATGTCACCCCACAGCACTGAGACCTATTTTCTTGCCTCGCAACCCTCTAACTAGCCTGCCAAACACAATCTTTCATCTATTTACCACCAAAACCACATGACAAGCCGTTCATTTAGCTCCACTGGCTCTTCTTTAAGGGATAAGAGAGAGCAGACGTGTCTGTCAGAGCTTCTGTTGGCTAATCTTTAGTGAAAATAGAAAAAAAAAAGTACATAAAAGGTTCCCGGGCCACCCTGGTGGCGTTGTTGGTGTTTCTGTTTCATTTGCCAATAAATGGGAGTAAAAGTTAAAACTTTAAAGCATTTTTAAAAGATCGGGCGCTGAATCTGTCGTCTTTGTCTTACGTCTCTGCCTTTGTACATGTTTGTATGCAGTGTGCACACATGCGCATGCACGCACGCACATACACATACACAAAGCCACCTGTGGTTCCAGTTTGGCTTCCCGCTGCCACCAGCGTAGCCCCGTTTGCCTGATTGGTTACTATGATAACACTCGCACGAAGATGGCACACAGGATATCCCCGCTTGATTTGCACAGCCCAGCATTCAGAGTTTCGCCTGACACCAGGGACACATCTGGCTGCTATTATCTACTTGCCCCTGCTTAGTCCCCATATCACCGTTACACTCCCATTATATGCCATGACCAGCAAAATATGCTCCATCGTGCAAATGCGTTCATTTTTTTCCTCCAAGGCAATGATGCACGAAGCTTCCAAAACCTTTCTCCGTTTGTCCCGCTGACTGGAAAAGTTTTCTTTCCTTTTTTTTTTTCCTGCCAAGCTGTTGTTTGTTGAGTGCATGCGTGTCGAATAGGGAACATGCTCACAGTCAAATACATCAGAGCTAGGAATTAAAAAGAAAAACAACAAAAAAATCAAAACAAAGGAAACAAAGCTTTCTTTCAGAGCTCCATCAAACACTTGGCCATATTCAGCAAACACTCACGATAGTGGAGGCGCCAAAGACTGCAATCCTTAACAAACGGTGCAGGTCAAAATAAAAGATCACTTTTCATCCAGATGTCCACATATTTGACTACAGTATATATGATCGTCATATAAAACTCAATGGTTGTTGGATTATACTTGTTGCGGAGACTGCAGTTGTAGGGAATACATCTCCAAATCATCAGCTCATCCGTTGAACCAACTTCCAGTAGGCAGTGTTTCCAGATGGATCTCGACATTTCATAGGATTCCATAATCAATCAGC
The DNA here is from genome assembly GCF_046127955.1 of Nelusetta ayraudi. Lineage (NCBI taxonomy): Eukaryota > Metazoa > Chordata > Actinopteri > Tetraodontiformes > Monacanthidae > Nelusetta > Nelusetta ayraudi. The sequence continues at coordinate 433,141 of NW_027466181.1, read as the reverse complement.
TTCCTGCTCAGATAACGAGATGATAGGTGGGATGAACCGTATTCGAAACCAATGAGGAAGACCAGGAAGTAGAAGAAGATACTTGGATGGCCTTTTGTCTTGCTGTTTATTTGGCAGTCATGCCTGCCTGCACCAGGAGGAAGCATCATACTTTGTAAAACAACAGTAGTGAATGGGATTGGCCTCCACATTAAAGACAAGGCTCTTTTTCTAACCAATAGAAAACAATTGCGCCAGATCAGCCAATCACCCGGTGCCTCTGAATTAGCATCTTAGCAGAGGGTGAATGATTTTCCTGACGTTTGAGTGTCAGAAAATGAGGCGAAATCCCCTCCGTGATTCATTTTCAATGACCGCGTGCTGCGGCACGTCACGCCACAGCCGTTGCAAAAACACGTGAGGGCCTCCACTTAGACCCTTTGCTGTGTTTTGCATCAGCTGCAACAGAAACTAGTGCAGAAAGAGTGTGACATTCACCAGAGGCTCCTCACAAGTAATAACTGTTTTAAGAGAAGGTCCAATCAGATGCCCTGACCACACATTAGAGCAACAGCACTGGCATTAAAGCATCACCTCAGTGCATTATACTTTATATTCGGCAGCAGCTCGTTCGGGTTCAATGGCTCATCTTTGAGTCTTGTAGCTCTGACTCGTGAACTTTGCTGGAGCCTTTCTGGGTGTGCGCTGGCACTCTCTGACATCAGGGTCTGACTCCCTCAGCCCACCTGAAATTCCACTTCTCATTCCCTGATGGTAACCACATGCCCATTCTGTCCAAGTTCAACTGTTTTTCCTTTCAATCCCTATTATGCTCCTGCAATGCTTGGCGAGATAGAAGCAGCCCGAACAGCTTGATCCCCCCCCCCCATCTCCCATCTCCAGTGGACGCAAAAAAAGAACATACGTTTTCTTCAGGATCATCCTATGAAACCTTCTCGGATGTGACGGATATCTCAGTGCAGCCTCCAGAAGAAATCACCTCCGCCCCGAGGACCTCCCCAGAGCACTTTTGCAGAGACTTCGAATAGTTTGTTCAGCAGTTTTAGCAATCTGACCGTTCAGTGCTTGCAAAACAACCAACTTGCTCCTCTTCAGTTGCGTGGGAGAAATTGATTTCCCATTACTTTTTCTTTTCTTCTAAGCTGTTGTACACTTTTCTGGCTGAATAGCAGTTATGCGCGAGGCTGCCCAGGCAAATCCAACTGGGAACTTTCTGGATTTGGTTTTTGGATAGATTGCAGGTGTCGGAGAGGCTTTGCAGCAAAAATCCAGAGGAAACTTTTGTAATACAGTTTCAGATTTTTTGGCAACTTGAAGGCTGCTGTCATCAGTTATTGAAAGAATTTGAACTCGGTTTAACGGCCTAATGTGTAACGATCTACTGGCATGAAGCAGAATGAATAAATGCATATCCCATTCTACCCTGTGCCCTTTTTAGAGGCTGCAGCCTGAAATATGACAGAATAAATAGAGGGTGTTGCTGCCCCCTGTTGCCAACAGGGAAGAAGAAGATATCAATGTTTTTAGTCAGATAAAACTAAAAAACTGTTGTTTTCACTTGCTAGTATTAAGCATTCACATTTGCAATCTGCTGTCTTACCAGTAGATGTCACTAAATCTCAAACACTGGGCCTTTAAAAAGACAAAAAAACAAACAAAGGATTGAGTCAGTATATTTATTTAAAGGGGCAACATTTCACATTGTGCTCCAAAATGCTGAATTAAACAACCTTAGGTTTGTTTCTGGTTGTGGTGGCACATTAAGACCAGATTACGTTTCATCTTAGCAGCAGCCACCCGCTCAAAGCAGGAATGTTTTAATGGATTTCGTTTGGAGTTGTTTTGGAGAATCAAACAAACTCTCTGGGATCCCCTTGATGAGGACCACAGTTTGCAGTTCAAAAACCATACGACTGAATGAATGAAAATTCTGTCTTTCAAGCTTGTCAGGACTCTGCACATTAATGCAGCACAGAAGAGAAAGAGTGTGTGTGCTTGGAAATAATTATCACAGCTGCACAGAAATCCAATATATAGAAAACATACCTTATCCTCTTTGACCACAGTGTAAGGGAACAACACAGGCCTGCTTTCCCTCAAATACTCTGAACTTTTAGAATACCCCTAAAAGTTCATGGTTTGGATTTTTTTTTTTGTGGTACTCCATAATTTGATATCATGTAAGCACTGTAGAGAACTATCGTTGGAGGAACCAAGTGGCCAGTTGCCCCTTAAATCATCTAGACGACCAGTATCCAGCTGATATATTTAATCTCACCATATTTATCTCAGACACTGGCAGCGATGCTTGAGCAAGGCGTCAACATGGATGTTGTTCTTACAGGAAGGGACGAGCTGCGCTGTGGAAAGGAAAGAAAGGAAAGGAAAGGCCATTGTGGTTATCTCGGAGTGAATGATAACCAAAATATCACGCTACATAACTGCTCAGAGTTTTTGTTTTTCTTTTTGTTTTTTTCACCCCTCCGCTGGGCTCCCGCATCCAAACCAAAGCAAACAATGCTCGGCCAGAAATAGAACCTGACCTCCTGTACGGCCGCAGCGCAGCCGCACCACAATGTGCTTGGGATGGCTTTAGCGCGAGCGCACGCTCCGCCACCATCTGACAGGAAAAGCTGACTGAAGAGTTTAGCTGTGGCTTCATCTGAGGTCACTCTATGTCTGGATTTCTGTATGAGAATAAGACTTTCTGGAACCATTTCCGTTTCAAAAAAAAAGGATGTCTGGAAGGGTTTTTTCTCAGGATACGGAACCAAGAGAGGACAGATGATAAGATAGAAGAGAGAAAAACAGCCTCCGTGTCACAGGACCTCAGATTGAACACCGAGACATGATTGTGGTGATTATGGCTGGGTTACAATGCTGTTTGTGGTCGAGTGTGTATATTCTTACTGATTAAAGGCCCTATATTGCGCAAAACTTACTCATTTAAGGTAGTGTTGATTCATTGATTGATGCAGATAGCTTTGCTACCTCCACCCAAGTTTTGCGACAACGACCCCAACCAGGCATTGGTTCCTCTCTTTGGGCCCCAACTGTTTTTAGTCCCCTTCTAAACTGTTTTTTAGCCTCCTGTGGGACTTTGCACTCCTGTTGGAGGCCGTAAACAGAAGAACCAGATGCAAGTCCAAGATGGAAAAACAAAGCTCTGAAAATGGGTGTAGTTTGGGAACTTTTAACAATGGAAGGCAGAGGAAAATTACAAACCCATAAATTGGAATTAATGCACCAACCACTGGAGTTGCAGCACGGCTCTAGCTGCAGAACGAACAGCCTGGTCATTTTCACACACAATGAGAAGAGACTATTTGGAGTTTTGGTTGGAAGGCGTGCTGGGTTGTCATCCCAACAGCCGTGTTTCCCTGGAGGTGTGTGATGCAGCCCGTTGTGTCCCTCTCTGCGATCAACCCACCCTCTTCTCAAGACCTGCAGCATTTTCAGTCCAGCAGCATCTGCAAAATGACAAAGCAAATTGGGTCACTTGGACAAGGCGACTGCAAGTTGAGTCACAGGACAGAGGGCGCAGGAGAAGGTCTGGATTTGATTTCCTCTGTGGGGGTGAAAGAAAAACACAACACAACAACAGGGCAGGGTAATTAGTGTTTACATTAGGCCTTAAAGCCCCGTCTCCAGTTGTTATGAACCCGCAGTAACACATTCCTGGCTCCTGATGAGGACTCGGGAGCTTGGCCCAAGTTTGTGGCTCGGCAGGAGTCTGGTCGTTAACTTTGACCTTGGCTGGTTCCAGTCACCGACCCACGTTCCTCAGCCCTGGACAGCCACGTGCAGCTTCTATGAGCAGCGAGGCTCCAGGACTCTGCAGGAGGGAGGATAGGAAGTTGCTCATCGTTGAAAAGGAAGGAAGGAAGGGAGGAAGCTCGCCAGGAAGACAGCGCGGAGGTCCGTCCCCACTGGTGGCCAGAGTCACCTCGTCCCCGCCGGGAGCCGGGGGGGGGTGGCCTGGCAAAAGTGCGTCGCCATGGCGACCGTCGCTTACCCTCTGCACTGCCTCAGCCAGGCGCTGTGCAGTGTACATAGGTTCTGGCAAGAGTCAGCAAGATCAGAATCTGGCCTGGAAAAGCAGAGGGGCTCTGCAAAACCAACCGCAGCTGGCACAGGAGCAGCTTCCCCAAACAGGCCGGCGAGGCAGGAAACTTCACAGCGCAGCATTCTTTTGTTTTTTCCCCCTCCCCGAGTCGTCCACCTGGCACGTCGAGAGCAACAACCTCATGCAAGCTACAAGGTTTTTATAGAGCGAGGCGAAGCTGAGGGTTGGAGCTCCCAGGGACACGGTTTGGCTCTCAGAGTTGCAGTAAACCTGCAGGTTTTGTTGCGCTTGGCTCCTCCGCTTTACCTTTCTGACCTCCCTGATGTTTGACAGTCACATTTTTTAAAGTGAGATCGTTGATTTGGAGTTGTCTTTTTTGTTGATTTTGTAACGGAACAGGAGCAAAAATTGAAGCGACTATATTTTCAAAACAAGACCAAAGTGTTTTTAGAAATTTCCAAACCAAGACCTTCCGATACCGATAAAAGTTTAGATGTTTTCAAGGAGTCCCCCCGCTGGCTTCTGTGTCATAGCAGCCTCTGCTCCCACACCAAGTGTGTGAGTCCAAGACAACCCCAGTCCAAACCTCCTGACAGACTGAAAAAGCCGCCTGCCAGTCCTGTGTATTCTGCAATAGCCCTGTCATTGTTTGCACTGCAGACGCCTCAGTGAGTTTGGATCTAATATTGCTCTGTGTGTGTGTGTGTGTGTGTGTGTGTGTGTTTGCGCTTGTCTCTTCAGCTTGAGGATCAAAGATCACAGAACCTGATTCGGCAGCGAGGGAGAGAGGAGAAGAGAGGAGGATCCTGAATCTTTGTTTTTTGCATCCATTCTCCAACTTTTCGCCGCACAATGATCCAGGACTGAGCGCCGTCTTTGCAGTTTCATTGAGCGGTGAGTTACGTGAGTGTTGGTTCTTTTCTTTCTTGCTTACTCTTGGTTTGTTATTTGTTTGTTTCTGTTCTCCCGTGATTCGGGCCACATTGCACACAGTTTGCACTTGTTTGACGTGGTTAATGTTTGACTTTGTTGAAGACGGTAAGATTGATGGCTTTGATAAATAATGTGGGTTTTCATATCACGCGAAAAAAAAGGTTAGTGGTTCTACTCATGGGGCGAATGCTAACACAAATTTGAGGTTGGTTCAATTTTGAGGACATGTGGTTCGACTTACAGAGCTGAAACGCTCAGGTTTGGAGTCAGGCGGTGTCCGAGTTGGTCGTGATATCACGTGAAGAGAATGTGTCCCGTTTCACAGCCAGCCACAACACAAAGCACGTCAGAAGAGCCTCAGTTTGTCATTTCAGTCTCCGTGAGGGGTTTGATCATCAAAACAAGGAAAAAGGCAAACAATACATGCTGTTTGACATTTTATGTGGATGCAACATGGACTCATGGGAGCTGTTTGACACGCTAAGTATCCATTAGGATATTTTAAGTATATTTTCTGGGCCAAGGCCCAGAAAATATCCCACAAATTTGTAGTAGTAATAATGATTAATAATTGAATATTTAGATGTTAATTCATGAAAGAAATCAAGGCTTCTTGCCTTTTTTAACAGCTTTTTCACATTGTTGCTGTGAACAACCTACATGTCTGCTTAAACAGCATGAGGTCACCAAGAAAGGGAGGCGAAAGTTTGTGAAAAAGTTGGACAAGGCAGCGCAGGAAAGAAAAAAAAAGAAAAAAGAAAAGCTGCAGATGGTTGGCGGAGTGAATGCCTCTGAAGCACAGCAACACATTATTCCTCATGGCAAAAAAAAAAAAAAAACAGTAGGCGGGACCATGTGTGGAACGTATTCTTGAGTAGCACACAATTTCAAATCTTTTAAAGGTTCCACATGATGCAAAATTCACTCTAGCATTGTGTTCTAATAATAATATGTCTCTGCAGGCATCGACTCTGGTTTGGACTCTTTTTATAGTTTTTCATGCAAGTGAACAGGAGCATCTTCTGAACGACAACCTCACTTTTTCACTGCTTTTCCTTTAAAATGTTGCATGCTGTTCATGTAACCTCTCCCCTGTCGTACACACACACACACACACACACACAATAAGTCGTAGAGGAAAAGTGAAGATCCTCTACGACTTATTGACTGGGTACAATCTGGTCCCTTTAAATTTTGTTTCTTTGAGTTTGTTTGGTGTCATGACTACAGGGCAGAAGCGTTTTGGTCCGACAATGAGGACACACAGTCTAAACGTCATGGATACAGAGTAACCAAACAGTGCAAATAAGCCAACATCACACTGGCCTTTCAGTCTGGGCTCCTCGCCGCCATGCGAGAGTCCCATCAGGCTGGAAAAAAGTCCTCCGTGGCTACTTGGAAAATTGACCGTTGGCCTCTTTTATGGGGATCGGGTTGGGTGGGGGCGGGGTCGGGTCGGCTCGGCTCGGGGGGGAATATCAGAAGGAGGAGTGCCATGTGCCAAATGCGTTATGAAGATCCCAGTGGACGGTTTTCGGAGGACACAGAGCAGCTTTTGTCTGACACCCGTAGGCCTCGTCCCGCCCCCTCCAAGACACAGAAGAAAAATTAGTGCATTCAGTCGCTCTGCAGAACTCGACCCGTCGAATGGTAGAACTGGAAAACCCACCTTGGACGGCAGCCACACATACAAGCAGCGGGTCATGTTTTCATTGTCTTTCAGGTGTGAAGGTGGGGGAAAAAGGAAATTAAAAGCAAAGCCAACCTCGCTATGGAATCGACGAGACAGGAAATGGACCTTCTGAGCAACAGCATAGCTGCGTTTGCACACATCAAAGGTGATTCCCCCTGAGTTCTGGTCCCAAACAGTAACTGCAGCCTGACTTGATGAATGTGATTTGACCTCTCTGTTGTCCCCTCTCAGCCAACCCAGAGAGCTTCGGCCTGTACTTTGTGCTGGGCGTGTGTTTCGGCCTGGTGCTGACGCTCTGCCTGCTGGTCATCCGCATCTCCTGCAAGCCGCGCACTCGTGCCGCCGCCACCGCTGGCGCCGCCACCTCCTGGCCGACCGAGAAGAAACATCTGAAGGACACCCAGGAGGAGGACGAGGAGAGCGAGGACGACGAAGACGACGCGCCGGTGCCCGTGATTTTGCCCAGCACGGAAATCATCCCAGTGGGGAACCACAGCAGCCACTCGGACGGAACGCTGAACGTCAACGTGTTCACCTCGGCCGAGGAGCTGGAGCGAGCGCAGCGGCTGGAGGAGAGGGAGAGGATCATCAGGGAGATCTGGAGGAACGGGCAGCCGGATATCTTGGGCTCGGGAACGGGGACGATCGGACGCGTGCACTACTACTAGCGGGCAGGAGGGATGCGTTCACCTGGGAAACGGCTCCATGTGCCCGTGAGAGCCCGCGAGACTTGACGTTCCAGGTCGGATCAGGTTCGGCATCACGGCAGCTGGACGGCGGCAATGCCACCCGTTGCCGTTACGACGCCGGACACAAACTAAATGACATGATATTGCACTTCTTGTGTAGCGGTGTTATTTTTTTAACACAGTGACAACACATCATTGATACAAAAAATGTGTTAAAGACTCATTTAAATGTACAGAAAGATGCAGTGAGTTGAACTGATTAAGTTTGTTTTTTTTCTCTTTTTTTGAATGACAAAAATGCACACAGCTATGTATGAAATAGGTGAGAGATGGATGGTATATGTAAGGAAAATGTATACATTGTATGTTGGAATGAAGATCCTTGAGACTTGCGAACTTGTGTATCATGCAGTACAAAAGAAAACATTTCAAATTCTTTAATTTATGAGTACACTAAGCCTGTCTGTTTCCCAGGAAGGAAATAAATAAACTTGATGTTCTCTTATTTTTCTTAATTCTCAGATGATTATTTGTACCTTCAAGCCAAGCTCACCCTGACCGTAACCCCAATCCAACTCCAACCCAAACCCCAACTCTAACCCAACTCCAAACCCAATCTCAGTTTTAACCCAACCCTAACCCCCCTTTAGCCCAAACCCAACTCCAACCCAAACCCCAACTCTAACCCAACTCCAAACCCAATCTCAGTTTTAACCCAACCCTAACCCCCCTTTAGCCCAAACCCAACTCTAACCCAACTCCAAACCCAATCTCAGTTTTAACCCAACCCTAACCCCCCTTTAGCCCAAACCCAACAACAACCCTAACCCCAATCCCAGCTGTAACCCTGCCCCAATCCTAAACCCGATCCTTGCATTATCCATAACCACAAGCCCAACTCCAGCTCTAACCCTCACTCTATCTCTAGCAAAATAGCTACCCATTAACTCAGAATGACATGAAACATGCTCCTAAACACTTTTTCAGAGTAACATTTTGTCCACCATACAAAATTTTCACATTTTACCAGTTGCTGTTCATCTCAGTGGGAAAACTTCAAATGTGAATAACTCCTCGCTAAAACATAATTGAGACTTGGTAACCTAATCCATCTGATAACATTTGACCCTTCTCAACAAGCCTTACCCCAACCCCAACAAGATCAGGTAAGGTCTCAGCCGGATTGGCTGTAATGCTTGCCAATCAAACTCACACAAAGAAGCTCTGTGCACCCTCAATTTAGTTTTAAAGTGAATTTCAGTGTTTTCCCACTCTAGCTATTGAGAATTGTTAAAGGGAATTTTCATTTTTTTTTCCAAAACCTTTAACTTTAGCAATGACTAAAACAAACTGTTATGTCAAATTATTTATTTATTTATTTTGGGGGGGTTAAAAATGTGTTTTTAATATTAATGGCGTCATCTATATACATAAGATAAGGGCACGCTAACCACAGGGTTATTGTTCTTGCACATTGCTAAGGCATGCCGCCCTGCTTTCACCTTTATCTGTCAGCCCCCTCTAGCGGTAATACAGCGGAACTGTAGTGTGTCAACGTCTGCAGCAGTTCCATGCCATGTTTTCTATAACTATATATAGAGTACTCATTTCATCTGTTTTCCCTTTCTTGACCTGATATTTGATCCTAGAAAGAAGTAGTAGGTAAAACTCCTCCCACCTCTCTGTATCCGTGACCTGCTGTCAATACATACATACTTTCCTCCCTCCAACATTCTCCATATGAAAGCCACTGCTGTTTTAAAGGGGTACTTTTCAGTTAGCTGATTTATGACCATGGTGTCAGCTTGCATTTGATTTCTGCCTGCCTGCCCTCTATTTCTGACTGAAGCTCTAAATCACAGCAGCTCTTCTTTTCATTTCCATATTTTAGGATATATTCAGACTTTTTAATTCCACCAGGCAACGTTCATAACTTCAAACTCTTCTATAAATGAAAGTTGTTTAATTTAGAAGTCTGCTTCCAATGTAAGCTGCAGCCATTGGAAGAAATATTCACCAAAGTTCAACATTTCTCTGGCAGGTTGTTTCCGTGATGTTCGATGAGACGCTGCAGGTTTTGTTTAAATTTGCCCGCCCCCCCCCTCCTTGATGTACTTAATGACCATTGTTCAACGTATAGCAGCAGTTAAAAATAGAATGTTCCCATGGCAGTTTCAAGAGCAGACGCCCTCTGATGAGCTCCAGATGCAGGCTACATGTGGGCAGTGGCTGCTAACCAAATCTGTGCATCTTTTTACCCTGAAAGCCTCCATGGTCCAACGACCGAACGTTGTTGGATGCAAATAATCTTTTTCAAAAGTCCACATCCAACACAGTGAATGAGTGTTATGAGTTTTCATGGTGAGTCATTTTTATATATGGGGAAAAATTCCAGACGTTTAAACTCAGTATTCACTGAACAGCGCCAACAGTGACACCCAGTGGATCAATAAAATATTACGTTTGATAAATAAAAAAAATAAACACAGTGACACCCAGTGGATCAATAAAATATTACGTTTGATAAATAAAAAAATAAACACAGTGACACCCAGTGGATCAATAAAATATTACGTTTGATAAATAAAAAAATAAATTAAAAAAAGACACTCCAGTCCTTGTTTTTGATAGCAGTGTATCAAAATTAAAATTAAAACACCTCCTTTAATTACTTTACACTGTATTCAAAGTCATTTTAAAACACTTTTCTGCTATGTACATTTATGTTACATGTCTTGCTGAGGTGTTTATACTGAATATATTTTTAAAAAGCACATTAAGTTCTGGTACTCAAGAAAATGTCTGAGACAGAGTAAAAACAGTGTAAATTCTAAATCATTTCTGGAACCAAAAAAGCTCCAGCAAACCTGTATGTAAAATTTAACAGTACAGCACACCAGTGAAGTAGACCCGATCAAGTTTCTCCAGTCCAGTGAAGGATTAGCTTGGTGCCACGTCTGACCAGACTTCCTTACGGCCTCATTTGTTCCGTTCGGTCTTTAGACACTTGGGTCAAAAGTTCCGGTGCACACGTCTGTGTCAGACAGCCAGTGTCACGCTTAATGTCTCAACTTCAAACTGTGCACTTCCTCCTGGATGGGCAATTTAACAAGAAAGAAAGAAAAAAAAAAAAAAAAGGAAAAACGATCAGTTGCGTAAAGGGAGCGCAGCGGGCGGTTGAACTCTCGTCGTCCACTGACCTGCAGCGCCTGTCGCCTGGTTCGCTCCTCCCTGAGCTCCTCTTTCACCTCCTCCAGGTCTCTCCTGGTTGATGACACAAAAACAATCAAAAAAGGAAAAAATAGATAAATGGATTCTTCTTGTTTTCCTAAAAAATAAGAATGCTGGGTCTAAATTTCACATTTGCACTGATGTTGTTTGTCTTTAAAGGTCCCTTTTCAGAGCTTTATTTCTACAGTCCCTCGTTCCATGGCCTTGTAAATCAGCCTCTGTGACATCACAAAGGGCTGTGCCTGAGCAAAAAACAAAGGAGGTAAATTGTCATGTTTTCTCAAGTCTTAAAAAAAAATTCTCATGTCGTGGGAGATTGCTGACGTTTTCTCAGGGTTGTTTTTTTATTTTTTGTTTTTGCCGAACTCACTCGTGCCGCGTCTGCAGCAGCTCCATGGCCATCCGCAGCTCTTTGATCTCAGCGTGCAGCTGCTCCATCGTCACTTCCTGCTTGTGCACCAAAACTTCGCCGTCCACCATCACTTTGGGCGCTGGCGGTCGGACTGCTGGAGGCGTCTTGGGCCGAGCGGGCTTGGCTGTCATCGGTACCAAATGGTCCACCGCCTGCAGTGGAAGTAACAGCGTACAGGGTCAACCGCGTGAAAATGCAAATACTTCATTTCGCCTTGAGAGGCTGGCTGGTAGTGCAATTGTTTGTTACAAATGTGTTTCAAACCTTTGGCAAATCAGGCGTGTGGGACTTCTGAGGCGACGCTTCCGGCTCTGGCTCTTCAACGGCACCCTGGGATTGGAAAATGGCACCACCGCCTTCATTATGTGTCATTTGCCGCGTTTCCATCGCAGTTTTTTTTTCCGCAAAATAACAGGGAAATTTGAAAAATTTTGACAACTGTGATTTGCATGTGTTTTCATTGAATGGTGTGAAGCGCATAAGCCGCAATTGTCTTGTTGGAGCAAAATTCAAAATATAACAACCATTCTTGCTGTCAAGAATGGTTGTTATATTTTTCTCTTTGATTCCTTGTAAAAAATATTCCTCTTCCTCCGTCCGTTTTTTTTTTACTTAAAGTGAACTGGTCTCGTGACCCTGTACGTCACGTCCCCGGTGATATGTAAATGCGAAAACAGTGTGAAAAAACCATGACACTTTTTGGCTGCCGTCCAAGGTGGGTTTTCCAGTTCGAGCCATAATTGAGAGTTTTTTGAAATTTAGGAGTTTCCATGACTTGTTTTTTTATTGCAATGTTTAGGTTTTGCGCAATTCTAGAGGGTAATGGAAACACAGATATTCTATCAATGAACCAAACCCTCCAGATCCTGTCAGTTTAACTGAATGTAACGAGACTTGTGTGCGTTGCTTGATTCGTCAGGTAGAAAAATCTGAAACATCTAAAATCTAAAACTTGTCAGCGAGAGTGTTTGGAACGTTTGAACGAGGCTACTCGGCTCTTTGCTTATATGCGCTAGCGCGTGTTTTACACTTTGGAGAACTTTTCAAAGCGAGAACCTTTGCCTGTCGCCGTTCCTGTCAACCGATCTTGTAAAAGTCCACGGTCATTCACACAAAGAACCACCATGTGGTTTTGTCAGTGGCTCCTGCTGCACCCTCCTAGCGAAGTCATTACTAGACGGGACTAACTTGGGCAGCAGTCACCAGGGCTGACGGTGGTCTCCTCTGCGGAGGCCTGGCTCTGTTCGCCGTCAGGTGACTGAGCTTCTCCGTCGGCCCATCCATGGTATCGAAAAATTCAGAGTCCTTCTCCTCTTCCTCCTCCGACTGCTGCTGCTTTGCCAAGACATCGTTGTTTCTGCACATCAACACAACATTTTTTAGAAAAAGACAAGGTGTTATTCACACTCTCAAAAGAAAATAAAAAAAGGGGGGGGGGTAGTGGGGTAGCTCCATTTTTGGTTTGTGGTTTCCTTCTGACAAGCGGCTGCAGGTGCAGAGCACGGAAGCTTCAGGAAGTTTCGGTGAAGGTGTTTGACTTGTGTAGATTTCTGCAGAAGCGTCTGACAGACGGCTGAGGGCTCCGAGCTCTGGGAGCTTTATATGAGCACTCACAAGGGTTTTTCGGGAAAACCCGAAAAGACATGTTTAAAAAAAAAAAATGTTTGCCAGCCGTTAGCACAGAGACAAGGCAGTTTCTGTTTTTCTCAGCCTACGTCGGCCTTTTTTTTTTTTTTGCTCAGGAAACAGGAAATGGGCCGCTCTCCTCTCGCTCAGGCCCAATCTGACTCATCCCAGAGTTTCCAGCAGAGCGTCTGAAAGGTCGGGCATCCTGTCTGTCTGTCTGTCTGTCTGTCTGTCTGTCTGTCGCCCTCTTTTATTAGCGCCGCTGCGTCAACTGGTGGCGGACGCTGAAAACTTCCAACGCTTCCGATGTTTCCAGAAAAAGCGTCTCATATATTTTCAAAGGCCCGTCTACTCCAGTCGTGTGCACACTAGAGTCACTGTTTGTGTGCGTCTGTGAGCTGTAACACACTGTCCACAGTGAGAAGTTGTTGGGGTTTTTTTTAAATTTATTTCCACTCACTTTGGTAGCACTCTGCCGGGTTTGTCTTTGACGGGAGGCGGACTGGGCCTGCCAAAGGACGGCAGCTTGAATTTGGTGGGAGGGTTGCTTCTCAGGTCCTTGGCCTCAGGTTTGTCATCTGCAGAGCAAAATCAACCACATTGCTGCTGCGTTCGGCTTTTCTAAGGAAGAACATGAGACAAAAACGACCCAACGGTTTTCACCTTTCGTCTTTGCCAGGCCGCCTCGATCCATCGCCGGGGCCACTGTCCTCACTGAGGAGGGAACATGAACGTTAAAACAAAGCGCCAGATATTCTCTAAAATTGCACAAAAAAAAGAAAAGAAAAAAAATCCAATCGCATATTAAATAAGTCAGGTTTTTTTTTTTTTATTTCAAAATAAGAATTGTAATAGAATATTTAGAAAGCAGCAAACGCCTTCTTGCTCTGCTCAGAAAAAAAAAAATCCACATTTCATGCAGTGGAGGCTTCAACCGACTGACACTTTTTACCTCATTAACGTCAACATTTTCAATGACATCATTTGTGCGATCACTTTCATTTTGACAACAGTCAGTACGGCGAGGTTGCCAGTGAAAGGTTGCGTGAGATGTTTTTGTAGAGTAAAAAAAAAAAAAAAAGAAAACGCCAAGAAAATATACTTTTATCATAGACTCCTATTCCTTTCAATTGCAACAGCGCTTTTGTGTTCAAGCAGTCGCACCGGTGAGCCGTGCACATCACTGGAGGTGATCGGGTCACAGCTGCGTCCAATCGCGCTGCAGCTCCTAAGGATCCCTACAAGTTCCTACGGGACTGTCGCTGCAGGTTATCCCAGTTCAAAATCCTCCATCAACCAAAAAGGAAATTCCACCCATGACCATATTCCATCACGCCATTCATCTCAGACGCTCAGGTTTCAGCTCTGGCAAATATGCGCGGATAAAGAACAAATCTCACTGCACAGCTTTTAGGAGCCAAGTCAAGCAGGTGACGGGAAGACGGAGGGCCTACCTGCAGCGTTCCGACCATTGTGTAACATTCCCACTGAGGCTGCACCTCCACACGGCAGCGTCGCTCCTCGGGTTTGTAGTGAAAATCACAGCGGCAGAGAGCTACCACCACACTCCCCACCCCCCGCTGCTGTTTCCTCCAAGACTCCTGAGTCTGGTCACATGACCAGTGGAACCCTCCCCCCAGCTCAGTCTGAGACTTCCTGTGATCTGCAGTGAGTGGCATCGCTCGGAAATTATGCCGCGATACATCTTCCATTGGCCCTGTGGTAGTGTGTGTGTGTGTGTGTGTGAGTGTGTGTGTGTGTATTACTGTGACAACGTCCTTTCACGCCCTGTCCTGAGAAAACAATATTCTATCCATACAGAGGAGGCATATATTAAAAATATTGACCTACATTATTATTATTTATCAGAATATACATATGTACATATGCATATATAAATATATAAATATATATGATATACATATATATATACATATATATATATATATTCTTTACACATACATACTGTATATATATAGGCTTTGGCTGCTCTTTGCAAAACATAGTTACGCTACACTTGCCACCACCTGCCATGAACCTCGGTGAGAAGCCACTCCCTGCTCAGCCACCTGGAAGATTTGTTTTAGATAATAAAAAAAAAAACAACAACTTGAAATCCTATTTTGCTGAGCGAAAATTTTTCATTGTTTCACTTCCTCTCTATTACCACTTCCTTCACTTTACTTCTTTTTTTATTTTGTATAACCACCTGTCCATAAAAAGTAACCATCTCAATAGTTGCGCAACACCAGCTGAGCTGCTTCAACTGTTTGCTCACCTCTTAAATTAATAGTCAGCATTACTTTGTGCGTGTGTGTGCGTGTGTTATGTCGATAAAACAAAAAAGACTTAGCTTTTTACAAAGGCCTTTCCTTTGCCTTTTTTTTGCCTTTTTTTTGTTTTATGCTTTATGTACAATATTTTCTCATCTCGAGCCTGCCCAGACTCTCCTCACACTGCCAAAAACTACTGAGAAAAAAAAAGAAGCTGCACCTCAGGGGAGCGACAACGTGCAAGATGTAGCCACAGCAATAGCAACAGCGGTGTTTGATCACTGCATCAGGTAGTATCAGTAAATGACACTACCTTCTATCACCATTACATAACGTATCAGTGCATGCTATTGACTTACCTGTGGGCTTCCTGTCGATTGTTCGGGCAGGCAGTTGACTCGCGTCTCCAGACTAGAGAAGGCGTGACAGAAAAAGCTCAGGTTAGCATGGTTAGCACGGCTAGCACGTCCTCCTTGGCAGTGATTGACACTTTACAACCTCTTTCCACCGGGGAAACTTTAGTGAGTCATTCCTGGGCAGAGCAATAAACCCAGGCACTAACTGACAGCTCTGTGGCTGCGGTTCAACTCAGTTGCAACCACACGACGATTTCAAAATAAAATTTAGACGAGACTTGGATTTCATTTTGGGGTAAAACACAGACACTGAGTTCTGAGGTGGTGAGGGTCGGACCCAACAAAGGGGCACAACAACTCACTTCAAGATTCTCCATCGGCGGTATCACCATGACAAAGTTGTCGGGGAAGAAGCCGCAGCGACCGTTTATCTCTCCCTGCCACCAGCCTTCATCCTCCGTGTCCTTCACAAACAGATCAGAGTCAAAGCATAAGTTCAAACAAAGTCCCGGCGTCTGCGGTGATGGACAACGAAGGCACAAATTAAGCCTGGATCTCAAAAAAGAAAGCAAAACAGGTTGTTCTTATATAATTTCTCACGACTGCCAAGTGTGCAGCAGGTCCTTTCAAACAACAACGTGAATCATCTCGTAATCTCGGTCAGAAACATTTTTCCCCAAAGTGACTCGACCGGTTTGGCCGGAAGAGCGGGACGATAATTCTGCCGCCACCGGGGAAGAATGTGAGCCTCGAAGGACTTTGTGATCCTGTTTTAAAGAGCACAACCTCATGAGAAACGTGTCAACAAAAGGGAAGAAAAACAAAACATAACAAACAAGTCTACCTTTTTCAGTACCACGACAATTTCTCCTTTCTTCAGGTCCAGCTCGTCCTCGGCTTTGCCTTTGTAGTCAAACATGACCTGGCAATACTCGGTCACTGCGGAGACACATCGGCTGAAAGCGTGAGCGACACGATGGCTGGGCCTTTTGATTTTTTTTTTGATTTTTTTTTTCAGAGATAAAATGTTTCAACTGTGAGGATTTATCAAGCTTGGATGTATTCTTTGACTTAATGTGGGGATTAAAGTAAAAGAAGCTCAAGTCCCGGAGGGATTTTCCTCTAACTTGAGTCATCGAGCAAGTGACAGACTCCTTCATACGGTAAGTCAGACAGGAGGAGGAAACAAAGACATGAACTACTTGTCAATTCTGTGTCATTCTTTAAATAGAAAAGATGCACAAGAAAGCAAACAGTTTTCATAATAAAAGACTGGAGACGTCACAACAAGATGTGAAATGACGTCATACTGACTCACCATTTTTTGCTTTTCTTCTCACACTTGCCTTCTGGGAATTCTTTACCAAGGAAAAAGAAAAAAAAGAAACCACAAAATACGTTAAGGTTCTTATGACATGAATATATTTTTTCAAAAAAATAAAATAAGTAACGCTATATGTACCTCCCTGTTGAAAACTGCATCAGCCAGCCTGGGCCTGACCTTGCCCTCGCCGTGCTTGACATCTGTAAGAAAAAGGAAGTGTGACCCACGACTGCAACAATAAGTTGAACAAAGCCTTTGCAGGATTCGGCTCCGACTGCGTGTGAACGAAAGAGGCCGCCAACCTTTCGGGAGAACGAAAATTTCTTTGACGAAATTTGAGGGGAAGGCTCCCACTTTGCCGTCTTTCATCCCCATCCACCAGCCGTCTTCAATCTGTTGGGCGAGAACTATAGTAGTTAGTTAGAGAGCAACCTTGGGTGCGCGCAGACGCAGTTCAAACAAGGCCTGTGAGCCTGAACTATAAAAAGAAGATGAAAGTTAAAGGACCATATGAACTGATTAGTGCTGCAGGACTGGTTGAACGCACGTCTCTGAGTGTTTGCCAGCCGAGTGTCACGCAATCGAGCGTTGTCATTGTTTCCAGTCAGCTTTACATACAGTGTTGACACAGTAACTGAAAGTTGAAGGGTGACAAACTACAGGTTGGATCAGCAGTGAGAGAGAGAGAGAGAGAGAGAGAGAGAGAGAGAGAGACAGACGGAGAGTTGGAGCCTTCACCTCTCGGATGATATCTAGAATCTCGCCGACGTCCAGCTTCAGCTCGTCCGGATTGGTGGGGGTGTAGGCGTACGTCACCTCGCACTGCCTCATAGAATTGGGCTTCTTTACTGGAAAAACAGCGAGGAGAAGAGCAAAGAGGTCACCAGGGGTCAACAGCAGTTTGTGCCGATGGAGAAACTCGACAGGCAATACAAAACATTATAATCACGGCAGCTATGGAGAGGATGAATTAAATTAAAAAAAATACATTTGCAAATACGCCACAGGCTATCTTATGTTTTCACGATAGATAGACAGACAGATTAAATTGTGCACTTAGTTTTCATACTTTGCCTGATGCTCCGAGGCTCCCTCTTGCTGTCACCGGTCAGGTATGCTGGCACCTCCTTTCATTAAAAATAATAATAATAAAAAAAAAAAAAGCGGTTTACAGCCAAGGCCACGTGAGCCAGCATGGAGGTAAAAAATCACTGCCAAAGCTCGTCGTCGCAGACACACCTTGACAAAGTTTGCGGGGAAGATGCCTTTCTTCCCGCCCAGCTCGCCCTGCAGCCAGCCTTCCTCTCCGGCCTTGCTCACGCCTTTCACCACGTCGCCCGCCGCCACTGTCAGCTCGTCTGGCATGGTGGCCTTGAAGTCAATCAGCACCAGCACCTCTGTGGCAGGCAGGCGGGAAATGGGGCAGAAAAAATTTGATATCTCGGCGCAGCAGAGAACAAGGCTGGCTCACACTGATTTGCCCTGACATGCCCCCCCCCCCCAAAAAAAAGGGAAAATAAAGGGCAACAGAGCAATTGTCAAGTCATCCACCAACCCTCCCTGTTAAGGTGGACACGACAATTGTGGATTTTGACATTGAGCCAACATCCGCAGCTTTCTTACACTACTAATCACACCCTGGGTGGGAATAAAAGCATAGTGTCCACTGTGGAGGACGAGGGGGAAGGTGAGAATTTAAAGCAGTACACAGATTTTCTTCTTTCTTTCTTTCTTTCTTTTTTTTTTTTTTAACACTGACACAACAACAAAGCAGTTGCTCAAGTTCCCTAGAAACCACACGTTCCTCTGTCTGCAAGCATTTCCCTACTGCTGTCGTTTTGTCCTGCGTGTGTGTGTGTGTGTGTGTGCGTGTGTGTGCGCGCGCCCGCGCGTTTAATCAAATCTAATAACCATTTTAAAGAGAGTGTGATACTGTCGACTCACCCATGGCGGCTCGCTGCAATTCCCTCAAAGGCGGCTGACAAAGGCGCGAGTGGAAGGAGAACTACTGGGAGGCTGCGGTCGTGTCGCGAGTCTGAGGCGCTGCTGAGACGGCCCCCTTCCTCCAAGTCAAACATTAACATTGAGCAACGTTTCCTCAGGCTAGTCGCGGCAAGAAGTAGGATGGCGCGTGCACAGGCAGAGGGGACGGGGGAGGCGGGGACGGAGGGAGCAGAACAGGTAAGACGGGTTTATTGTCAAGGAACAAAGTTCGAAGTGAGCCAGGCGCGGAGGTCGACCTGAGAGCACAGCTGGTCCGGTGTGACGCAGGTGAAGTTGTCGTGACAGGCGCTAACACCAAACTGATTTGGCTTTTGGTTCATGGCGAAGTTAGCTAGTCAGGTGAAACCCAAAATTACGCCATTGTTATTGTCTTTGCTGGGAGTATGGACGTTTTTCCGGTGTGTGTGTGTGTGTGTGTGTGTGTGAGTGAGAGAAGGAGAGAGAAGGAGAGAAGGAGAGAGAGAATATTGTTCTGCAACATGTCAATTACAGAAAGTAGACCCGCCCATGTTTTCGTTAATTAGTCTTTTTTCTTTTTTATCAGTTCCTGTCATAGAAATTCTGCTATGCAGGTCGACGCGTTCCTCTTACGTACTTCCTGTTATGATGTTGCATGATTTACCTTTCAAGAGTTCAAAACCCTTGTGTGTGCTAATACAAATTAAGAAGGAGGATAATTTCACATGCGACCTTAGGGTCCTGATTGGCTCGGCTCAGCCAAAGGGCCAAAGGTTCATACTTATATATGAATCTGAAACAAATGTTTGTTTTACACCTTTCTTTCTTTCAGTCTTTTGTACAGTGATTCCTGAAGGGCACCTGTAGAGTGATTCCTGTTCTCATTATTGTGAAAAGGAAAAGAGAAGGACATATGAAGTGTGGATTGTCGGCTCATGCATATGCTCAACATCTCTAAAAGGTTCTTCAGCTGTGGGCACAACCGACTTTGACAGCGCTTTGAAATGTTGAGATTATTAGACAGTTTTTTGGTTTTATGCACGTATGAATGAACTCGAACAGGGTGCCTTGGTGTTAATGGCGTGGTGCTGTTCTTTAATTTTACATGTGCAATATTTTGTTCCTTTTTTTTTTTTTTTTTGACATTAATATGTTGCCATTCCCAAAATCTTCCAGCCAGTTGAAAGACACGAGAATGTATTTTTTTTTAAGAGACATCATTTAGATAATTTCCCTACAAATTAAATTTTCTCAGGTGTGAACTTTGCAAGCAGCAGCCAATTTGCCATCAAAAACCCCCAAACAAACACAATTTAAGGAAAAAAAAACAACCCACAAATGCTTACATTTATCAGCATTTCTTTAATTTACAGTCAAAATGAAAACAAGCAAACAAACAAAAACACCTTCAGAAGAGTGTAGCCCTCACACAGACGGACTGTAAACAATGAAATATCAACTTCATTCTGCAGGCCTGTACCATGAAGTCCCCAGTGCACTGCAAGGTACACAGTGGCTGCTGAATAACGTGGCCAAAATGCACATTTTCTCTCTAGCAAAAGGAAAATACATGTTACACTTTACACCATTTATTTTAATCTTATTCCTCCATCACATATTTGGCCAAATCCACACAGTTAGCTGCAGAGTTTTGCAACCATTTCACAAGTGAAACACACCATAGTTCAAGACCATTGTATGAAACAGAACGCCAAGGAAGGTAAAAAAAAAAAAAAAAAAAAAAACTCAACTAAAAGGAACATTTTAAAATATTATACAATAAGTGGTACTAAACTGATGAAAATTTTAAGAGCGTCCAAGTGCTAGAGATCACTTAATTGTTGCCCTAGCGAGAGTGGAGAAGCATCACCTTTGACCCTGAATAGTTTGGTCCCATCTTCAGTTGAGGGTCATTTGCAGACTACAGTGTATTTATTGCTGTTATTTTAACCCTGAAACCACACAGTTGAAAAAAAAAAAAAAAGACACAAAATGCTGATTTTTGAAACTCGGTATTTTGAATTCTTTTCATCATTAACGTTATTAATATTGATATATTTTGCATTAAAAACCACAGCACTGCTAATTGTTACCCCTTCACACAGTCACAAAGTTTTTAAAGTTGATTGTGCGACTTAAACTACATACACAAATATTTAAATGCCATAAAAGTTTCCCTAAATAAAAAACTTTAAACTTTAAAGTGTACATAGAAAATCATGTGAATTCCTTTTTTAACAGCAGTTCATTCTGAAACAGTGTTTTTTTTGTTTTTTTGTTTTGTTTTGTTTGTTTGTTTTAATTCGTGTTAGTTGTGAATTTAAAAACAAAGAAAAGGAGCAACGTGAAGTGACATAGAAGCACAATTCTACCAGCTGGCTGTTTGAATCCTGTTGACGGATAAAACTCCAAACCTTTACGAACACAGAGCAATGCAAAAAAAAATACAAACAACCAAAAACCCACACATACAAAGGTTCAGACAACTTGTCAAGTGTGCTTTCCAACAGTTCCCCCTTCTCTGTGGTCCTGCCCGGTCGCTTTTATGGCCCCCTGGTTCCCAGCGACCTGGATCTTGTCGTGGGCCCATTTATGACTGGCGTTGTTGGGGCCTCCAGTGGCTTTACGGATGATGAATCGCGCCCTCCCACGCAAGAACGTTCCTCTTCCTCGCCCTCGGTTCTCCCCCCAGGTCAGGTCCTTCTCGTCCTCTCTGTCGTCATGCTTGTAAAAAAATAAATAAATAAGAAAGAATGAAAGAAAACAAAAAAATGACAGACACTCTTGGACAACATTTCCCTTTTAGCAACATTTATAATAGAGTAGAATAGATGTACTTTATTGATCCCAAATAGGGAAACTACGTGGTTGTAGCACTAAAAACAATGCAAAAAATAACAATGCGTAAAATTCGATGGAGAAGAGATGGATTGTACCAGGTAGTAATTCCTGCTCTTGGGCGTGTATTCTGGATCCCATTCCACTTTGCTTGGATTCGCTGACATGTTTGTCACGTTGTTACTATGTGAGGAGTTCCCTTGGAAACTGATTCTGTTCCATCCCCTTCCGCGAACTCGAACCTGCTGCGATTTGATAATTAGGGCTTCAACACCTCTCTGAACAATTACACTGAACACATCCACTGGCGGACTTACTATTCCTCCGTGTGGCTTTCCTCTCTCTAGCGACGGCTCGTTCTGACCAGCTCGGGCCACGTGGAAGCTTTTGTCTTCAGGGTTAGACTTGGCGGCGAAGGAATCCTCTTGCTGGGGCTCGGATGAAGAGGAGCTCGAGGAAGAACTTGATCGAGAACGCTTCTTCTTACTTTTCCTAGAAGAGACGACAGGTGACGCCGACAAAATCGATGGGTTACCACCGAGGGTCGGTGGCCGGTCAGATTGGATTGATAGGAGTGGGAGGTCAACGCACTTTGCTCTTTCGTGGGACGTGGACAAGTTCTCTGCGGGTTTCTCTCTGCCACAGGCCTGGGAATCGCCCCTGTCTCTGTCATGATCGTGATTGCAGTGACTAGCTTGACAGCAGTACTTTTTACGGTGTTCGATATCCAAACGAAGGTCCATGGGGTCCCCCTTTGTTTTTTCTCCGTTGTCCTGAGCAATTTGGAAGAAGACACAAATGTCGTGGATAGAATCTGGACTAGCGTTCACTTTCCCTCATTCCGTCATCTACTAGATTCACTTGCAAAAATACCCAAACCCTCTGTATATACGACAGACATTTTCTCCATTAGTTAAAGGGCTAAACAAGTAGATTGAAAATCTCGACAATGTGTTTTCAGAGAAATTATTTTCTGTCTTTTGGGCAGCTTTTTTTTTCCATTTGTTATTCAAAAAAATAAAAATGTTTCTAGCCTGTCGTCCATATGCGACCATCATGCTGTGTTCAATGACCAGCTTCAGGTTTTAAACCAGCGGGAACTGATTGGAATACTACACATGACATGAACTCAAAGCAACAGTTGCCCTGGAGCCTAGAAATGACTGACAGAAATTGTGTTATGATTTGTGGAGTAGCTGTGAAGAACGAACGTCACATTTTTCCTTGTTAAGTAGAACTGTGGCAATACCACAAGAGTTGTTCCTCAACGACATGCAGATTTTGCTTTGGCAGGGTTTCATTAGAACCGTTTTTGTGTTTGTTTGTTTTTTTCTTATATCTAAGATCTGCAAGTGCTTCGCTGTATTGTTTCCATGCACATCAACATAAAAAAACGTCTTGCAGGGGTTGACTTGGATAGCATGAAAGCGCGGGTGCATTAGGTGCTTGCTGTGGGTTATTTCCGTTGCGCATCTTCTGAAGAATACTTACAAAGATCCTTTCTTAGAGTTCCTCGGCACAGTGGCTTCCTTTTTCAGAGCTCACGAGATTCATCAGCCTTTCTCAGGCTTGTGCCCACAGACTAAAACCATGTGTGAGGGTGATATGTAACGAGTTCAAAATGCCTTAGTTTGCGCTTGCATTGCTTAGACTTTGAGCACCTCTCTCTCTCTCGTCGAGGAACGCCAACGCGCGTCAAGAGAGGGCAGTCTAAAAGGCATGTGGCTC
Source organism: Nelusetta ayraudi (assembly GCF_046127955.1). Classification (NCBI taxonomy): domain Eukaryota; kingdom Metazoa; phylum Chordata; class Actinopteri; order Tetraodontiformes; family Monacanthidae; genus Nelusetta; species Nelusetta ayraudi. The sequence continues at coordinate 410,010 of NW_027466181.1, read as the reverse complement.
ACTCATTCGCTGTTTGTTCTGTCCGACATACTTCATTCGGCAAAGTGTTCAGTCACCTTGTAAGTGCCATCCTCTGAGTTTTTTACTGCGTCAAAAAGTTGAGCGTGTTTCTTAAAAGCTCTGGGCGAAACATCGATTCTCCTGAGAGAGGAAGAAAGCAGAAAACCATTACGTGTGTGTGTGACAAAACCAGAACAAAGGACAGGTGTCAGGACGCGTCAGCCGTGAGCGACAGGTGACAGCAGCTGCAAAGACAGCAATGAGAAAAATGAGGCGAAATAGAGAAGCATAGGTGAAAAAAACCCAATACCTGACCACCACCAAGCACCAGAACCAAAAAACAAGGCGAGAGAGCGCATGAATAAAAATAAAAACCAGGAAGCTGTTGAAGAGAATGTTAAGCCACAGCACACTGAAGTTGAGGGGGATGGGGTCACATGATGGGCAACTCTACCTGTGTATCTCCGGGCTCTTCCTGGGCTTCGCTGTTTCCTTCTCTGCGGCTCGTCGCTGGTAGAGGGTGAATCGCTCGTTCAGTGTCATTCCACAGGACGGAAAGTGCTGAGCTGTCAGAGAGGAAGGTGCAGCGGAGCCGCTGGTGAGTTTGGGAGCCGTGGCCAACGATTATTTTCGGTGATCGATTAATCTATCGATTAATTTCTTACATTTGATTTGACTAAAGATTATTTGAGTGTGCGAAATGTAAAAAACACGTCAGAAAAGGACAACATGTCTGTTATTCCAACACCACCTGAAACAACATCCCCAAAAAGTATAAAGGTAAAATTAATTGTAGAAATGTTTTTCTATCTTGACGTCATGTGTGTGAGAAACACAAAAGTGTGACAAACGTGTACATGTATGTATATATATATATGTATATATGTATATATGTATATACATATATACATATATACACTGTATATATTCAACCATTCAATTCAATTACAATTTACCTGAATTGGAAGCTTTGTTGCCTTAATTATGCTGAATATTGGGCATGCTTTTGTGTTTTATATATCACCTCTGTACCCAACAAACAGACATAATACATTTTTTCCAAGATTTTTTTTTTTTAACTGACTCTGACAACTGGATACCGACTCTGTTGTCTGGCAGACTCACCTTTAATGTGGTGAACGATGGTGACAATGTGCTGAGCGAACAGCTCTGAGGGACTCCTCTGTGGCTGAGCGTTCTGAACATGGTGAAAGATGGAGCGGAACTCACTGTCCCTCCTGGAGGTCTGCCCGAGGTCATGAGACAGCTGCCGCTCCGCAGCCAGGATGTCGGCAGAGCTGCAATCAAAATCCAGAATGAAAGAAATTAAGTACCTCACAAAATCAGATTAGATACAAAATAAGAGCATTGTTACTAAACTTGTACATCGCTACAGGTCAAGAGCTGTGTGAAACCTATAGGTGATGCTCACCTCAGCAGGCTGTCTCTGAGAAAATCCATTCTGACGTTCACTTTTGCTTCCTGCTTCCTGGAGCCTGTTAGTGGCGAATCCTCGCTCCGAATCACAAACATATCTCTGTCGGAGTTCCTGCCTGCTGCAGCGGCAGGAAGCACGGAGGAGGGGGAAGACTTCTCCATCTTCCTGGTGCTGAGAGCCGCGTCCTCAAACTTTTCTACCAGCTCTCTCCTGGAGAGGGCGGGGGCGGTGGCAGCAATGGAAGCTGGGTAATTCAGCTTTCGACTGAGATAGGGATCCTCCTCCGTCGCTCCCAGCGAGACGGCTGCTTTCTGACTCTTTGCAGAGCGTTCCTCAAACAGCTGGCGTGCCGAGCAGCTAGCCCTCTTTAGCTTGGCTAGCTCTTCCTCATTTTGCCAACCTTTGTCCTGCACTTTTAACTGGGGCTTGATGGCCATTTCCTCCTCCTCGCCCTCCTCGCCCACCTCCTCCTCCTTCTCTTCCTCCTCTCCCCCATCAGTAGACAGAAACGGGGACATTTTCAAAAGGCTGCTAAGAGACACCTCGCAATCCTGCCCATTGACTCGTCCCTGGTCATCATTACTTGTTTGTGTTTTCTTGCCATTTTCTCGACCTTTGGCTTTTTTAGATTGCTCCTCTAGAAACCTGAAAAAACGTGAAAAAAACAAGAAAAGTTATATTACACTTGAATATTTCAAGACAATTTCATGTAACATTGTCACATAACACAATGTCAAAATAATATCATTGAAAAACGAAATCATTTTTTTGTCTATAGAGTAATTTATCTACAGAAAACATCTGAGACACGTTTTAAAATACAAGTAGTTGTGAGGAAAATGATACAACCAAGAGCATTACAGTATGAATTCATTTCTGAATTATGAATCATATACAGCTACTCAATAAGTGTCATGACTGATTTAAGGCGGTATGAACAGTCTTTCTTACTTTCCAAAGGCGATGGAGATTGCAGTTTTATCTCCATCGGGGTATTCCTCGTTAGAGAAGAAGTCAAAGCTGGACAGCATGGCGTTAAGACCCTCCTGGGAGGACAAACCACATAATGCCTGCCAGGAGGGGGCGCCATTGCTGCTGTTTTTAGGGGAGGGACTGGACCGGGTGGCGCTCTGGCTGCTCTGCTCTGCACTCACAGCCTGAGGACTCTTCCTCTTTGGGCTGCTGCAGGCCGTCAAGCTCCGCCACTTCCCTTCCGGCTTCCCATCGCCGCTTCCTCCCTCTTTGGTGTCTCCCACCGTCGCCCCCGCCAGCTCCTCCACGGCCCCATTTTCCACCTCCCCATCTTGGACCTGAGCAGAAGCTGAGCGGCCCTCTTTCACATCTTTGGCGTTACGGTAAACCGACAGCAGGGGCGGCTTGCTTTTGGGGGAGGGCGAGTGCGAGGAGGAGGACGAATGATGGGAGAGCCTGGACTGAGGCGAGGGGGATTTGTCCGAGTGGTGAGAGGGGCCATGAGAGGGACTTCCTGAGACCTTCTGGGGATTGTTACACCGGGCCTGCGGCCAGTTCTGCTGTTGCTGTCGCTGCTTTTTGTGCAGGTTCTGCTTGTGATTCTTCCAGTATGGCCGGAAGTTGTTGTTGTTGTAATTGTTGTAGGATCCTCCCCGGCCTCCGCCGCCGCCGCCGCCACCACGCTGGTACCGCCCCCGCTGAAAGTAGCCCCGCCCTCGACCTCTGAAGTTGTACGGCCTCCGGAAGCCGCGGTGGTAGCCCCGGAACTCCCGGTCGTTCTGGTAGCCCCTCGGATACTTCTTTTCCCGGCTGTGAGGCGGAGAATTAGATCTTGATCTGGAGCGTGAGCGTGATCTTGAGCTTCAGGGGCAAAAGCAGCGGGAATACGGAACATATGTTCATTTACCTCCCAACTCATGAATGCTGATATTAAATATTAGTGCACTTTATTTACACAACTGCTTCTGAATCGTCATCATTTTCAAGGTAAATGTCACAATACCAAAAACCATGTGTTGTGTGCATGTTGTATTCGTCGTCCACGTGAAGTGAGAGAGCATTGCAAATTAATGTGCTTGTACACGGAAACGTCCCACAGAGATCTGGCACTGGGCCAGGTTGCAAGGCCGGCGTTTCACCACAGGGTGGGTCTCCTGCGCTTCATCTCCTGTGCGGCTCAGCCTGAGCCCTCGCAATGTCTTTAAATAAGATCCATGACACGGTAAAATCTCCTCGAATCAATGGCACAATCACAGTATCAGGCTTTTAAGGCAAAGCATGTATCTGAATTTAATGAGTACGTTCCCATTTTTCTTTTCCTTTCGCACAGCGTCAAGATCACGGTTGCCAAGTGCAGACCTCGAACAAGTTTGCTTCAAGTGCATTCCACTAAACTCCGAGCAACTTTTCTAGAACAGTAAACAATGTATTAAACAACGGTTTGATAGCTGAACCAGGAGACAGCATTGCGAATCAATTTCCATCAAAATAAGATAAACAAGTTAATCATTAACTAAGAGCAAAAGACAAGTCACTCTTGCAGGCACGCTGCACAATCTTAATGGAGAAGGAGCAGAAAAAGCGCAAGACTCACCGATAATGTCTTTTCATTGGAATACAGAGTTAAAAAAAAAAAGCGGCAGCGCTCCGGCTCGCACTGCACACTCGCAACGCGCAATGCACACACTACATCTCCTCTGGCCAGCCCTGGTGGAGCAACAGTCACATGGACCGCAGGAGAGGTAGGTGGGGAAATGGGGCTGGAACAGCACTGAGGCTGTGGTTACATGTGCTGCCCAAGAGTTTCCTAAGGGCTCGGCTTCAGCACACTGTGCACACAGACAGTCTTTAGTTGGTCCAAAGCCCTTTCCATAACATTTTCTGTACATTTGTTTTTTAAAGTGTGTGCTTTAAAAACAAAGAAGAAGAAGAAGAAGAAGAAGAAGAAGAAGAGCACCCAGACATGCCAGGTTTTTTCCACCACATTGTCCGCGGTGACTTCAAAAAGAGTGGACCACTGGATTCCATCCATGGCTCTTTTTCATGCTAGTTAACACATGGCACACTGCTTCCAGGAAATAAGCCGCCCTGATATTTTATTGCCATGATTGCCACGGTGGCTCTGCCAGAAACAACAGTGAAGCATCAGAAGGGGGAAGCGTCCTTTATTTTTATTTGTATTTAAATCCACACCGCATTCTGACGTGCCCTGCTGTCGTTTCGAACGCCACATAAAGTGGCGTCATGTGCCACTGGGTTGGACGGCTCTCAAAATTGCTGCGTACGCAAAAAGCAAACTGCAATAATATTAACTTTGCCTCAAGTAAAGTCTTCTAACCTGCATCCGAACTCTTTTGCAAACATCAATTTCCTCTGGATGCTGAACTCAGGGTCTGTTTACCTCAGAGTTTAGGAAAAAAAAAAAAAAAAAAAAAAAAAGTGAGTCAATGCAATCCCACGGAAGCTGTGGGCACTTTGCAAATGAAAATCAAATGTTGTATAATGCATGCATCGAAAAATATCACCTGTTGCATATGTATTAGCAATGCACTCATTAATCACATCGTCTGTCAAGGCAAATTGAAACCACACAGTTATATTGATAATCGACTCGCTTATGACGCCGATTTTTCACTTCAAAACAGATGTTTTTGTGCAAAGGAAGCACAAAATCTGCTCCAGCTGCTTTCAATGCTGATGTTAAATCACAGCCAAAGCAGCCAAGAATATTCATTCTTAGCCTCTTTGAAATAACACAATTATTTAAAAAGGTCCTGCCATCCACTGTTGCCAATATGAAAGCCCCTTCAGGCTACGTGAAGGGCAACACTTACCTGTAACGGTGCTTCCTGGACCGGGACCTGGACCTGCTTCTAGAGCGAGAAGAAGAGCGGGATCTGGACCGGGACCTGGAGCGGCTCCGGGACTTTGACGACGACTTCAAGGATCTGGACATCACTTCAGCCGGCCAATGGCAAACTGCCACACAAAAATGAGGGTCAACTCTCCAGTTAGGGATTCAGGAACTAGCTGGAAAACCGGAGAGAAGTTTGTGACAAAATAGCAAGTCACCGAATCATTGTCTTAAACTATTCAGTGCGTAGTCGCTTCCGCACCATCGGCAGCTTGTTTAACCGGGAGCTACAAAGAACCGTAACACAATATCCAGAAGGAGATGAGCCGTCCGAGATGCATTTCCAGAGGAGTGAGAGTGAAGAAGGAAAGCAGCTGTGGAAAAGGCAGGAGGCAATCTGTGTGGAAGTGTCGACATCTGAACACAAGCACTTTTATTTAGTCGCTCGTCATTTGCATAGAGGGGCCGTCTCAAATCGTCGGTCATTAGATTGCTAATGCCGACACCTCGACACAGTCGTGAGGAAGACTTAGCAGCACATTGTTTTATTATCGTATTTCAGAGTCTAGAAAGAAATAAAAAACACACACAAAAAACTTGATGTGAAACTGGGGGCATGATTAAGATCTTTAAATCCAAGATGAAAACTTTTTAAGCCTTTTTTCACTGTTGCACTATTGGTTTCATGTTTATTTCCTATTTTAACTGCTTCACTGAACTGCATCTGTTTGTGGTGTGAACTGGTTACCCGAAATGACGCTCTCTTGGGACTGCTCGCATGTGAACTTCATCAGCGTCCTAGTACTTTGACATTACAGTTGGATGACACTGAGTGCTTGTTGCAATATTATTACAGTCCTCGAGAAAGAGTCTCTCTTCTTCCAAGAGAAGGATCATATAATTGATCATTCTTCACGAGAAAGGCATCTTCAGACAGTTTGAGGCAGAAGGAAATTAAAGTCAATGCGTGAGAGATTGCAGAGGCAGCGCAAGCCTTCACAAGGCGCTTCAGTGTTTCTCAAGAGAATTAAAAGAGATCTTCCACTTCCTCTCTAACTATTCCACTTTTCCTAGTTCAATTACTGGCATCAGATAAAAAAGAAAAGATTATGTGGATTTTTTAAATTAATTTATTTTTTATGTCCCTTTGGTTTTCCCTTTGCCACATGTGAGAATGGGGTCAATCAAGAAACATTATTACTGAACTGGTTGGCTTTCAGTGCCTTGTGAGTTGAGTAAGTTTCCATGTTAGTCGCACAGAAACGGTTCAAACGCTACCACATCTGTGTTTCGGACATTTTTACATGGCTGAAAATAGTTTCCATGAAACTGTGAGCAATAAGTGTGAGCAGGGAGCTGCCGACCGTGGTGTTGCTCGACTATAGGAGAAATAGAAATGTGCGTGTTAAGGACGCGTTCCCCAGGCTGCTCTTGCTGCGTATGTGCCGATGACCTGTATTTGGAGGAGCTGAACAGTAGGCTGTGTTTAGACAGCCTCTTTCTGAAGGCAGCCTTGATAACCAGCTGCAGCTGTCCTCGGGTCGGTGATCCTAATCACCGGGATTCCAGCCCCTTTAAAAGGTTGTGGTAAGCCCGCGCAGCCCTTAATCACTCGCCACTCGATTTGCCGACGCACACGCAGCCGCTGACATACGTGCATGCAAACACAAACTTCGGCCTGATACGCCTGCGATGGTTTAATTGAGCGTTGTCCGCCCCCCCTCTGTGCTACGTGCTGATGTGGACAATCCCCTCTGCTGAAGTCCCCTCAGTCTGCCTGTGAGGCAGCAGAGCAAAACGGCTACTGTTGTTTCCAAGTTCTGCTTCTTCATCAAATCCTACACGAGGTGTAAGTGGTCGCACACAGCACTAGGGCAATCTTTCCCTCTTTTAAAGACACTTTTTCTGCTTTCAGCCTGTGAATTTCACACTTACTGGCAGTTTATCTTGTACTTCAAAAGAAAAATGTAGCCAAATGCTCCTTGGAAGGCTGACATAAAATTAAAAAAAAAACTAAAGAAACAATCAATTAAAAAAAAAAAGAAAAAAAAAAAAGCACTCAAAGTCCGTCTCAAAGAGCTGCACGACACCCACATCAGCCTCGTCACCTGTTGTTGTTTTTTTCCTCCCCCTCTCTTTTGCAACAGCAATAGTAGCTTCTATCAACAATGGACCAGCAACTCGATACACAGCTCGGACCCCCAACACTACTCAATCAAGAGGCCTATCATTAAGACAGAGATGCCACAGTGGCAGCTGGAATCACATTTGCTATCTATACGTACCCCCCGAGACAGCCTTCTTGCTATTTCAGAAAAGCCGCAGCAACTGCCACTGGCTCAAAGTGAGGTTATTGAAACGCAGCGGGTCCTTCTCAGTATCCCCCAAAGACACTTCCAGCCACTCCGCCTAATGGGAGCTGCTGCCCAAAGAGCTGTTTTGAGATGGGATAAACCTTCCCGGGCTTCCTCTGTGGAGTTATTAAAAGAACGAGAGAGAAAAAAAACTCTTCTTCTTTGAAAAAGGCCAATTCATCCTCTTATCACTCGCCTCAGCTGCTGCAGTGAGACGTCTACCACAGCCCGGCTGTGTGGAAAACGACAAACTGTTGAGTGGCATCTGCACATCGACCTGCTGCTAGGCCGTCTGTCATCACCAGGTCTGAGTAACACTGCTGCTCGCGGTTATCTGGTCACCGGCTTAAGGTCCGCTCTATTTCGGTCAGCTGACAAACAGTCTTGCGAATGTTTAGTTCGTCACAAACGTTGGGTCTCACTTGGGGGGCAGAAACACAGTTGGTGTATATGTCTCAGTGGACATATTTAGAACCAGAATACATCCTTTTTTTTTTTTGGCCCAGTAAGCAGTTGTTGTTATTTGTGAGGTTGCCCAAAATGACAGACACAAGTGAGCCACGTTGGCAGAAAAAACAGCAGTCCAATGCAAATGCTAAGTAAATCGACTTAATGTGCGTCTTCATCAGCATCATCGGCACAACTTTTCACTCAGTGTGTACTTTGGTGCAGCTGGTGTTTGTTAAAGAGAATGGACTCCAGCCAGGATCCGGCAGCCATACAGGAAATTGTGTGATAATGTTTTCTTACTTATCCAATTATTATGTTTACCCCCGCCTTGCTCAAACTCTGCAACCTTTGGAGATCCATTCACAACCACGCGCACAAAAAACAATTAACAATTTGGAAAAACTCTACAGGAAGCTCTTGTCAGGCTGGATACAAGCGAGACTTAGTTTCATGATGTTGCCATTTTAACAGGGTGGAGGTACGACTTTATCAACCAGCCATGGTCAGTCTGTCACTGAGCCACCCGCTGTAGACAGCCGCCAAACAAACAAGCGGTGAAATCAGAGAACTGGCTGCGGTGCGACAGATACTGCTGGCGGATGACAGAGGCGGGTCAGAAAGTGCTGAACCGGCAATAACAGTGAGAGGACTTTTCAGCGACGTCCCCTCATCAGGACCACGGGCTGCCAAGCTACATCCCAGCAGCCTAAGTGCACTGCTCTCAACAGAAACACCACTTGTAATAATAATGAGAGCAAAGCTGGAGGTCTAGGACCACACAATCTCCACCAGCAGAGCTCCAACAACACAAACACACAGTTGGTTCCAGTGATTGTAGGGATATCCTGAGTCAGATTTTTTTTTTTTAGTATTCAACTTCAACGTAAACTTGCTTTCAGAAACACGGCAACATACTTTATTCTTAGGCAGGCGAGTCGTTTTGTATCTTTAGCTGATTAATACATTTAGATTTGATGTGGCGTTCTAATTTAGCGTAGCAGGCATTTAAACTTGTGTGTGTTTGGGGAGGGAAGGTGACTTCCGGAATGAATGAACCACTAGACTGATGGAGAGTGGAGAGGGTCCACAGAGGAAGCGACATAAATAATAGAAGAATTAAAACTATTAATAGAACATTCGTTTCGCACAACGGCCGTTTTCACGCGATTCACTCCATTTTCCAAGTGACAACAGAACCGTCATACTTTGGGTTTTTTTGTGTGGTTTTTTTTGTGTTTTTTTTTTTTTTTTTTTTTTTAAGAACCTTCCAACACATCCACCCCAACATAAACAGCTGATAAATTGCGTCTTTTCGTTTAAAAGAAAAAAAAGATGAAGGAAAGAAACTAAAAGAAGGATGACAAGTCCCAAACTCACCGTTTGACGTCGCGGTTCAGTCTTGTCGCCTCACATCCATCAGCAGCAGCAGCGCCGCGATCCTTCCCAAAAAAAAAAAACACTTTCGCCGCGAGCTCCTGCACGCGTGTGCCCGTGCCGGCTTGTCCGGTGTGCTCGGCGCGTGCAGAGGGAGGCGCGGATGGGGAGCTAGAGCGAGTCGGTGGGCGTGGCCCTTTCCGACCCGAGGCTCGCGTTTCCTTATTTACAGGAAAACGCCGTCCTCCTCCTCTCCCTCCTCTTCCTCCTCCCCCTCCTCCTTCTACTCCTCACAGGACAGGGAGAACCCCTGCACGACAGAAAAATCTAATCCGTAAGTTTAAAAAAAAGAAAGGAAAAAGTTTCTGTCATGAGTACGGGTGCCGTGATGGCTCACTTTTATTAAAGCTCCAAAACCAAAACAGCATACACTACCTACCAGTCATAAGTTTGGACACATGCATTAAATTAATCTTTTCTTTCATTCTCATGACTTTTGACATTGCAGTTTCCCACTGAAGGCATCAAAACTACATATGATTACACATCGAATTATGTAGGAAACAATAATAACAATATGTTTTTCTTTGCTACCTAATTACATATATCTTGCTCGTATACTTGATGTCTTCAGTATCTGTCTGCTGTGTAGAAAGTTTTAAAGATAAAAACAAAAATTGCTTGAGAAAGTGTTGTGGAAAAGAGTAAAGATACTGATGCAGAAATACTGAGTAAATAAGCATTTTAATGAAAAAGAATAAATGATTGGAGCTCCGAGACACAGGCACAGTACAAGCAACCAAACAGATGGAACAAGTGCAGGCGCTCAAGTGAATGCGAGTGCAAGCGAGAAGAGACAAAGGTCAAAAGGGTGATGATCTCATTGTTATACTTGTGAACTCAACAGGCTATTTGCACTAGGAATGAGTATGTGGATAACATACGCTAAACAGAATAAAAGAATAATACAAGAATACTTATTTTCCATTACAGAAAGTGTGTCCAAACTTTTTACTGGTCGTGTATATCAACCATTTATTTTTATACACGCATGAACCAGTGTGTGGATGCAGTTGAAGCACATGGTCACTCTGTCTACTTATTAAAAGTACACACGTCACTGTTGCTGGTGCAACTCATATGATTGTTTCGTGAAGGCAGGTCCATCAACCTCCCTCCACCGTTTATTTATTTTGAGGCGTCTGTTTGCTGGAAACTGAGCAAGGCGTGACTCCAGGATCTCCTGTTTTTTGGGTGGTTTTTTTTTTTTTTTTTGTCATTTTAACGGATGAAACAGTTATATTAGAACAACAATCACATCTTCCTGACTAACTTTATGCACACAGGGTAGCCAAACTAAGAAAGAAAAACAACATGCTTTGGGTTTTACCGGACTCCAAACGAGACATCCTGTTCAGTTTGTAATTTTCCATCCTCCATTAACATAATTCTCAGTGTCCGAGAAAGAATTTACGGGGTGATAATACTGTTGAAAGTTAAGGTCCCTGTTGGTATAACAAAGGTTTTATTGAGATTTTTGTAGGATTTATTTTTTTTTTTGGGGGGGGGGGGGGGGGGGGGTGCTGGGGATTTATCCCTGTCCTGGAATTGCACTGCTTCTGTTCTCCCCTTAGATGTACCTAATAAAGTGGCCAGTGAGTCTATGTGTCAGTGTTCTCTACGGAAGCACAGCGTCCACTCTGCTCCGAGTTGTCCCAACCTGCTCTTGCCTTTGAGGTCTCTTATTTGCATCACAACGGGTAAATTTGAAACATCCCAACTGAGTCAATCCTCATTTAAAGTAAAAAAAAACGCCTTCATTGTTGGTTGGTTTTGTTGCTTTTGCAGCTGCAGTATTTATGTAGCACTTGCACAATTCCCCCGCGACAAGGAAACGTGTCTCGTACCTCTTTCCGTCTCTCAAGGCAAACCAAACATTTAGATTGGAAACGACAATAACCCGACATGGTCACAGCCCAAACGTACACGCACCGCGGATACATCCTAGGCGGGCCTCCGAGGTGCTTATTTGATTTATTCAAACGATGATTAGCAGGATGTGGACAGGTCAGAGAACACGCCTCAGCTGCTGTAGGCAAAGTGAACGTGGGAACGGTGGAGGGAGGACGGCGAGCGGACGGAGAACAGAGTGGAACGTTTGTCACGTTGTGTTCATAACCTTGACGCCGTCTCTGCCGGCCTGGTGGCCTTTCTTTGGCACGGCGGTCGCTGGCCCCCGTGACCCCTCCCCATCCATCTCTCTTGCCGCTCTCCGCGCACCAGCCGAGTTATTTTGGGAAATCCCTCTGACAGGACTTTTTGCCACTGTGCCGGGATGAAAGAGTTTCTGCCCCACTCCCCCTCCGCCGCCACCAACACCACATCCACCACCACCAACCTTTCTTCGTATCTGCCCCACCTGTTCACGCTGTCATGCTGCCCGCCCTCGCAGAGCTTGCACCTAACGTCCAATTACTGCTTGTAAAGAAATGCATGAGGGGCAGCAGGTGACGGCAGGGTTTGGAATGACTGAGCGTCAGGAATTCTCAGGGTTGTCCGCAGTCAAGAATCAAAACTGGGCATGGTGGCTGCACAGCTGTTTAATCCACATATAAGGAAATATTACACTATATTATAATCACAGACTGGAACAACATCACACATCAAAGATTTAAATGTGGAAAACTCTTTTGAAGAGCCGCCTTGGAGACGCTCCCGAGGATCCTCAAAGTCTCACAATCCCTCGAATGATTCCGAATTTGTCAAGCTTTTCAGATCCGATTCCTCCCTGTACAGCGCTCTTGTTTCACAAACTGCCAAGAAAATACTCTCGATTGTCGCCATCAGTGGGGAACAGGCTCATGGAAAACATTGTTGTTTTTCATACCAAGACCTGTAAATCCTGGTGTTCCTGTGTCGCTGTCAAAACCACAGCGTGTTTACGAGCGTTATATTTTTGGTTTTAATGCTCAGGTCACTCTGGTGCTTCCATTCACTCCGCTCCCACCACCCACAGTAGATACATGCTGCCCATCAACTTGCATATCAGCTAAACCGACACTGGACAAGTGTCTCTCTGGTCCTCTGTATTGCCAATCGAGCCGCCCTGGCCGGATCTGAGAAGACAGCTGCCCTCGAGGGCCTCCAAAGGGTTCCATGACCCCCCTGTCCAGAGCCTATTATCACCCCCTGGATCCTGCAGGGCTCCAAGCCCAGTTCCCCTTAGACACGGTGTCAGCGATACAAGAGAAAGGTGAGAACTGGCTCCGCAGCAGCTTTAAATGTTACGATTGTGGGCGCGCGGTGATTAGCCGACGATTTAAGGAGCCCAAAACTTGTTAAAATGGAGCGCGGTGTAGTTTTTAGAAAGAACACAACGTCCCTGGCTCGACACGACAACTCAGGTTTTTAGATTCACTTGTAGATTCACCATGAGTAGCTGTTTTGTGGGGATGTGGATTTCATCTTATGGTCTGACTGCTATGATAATATCAAGGCCTGCTATTGACAAATGACAGTGACAACCGCAAAATTCAACATAAATAAATAAAGCCTGTGAGGCCCAACTTGTAACGTAACCAATTTATCCATATTCAGATAGTAGTGAGTGAGTCGGAAATAGTGATCACAAATTTGCCTTTAAATTGCTTACAGAACATCACTATTTATTTTGTATTGAGCTTAAATTGAGTATATGATTTACATTAACTATAATTTAAAGCGGCCTTTCGTCTAATCAGGTCAGATGGAAAACATCAAATTGGTATTTGGGCCTCTATTTAATTGAATAAGATAGGAATCAACTCGTCAACTAGCTTAAATAAACACATAAAACATGTTTTGGGACAGAGATCCTATGTGTGCTTTAGAGATAAGATTTGTACTTAAAAGCAGAAGGAGAATCCAAAAGGGGAGTAAAATCCCTTTTAAACTTCTTCCCATTGCTCTTGTCTGTGTCTAGACTGCAGTGAATAATGATCCATGTGGGGATACGTTGCACTTTCCAGTTGTGAGTGAGCAGATTTCTTTTTTTCCATTCAGCCACCTATCAAAGAATATTAGAAAGTACATTCTGTGAGGACCTCCAAACATATTTTTGAATTTCCAAATTACAGTTCCAGTAACCTAAAATAGAAGTCAGCGCTCAGTAAGTTAGTCTTTGAGGAGATAGTCTGTTCAGTTTTTTGAAACCAAGCACCCTCTGGCTTGGGATCAGATTGTGAAAGAGAAGTTTCCCACTCAAAAAAAGGAAAAACGCACCGAATGGGCCAGGACTTTTTACGTCCACAGCGAGGTATCCCGAGGGAGCTGCCTCTTTCGACTAAGTTTGGTCCTTAAGCCACTGCTCTGAGTGCACGCCAGCGACGTGAACTTAAATAGACTGCAATCGCAATCTGATGCGGCAATAGCAGCATCATAAAAGAGGAACTCTCGCTGCGCACGTCGCTCTCTCATGCAGCTCAACAGCTGGGACTCGGGAGCTTCAGCTAAGAGCAGAGGGGGATTATTTGGGGGACAGGAGGGATGTTTCAAGGTTTTTCATGCACCGGGTTGTGATGAACTGAGAAAGCGGAAAATGTTATGTCCCAAAGTCTTGACGGGGAGGTTTCTGTCTCCTGACAGGGCCAAAATCATTTAAGTTTAATTCATAACAAGACCGAGCAGACACCTACTGTCGCTGATGGCTAATAAATAACTAGAAAGTGAACTGAGTTGGGGTCTAAGGCCATGTGACACCTCCTGTGGCATCCCCCCAAATACTTTGCAAATGAAGAAACAGGATCCTGCCCCACTTGCCCTCTGCCGCTTTACAGCTTCTCGGGTTTGTTATTCTGTGAAGCCTGCAAGCGGGCCTGCCTGTCCGTCTGTCTGTCGGTCTGAGACAGAGAGAGCAGCTTGTTGTGCTCTACGTGTAGGTGGCCATGGTGACACATTGCAGCTAATGGAGCACGCTGCGCACGCAGAGATAGTAAAAAGCAGATGTTGCCGCGCGATTTGACTTGTAAGTGGGCGGTGCCCAGTGGGTCTGATGAAAAAGTCATCGGATGTGAGAAATGGCCACTGTCCACAGTGAAGGCTTCGTGCATGAGCTTCGTCTTGCTTGTGAAGGAGCATAGCTGAGGTTTGTGCATAGCTGCATTTGTTTGCGAGCGCTAAATGCACGTGGGAGCCCACAGAGCACAGAAGGAAAAACACTTTGGCTCAGGCAGATGTCTCTGCGGACGGCAGGATACTCCGAGGACGGCCCTTCATGACAAAATTAAAATACGGCAAGCTCGCGAGCAAGCTGAGAGGATGAGGAAGACATTCTCCTCCTCATCATCATCATCATCATCACCCCCTCCATCTTCTTATGGAAAGAGTTAGCGTGTGTGAAAAACCACCCACACTTTTTGCTGCCCCATCTGCCCCGGAGCTGTCACTCACTGTAACGGCCTGTCATCGGTTTCACCAACGGTTAGCGTTCCCCCGGAACGCTCGTAAAATGGGAATGGGATCTGTGGCAATGGCATCAAAGAAATCAGACACCTGAGCTTGGCCGATCTTTCCTCTGAGCCATCTTCACTTTTTGGTTGCGACAGCAGAGTTGGACAGCATTTCACAGGCGTGTTGAACCAACAAATATGTAATAGCATGAGAGGTATTAATTTGTTTAATTAGTTTAATCGCGATTAAACGCATTAGTGTCCTGAGTTAACTCTGGATTAATCGCAAATTAAGCACAATTTTTCTTTTTACCCTGCTCTATATGTAACTTAACAAGATATTTATTGTGCTCTAGGAAAAATTGGAGAGGACAATAATAATTCCTTTGTGGAAATATTCTATTTTTATTTTCACTGGAACATTCCAAAACGATTACATACTTTAACTGTCTAGATACTCTCCGAGAAAAACCTCAAACCTTGAGGTATTCTCAAGCCAATGCTCCTAACCATTAAGCTTTACAAATAAAACAATTCCTCTTTACTTGCGTGCGAGATTGGCCATTTCACAGTGTGCCCCTTCATCACTTGTGTGTGTGTGTGTGTGTGTACACGTGCATCTGTGTGTGTGTTTGTTTGTTTCATCTCTCTCGCACTCTGATACAAGATACTGAAAAAATATAACGTACACAAATATGATCGCATTTATCAATCGCAGTATTTTATTTTGGAAAATTACTTTTATTTTGAAAATTAGCCAGATTCTTTTGTGCTACTTTTGAATGACTTCCTGTCCAGCTTGACGCGGATCGCTTGTGACTCGTTATTAACGCATTAACTTCGAAGGTCCTAGTATTAATAGATCGATATAGCAGCAAGGTTCTACAGGAGCGCTCATTTTTAACTGCTGCAAACAAGACCACTTGCCTATCCCAACCTAAAAAAAAAATCAAATCCACTGACCATCATATAGTGGGTTTCTAAAGGTCCAGAAGTTTCTTGAGAGGGGGCAACACTGGCAAACAAAAGTGTTAGTTTCACAAGAAGAGTAAACCCAGGAGACAAGATCTTCATTTAATGTCCTCCAGTCAGGAAACGGAGGGCAACAGAGGAATGCTTTTGGAAGACCACAGTGAGTCACGTTTGTTAAGAAAAGAAAAAAGGAAAAAAAAAAAAAATCTTGCAGCCAATGTGGAACAGAAAGAAGCCAGGCAGGGTTTGCATTCAGTCTTTTGGCTTCGTCATCTCATACATGTTTGCATCATTTGAACAATGTTTGCAGTGCAAATGGCACAAACTCACACTGTCCCTTGATTTTCTGCTGCCGACGGTCTGGTTCTGTTTAGCTGGTGGTTAAACTGGTCATAATACTTGTGGCCGGAGCAGAGCGACTCCAGGCGAGGCCTGCCTGGCAAAGCACACCGCTCCTCCTCCCACATCCTCCGTCCTCCTCCTCCTCCTCCTCCCTCCCCCTCTTCCTCTGTCTGGACACAAGATGACTCTGATTCACTTCTCCGGAGCTTTACAACCTGCTGACGAGGGAAACATTTCAGATGACGGAGGATGAGGCTGACAGACACACTACAGTCACATATGTTCAGCTGCGACTGACCTGGAGGACAGAAGTGATCGCTGCTCGTTCGCCATCTCACTGTGGGCTGCTGCATGAGACTCAACTCGCGTCAAACCGCAGAGTTTCAGTGGCAAATTACGCCGGTCGCAGGCAACGATGACTGTACTGCGACTGAGCCTTGAAATCTCACCACCGCCACCTCTTCAGGCTTTCCTGCACAGATGTGAGTTGAGTCTCTGGGGGCCAATTCAGAGGGCTGAGTCTATCTCAGAGCCGCTCAGCAGCGGCTCCGACTCTCAGCAACTCATGCATATAATGCAGTTTGTGCCAACAGCTATGTTGTTTGTGCGAATAATCCCTTTAATTCTTGCTTCTTTAGGTCCTAAAAAAAAACAACAATGTATTTGAATTTGATATGTCCCTGCTTTCTGCAGAACCTTACCATTCTGTCATCTTGCATTAATTTGGACTTTTTCCTCCGTCATAATTGCCCTTGGCGTCACCTTTGCATTAGCTCTGACAGAGTGATAGTTCCCTGCATCCACTTGAAGACAGTGACTCGAGGGCGGAACCAGAGTTTGATTAAGGAGTGCTGAGGTCAGCAACAAATTGAGTGTCTAGATAAAAGGCCGTGAAGAAGAATTTGGCGAGTCGCCTGAAATCTCTGGCAGAAATGAACATTACAAATCTGTGTGTGCTTCAAAAAGGAAAACGTTTGCATCTAAATACACGCATCTTGATGCACAGATATTCAAGTGGAGCCTTTCTGGATGCACTGGACCTGTCCTTGAATGTTTCCGGCAGAGCTACTCTGCAGTTGCAGTAAAGCTGTTACTAATGTTGTGGCATCAGTAGCTGGCGGAACATTAAAAAAATATATATATTTCCACTCCTCACCAGTCTGTCCAGTCGATCCAGTGACCGGCTGGTCACGAGGCGAGCCCACTTCCCAAACTCCACACTGGTAGAATGTGCCAAGGCACAAAATGCAGCAATAAACCACAGAAATGTGAGTCAAAGTCAATTTAATTTCTTTACCGTCGTCCCCACAAGCTGCACGTCGCCAGGCCCGACGACACTCCAGGAGTCCGTCTCCCCGAAGCCGTGGTGATTTGTTCCCCACCCCACACGCAGCGCTCCTCACTCCATTATATAATTGCACTATGCGTGTCTTGAAAAGAAATCACGGTTCGGCTCGGCGGCTAACAATCGAATTTGTTGTTAAACAAAGCAAGTAATTGAGACAGGCGGTGACGCGAGAGCAAGGATGCGATACAAAGGTTCTATTGAGAGAGCGAGTCGTGCAACATGTGGTGCGCATTAAGTCTCTGGACAGGATTCTCTCAAAGTGTTGCATGAGATTTTCTGTTTGCACAATAAGTAGCAGAGAGAAAAGTGTTTATCACTATGAGAAAAAAAAAAAACAATACGGAAACTTGCTGACATTTCATTTGAGATTCAGTCACCGCTGTAGCTGTGCGAGAAGAATGGCGGAAACATCTGTGCTTGTGAGCTATTGATGCTCAGATGTTGCATGTTCTTAGAGCCAATTAAATTTAATTAAAGGTGTCGGACCATGGCGCTAATCCTGATCAGACGCCGCCTCGGTAAAGAAAAGAAAGGAAAAAAAAAACAAAGCTTTGAAATCAACAGCAGAGACAAACATCAGCTGGAAGTTGTCACTGGGGGTCACATGTGCAGCCAAAATTAGATGGCATAACTTGTTATTGTTTTTCCATGCGCTCTGCCTCCAAGGGATCCTCAGCTAACAGGTAAAGCCTCGAGGGAAATGACACTTGTGAATGTGTCACATTTATTCACACATACACACACTGTGTTTGCCTGCTACAATGTTTTTTTTTTTTTTATAGACATCACTGCTAGCATTTGCAGGCCATATGTTTTTTTAAATGAGAAAATAAAAATAATTTCACTCTGATGTCAGAAAAAACAATTAGCTTGAATTCTCGGAAGGCAGTTTATTTTGCGCACCTGCTTCACTCATGTTCTGCACCTGTAGATTTTATCTGCCGTTGTTGGTATTTTCCCGGGTTTGAGTGCGAGTGTTACGGGTCCGGACCTCTCGTTCAAATGATAGAAAATTAAGAGTGCGGGTGAAGGTGGACCCACACTGAGCATTTATTCTTCCACTCACATTTACAGCCCCAAAAAAAGAAACGACTCCTCTTGTGAAAAAAGATGGCGATGATCCAGAAAAGCATAGTTTGCCATTGTTTCTGCAACGCAAGGAAACTTAGCTGCATTCAAATACCAGCCACACATGGCTCAGCTGTTGTTTGGGAAAAGACTAAAAAGCGTTTTCCTGTTTTCATTTAGCTTTTTTTCTGGCAATTATGCGATGGCAAAAAAAAAAAAAGGATCTCATTTTATACCAGTGCAGAATCGGTGCCAGGGGAAAAATGGTTCCTGTTGAATAGAACCACTGTTCTCGTGTCTTCTGCAGGGCTCAGGGATTCTGGATCCAGAGCTCCTTTTGTGGCTTTTGGTTCTGCTCCAAGTTTCAGTGAAGTGCCTTTTGCTTCTTCTTCTTCTTTTTTTTTTTTTTCCTTTTCGGTCTGATCTGCACTGCAGGCTCGTGCAAAGCAAAGTCTGCACATGCATTCACCTTCACAAGCGGCTAAATAGTATCCCTGTCACACATGTTCCACCGCTCAGTCATCAAAACACCTTTCATTTTTTTCCACAACAGGGGCATTCAGAGTCTCCTCCCTGCTCTCGGCAACAACTCTCTGTCAACATTACATCAAAGGCTGTTTGGCTTGTGAAGCTCTCGGCTTCGCGGCACAGCCATGCCGACACGCCGCACCTCCAGAAACCTGCGAGGCGCTCTGAAGTTGCTTCCCTCGTAAAGCGGCCTCCTCAGAACCACAGTGTGGTTCATCAGAAGGGCAGAAACGTTGCAATTTGTGTGTTGGATTTCAACTTCACTGCACGTGTTTCGCTGGTTCTCAAATGCATAGAGTGAAGCTGTTGAGTAATAGTTTTGCACCAGCAAATGTCACAAAATCCGTAACAGTCTGTGTGGGAATTCACATATTGCCAAGATCGTGTCATAACCACGGAAGATGTTGCATAAGTTGCCAGTCTTTGGCTGCAAGCGTCCCGCTGCAAATCAGTCTTTGGAAAAGAGCTTTTATGTGATGAGGATGATCGGTTTCGCAAAGTGGAACCGAGGACAATTTATGCCGGAAAATCCCTGCTGGTGTTGTTTTTGTTTTTAATCCTCCCACAGTTTATACATGCCCGGTCAAATTTTGTTTTCTCACAAACTTTTTAAAATTATGGCCCATCAACACAAGATGAAGAACATGTGTAGACATCTGTGACTCTCAAAGGGCAAAAGAAAGCCAGAAGTCTGTTATCTGTTATCTCCTGTGTCACTGAAAAGGTTGAGGAGCCAAATTAAGTGCAGTTGTCGTCGTCGTCGTGATTTTCATCCTTTGAGTCATTCTTCTTAGCAGCCACGACCCCTCCCAGCTCTGCAACGCGCCAAAATCTGAGTCATCAACTCAAAATAACAGACCAGGCAGCCGAAGTTTCGTCCACTGCTCTGCTCTTCATCGGTCTGGTACAAGCGTAGCAACATCTGCAGGCACTGGCCTGCTGGCCCAGTCCGGCCCGTCTTGGCTGCACCGACTGATGTGCATTCAGATGATGCAAGTCTGAAACTAATTTAGAATAAGCGTCTCTTTTCTTTTCTCCATGTGCCAACACGGCCGAGTTATTGATGCCCGCAAACATAATTTCCTAATTTGGAAATAAAATATCAGGTGGGCGGAGAGAACTCGCTCAGCCTTTCTGTCTGGAGCCTGCAGAGGTGATTTGGTTTTGCACTTCTTTCCGAGAGGATGCCTTGCAGTTGCAGGATGCCGGATGCTCCTACACAGGCCGGCGCAACTAAGACATGTTGGGGAAATTACTCCATGCATATCTGGCCCTGGGATATTTTCGTCCCTAGTTATTTTTTTTACTTTTTTTTTTTTTTTTTGTAACATACCTTTATTAATCACATCACGTCAGCAATGCCAACATTTCATTTTTGAGTCCCTCCACCCGCCACCAAGTCTAGAACAAAACCCAAAGCACTGCACAGTCAGTCTTGAGAGTAAGGTAGCATTAAGAAATATAGACAAAGTTCTGAAAAAGGAGAGAATAAATGAATGAAAGAATGAATGAATAAATAATGAATTAATAGAATAGGACACATATATGCGTATTTCTTTATACAGACAACCAAGGCACCCTTATAAATTCAAACATTGTACTTCTTTGCTGAGGGTGTGGGCAGCCCCGCCCTTTGCCAATAGCAAAACTCCCATAAGTTCCAGAGAAGCGCCGTCACGCCGTCACACCTGTTGATCCCTCAGAGAGGCTCGTGTCGCTCTACAGTGACTCATTTTGCCCTCAGTGCCACGAACAGAATCACTCACTCAGTATCTTTCTTCAATCCACTTTTTTTTTTTTTTCTTCAAGAACTCTTTCGGACCAGCCGACAAAGCACCAAGCCAGAAATTTTAAGATCATTTGGACAGTCTTGAGGGGCAGCCAAGGAGAGGGCATTCCCACCCCTGGTGGAACACACTACTCCCCAGATGGTCCCTCTAATAGGCTAGCAAACATGAAGTGGGCATCTCATTCAGCAAAAATGTCTGCCGCTAATTGTCCTAAAAAAACAAAACAAAACTCAATTTTATTGCGAAGCCAGATCAGGGGGTAAAAGAATGTGATCGGGACATCTCTAAAAACGACCAAAATAAAGGGGGAAAAGACACGTTTGTCACTTGCTGGCCCCGCTCCTGCAGAGAGTAAAGAGTCGATGGGCTGACGGGGGCAGCTGGCGATGACTTGACCTTGGGGTGAGATCCCTGCTGCGGGGTTAACTCGTGATGTTTTTAGGAAAGACAAAACCTCCGGCCAGGGCAGCTATGGCGTCTTGTTTCCTTTACGACGGTGGAAAGCGAAGAATCCCGAGCCTGATGCGTGGGCCAACAACAGCCACTGTTTACTTTTAATTAAGTGTCAGTCAGAGCGGACGGAAAGGAAGCGGGGCTTTCAATAAGAGAGAGATTAGTGTCGACAGAACTTCATAAAGTTGATGAACCCAACTGGGCTGTTTCTGTAAATCATTTACGCAATATTTCTCCAACCTAAGAATGGCAAAGACCCAAACACTGCTCTGTAATCCTTGTTATAGAATGCTTCTTATCTGTGTTATTATTTAAACATTTACACTTACTGTCCTATATTAATAGATTTTCCAATGAATCTATGAAAAAATGTATGACTTCTAGTGTCATTAATTTGTTACATGTTTATTGGCCATATCTGATCTGAAACGGAAATTTAGAAATCTGCATTGCATAACAACCTTTCAAAACATTAGTAGCCTTTAGCAGAAGTACCGTGATGTTAGCAGAGGTGTCACTGAACAACTTGATCAGCACATTATACCTGCTTCGCAGTCACAGCTAATCCGTAGCGACAACCCACTAGCCTACGAGCTTTGCTGGGTAGCTAAGGCCTGTTTTATAATCAAATCACCTTCCTCCTTCAAATCTCCCCAAGTGTGGTTCTTGTGTCTGAGTGCGGCAGGCTGCGTTTTACACACTGCAGTCTATATGTTTGGGGCTTGTCAGTCTGATCCCCAGCAGAATATAACTCATATGGCGTCCATGTGTATGCTAGCAACTGCGGAAAACATTCAGTTTGGTCCAGGCCTCGGGTCTCCACAGCGCCTCTTTGGATTCGCTCAGTTACCATATTCAAACAAACTGTGCACGTGGGCCGGTCTTCTCCCGCTTCTTCTCCTTCTTCTTCTGCTTCTTCTTCTGTGCCCTGACAGGGCATCGTCGCCACCTACTGTTTAAAAAAAGAAAAAAACAAACAGGATGACACTCTTACTCACCTACTGAGAATCGCAGTACTCGTGTTTCCAGCAGTACATGATGAGCTGATATGTTTCAAAGTCAGAGTAATGTGTAACATTTTAACTTAAACATCCCATATTATGTAGAATCACATTTTTGATCACAATATATTGTCTTTGCCAGATAGTAAACTTTATAAGGAAAACTTCCTTTCATCCTTTACCTTTTATCGCTGAATGGTGTAAGCTAAAACACACTGTTCTGGAAATTAGCATTTTGTCTCTCTTTTATTTCAATAGTTAATGCTGCAAATTGCTCCAATGAAGTCCTGGAAAGGGAAGCTCTTAAAACCAGTAGTATATGAATCTTTTCTTCTAGAATTTTTTTAGATTCTTGGAAAAACACAAAAACCATTTTTATCTTTGGTCATACGCAGTCCTAAGTCAACCTGGATGTCTCTCAGTATGAGTAGCGGCTCACCTGCTGTTTCCTGGTGACTGTTGATGTAAATTGACTTTGATTTCAGTTGCTCTTTCACACGTTCGTCACTTTGTGCGCAGGTGGTGTATCTTTGTCCCGGTGCTGTGCGAAACAGAAATGTGTCACTGTTTTTTTTAAACTTTCCTTCCACCATCTGAGTGCTTTCAGTGTGACAGCGTTGACAAGTCAGGGCCGCTGTCGCCGGGCGGACGCTGCCTTCACCCCCCCGACACCTCTTCTCTCTCTCTCTCTCTCTCGCTCTACTCTCTCACTCCCCGAGGTCTGGGGTGACCGCTCTAGTGTGTCATGCATGCTGCAAGCGCACGTACGCACGCACACAGAATAGCGAGGATGCAAACAAGAAATATGCAAACTTGCTTTTTTGTTGACCCAAGTACACAACCGCACATGCCGACACACACCAAGCCGCTGACGGCACGATGCAGATCATGGCTGAGTCATTCCAAAAGTAAACTCTCAGTCGCTGGGGGCTGAGTTCAGTTTTGGTTATGTGAGAAAAAGTGCAGAAGATGAAAGAAAACCCGTCTTTCAACCTTCCCTGAATGGTTCCAACATTCAAACTGACCTTTGGCCTTTTTAATTCCTGTGGTTTTGCTCGTGCGCAGGAACCAAAATAAACAGTAGTGGAGTAAAAATATATTGGACTGAGTCGTAAACACGACAGGTGGGCCGGGAGATCCCGGTCATCCGCTGGGTTTTACTCCGTTAAGCCGAGGACGCGGGGCCGATATCTGGGAGGATCCCCATCCTGCTTTGGTTTTCACAATGAGATTTTGCATGGAACAAAAGAAAACTATTTTTTCCTTTTTCCTCTGTCCTGGCAGAAGTTGGCAGCGAGTGTCCAGCAGGGGATTAATTCCGTTATCCTGCTAGCTGAAAATAACCGAGGCTGCAAGCTGGCAAAATTCAAGCCGCTTTCTCTGATTGGTAGTGATGCTGTAAAGCTGTCAGCCACCAGCATGAGGAGACCATGGATTAAAACACTTTCACCGTCTAAATGCGAAACCCTCAAGGGTGCAGTTGTTGTCCCCACCTTTTTTAGCCGCTGCACCTGCGGGGCTCTCAGGACAATGGCTGCGAGCTGATTGGTCGATCACGCTTTGGCCTTGGACCACAATATCTTCATGACGACCACCTGTCAAGCTGCACCTGTTTTAAATCAGATGTTCTCTTGCATACTTAACAAACTGAAAATACAGGAGGTAAACGCAAAATGTTTGACTTCAGTTTGCTTCTAGTTTGTAAAACTCGCAGCTAATGAGTTCAACAGCAGCTCTTGTTCCTTAAGTTGTTTAAGATGAACGTGGTGTCTAACCTTGATTGGTTGACTGGTTTGGTTGGTTGTTCAGACCTTTATTTTGAAAATAAAAGATCCCAACAAACGAAAAAAAGTAGTTAGAATCTTGTGCCAAAATACTCGTACCTGGTGCGTAAATCATTTGCACTTCTCTTTTGGGCAAAATATAATTCACTGCCAGTGTCATAAGTTTTCGGATATTGACAGCGAACGTGATCCCATTCTGATCAACCACAGCAAAGATTTGTGTTTTACTGCAAAGAAACGAAAAACAAATGTGTGCTCGCTAAGGCACTCAACAGCATAGCTGTTGCCTTCCGCTGCCTGGACTAACCAGACACACATTTCTGTCTTTGTTCTTGTTCTCATTCTTGGCAGTAACACGATGTGATATCGAAAAAGTCTGAGGTCGGCGCAGGATTTAGTGGACATCAAACATTTTCATTTTACGTGATCTTAAAGTATTTGCACTGGTTGCAGAGCCAATGTTTGCCCGTCGCTCCGTTAATTGTGCCCACATGCTGCTATCGCTGGGAGATGGCCGATCTTATTGGCACTAAATGCTGGGCAGATGTAGCCATAAAGTGAAAACTCTGCCTTCCAATAAAGCCCCACATACTCTCAATATATTATTATCTTGTCAAATGAAAAGTCTTGTTTTTACATAGAGTAGCGTAAAGGGCACAATACTTACAGACCCCATGTTATAGACTTTTTTTTTGGACTACTAGGAAACGGCATATTTAGCCTGCTGTTTATGGCTTCCTGCTAAAACCGAGCGTTTGTTGAACCATCGGCATTTTCGGAAGGTGAATAAAAACAAGCAGGAGGTGGTCTCGGGAATGGACGCCAGGCCGGGAGAGGCGGAGGTGGGGGTTGTTTTTTATGTTGTTTTGCCAACCTTGCCGATATTAATATGGTGAGGTACTGAGTGAGGTATGAATACGAAGAAAGAGAACGAAGGACAGGGCTTTTTCTCTCTAATTTGGAGGAGTTATAATCAACAGAATAGGGACGTTTTATTATTAGGAAACTTCGGTAAAGTGAAGTAATTGGATGGCGTGGGACCTTTAAAGGCTTTGAGACCTGAGTGATACGGTCACACCGGGTCTGCAGCCGTCCCTTGGCAGGGATCCAGCAGCTGTTGGCTCTTCGGAACAATCACTCCTGACAGGACGGGAGACTATATTTTCCTCTCAAACCTCAGAGGGGATTCTCAGCAGCGCCAAGGCCCTGGATGGGATCCTGAGGCTGACTGGGGGTGAGGGGAGGGGTGGGGTGTGGTGGGGTGGGTGGTTTCACTCCTCAAACCATGCCATCTACCGTCGGAATGGCTGAGAGGGTATCCCAGCTCGGACGCCCCCCCCCCCCCCATCTCCCCCTTCAGGAGGGGGATCAAGAAGCGAGTCTCGCTGCAGGCAGAGCAGCAGCGGCAGCCCCGTGGCCTTTCATTAATGTCCTGCCACCCGAGAGCAGCTGTGAGCTCGGAGCCTGTTGCTGAGCAGATCAAGACAGTCCCGCGTGAGAGGGGT
This sequence comes from Nelusetta ayraudi, assembly GCF_046127955.1. NCBI lineage: Eukaryota > Metazoa > Chordata > Actinopteri > Tetraodontiformes > Monacanthidae > Nelusetta > Nelusetta ayraudi. Next base: position 384,351 of record NW_027466181.1, on the reverse strand, counting down.
GGGGGAAGGGAGGGCGGCTTTAACACGTCCGCAAAGATTGGACCCCGGGGCTCTGAGTGGGTCTTATCTGGACTCGGGTGACCCGGCGCTGACCCTCTTATCTTGTTTTAAAAACTGCTCGCCGTCCTCAAACGTTGACCAGGTTCCTCCTCGGACCCAAGCGAAGATTTACATCCGAAACGCCGTCTGCAAAATGTGACTGTGAGACAAAAGGTCTGACAACATTCCCGTCAAGTCCTCGCGCACGACAGGATGTGGTTAGATCCCAACTTTTTTTCTTTTTTTTTTCACCCGCCACCCTGCCATGCCACCGCCTCTCCCTGTGAGTGAGGGGCAGAATAAAGGCGTTGCTGGGATGGCGACACCTCCCGCCAAGCCGTCAGCACGCCGGCAGCCTGAGATAATGTGGCCGTAAATCAAAGCTGACAGTCGAGTCACACCGGAGCGTTTTAACCGGCTCCGGGAACTGATCTCCACTTTTAATCAGCGTCCGTCACTTTTGGATGAAGGCCGCTCGCGTCCAGAAATCCTACACCTGATTATTTTCTCTGGCGCTTCTTCTGTGTGAATTTATTCAGGCGTTTTGGCTCCGGTCCCCCCCTTCGCCCCCCACGCCCCCTCCCCGGCGCGTAGCCGTGGCCTTCGTAGCCGACAAATGCCTAAAAATAGCAGCCCGCTAATCCCGCAGAGAGGTTCGGGACATTATCAAGCACTGATGCTCGGAGTGAGTCGCCCCAAAAACAAAGAAACAAAGAAACACGATGATCGACTTTTGAAATGAGTCTCAGCTGTGCGGCACCAATCACTGGCTGTGAGTGGCTTCTGTGTTGTCGAGTGTTAAACAGGAGGTCTTGAACCCGCAGAGTGGAAACATGCTGCTGCCGCTGCTGCCGCTTGTTGCTCTGTGATGCAGTGCTGCACCCTCTGGTGGGGTCGTTGAACACAGCCCAGCAACGGAGGACCAACGTGAGCAACAGCGGCAGAAAAATGTTTAGCATTTTCAAAAAAACAAAACAAAAACAAAAAAATATATATACAAAATGATTTACTTATTCTTGAGCTTGGCATTTAGATTTGAAGCAGGCAAAACCAGGTCTCTGGAAATGTTCTCGTGAGTCTTTGAAACGGCTCTAAGATTTTTTTTTTTTCCACCACTTGGTAATTAAATATTACGGGCCACAGGAGGGAGGCGGGTCTGGGCCGGGCCACCAGGGATGTGTTTCTGAGGCGGCAATAAGTCATTCGAAACAGGCCATAAGTTTGCAAAAGTCCAACACGATGAACCGGTGGCATTTCATAGCGTTTGCAGGAAGGACGGGAGGATATAAATTATGTGGCTAACAAACTTCAGCCACACACGGCTGAAGTTTGCATCCCCTCCACTCCACCACAACCACCACCACCACCACCACCTCCCGCTTGCTACCTGAATATAGCGGGGGTTGGGTGGGTGGTGGCTGCAGATAGAGCGGCATGTGCCCCCCGTGGGGATTTTGTAAAAGGAGAAGCAAAGAGGAACGAGCAGCTGAGCCAAGCGACGTGCCTGCTGCACCAACTGTAAGGCCATCTGGTTCCATCTCGAAATCTCGAAATCTGTTTCCTGTTCAACAATTTTTTTTTGTTTGTTTGTTTGTTCTTTGGTCAAACTTTGAGTTTCCCACGCCAACCCCATGCTAAAAAAAAAATAAAAAAAATTAATAAACAAATTCTAATGGGACAAAGTTGGAGGCAAAATAAAATTGTGAAATGGGGGAACAAATGAAGACGGGCAGAGACAACAGCTGCGTCTGAGTCATCAAACAACACACATGAGAGCCCCAAAGTCTTCACGGCGCGCCTTTAATAAGACTTGAGATTCTGCGATTGGCTTTGTTACACACATTGAAATACTCTGAGCGTACACACTCGCACACAGACGCACGCACACACCAGCGGAGAACACCTCAGAGAGAGTCCAGTCAGTGGCGGAGGAGGTGCAACAAGAAGAGGAAATAAAACCCCAACAACAACAGCAACAACACATCCTCAGCTGTTAAATAGTGTTGCAAATACTTCGGGATTTAACGTCCAACAACTTCTGCCGTGGAGTTGGGACATTTGCTCATACAACCAGTTTTTTTTATTTTATTGTTATTTTTTTTGCGTACAATCAATAAAAAGCTGAAAGAGACGGTAGATTTTGCACAGAGCGAAAAGCTGATGCGTGTGGGCTTCCGACTGCCGGCTCCTCCCTCTTTCTCGTTTAACTTTACAAGAAACCAAAGAAAACCTGTTAAACGTCATCTTTGTACACTTCAGGATGTACCTGCTTTTTAACACATTAGGTCGACTCAGAGCAAAAGGAGCATAAAACATTGTATATATTTTTTTTATACAACTTTAATCCGCATACCATCCCTCATTTAACCGCCGCAAAAAGTTCATTTACATTATTCACATTAATGTACCCAGTCTTTAAATATGTTTTTTTTTCTTCCTTCGGTTAAATAACTAAAGAAAAAGAGGAAGCGGCCACTCAAGTTTTTAATAACAGGGGCCGCTCTGACAGACCCGCCACGATCATGATCAGCTGATATTCATTGATCCTGATTGGCCGGTCAGACAGTCCACAAACGCGACTCAATTCGTACTTGGGTGACCTTCTGCTTTTCTCTTTTCTGTTTTTTTTTTTTTTTTAAAGCCATAGGTTTTCTGAAGCTTTTTCTCAGGAAAAACAAAACAGTTTCAGTGTTGAACTCCGGATTTAGGCTGCGATCGAGCCGGTCAGTGGCTGGACATTGGGGGGGCTCTCGCACAATTAGCAATAATAATAATAATATTAATAATAATAATAAACCCAAATATTCTGTCCTCACGAGGAAAAATAAAACATTTGAAACCGCATCGTTGTCGGTTGCAAATGGCTCCCATGTGCAGCATCTGTAACAGAACCAACCGGTGATCTGCCGGCTCGTATCGGTAGAACGTCCTGATCCGCATCAGCTGATCGTCAACGGTGGATCAGTCTCCTCCCACGATCCTTCTGGGAGAATCCCGACAGCGGCGTGAGGAGGATGATTCTTCAAACGATGATGTGCCAGTTTGAAAGAAAAAAAAATCTTCAGCAGCGTCGACACCAACTGCACCACGCGCAGCGACACGTCTTTCCTCGTCTCTCGACCCGAGATCCGTCACCTTGTTCTTCGGAGATGCGCGTTTGCTTTTTTTTTTTTCTTCTGCTTTTTCTTGTTTTTTTCCAGTGGAACCTTGTTTGTGTGACGAGGGTGGCAAGGGCGTCAGCGGGGGCCGGGAGGGGTCACCAAGCACTTTAACGCCAGTGGAGGGGGGGGGGGGCATGTCACAGGACCTCTGTGAGGGAAGCAGAGAGAAAGCGAGAAAGGGTCAAAGGTCAAGCGGGGAAACAAATCAACACCTGCTAACAAACCCCAGTCTGATTTGTGGCCAAACCTGCGCGAAAACCTGCTGAGGAATCGGCCAGAGGCCCCATCGGCCTGTAAAACCCCCCCCCCCCCCCACCCGCGCGTGCGATTGAATGGCGAAATATTCCGTGCTCGGGCACTGCTGACACGTGGAACAACGTTGTAATTGATGTGTCATTTGAGTGGCGGCGCCACATGCCGCTCGGTGGGGGCCAGTTGGAGAGGGGAGGGGGGTCGGGGGGGGGTCGGGGGGGTCAGGAGGAGGGGGACCATCTCGCACCGTCGTCCACGTAAAGCCAAGAAGTACGCTTAAAAATAAATATACCTCCTATAAAATTACATTGTAACTTTCAATCAGTGCTACATATCAATATTTCCAATCATAGCCTCGTCTTGGGTGTCCTGCCAGCCACCGGCGCTGCGTCTCCGGTGTCCGCAAGACACTGGAGGCGACAGAATGCTCCTGGTTTTACACGGCCGGCCATGACTGAGGTAAAATAAATAAAAATGAGGAAAAGAAAGCGAGAGGTGATCAGGTTTTAATTGGAGAAAGTCGAGTGGCGGTAAAATATTTGCTTTTGATGACATTCCTGGGCGCTGGCTTCTTTTTTAATTTTAAACGTGTTTATGGAGAGAAGCGGTTGGGCGGAGGGGGTGGAGGGGGGCGGGGTTTGGTAGGCCGCTGCTGACGTTGCCACTGGCCGGGGCCGCAGTGAGGAGTGATACGGTGCTTTATTGCTACGGGGCTCCCGTTACTGAACCCTGGCAGGACAGTGGGTGTGATGGGGTCGCCTCATCACCTCTGCTGCTTCAGGAATTCATCACCGGCTGCAGACTTGAGCCGCTCGGTCTAAAGCTGTCATCGGCATGGGGACGCTCCGCAGCCACTGACCCCTCGCGACACCTTCTCCCCTGACTCCGCTGTCCAGCCTCCACTCTCCTTCTGCGGGAGTCAGTGGAGGTCCTGCCAGTGGCTGCCACGCTAGTGCGAGCGTAGCTTTCAGCAATATTTATTGCGCGCGCAGAGGTTTAAAATGGCAGGAGTCGGGTTGCCAAAGGTGCAGGAAAGTTTTTTGGCAAATTTCCAGAAATATTCCATGAGGAGTTAAGCTAGGGACTTTTCCAATTTGGAAACTTTCCCTGGAAATTTTGGGGAAGTTATGGGAGCTAACTGGAAATCAGGGTGATTTGAACAACTTGTACCAATATCCGCGTGTAAATACGAGCTTTTTTGACATGAGCAGAAATCTGTTAAGCTTTGAAAACACTTAGCTGCAACTGAAAATCCAGAATTGTAAAATTAATGTAACATTAATTCTTGTATGGCAACAGAATACAGCATCACATGTGAGGTAGTTTGCCTACATTTAGCTCCTAACGGACTACATTAGCATTTCAAATGGGCAAGTTAAACATCAATAGCAAGGCTCAAATGTGTGTTTTCAACACTCCTGCGCTTTGGCCTCTAAAGTGTGAGCTCAAGATTCCACAGAGTTCAACAAATCATTTGTCTGGAAAATATTCCAGTGTAGTGGCACTGCATCAGGTTGTCTAAGCCAAGGTTCCCTATCACCTAGAACAACACATAAGACTTAGATTTTGTCCATTTCCAGTTCCATTCCCACATGTTCCCTTTAATTCCCATGGAAACTGTCCAACTTATACAATTCCTTGAATGTTGCAACCCGCACTGGGTTGCACGGCCCCCCAAAAAAAGTTCTCTTTTCCCAAAGTGGCGATTCGGCAAGCAGCAGTGCCTGAGTGCAGGTTTCACGTGTAGAAGCTGGCTTATTATAAACGGACTTCAAAATATGCGCTTTCGCAATCTACCAAATACACCAAGCAGTTTACAGCGTGACACATTCACACGCTCTTTATAGACTGACAGCAAGACCTGCAGCCTCACAGCCAACGCAGTGCTCTTTATCCATAGCCCAACACTTTGCACACAAACACTTCTATAAAAGCAACAACAAAAAAAAAAAACACACGCAGAAGCAGCAGGTAGAGCTCCTCCCACAGGGCAACAGCTCCACCTACCAGCATCTCTGTGCACCCCAAATATAAGAAGGTGCATCAAACTAAGTAATTTGGGAATATAGGAAATCAGTTTTTTCAGCTGATTCCATGATTCCGCTTGGCTTTGAATTTTTGGGAGTCACTGTATTTTATGGCATTGGAAAACAACTGGTGACAATTTCTTTCCCTCCCTCCCAGCATCAAAATCAAAGGGCAACCCACAACTGCAGAGACGTCAGAGTGGCTGGATTATTTTTTTTTTTTTAAACACAACTTAAAACTTTGAGGTCTCAGAGGTTGCGTTCAGACTACAGGCGAATCTGATTCAAATTAGATTATTTCCCAAATCTGCACTGTTTTTTTGCATGTGTCCAAATGGGACCTGGCTCAGTTCTGACTGGGCTGTCGCTGGAGCAACGACGTCCGAGGAGAGTGGTCGTCCAGCGTAGCGTGTAGTGTGTGACGTCATATAACTGCGACAGTGGCACTTGGGATACATGGCCTGGAGCTTGGCTTGAATGGAGCTACAGTATCTCCCCACACACTGATGAGCCAATGAGTTTCCTCCTCTGTCCAGGGACTGCTGCTGCTTTCTACTGCTTCTGTCTGCTCCATTACGTTACAGTGACGTCACAAACAGTCAAAATCGACCGCTGTGTTTGAAGCTGTGCACACTGAGACGCATCTGTCCATCAAGTGCCATTTGAAACTACCTCCCGACCTCCTTTCAATCCGTTTTGCAACAATCGGATTCCGTGTGATTTGTGACTGTTCAGACTACAAAAGAGCTGTGCGGTTTCAATCTGGATGGGCAAAAAAAAAAAAAAAAAAAATGGGGATTTGGGCTGGCAGTGTGAACGCGTCCGGAGTGTTTCGCCGTGTACCTGCCACATGCTGAGGCTTGATGGGCGACGCCTTCTTCATGAACGGCTCCTCGCTGTCGAAGGCCAGGATCTGCTCGGTGGCCAGGCTCTCGCACTTCTCTCGCGCCCCGTTGGTGGCGTTGTCGTGGTTCGCCAGGTGGAGGATGTCTCCGTAGTGGGCCGCGTCCCCTTTCGTGGGCAGGCCGTTCTCATGTCTCACCGCCTGCATCCCGTTGACCACCTGCGGCGACGGGCTGCTGCTGCTGCTGCTGAAGGCAACACACACATACATAAAAAACAAGAGTTTTGTGGGTTTATTTCAGCTTACGAAAGATGGAAATGAGCCGTTGGAACCGCCGGGGCAATCACAGGAGCGGAGAGAGTAAACGTTTCAAGGAACAAAGTCGCTCTGGCGGAGCCGCATTTGTTCTCTGTGGGATTCAATCCTGTGGCTGGTTGTGTTTTTTCCGCTGAGGTTTGTTGCTGCCGGCTTCTCTCGCTGGCACAGACACTCCACACCTATCACGGTGGTCTGCGTCTCAGCGATTCTTTCTTAGTTTTGTTTTTTTAGTTGCGAGCTACAACAAACCTACCTTTCTCTGATGATGGCCTCTCCGTTCTCCGTCTTGTTGTCTGGCAGGCCAACCGCTGGCGTTTGCTGCGACTCGGTGGACTCTGCAGGAAGAGGAAGCGAGACGTGTGTGGCACACGTGAAGATTATTGGAACGACGGAGCGCGTCGGGCTGCATTTAATTGCATTCGTCAGGTGAAGAAGATGTTGAGCTTCTCCTGGGAGCTCCTTCCACTCCCTGAAGAAAACCCTCGACCCCGCTGAACCCGCTGGGCCCTGGTTGGATGTGAATCCCCGACTCCCGACCACATCAGTGCACGGCTCACGTCTTCCTGCATCAGAAAATTCCACCGCAAGCAGCATATTCCCATAATCCCCCAGGCCGCAGCGATCCCCCCTTTATCTCCATCCAGTTACAGTAAGTGATGTGCAAGAGCTGCCCTGGTCCGCAGCGTCGCAATCCAAAAATATGTTAAAAAAACAACAAAAAAAAAACAGAGCATGCCTGCGAGGCAGCTTGACTCCTTTGCAGCACCACTACAGCGGCTGCAGCCTGTTGCTTTTTTTCGCCCCCACAGCTTTGCACACATGGGTCCTGTTGTACATAAAGGCTACAGCTGTACTGGATATAAAGGACGTCTTATCCCATTATGCAGGACACTCTGATATCAGCCCCGCTGTCAAGGGGAGAAAATCTACATCAGCTGCAGAACTTTTCTCCATTCTCACCGCTGACTTACCTTTGCTGCTCTCTGCCTCTTTGTTGTTGATGTGCGCCAGTGGCGACGACCTCGTCTCTTTCTGTCAATAGCAGGAGAGGATTTTTATTTACTATTTTATTTATTTGTTGCTGGTGTTTGCAGAACAGAAGCGCAGACGTACCTTGTCGGCTGCGTCCGTCTTGCGTGTTCTCTTCATGATCTCCTCCAGACGCTGGTTCAATGAAAAGAAACCAATTAAGGAAACATGAGAACATTTCACAACTGCCAGGATGGATTTGAACGTGCTTTATGCTGGGAGACACACGAGCGGAGTTGAGGCTATAAACCTAAGGAAGAGGCTTTTTCGTCCAAAGAATGCCATTATTTAGGCTGGTTATTAGAGGATGGGTTTGGCTCTGTGGGGCTTCTGCGGGCTGAGCCCACACACCTCGACGGACTGGAGAACTCGAGCATCTCCCGCCGCCCATTTCCTCCTGCTGCTCGCTCAATGAGCCATTCTGCTCGAAGCGAACGCACGCCGGGGAGCTGACGTCTGAGGGCGGAAGGGCTGCATCGACAAAAAAAGACGAGGCGGCCGCACGTGTGTTTTCAGCTGCAGCGTCGCTGAGCGCAGGCCGCTCAGACGAGCGGCGATGAATCGGAGCGGGATGCCAGTCTGAGGGGGGAAACGACCTTGGCGCGACTGCAGCTGCCTCTCATTAAGATTTTCGACTTGTCTGAAAAAAAAAAAAAGGCATTTTGCTTCTTTTGACTTCGGAGAGAAAAGCAGCGATAGGGTTCCCGCAGGATAATTCCAGCCTGGCACGGCCGGGAGTGAAGATGAGAAGGGAGGAGCGAGGCTTACACGGAAATGCGAGGCTCAGCCCGGAGACGTGGGTGGGATATTTGAGTCGACCGGTCACGGTCACGGAGTACAGTCGACGATTTGGGCCGATCCGCAGGCAGACGGCAGACGGCTGGCGCGGCGAGGCCTTCGCTATTAGTGCGTCTAAATATACATATATGCGACTCGGTGCTCGCTCGCTCACTAAGCTCTGTTAAATCGTGGCATGCAGGCACACAATCCTTGATAAGCCGGAACATCATTCATCTTTATGGGTGACTTTTGGCATTTCCAACTGCAAAATCCCAGAGTGTAAATGTGCCCCAGAATGTCTGCAGGACAGGATGGTCTAATTTTGGTCTAATTTTGTCCTCCTTGAAACCATCCTCCCGCCCTCTGTTCTGAGGATTGATTTAATTCATTCTGGACTGGATTATTGATCCAAAAATCATTTACCTGTCTAAAACAGTGGTCCCCAACCCCCGGGTCGCGGACCGGTACCGGCCCGTGGGTCATTTGGTGCCGGGCCCCACAGAAAGAATAATTAACTTCCGTTAAATTAATTCCGTTTTATTTATTTCCTGAGTCTGACCAATTTTATTTTGAAAAAATACATTTTTATAAAATAAATTATTTTGATTCTCTACATTACATCTATCAATGGCTCAACTCTTGACGCATGTCAAGGCGCTTGTCTCGGTCACATGACACGGAGGCCTTTTCCTCTCTCTTTGGCCAGAGGAAAAGGCCCATTGAGGAGACACAAGAGCCCACGCACGACTTCCGAGAAAAAGAAAGCAACGTTTAACAGACAATACCAGGAGTCCAACCACTAGCACGGATTTCATCTCGACAGAAGAACAGGCCCACTCTGCTTAACGTGCGGCGACCGGCTCTCTAATGAGGCAATGAAGCCTTCAGAACTGCTTGGCCACTCAGACACCAAGCACCCTGCATTAAAAGACCAGCAGCCTTTGGAGTATTATTATATATGAGAAGGAAAGGAGCGAATGTTGCTCATGTTTTGTTGTTGTCACCGTGTTAAGAGGACGCTGCTAATAAAGTTGCAAACACAGTGGATTCGCCTTTATTATTATATTGAGAAAATACCACAGTTTTCATGCCAGGTCACTGAAAATATTGTCTCACATTGAACTGGGCCGTGGTTCTAGTTTGTCTAGAAAAGTAGAATATCTGGCCCTCTGTTCACAGCCTCCCTCAGAACATCGTGTTTTAGCTTCCTGCCAGAAGTTTCTGGCTGTCACTGATCAGCGAGGGCTTAAGGGCCCCTTGTGACATCACAATGGGCTGCTGTGTGTTTTAGTGTACACTTTCTCAAAGAGTAAAGGATGGACTTTTCTTATTTCTGTGGGGTTTCACTGACAGACTAGAAACACTGATTATTGGAGGAATACAAATGAAAGTTTTGCACAACACGGAACCTCAAACAAAAACCAACAACACACATTTACACTGAACTGAATGACTTTTAGATGTGGGTTAGAGGGACAACAGTGATGTGCCGAGTCCGACCCACCTTCTTCCTCTCCAGCCTCTCCTGCTCCTCCTTCTGGAAATGTTTCTCCCTCTCCAGACGCTGCTTCTCTGCCTCCTCCCTGGCTTTGGCCTCAGCCTCCTCTTTCTGAAAGCACACACACACACACACACACACACACACACACACACACACACAGTCAGAGACACAACTCCAGTGTTGGCAGAGGCAACGGGGAAACATAAAAAAAAAAAACACAAGTTAAAATAGCGTAGCCTGTGTGCAGTGAGGGTGTGGCGACTCTGTAATTATTGTTTACAGCCAAGCCGGTAAAAAAAACAAAACAACAACTCCTCGTAGGTTCAGGACTGAAATATCTTTATCCAACACACACAGCCAACCAGGGGGGAGACTGAAAGACAAACACAATACTTGTGGTTTGGGCTCATTATACCGGACTGTATATAACCACAAAAGCTGTTTCTGCAAATGGCCACAAGGGTGCGACAGAGAACAGCTAGGTCGGTTGCATTGGCGATTTAACCCATTTTCTAACCAAGGGAAAATCTTTCTCAGGCGGTTGAGCTCCAGTATTTTACGTCCTTATTTCAGCTGCTTTCCTGCGGACTCTCATGCTGAGTCGACAGACAATGAGCCCACCTGCTTCTGCAGTCGCAGGCTCTCCTCCTGCTCCGCCTTGGCTCTCTCCTGAGCCTCCTTCTCCTCCTGCAGCTGTTTGGCCTCGTCCCTCCTCCGCTGCTCCTCGGCCATGGCGCGGGCCTCCTCCTCCCTGCGTGTCCTCTCCTCAGCCTCCCTGGCTATTCTCTCCTCCCTCAGTATCCTGCAGATGGGGAGTGAGATGAGATAATGTAGGCCTCCGTTGGTCCCCAGACTGGGAAATTGCAGCGTTCCACAGATGTAGATAAAAACAAATAAGGAACACAACAAGAATAAGGAGAAAACTGCACAGATAGATGTATAGATGGATGGATAGATAGATAGATCAATTGATGATGGATAGACAGATAGATAGATAGATAGATAGATAGATAGATGGATGGATAATAGATATATGGATGATAGACTGATAGATTGATAGATATATAGATGGATGGACGATAGACAGACAGATAGATAGATAGATGATGGATGATATCCTCACCTCTCTCTTTCCTCCTGCTCGCGCCGCTCCTGCTCCTCCCTCTCCCGCTGCTCCCGGGCCTGCCGCCGCCTCCCGGCCAGGATGCGGACCGCCTCCTCCGGGTCGTTGGTGCCCGCCATGGGTTTGGGCGAGGCCGCCGGCGAGGCCGCTCGCATCGACCCGGCCGTCGGGGGCTCGGGCGAGGGGGACGCGGCGGCGGAGCGCGAGGGGGCGTGCGAGGGCTGGGGCGAAGCCGCGGCGGAGGACACCACGATGGCCGGCGCCACGGGGGAACCTGGTCGGGAGGAAGCGCTAGCGTTAGAGATGCAACCGAGGCAGCGTTTTCTCCTCGCCGTGAAACGCCATAACGAAGAGTCCCGTCTGCAGCTCATTATTCCATCATTAGTGCTGATTAATGCAGCTTCTGCAGCTAATTAAACCTGATGCTAATCTTTGCCGCAGGCTGTTTTGATTGAAATGTCGGCTTCTGAGATGCTTGATCATCTTTTTTTTTTTAATCTTGCATTATAAAATGAGGGGAGCGACCAATATAGCAACATACTGTAATAAAGCATAAAAGATTGCACAGGATTTGGCTTTTAAGTAAAGCTACTGTGAGACAAAACATGCTGTTTCTAGCACTGCAATGCGAAACTCGAGGTAAAACTCGACAAATCTGAACTTCTTTTGAAACCAGCGCGGCCAGAAACATCAACTGTCACTACTCACCCCTTCTCCTCTCTGGTGTCGCAGGCCTGCGAGGCTCTTTCACTCTTTCCAGTGGGGCGGGCGAGGAGGTGCGGTGGTCTATCCTGGCGGGGGTGCGGGCTCTTTTGGGCCGAGCCTTGGGGGTGGACGGGCTCCCGCGTGACGACGGAGGCTTGGGGGAGGCGGCGGGGCTCGGGGAGGCAGTCCGGCCTTTAGGCGTGGCCGGGGAGGACGGCCGATGCCTCGACAGAGGACTGGGACTGGAGGAAGGGAATATAAAACTCATCGTGGGGCTGTAACACGACTCCGAATGGAATTTTTCTCATCCAAGGTAACGAGAAACCCGAGAGCCGCACGTGAGCCGGCGAAGCACTCAAACATAACATCATCGCTGAGTGCTTCATCATCGGTCAGCATCCCGAGAAGCGCGATGCAAAGCTCGAGGGGGAAACATCCATTATGAGTTCCCTGCTGCTGCTGCTGCTGCTGCTGCTGCTGCTGCTGCTGCTGCTGCTGCTGCTGCTGCGTCCTCTGGCACCCAGAGGTGGCAGACGAGGCCCCTTTGTTTCCTTTTGTTTGAGTCAAAAGATTTTTTTTTTTTCATTGCCCTCGTGGTCTGGGACTTACGTCAGCGGCCTGAGGACGGAGGAGGAAGTGACCGCACACCCGGCAACACTCCTCTCAGTTTACAGGCTGCCAACGGAGCCTTGACGACTTGTGTGGCGTCACTTCCACGCAGACACAAACACAGTCAACACAGTTCACTGACCACGAGTGAACTGACGGTCCGGGGGATGTGAGGTAAACATGTTGTGCGACATGGCCTGGCTATGAAAGAGCCCGACTGTGATCAAACTTCTGGAAGGTTGTAGGGTCTCGTCCATTATTTAGGATAATGAGCTTGACAATTATTGAAGGTTTATAATTGGGATGGAAAAATCAACGGCTTTGTCAAATGGGCAAACAATTTAAAATAGGTCAAATTAAAAAAACTTTCCAAACTTTTTTTTTAATTTTTTGCCACGATTTAGATTTGATTAATTGTTACTTTTTTTCTTTGCTGAAGATAATTTGCACTGAAATCAAGGCAGCCACATGGCATCTTACCTCGGGTCAGGTCTGTGCCTCATGCTGGGGAGAGACTGTCTCTTCTTCAGCACCTTTTCCTTCGTGATGGCGCTTCTCTCCTTCTCATTCTCCCGTTCCTTGTCCCTCTTTTCTTTTTTGTTTTTATCCATCTGTAGCGAAAGAGGGAGGAACGTTGCGCAATTATTATTATTATTTTTTTATATGCATTTCAACAAAAGATTGCAATGAGAAACAACTGCAAAAAATATTCCAGTCCAAACTATTAGATCCTGCAAAATGATGATCTCATTATCAGTCTGGACCAGCAGAATCCTGAAGTTAGATATTTTTTAAAGAAAAAAATCATCTCAGTGTTGTTTAGCTGCACTGCCGTTCAAAAGTTTTAGGTCACTGACTCATTTCTGCATTGAACTTTATTGTGACCAGTTTTATGAAATAATGATCTTGAATGCTCTGCAATCATTATGAGTGCACTAGGATCAGTCAAGACGTGCTTAACAAGTATACAAACAATTCAGTGTTGAATGAAAACTATTTCCAATGTTTAACTAAAAGCGATTGAGAGAATTCCAAGTGTGCAAAACTCTGTGTGAACAAGCAATTTTAAAGCATTCGACTGCTGTAATGATGTATTGCACACTTGATATTTACCCTCTAAAATCACATTCAATTAGACATTCAACTGTCAAAGCCATCCCATAATGTGTTCAGCACATCCTGACTGATTTTCTTGCACATGTGATGCTCTTGAAGCATTCCAGCAGATTATTTCATGAGGCTGCTTATAATGAATTTCAATGCAATGGAATCAGTCAGTCGTCTCAAACTTTTGAACGGTAGTGTACGTCTTAGGACAACAACTCCAGCCAGGCGCAGACTTACAGGCGTCGAGCTCCGCCTGCGCTGTTGCCGCTGCATGATGTCCGGCGTGCTGGACGTGACCCTCCAGCGGTCGGAGCAGCGGTGGTGGGCCTGGTGGGCGCACAGGGTGAGGGGGCTGGCTGAGGCCGAGCGAGGGCAGAGCGGAGAGTCTGAGCAGGGTGGGGGGGGGAGGGGGGGGGAGAGAAAGTGTAGAATGTGAGCGTCTACAGTCACTCATTCTGAGAGTGAATTTAAAAATGCGTGTGTAATATTTAGATTTTTGCCTTTCAACTTACGACCGTCCTTGCCGTTGTTGAGGACGCTGGCGGCGCTGCGGCTCCTGGCGAGGAAGGCCAGCGTCGGCGTCATCAGCCGGTCCACGATGCTGCTCTCCCACGGAGCCAAAGCGGCACTGCGAGCTGCAGGGACGAGGAAGGGGGACGAACAAATGTGTTACCTTTTTTTTTTCAAAAACAAATTCACATGTGCACAATCACCACTAGAGGGCGCTTTGGTTTACGAGCGTCAATTGAACTGCCATTAGTTGATTTGACGTCAGCGCCTTTATTGACCCCCAAATGGACTCTAAAAGTTTTTGCCAAACTTCAGTTTGTAAAGTTCCAGCTTCTATGTTGTCGTTGTCAAAAGAGGAAAATGTCGTATTGGCAGTGATTATGTACTGTGCAGTCAAAGTATGACGGAGGTAATACTTCCAGGCAGGTTGTGTAACTGAGTTGCAGTACAAAGGAGACACCACAACAACGGGAGAACGGAAGCTGCCCTCCGGCAGCGGGGAGGCTCTGTTCCTGCTCCGTGAAACTTTTCAGAATCATAAAAAAAAAAAAATGCCGACTCATGCACTTGCACTGCCAACGTTACTTCTTCCAAAGACTTTGAAAATCTCTGCAGGAGTGCAACCACACGACCTGCTCTCAGCATCTGACTGAGCTCCTCCAAAGGCACGAAGCAGGAACCACACCCACCGCCGAGTCACGAATCAAGCGAAGCATCGAGGGCATCGTCGAAACCCACAAAATCACGAAAATGAAATGCCGTCAACGGGCAGCACAGAAAAAAAAACCATGAAATGGCAACCACCACACAATGGAACGATCAACCAAGGGACAGCGAACAAACGGAGAAAAGGCACAATCACATTTGTAAACATGCACAAAGAGCATGTCAAACAAAACCGGGACCCATAATTGAAAGGTGGGACTGGAGGGGAAAAAACAAAGTGGGTTTTGAAAAATGAAAAATGGGTCTGCCGTCAACCATCCAGCACAAGGACTGAAATAAGAGGAAGGTGGGGGAAAAAAATCAAAAAAGGAACAATGATGGAGAGGGTCGGAGGGATCGGCGATGGTGATGGACACAGTTACACTCGGAGGGGTCTGGAGGTGGTGGAGGTGGTGGTGGTGGGTTGAGGGGGCATTCCACAGGTCGTGCCTTACTTCTGCTGGGGGAGTTCCAGAGCGTGGCCGAGGACTTGGACAGTCGCTTGTTTAGAACAGAGTCCACGTGTTTGGGCAGGTTGACCGTTGAAACAGAGCATCTGCCTGAGGAGCCAAGAGAGCGCCACACACACACACACACACACACACACAAACATACACATACACATGGTTACGCCCTAGTACGCCGTACAGGGGCTGTAGGACACGTGCACGCTCGCCAGCCAGCGATAGAGAAAGAATCTGCAGCAGAATAAATGTCAAAACTCAGCTGTCCGGATAAAATCCCAACTGGAGTTTTGCAGGGTCGTCTTCAATTCAAGGCCTCTGGTGTCCCATGCTAAATATATGGCATCTCTTTCTCATACCACTTTTACAATAGAGGCAAATAACAGAGAGAGAGAGAAGAGCCAACCTGAGCAACTGACAACGGCTCCATTGCTACTAGCTTACACAATCTAAACATCATTGTTTCATTTCTAGATAAAGTTACTGAAACACATTATTTTATTTCAACACTACAGGCTGTATTGTAGAAGAGGTATTATAAGATAAGAAGGATAAGATAAAAATAAAAATGCCGTTATAAGCCTATTCAAAAGAAAATTAGTCCCAATGAAACCAACAAGTTTATCAGTTCCAATAAATTTATGTCAGCTACACCCAGAAGCATTTAGAACTATACAATACTTATGGCAACCAGCAAAGGCACAAAAAAGTAGCAGCAGACAAAATAAAATGGTGGGGGGGGGGGGGGGGGGGGAGCCCCAGACGAATGACTCGTTTACTTCCACTGTAGGATGACGAGGGCGGCAGGAAGGCAGGAATTGATACGAGAGTTAATGGTTCCCCCTGGCGTATGGCGGCGGAGATTACGTGACATCAGATAAAGACTTGGATTGAGGGCTCCAACTTCGACGCACACAATCAAGGACAAACGCTGCATTCTTCACATTGCAGTATGCAGCCTCCGCACTCGCTGCACGCTCCCCTCTCGCTGGCATTCTAAGGAGTACATCGTCTCCTCTGCAACGCTGCTTTCCGTAACTGCTGCCATTGAGCATTAGCACACGTTTCCGAGTGATCAATAAGTCTGGTCACGACCATGGGTATGGAGGGGGGCGGGGGGGCGGCTATAATGATGCTAAAGTGATCTCCAGGAGCCGAGCAGCCCGGGAACAGACCGAGCCGTGCAATCCGACACAGCAGAGCATCAGAGAGCGTTGAGAGAGGAGCGGCTGCTAATGTGGAAAACTGGTGAGGCGAGGCGACGAGTTTAAATGTCAGGATCTGAACCCGAGAGAAGACACTAAAACAAACAGACAGACAGACAGACAGACAGACGAGCAGGACAGCATCCACCCCCCCCCCCCCCCCTCACTGTTGACCTTGAGGGGGAGTGAAACACAGCTGTGCTACACACCCCAGCAAGAGGGGCGTCACAGATTCTTCATTGGGAGGCCATTTAGAGTTCAGCCCCACCGACTACTCACTCTCTTTTCTGCCGGAGTTCTGGCTCAGCGCTCCGGCCCAGGACCACCTCTGCTGCCGTATCTCTGCCCACGTCTTCTTGGTGGACCTGTGGATGGCCGCCTCGTAGCGTTCCTGGAGGGACCAAGGAAAAAAAAAAAAAAAGAGGTCACAAAGCCTGTAATAACTGTCTATCTGACATCCTGACTGAGGTCTGGACGCACTTTATTTTTCTCCAGCTTCTGCTTCTGCCTCTCCTCCAGGGCCACTCGCCGCTTCTCCGCCTTGAGCCGCTGATCTTCCAGCTTCCTGCGCCGCTCCTCCAGCTGCTGGTCCCTCAGCTGCCGGGCCTTCTCCTCCTTCTCCATCCACTGGTTCTTCTTCGCAGCTGAGGCGGGGGAGAAAAAAGAAAACACGGTTTAAAGAGGTGAGACTTGGTCGGTGCAGCCCTGGATACAGGAAGCTCCTTAGACTTGTTACTGCTGCTGATGATGATGATGATGATGATGATGATGATGATGATGATGATGATGATGATGATTGCAGAGTTCACAAGGACATACAAACAAGACCCTCAAATCACGCTTTGATGGTTACATTCAATTATAGTTTTTACAAGGAACGCTGCATACTTCCAAGGTTAATGCCCTCCTGAAGTGACAGCGTTAAAGCGCACTGGTCACGTCAGCTTCAATAAAACACACTTTGATATGGAATATAATCTTCTTTTCCTTGGTTTTTCATCTGGCGGAGCCATGAAAAATCAGCCTTCAACAACAATGAGGCAAAGCTCAGCACTTTAAAGAGCTTGATGCAAGGAAAAGCAACCGGTTGTGGATGAATCGCTGCGGAGACGCCGGGCTGCAGGAAAGGATTCGCATTGACTGGAAGCCGAGCAGTTCAGCTTACATCCAAGACGGAAATAATAAAATAAAAAAAATAAAAAAAAGGAGAGTCGCACCAACGCCGCTTGCCAGGAGGGGAAAAGGATTTCTGCCACATCAAATCTGGAGCAGGCGGAGGAAGCTGCTTCATATTTCACTCGTGCTCTGCCGAGAGTGCAGAGGACGTGCGGATGAACGACTCAAAAGCACAAAAAGCAGTGCTTAAAGGTCCCAAAAAAAGTATGTTTAGCCCTCTGTTTTGCAACCTGAGCTTTCTCCAGAAAATTTGGTTTTGTTGGACCTTCCAAGTGTTGAGAAGGGAGTGAAGAGAAGAGGGAAGAGTCGATCTAAAAAATGCATTTAATCTTTAAAAATGGTCAAATTTAATGTTACTGCACACACAGGAAGCAACGAGACCTGCCACAACAAGATCATCAAATAACCATTGACGTAACGCGGCCGCCACCCTGCTAATAAAGTATTCATTCTGTCCTGCCGCAGACAACGGAAGCTGGTTTATATTTAGTCCGCGCCGATTCCTCGATGCGAACATAATGACGGTTGAGGGCAGGAATAAGATGTGAGACGGGATTTGCGGGGATTTTCCTGCTTGTTTACTACGACGCTGGCAAAGCTGCTGGTGATGGTTGAGAAGATCTCCTCTAATCTGGTATTGTAAACACGAGCATCAGCGGCTGCCTGAGAGCACCAGATCAGCCCAGCGCCATCTGGACGGTCCAGCGATCGCCCAATTAGACGCAGGCGCACAGCCGATGTGTGTCAAAGCCATCCCACTGCTGCTGAGGACACACACACACACACACACACACACATACACACACGCGCTCCGATGGCTGAATTATTTAAAGGTGGAGGAGTGAAGGACCTAAGAAGTCTGTGTTTAAAAATAAACTGCTGAAGCTGAGAGTTCAGGGTAATATTCTGTGTCTTCTGTCGATAAATAACATTACAGTATTATTATAGTAGTGCATTATTATTTAGCTCTGTATATGGGATCATGTGTCAAGATATTCTTCCAATAAACACTCATCTTCATTTTTCTGGCGCAAATACAGACAAGATCCTTGTGGCTGCAAGTGTCTCTGAAATCTCCCATTTGTTTGCACACATTGTCGTCTCGAAAGACAAAAACGCAAAGATCCACTCACCTGCCAGTACGGCTACAGGCTGGATGGTTAGGGTGAATAGTCTATGCCCATATGATTTTTTTTTTTTCAAACTAATGTTTGAAGGGAGAAATGAGGCCAAACACTATTAGTTTAAATTTCTGATTGAAAAAATAAAAAAATAATAAATGAATCTACTCTTAAGAAAAAAAACAAAAAAAAAAACAGGAACACTGAGGGGATTAAGTGGATGAACCACCTCAGCTGGGCAGTAAAAACCACACAACATGCATCGCTATACATTAATTATCGCATTAAATACTCAATACAATAACAGATTTAGAGCCACAAATCTGGAGGAGCTTTGATGTTTTTGGCTAGTAGCGTTGAAGCTAATTATTAAGCATAAAGAGATGCACCAAAGGCGCCTGAACGTCTAGGTACCAGGGCATCAAGTCTGGACTGAGCCAAACATTTCTATATTGCATCTACATATGCAGTGTGCATTCTTTGTGCATTGTGTGGCTTATTGTCCAGCTGTGGGTCAAACTACTGAGCGTTGTTATGTTTGGACATCCAGATGTGATAGAATGATCGGAAAGGAACACGGACACCGATACCATCACCACCACCACCACCACCACCATCACCACAATCAAAACCACCAGCACCAGCACCAGCACATACACAGAGGTGAGTGGCTTACCTTGCAGCACGCTGAGCTCTTCTGAAGGGAGGAAGGAGTGAGAGAAAAAACAAGGAAGCTGCAGTCAATCATGCAAAGCAGTCTGCTGGCAGCCGCGTGGAAACGGGAAATAAAGACAGCGGTACGTGCATAAAGTGCATAAAGTGCATAAAAGTGAATAAAGTGCAGGCATCAGGAGCTGATGATGCCGGTGTGGACGTCAGGTGTAATTTTGCACAAAAACTCAGAGTCATTGTGAACTTCACATAACCACTGAGTTTGTTTGAATATGTGGTTTTCAAAAAATTCACATTAAAAGTACATTTCATGGACATTAGTGCAAAGGTGTGTGACAATGATGCGGCAAAAAAGAAAAAGAAAAATAAGCAATAAGCAAATGCATTAACCTTGCTTATTTTAGCGCAACAAAGCTGCTTAACTTTATCCTTTGCAATTTGGTGCATTGACACAACTGCCACCTCCACCGCGACCAACACTAGGGGGCGCCACTCTCTTGCTATGCGTCAGTCCTTCCATCTGGAAGCTCCCACTCACCCAAATATTTGGCCTTCTCCTCTCGACGCTCCTTGGCCTGCTTCTGCCTTTCTTCGGACTTCATGAGGTCTTGGAAGAGAACAGGGGAAGGGAGACGTGTCAGTGATGCGTGGTGACGCAAACTTACTTCACAATCAGCTGCATTCAGCCGTTTGACGCGGAATGAATCTCTGGCGCACCGACCACTCTGCCCAGTTTCAGTAGAAGGAGAAACTGCCCCGCAGCACCGCAGGTAAACAGAGAACTGAACCATTTCAGGTTTCAAACTGCAACCTTCCGTCGCTGCTGGCATTATTTCCTGTGGAAGGTCAGTGTGTGTGGTGGGGTTTTGACGGGTTACAAGCACCACTTGCCTCTGTATGACAGAGGAAATGTGCTTGCAGCTGGTTTGTCACAGATATCACAATAAGGAAAGGTGCATTTCGAGGAAAGAAACCATGTTGACAGTCCCACAGTTTGGAATGCAGTTGGGTGTCAGGTGTCCCGTACTGCAACAGAGGGATGTTTTTGTATTATTATTTTTTTTCCAAAAGCAGATCTGTGTATTGACACTGTATAGCAGCAGTGTGTCTGTCAGTCAATCACAGGCCCGATGCTTCTCGAGTGGACGGCGTCGTCCCAGCAGGTGCATCACATGACCAAAAGTCCATCGTCATTATCATGTCCCTCAAATAATGTCTGATAGGCCCGAGGCAAAACAATCTGGCACCCGGCTAAGAACGACCCCTGACCTCAATCTGATATTTATAGGAGTGTGAAGAACGCGCACGGCCTCGGTGACGACAACACGCCGCTGTTTGTGACCGTCCGACTAAATGACGTCACGTTGCACAGAAGCTTCTGCAACAAAAACAGACTGGCCTAGAAATGTGGTTAGGTGCACTGTTTGAGCCCCTGGGTGCGAGCGCACGCACACACACACACACACACACACACACACACACACACACACACACACACACACACACACACACACACACACACACACACACACAGTCGGGCATATTCTCAACACGTCAGCTCTGTGAATGTGTTCGCCTCCAATTTGGGTTACAGCAGACTGAGAAAGGTGTAGCAGTAGTGTCCATCTCTCAAAACTCCTTTGCACACACCAGACGAGCGAGGGGGGGCAGCTTAGCTCTGACTCTGCTCTTCGCTAACGCAACATGACAAGCTCTGAGAAGACAACACCGAAGGGGCTGTGCAGGTGAAGGAAGCAACAAAATGCGGCACTGCGGGCAATTGCGTACAAAAGAGGACGGCTCCTCCTCGCAGTTTCATTTGGCTAATTAAAAGGGAGCCGCAGAGCACTTCTCACATTCGTTTCAGCCCCGCGGGGGGGGGGGGGGGGGGGGGGGGGGGTGTCCACAAGCAATAATCTCTACCAAAAAAAAAAAAATCAAGGACAAAAAGAAGGTGAAATGAATTACAACAAACATCCATAGCTGATAAAATATGTTGCTACGAGGGGGAATCTTTACAACAAAGCCAGGAAAGTAAAGGCATTGTTCAGGGCTTTAGGAGTGTTTAGTGGTTTTATGGCTAAGTTCTGCCCATCACGTCTCGCTAAAGGGAATAAAGACCGTGACCACAGCAAAAGGATTAATGGCCTGAGCATAAAAAAGAGAGAGAGGAAAGAGCCTTACACTCCAAAAACCCCTGACACATATTCCTTCCAGTGTGCGAGTGCTGTTGCAAGGGCCCGTGCTGCGGTGTTGTGACAATGGCTACGTTGTGGGGCAGAATTCCTTCTCCCTTTTGCCCACCTTTCATTAGTGACCCGTGCTTGGCAGCGACCAGCCCAATCTGACCTGCCGGACAAAGAAAGCTCATTTATCCGCATTTCGCCGGGAAATATTTCTTTTCTAATTCAATTCTGTCTGAAAGCTGAGAGAGGCCCAAAAGCTGAGATGTTCTTAGTTTGCAGTTCCCGTTGTGTGACTGCGGCAGCAACGCTTAATGCGAAACCGCAGCAGCTCCATTGGATGCAGCCTTGTGTCCAAAAGCATGCGGTCAGTGTTACTCAGAGACTGAAGCATTACTTCACCTCTGGACAGCTGACAGAGCTCAAGTGGACTGCAAGCTGCACCGAGGCCCTGAAGGGTTTCACTTGATCAGTTCAATCTCTACAGGTGACAAGTCAACCAGATTTTCTTTACCTTCCTTCCTTTTTGACCTGGGAGCAGGTGACGCAGGCGAACCAGGCGACCTCGGAACGGCGTCGGCCTTCGTCGGTGTCACCAGCCTCCGATCCACGCCTTTCTTTGCCGGAGATGCCATTTGTGGGACGTGGTCCGACTTTGGGGGGCTGCTCTCCGACTTTGGGGGGCTGCTCTCCCCCTCTGGCTCGGGCCTCGTCGCTTTCGTGTCCAGGTGCGAGTGGGGAGCTGCTCCGACACGGAGACACAGTAAAAACAAGTGAGTAAATGGAGAACGTCAGAGGTTGCACTTGCACGAGATGAAACTCAACCAGTCCGTCTTCATTCCTCCGGCCGCCGGGCCTGTGAGGTAGTTTATAAAGGATGACGTAAACTTCCTCTGGAGAAACAGTATCAAGTGTGAGGGGTGGAGTCCATGGGTAATAATAATAATAATAAGAAGACTGTATTTTCTTTAAAAAAAACAACATAAACGCGCATATACATATGTAATCATATATATAATACACACATATGTATATATATATATATATATATACACATATATACATACATACAGTACATATACACACATATATGTTTATATATATACACATACATACATATATGTACATACACACCGATATTTTACTGAAATTCTTCCCATTGTTTGCAGAATTGATAAGATTTGACAGAATCAAAGATTCATTTTCACTTCTTTTGGTAAATGTTCAAATAGTAACAAAACTTACTTTATATTAAATGCAGTGAAATGGGTTGGTCAAAAATAATAGCCACCGCGTGAAGTTTTGCTTTTAAAAACACAACAAATTAACCAATCAGCTTCCACCTGTGCAGTCAATTGGGGGGGTTATACTGTTTCAGAATGTCTAGAACCACTGTACGCTGCTAGTCAGAGAGGTCAGCAAGAAGCCCTGGACATCTGCCGAGACCATTGTTGCTGACCAGGCCTCTTCTGAAATTGATGGGCTCTCCATCAAGGTCCCAGAAGAAAGCCTTTACTCAAAGAGCATCGCATCAAAGCCAGAATGAGGTTTGTTCATGAGCATTTGAAAGGTAAATGATACTAAACCGGAACTGTTGGGTACATAGATGTTGCTTATGTTTGGTGAAGAAAGGGAGAGGTCTTCATCACCAACAACACAGTTCCCAAGGTTAAACATGGTGGAGAGAGCATCATGCTCTGGGGCTCTCTCCTGTTCTCAGCCTCAGGCACAGGGAGCCTTGTTCCAATGCATGGCATCAAGAAAAATGAAACTTATGATGATATTTTGAAGGGTAATATGCAGAGATCTGCTAATGGACTAGCCTTATGTCATTGCTGGGTCTTCCAACTAGACAATAACCCAAAGCATACATGGAAATGAGTCCAACAGTTCCTGTTGGATACCAAAACTATGTTCCTAGAGTTGCCCTCACAATGTGATAGAGGTCTGGACCTCAATCACACTGAGTAGCTGTGGTGGGTGCTCAAAGTGACTGTCCATGCTTGGAAACCATGCAGTTGGCCCCGCAGGAACAATCCCAATCAATTTGATGAATCTCATTAGCATTGTGTTGAAACATTGTCCCAGAAACAATCTCAACCTCTGTCTTTCCAGACTTTGTTAATGGCTCAGCAACGTTATCTGCAGCAGAGATTACACCACTGGCTCAGAAGCCTAAAATTAAAAGGGTTTAAAAAAAAAAAAAAAAAAAAAAAAAACAGCCCTCCCTCCCTTCCTCACTCACTCTAACTCTCTAATACCGTTTCTGCCTCAGACCACCAATTTATCAACAGAGCACACTGAGCAAATAGCCGCCCGCTTGGCAAAACAAAAACACAGTAATTGCTTTTTGGCATTGTGATGATTGTCTTCAGCAAAAGTGGTGCTTCTGAGGCCAGAAATAGCGTTTTTTAAAGCTTGCATCAAGTCAGCGAAAAAGCTGCTGTTGATAAAACTCCTCAACGGGAGGCTCTTTAAGCGACGCAGAGTCTTTCAAATGTTTATTAAACAAGATTCGGGACGGTCTGTTGGGACAGCGCCGCGCCGTTGATTCACAACTTGGCAAGCGGCTGCTTGAATCCTCCTACTCAAACATTAGTCCGGCCGGGCTTTGACAGCCGGACAAAGGCCGTGATGGGAGGGACACTTGGCTTTGTCCACTCAGCACTGTACCCCAGCCTTCCCTGTCCAACGCTTTTCACGGCGCACTATCTTCGGCGCAGACTCCGAAGGTAAACACTGGGGCAACACGATGTAAATTATTCAGACTTTGAGTTAAAAAAACAACATCGGCGGCGGGGGGCCGTCACTGGCGGGACAGTGAACACACAAGAGATTTACTCCACAAACGCTGTGCTATTCAACAGTTTGCACTGAAGAGCCTCCATGTGAACTGAGACGGATGCTGCGCGACTTCAGAGAGAATGGATTATGTTTTTTTTTATATAGGGTTTGCCACAAAAACACAAGGCTTCTGAAGCTGGCCGAGAGCTTTTTTTTACCCTTCTCTCAGACACGCTGCAAAAAAAATTAATTTTCATTAAGCTAAAGAGGCAGAAAGCTGGACAAAAGTTTTGCATGAATAGCTGTGAACCAACGTACAGACTGAGCTTTAACCACTGCAAACTGATGACCCTTGGCGAGAGGAAGCCTGATGTCCGTCCGTGAGAGAATCCAGTTCCCCCAACAAGACGTCATTCCCCCCCCCCTCTCTCTGTCAAACCGTGCCTATGTAATAGGCATTCCTCCGGACCGGTGTTGTGCTCTGAGAGAGAGGGGCTTTTGTTGTGGTCGCCTCATGGCAACGGGACGGCAGCCAAAACACAGCGATGACGGCGAGAGGAGGAAGGAAGGAGGTCAGCTGCGCCGCGGCAGACTTGAGGTAGGGGAGGAGCTGGCGCAGGGACGCCTGCAAGGTGACCTCGCCGTGCAGCATCAAGGCTGAATACAGGGAGGTGCTCAGTTAAGATGTGACCGGAATTCAACAGTGTTTCAAAAATGAGGCAAGACAGAAAACACTGATATGTTTTTGTGCAGCAGCCGCCGATTATTACTGACATTTTCCCCAAGGGTGAATATGACAACTGGCTGACAAAAGGAGGCGAGAGTAGTACTACACGGCGATCGAGTTACCACATTCCCCCTCCGTACGCCTGAGAAGCAGGACCACAGAGCAGTGGCTCAGTGATGGGAGAGTGGGTGAGTGGTGAGATTAACGATCTGCACCGTCACTGAGAAGGAGGAGGATCGAACACACCAGGAATGAATTCCACTGAAGGTCTGGAGCAAAATGAGATGGGAGCTGAGGGACAACTGCTGCTATGTCATGATGACATCTCTGGATTCAGGGTGTTTGTATAAAGAATGTAGGATCAAGCTGAAAAAGCAGCAAACGTCCACGTGGATGAGATCCAGAAGATGAGAGACGCCGACAGAAACGCAGCATCAGTTTTGTTGATTCTCTGCAAATACAAGTGTGGCAAAAACTGACAGGCAAACTTAAGTCATACTGGCACAGATGTACTATGATGCCATGACGCAATGTGTTCATCTATGCATGAAATTTGTGTTCAGGCTGCTGGAAAACTGTCCAAAAAAGTAGATTAATGCCAATGAAATAAGTCACCCCAACCAGGTTTAATTGAATCATCCCCCATTACACAACAAACGTTCTCTTGGGTTGCTTGTATTTGAGGAGGTCTGTCTCGTGCCGCATGAGTAAACTTCTTCAAACATTTATGCTGTTTCTTCCTTGAGGCGTCACTGCAGCCGGCGCCGCAGCCAAAATTCATCAGGTCGACCTCTAGTGGGCAAAATTGTCATTGCTTAAATGTGTGAACAAATGTGGCCCAAAATTCCTGACAATTCCAACGTCTTTACAAGCTTGAATCTGAAAACTACAAAAGGCAAACCCAATGGGAAACAAGCCTCACAGTTTTGCTGAAACAAATGTCTCAAAAACAACTTATCAATAAAACAGGTATTCAACAGACCAGTGAGAGCGCTGGACGGTGTTGCACTGCGTACACATGAACTGGCTGAACCCAACACGCTGCCGTGCGCTGACGCTCAGCTGGCCCCATAACGTTGCTCTATCGGGCCTCTCCAGCGCGGTATAAAAACAAAGCGTGAGGCGCTCAATTGCATCTAAAGGTTGCACAACAGAATTAGACTCATACGGAAGTCAGCAGAAAACAGCAGAATAGCCTGCAGGGGTTGGTTTAAGCATGGAGATACATGCCCAGCGTGGGAGCGGAGCGGCAGGTTGGGAATCAGCGGGAAAGTAGCACACACTCGCCGCATGGTCCTACTTTTCTTTTTTCGTTTTTTTTTTTTTGGATCCTGTTAACCCGGACAAATGATCAGCTACGAGAACCTAATCAGGGGTAAAGAATAAAGCCTTACAAAAGTGTCACAACGTGTAGTTAAAACTGGGGCAACTGGTAATCGCAGCTTCCAAAATGGGATTAAGCAGGAATCTTATTTAACGCATTATTTTCTTTGCATATGTTATGAACCTGCATGGTAAAAGGCTGCCTGTTCACGGCGAGCTGCATCGGTGTAGCATTGACTGTCAGATATTCCCTTTCTGGAGAAATCATTTTGAGCTATTTTCTGATTTTCTGGGAAAGGCAGGTCCAGAGAGCCAGACAAAGTCAACCTGAGCGATGCCAAAACAAACAAGCAGACAATCCAAATGTGAAAATGATTGCAAGCCGCAAATACAGCTTTGTATTTATTAGCTTTAGTTTTAATCAGCTAAAAAAAAAATCTAATCAAATCCAACACAGATTGATGACAATATCATATATTTAAACTTAAAAAAAAAGAAATGATGGTCACAATAATAAAAACCTACTACTCGATCCCGGTGCAACATCCAGAGCAATGCGAAAGTCTTGCCAAGATGTTGTGACGAGGGAATATAGGGCGAGACGTGGAATATTTATGAAGGCCAGAGCTTCGCTGCGGAGCATAATCTTCTGTTCCCAGGAGCTCCTCACAGAAGTGGCCGCGCTCTCAGACAGGGAACAGCAGTGAGGCAGCACTTTCTACAGCAGAGGTCGGCTTCAAATCTGGAACATTTCTGATCTTATTGAAAACGAAGGACTTTCTTTTCGGGGGGTTGTGGGGGGATGCAAATGAGGGGGAAACAGGATACGAGGAAACGCTTGGTGGAATCAAAAGACTGGAAAAGGAAAAGTCCGGCAGCGCGACAACAAAAAGAGGAAAAAAAATGGGGGGGTGGGGGGGACTGTCAACACACACACACACACACACACACACACACACACACACACAGAAAGGATCTGCATCTCATTTGGGAAGGACCGGGGACTAATGAACTACCTCATCGCTTACTACCCTCACCCAGCACCCCACCGGCCTGTTGTGTTATCCAATGGGATGATGTAAGAGGCCAAGGGGCCCAGACACACAGGAAGCACAGTGTAAACAGCAAGCACCGGCTCTCTGCTCATGTGTGCGTGTGTGAGTGAGCGAGCGCTGTCATTGTGAATCGAAGATGGTTCAAAAAGAAAATTTCAGGAATACGGTACGAACCTTCAAAAATGTCAGAGGCCATTGTCAAGTGTGCTGACTTAAAAAAAAAAACAAGCAGCAAATGAATAAAAAGAGGCTACAGTTGTGGAGTGACTGTCATTTTCCACATTCATTGTCTAAACGGTGGCTAACTGATTAGCCGGCTCATTATTTCTGCTCTAAAATGATGCTCGGGCTAAATTATTGCGCTGCAAGGGGGACGGAGTCGCTCGTGTCTGCCCAATGACAGACCGGGAGGCTGCGCATACCAATGGAGAGGCCGAAGACACACTGAAGACACACTGAAGACACTGCTCCGTCTAGCCATCACGACCACCGCTGGGGGAATACTGATGTCTCTTTCAGCGACTGCACCAGCAACCTCCCATCACCTGGCCTTGGCTGAGGACAGTGCTCGGTATTTAGACGCCTCTGCTCCATCCTTCACCAGTGTGCGTGTGTGTGTGTGTGTGTGTGTGTTTGTGTGTGTGTGTGTGTGGCCCCAAAAAAAGACACTTCTTATCTCGACTAGCAGCCGTTCCTGTGGGACCCTGCAGGCTCAACCACCATAAATAACACTGTGAAAAATTGGACGGACATGTTGAGTCAAGACAACCAGTGACATGAGAGGACAAGGAGCCGTTTCCGGATCACACAAGCTGCCGTTTATGACTGGGACCAGTGCACTGTGATGCCACACTAGTGTCCTGGTAACTCACTCCATCTCCCTCTGGGCAATTGGTAATTGTAGCAACACGGGATTCTCCAACAGTCACCAAGTGGATTTCTACACAAGGTCACTGGTAGATTTTGAACCAAATGCAACAGAGATTTGTGCAAATTTTGTTTCAAATGCATCTAAAAAAAAAAAGCAAAAAAAGAGTTCCCGCACAAATGGCCAACTTGCAGAATTCTAATTCCAATTCTGCGAGTTGGCCATGTGTGCGGGAACTCTTTTTTTTTTGTATAATTTAGACTTAATTGTCACCATCTGATGCACGTGCCGAGGAAATAGATGTTCGAAGATTTTTGCCGTTTCAAATGCATCTAAAATTTGGTAAGATCCTAACAGATACAAAGAAGTGTGGGTATTTAAGGTGGCATACGTGTGCGTGTGTGTGTGTGTGTGTGTGTGTGTGTGTGTGTGTGTGTGTGACTAATGCGCCAGAATGAATGGAAATGCAGGCAGTAAACCTCAATGGTCTGCGGTTGGCCAGTTAATCTGTGAACAACAATGAATTTCCTGTTCATAAAGCAGGTGAAGTGTCCTTTTTTGTGTGCACTTTAGAACCCCACACTATATTGGCATCATTGTGAGCGCTGAGGAGCAAACAGTGTCTCCTTGAGGCGTCAGTGGGATCACAGCGTATAGACACACAAGGTCATGTGACAAGCGACCTTGACAGTTTTGACCTGAACGGCAGAATTCGCTCACCGAGCTCACGGTTCTTTTTCCTCTGCCCTCATACGGTTATTTTCATAAACATTACTTTGAGCAAACATCAGTCCCAGACAGCAGTCTCGCTCTTGTTCAACATACAATTATACCAAACGGTTATCATTAAGTGGATTTTTGTCCTACCACCCAAAGAGCCAAACCTTTCCTGCAGTCCCCAACAACTGAGCCAAATGTTTAGTTGACCAACTTGCTGATGACTGCGATGTTTACTGGCCCAACACTTACTAATCAACACTTGATGAATGCACAGAAGGAAACTCAACTGTGAAGCTGTTTGTTGAGGACCAGCATAAGTTGATGTATGAAAAGAAGAATTCATAATGAGATCAACAAGTCTTTTTCTGACAATAGCTTTGCAGAGCTCAAAGCAGACAAATCTAAAATTAGAGAACAGTCCGGTGACTGGAACTTATGATGACCACGTAGCAAAGAGAAGCGTGTCCGTGTTATATTCGGACTCGTTCAAGGTGGAAAGAACAAGTGGTTAAGCTGAGATGAGGACTTTCTGTTAATCAAAGAGCCAAAGATGAAAACAGAGAAGGGAGGGTCTGTCTTTGACCACTTGCGAATGCTAATTCCAAAAGAATGGTCCCGGTCATTAGGAACCTTACACTTAGGAGGTTAATGGAAAAGAAGTAAATATATTCCCTTGGCAGAATTTAACATCAAGTCCATTACATTCTGATCTAGGAAAAAATAAGATGAGCTTGGGTCAATTAATCCTTGCACAGAAGCATCAGAGGAAAAAAAAAATTGACGGAATGAAAAGCGAGCTGGAGAAATTATGTTTGAAAGGAGAGCTGGTGGGGTGGGGTGGGGTGGGGTGGTAAGCAGTGTTTGTTTCATGTCAGCTGCCTTCTGGTTTTTGCTGGATGGAGGTATTTCAAGGATAAGCAAATTCAACTTTTAATCCCACCTAATCCCTCCCCCAGCCATGTTGTCAAAGTAAACTCTGCTGTTTCCTAACTCACTGGCCCAATTTGGCAATGTCGGCCATTCACGTTCACAAAAGACTAATATGACCCGTAACTTACTCAGGTGCGGACTGCTTTTAGTAGCCCTGTACCGGTACGGTATTGCAGGGGCTTTGAGTGCTGCTGAGAGGAAGAAGCCCAACTAAACTGTCTTTTACAATGCTGTGATGAAAATGTCCTTAAATTGCAGAAGGTCAAAATTCACACGGCCTGGTGAACATCTGGCACCGAAGGCACCACTATTGTTGCACATTGCATTTGCACAGAGTGGAAAATTTAAAACTGGAAGAGGAACCTACACCTTTTATTTACAGGAAGTACTGATACGGGTGGGACAGACTGAAAACCAAATGAAGGAAATCTTTAATCCCCATTCGCTATGCCATTATAAACCCAAGAGACGAGTTTCAACTAGCCTAACATGGGCCTTTCTTTGAGACTCCTCAGATGTCATTCTTCCTTCATTCCTCAAACTCCACAATAACAATAGTTGAGGACCCAGCAATGAAAAAGACCCGTATAAAATGACAAATGCCTGGTCTCCTCAACCAATAAAACCGCCTGAAAGCCTTAGAGGAGCTTTAAAAGCTGTGTGAAGAAGAGTGTTATCCTGTTGGGAAAATAAACTATTTTTCACTATTTAAATCTTTTTAGTCACGCCTCTCTAAAAAAAACAAAAAACCCCAAAAGGCTGGAAAACAAAGCCATTTGATTGGTAATGTAAGCAGCATTGTCTGCAACATGTACATAGTGGAACAAATCATGCAGGATGACACCCACACATGAACCGATCTGTCATTTACAGCTCCTTTTGGCTTAAAGACAATTTTTCTATTACAGTCCCCACAAAAAACCTACAGGCAGAAAAACAAAGCAGGCTCCTGATGAGTCTGTTTATAAAGTGCTCCTTATAAAAACCCTTAGGCAAACAAAACTCACAAAAAGGAAAAGAAAGGAGCATAAAAAAAAAAGGCTGATTCATCTAAGCTGGTCAGGGCATAGCTGTTCATGTGCGGGGATTAATGGGGAAGCAAAAGAGACTCAACTTTCAAAGATGGCAGAATGGGGATCAAAAGTTTAAAGAAAAAAAAAACTCCATAAAGAAAAGGAGGATTAGCTGATCTTTTTCAAAAGTCTTGACAGCATTTTTTTTTTTTTTAAACAATTCCTAGCTGGGTTTTCAATAGCTTCAGTCTGTGGGCTGATTTTTTTTTTTTTTTAGCAAGATAAATCAGGTGAGCTTCTTTTTCAGTCTTTATTTCAATGATGAGATTGGTTCTAACAACTGTGACAAACACAACTATGGCACTGAGTTAAGAAATGAAAGGGCAAGTGAAGTCAAACCGCTGCATGATGCTCTTCACAACATGTCAATCTCGGGAAACGGCAGTCGACGGGTCACGATTCGCTACAATCAGAGCCGAACACACCTATTCTCTTGCTTGATGTTGGGCCAAAACAAGCTGCTGAACCCCCCCACACCTCCAACCCCATGCCAGCAGGAAGGAAGTTTCCCTTGGCCCAAAGGAGGTGGGCTCATTGTGTGTGTGTGTGTGTGTGTGTGTGTCCACTTCTACTTCCAGAAACAGCCGGCATGCCCAAAGACAATCGTTTTTAAATGGACCTTTAACCATTAGTCCAGTGGTTCACATCTTGCACAACACGAGACTCAAATGACTGCATTCTATTTGGCTCTCTAAACTAAAGTGTTAGTAATGCCATGGCAGGGAAGACGTTGCCCTTGAGCTACATAATCATCATGCATTTTGCAATTGCATGTATAAAGCAGTAATGAGAGCCTGCGCTGGAGTTTTGCTGGGGATGGAAGCATTTTGTTGTTGGTTTCGAATGATGCATCTCTGCACCAAGAGAAAATCGGGGGGCAGCTGCACCTGTGCGCACACACACACACACACAAAAAAAAACATCTGCATTTGGAGGGGGAAGAAGGAGAAGAAGAGGAAGAAAAAAAAACCTCTGGTGGAGCTGCAGCCATGCAGAAGGATGCCACAGCGCGTATTGGCTGAATCATGTTAGTCGTGAGCTAAACATAACACAGAGAGGGGGGGGGGGGGGGGACGGTACTAGTCAGATTACCTCATCTAGCTCAAATTGTATTATTGTAGCCTGTTGGCTCTGCGGGGGGAAACAGCCACCCTGCACTGCCTCCACAGGCGAGCCCGGTGTCTGACTGTCACATCATGTGAAAGATCAGGAAAATGGGATGACAATTAGAATTTGCTCTCAGTCGGGATGAGGACGCGGTTGAACCAGGTGTCCGTCTTGCGGGATGCAGGCGCTGTATTTATCTATTATATATTTATATTTGACGTGTGCGTCGGCTCTTAACGGATTATTAATAATTCATCAGACAAATGCGACTCCCCGGCGGGTTTGGCTTGGCTTGGCTTGGATTGGTTTGGCATGGCATGGCTCGTCCCTTCCCTTAATTACATTATAACAATTATAACACCGCTTGTCAAGCACTGAACGAGACATGCAAATGAAAAGTTAACACAAGGCGAGACAACCTCTGGAACTCCTCCTCGTAGCGCGACGGAAGACGTATAAAGGAAAAAGGTGCGCGCGTTGTTCTGTTTTTTTTTTTTTTGTTATTTTGTTATTTTGTTTTTTTTTTTTGTTAAACCCCAAGAATGAAACATAGATCTGTGAGGTTGATTGATTGAAAGAAAGAAAGAAAAGACTTACATGGTGCTACTGGAAGAGTAACCCCTTCCATTTCGGCGGCAATGTTCCCGTCGCTCTCAGTCCTTTTGTCCATTCAAACATGCGACTCTCGGCTCTGCTCCTCTCCTCTCATTCCTCAGGAACACACACGAACACGCGCGCGCGCACACACACACACACACATACACACACACACACACTGTTGAGCGGAGCAACTTGGGGTCCCAAATGAAGATGTGAGCCCGGAAACAGAATTCCTCGAACGTTGAACTGAACAGCCAGTGCCAGCAAGGTGTGACTGACTGACTGACTGACTGACTGACTGACTGAAGCACCCGGTAGTTTCGCCTCCTGTCCTCGGGTAAACGCGTACGAGGGTATTTGGGAGGAGTAGGAGTGAGGAGGAAGTTTCTCACCCCGCTGACACACCGCAGCTGATGCTGCTGGCTGAGCTGCACCCGGGCGGATGGTCGGCGGCTGGGCTCCGGATCGGACTGTACCATTACAGAGGGTGGAGAGGGGTGCAGGGGTTGGTTCGGTCGTTACCTGTGGATTTCTTCGCCTGTTGGAATTTTCACCGAAGACGGGCAGTGGGGAAAAAATGAAGTATTTTTTTTCCAGTGTTTGAAAGTGTGAAACCAAGCTAACGTTTCGCAACGAATTTGTCCTCCCGACGAAATCACCTCCCGTTTCGTCCTAACTACCGGTTCTCTTCCTGCCAAACTACACAGTGCTCTTCTCCTCTCATGTAGCCGCCAGGTCACAGTTCACTTCACATTCAATATAAACCTTCCCATTGTAAACACTGCTGAGAAAAAAAATAAACTTTGACCACCAACGTGTTTACTATGACTTTTTTTTTTGTTGCTGAGAAGAGAGTGCCATATGAGCAAAGAGGTGCATTGTGTTAGCGTGCAGACATCAAGTCACGTAGACATAGCAAAGAGCTAATCTTAAAAAGATCTATATATTATATTATATTATATTATATTATATTATATTATCCTTGCATTTTCAGATTTATAACCAAAACAATCTCATAAAACTGCTGTCCATGGGGAAAACACAAAAGACATTCTGGAGACAGAATGCAAATGTTGGAAGCTGTTGTATATTTCGCAATGTTCATTAACCTTTGTGGGGGTGGGGGTGGGGGGGATCACTAAACAAACACAGGCCTGTACATGCAATTATTTATTGATATTGGCATTTAAAGAAATGTGGTTTCCTGCTTCAGTTAAAGCGGCACGAAAGCTGGCATTTGGTGTGTCCCATTAACACACAAGATTTGACTTGACTAGATTTGAAATCTAAATCACATAATTTTGGTGTGAAGCCAAACACAAGAGTTTCCTGTCAGCCTGGTTTTGAGTTTTGGCAAGAAAGGTGTCAAGTTTATTAGATAAACCCCTCCACCCAGGACAGTGAAGGCATTCTGCCTTAAAAGAACAAAGGTGCATTACATAACAATTGAAACTCTGCAGTTGTACCACCTGTGGATCTTCCGAATCATCTCCGAAGGTGGGGGGCTGGGCCATGGCCTGCTCGACACGCTTGAGAGGTGACACCCAGTGAAAAGGAGCCTAGTGGGGCTCCTTTGTGCAGCTGTTGAGTCTTGTTCACCCAAACCCCCAAGAACCACCTGTCACTGCAACTGGAAAGTGGGGGATGCTGAAGCAGATGGGGGTTGAGAGTTGTCGAGTGTGGCGTTTCATAGTAGTCAAAAAGAAAGGATGACAATGGCGTGTCCCCAAGTGAGCCCTGTTCCTGTAATGAATTGTTCCTGATTAGTTTAGAGAGTGGCTCATAGACGAGGTTGTATCAAAGATCTTAGTCCACAAGCTACATGTGGATTCACAAACTCTGTAATTAGATTACAGATAAGCCAGGTGCTGTATATCCCCTATACCAGAGCAACAAAGGATCCGGTTTCCACTCATCACAAATCAAAAAAAGGCTGATAAAGACCGGGAAATGTCTCCCAAAGCTGCTAAAACCGTATAATTGCTAATTGCATATGTAAGTGTCCAGAAGCCTTGTAACCAGGACAAGTTTTAGGCCTTTTTTAAAGCAAATTCTTTCTACAACGATGGTAATCTTAGATTTTCTTTTCCATCTTGGCACTGTGATGTGCTCTTGTGCTGACACAACAATTTCATGAAAAACAGATGTGTTTAGTTCGTCATGTGACTGATTTTGTTCTCAACTAAGTAGCTTTAGGCTGAGCTCTTTTTCTTGACCTCCATTGTTTGTTTCTGTCTTTGGCTGCTTTGCAGATGCAGTGATTTGGAACCCTTTAAGCTGCTCATTCACACTTCTACAGCTCACTCCACAAACACCCACTTGCAAAAAAACATCTGTGCACTCCAAAAATACCCCATTGAGTGATCAACATGTGTTGTCCAAGTGAAAAGGGAGCCGCTTATCTGCTGGTAAAATAATGATTTAAGTGTTGGTTGCTGTGCTTTTTTTTAAAAAAAAAAAAAAAAAACACCAACAAAAAACGATAGACTAAAAAAAAAAACACTATTTTAAAATAACTTTAACTATCTTTTTGAAGTGTTCCATGCTACCATTTTTTTTTTACTGTAAGCAGATTAGGTTGGTGATTCATGAGATATTACATGATTTATTTATTTGATTTCATTTGACTTTATGCATGTCCTAAACATGCATTATCTTCAATTGTCACTAAGTTCTGTACAAAACATATGACCTGGGTGAATATACTTCATGAACAACTAGCTGCATGCACACAGGAGCTAGACCTCTCTCTCGCTCTCTCTCTCTCTCTCTCTCTCTCACTCACTCACACTCTCTCTCTCTCTCTCTCTCTCTCTCTCTCTCCCTCACTCTCTTTCTTTCCCCTATCCATCGCTCAACACTCAAGAAAGGACTTGATTCTGGAGCTGCAGCTGCAAGCCTCACATCACATGAAGACAACACACACACACACACACACACACACACACACACACACACACACTAATCTAATTAGAGTGCTAGTGATCACTGGAGACAGCGATACTGACCAGGGAACTTAGAAGTAGATGTGATAAAAACCAAAACATCACTGCATGAAAGGTGTGATTACATCAGTAAATGTGTGCAAAAATCCCCCAAATCCTGTCAAACAAACAAGAGGAAGCAAACAGAGAAGGAAAAGTATAGGGGGGGGACTGATACCTGGCAAGAGCTTATCAAGATAAGGTTCTACAGTCTGGTGTCTCCTCTTTTTTTCACACCTCTTAAAGTATCTGTCATAAGGAGGAGCCAAGCACAGGAGGACAGTGTAATCCATCATCAGGACATGTGGAGCTCAAAATGTCAACAAACATGAGTACTACATCCTGCTCAAGCAGACATGATGTCATCTCGCAACCAAACAGCTTTAATGGCAGGCTGCTGCTGGGAAAACCAGACCAAACCAGGATCACAGCTGTAGCACGAGCTAACCAGCCTTAGCTTCCACCAGCATAGCCGGTCAGAGCTGCACCCGTGCCTGTCAAAGATTTACAGGCCTTTAAAAAAAAAGACCTATAAACAGTCAATGTTTTTGACATATGTGGCATTGTCTCGTCTCTCTGGTACGCGCAGAGCTCTTGTTCAAACCAGACTAGTAATCCTGCGCGTGAGTCCTTCACACCTACTGCAGCGTCCCGGAGTCATCTGTTTCTCCTCTTGTCCCAAGGAACACGGTCACCATCGGCACCGCCAGTCAGTCTAGAGGTCAGCGGTGGTGAATGGCGAGGGTGACTCGGAGCATGGTAATGAAGCAACAATAGCAGGAATGTTCAGAATGCCCCCCCGAGAACGTAGACCCAGAATGTTATAGACTTCTTAATGCACCGTCCCTGACAGAGTGGCATGTCATATTGGAAGGGTGGTTATGAGACTAATTACTTATGATGGATTGGATTGGCTGGTAGTCATTTTGTTTACACTTGTGTACACTCTGCTCTAACACAGCGATGTTGTGCGTGCGCGCACACACATGCACACACACACACATATATATATTTAAGATTTTTTAACAGATGCTGTTGCGTGTAGTTTTGCTAATATACTGGCATATATTCAAATTTCTGTACAGCCGCATAAGAACCTTGAGAAGCCACACGACTGCCCTAGTTTTGCAGTGTTAAAGGTCGCCTAGCTGCACCTGTAAGGGGACAGAGGGGGTTCTGTGGCAGTTTGTGCAAGTAATTCATGACCACGCTGTCTTTTGTTTCTTGCAGTGTGATTTAATCAGACACTACATCACGCGTCACACTGGGGGTAAATGTGTGTCCTCACCGACAGTGAAGTAAGGGGAGGCAGAGTGTGGGAGAATTGCTTTTCTCTTTGTGCTTAACTCTGGGGTGCCGGAGCTGCAAGAGCACTAGTTGGTCTGTGTCATCTCTCCATGGGATGCTAAATTGAATTGGGTTGGTCTTTCTGTATCACTCCTATTTTACTTTTATTGTTATTTTCATGACCTTGCAAGGCAGTTTCAGTGTTACATAATGAGTTTTCTTCTTCTTCTGCAGGACGCAAGCTGCTCCGGGAAGCCCCGGAGGAGGACAAAGAAATACAGGAAGTGACTGATAAACTTGCTCATGCTGACAGGGTTGGTGGCGATGATGTAGTATTGTTTGATCAAAATTAGGTGACCTTTCCTCATTAATTTTCTCTTCTGGTAAGAATTTTTTTATTTATTTTGCAGCAATAAAGCGCATCACAGCTTACCAAGCAATGGTGATACTCAATTGAATTGCTGACCCTCGCACCAATAGGAAGCATGGAGCTGTAGCTATCTGTCTTATCTAGAATAAGACAGATACAAAATAAGATGAGTCAGCTTTGAAATTAAAAGACAATCACCTTGGAAGGGTAGAGCTAAAAAATAAACAATTTTTTTTTTTAAATGGTGCAAAACTTTGACCTTTGTCAGTTTGTTCACTGAGCGCTAACACCGGGCTAAATATACACACTTGTGACAAATCCAGCTGCTGGTCAACACAGGCTCAGCGCAAAAAATAGCGTGGCAGCGAGTCTTTCTTGGGAAGTTGCATTAAACAGTTTTCCATGTGGTGGGACGGAGCAGATGGCCGTTAACACACCGCTGCACTCCATGAGCCTCCCCGACACTCGTGCGACAACAGGTGGCACAAGCCAGCGAGCGATCACGGCCTCATTCCATCGTCTTCCATGAAGGAATCTGCAGCGCGTCTCCAACAGGCCCGGAGAGGCTGGCAGACCATGACGTAATGCTGCTCGAAACGTGCCGTCGGGTAGAAGTGGGCCAGAAAACACGTGGAGTTGGCTCCTCTCTCTCCCTCCCCCTCCCCTCCTCCCCTCTATTCTCCTTTTTACTCCCCACCTCCCTGCCTCACCTCCTCCCTTCTGCTCTTCTGCTCCAGCGCACCCTCTGTTTATGAGTGCATGAATCGCTCCATTTCACTACATCCAACTCCCCGGCTCGCCACCAATCCCGCCACCGCTCCCATAATAGAAGTCCCACCCTCCTTCCCCCCTCTCCGTGTGCTTTTATTTCCATGACGACCCACAAAGAGGGGAGAGTGAGCGAGAGACAGAGAGAGAGAGAGAGAGAGATGGAGGGAATTGGCAAAGGCAGCAGGCAGGGGTAGAGGGGTGAAAAAAAACGTGAATGAGAAGGTGGGAGTGTCGCCCGTTGACCTCTGAGTTTTCGCTTGTGAGGAGGGAAAAACTTCACCACAAGGGAGTGAGGCTAAACTGGCCAGTCGAGGGACAAACCAGCTGCCAGCAGAAGTTTACTTTATTGTGTGCAAAGTGCTAATAACCAGTTCCAGTGAGATGAAGTTAACAGAAAACAAGAACGACGCCTGACTGAGCAACATTTTTGATAGTTTGGTATTATGGGATGGACGTGCACACACTCACTTTGTGCATTAGTTTTTCCTGCATGGTAATGTGATGTAAATGTCGACCTCGCGGCTGCGCTCAAATTCACCCCGGCAGTTTGTTGGAGAGGGTCCAGACAACAAGGGGATCCAAAGACACTTTGTTGGCTCTATAACACAATTTGAAAGCTAAGTCATTCATATGGTATACAATAATTGTGGAATCCTGCAAATAAGTTTAAATTCAATACTTTTTATTTCTCAGGTTTAGTTTGTTTGGTTTAAATTGTTAAAAAAAAAATAGACGCTGATCATTAAACTGGAGGCTCCAGATTGCAGCTTTGTTTGCTGCGTCCAGACCATCATAAGGGTTTAATGATTTTGACACATTTTTGAAGGTTTCGTTAATACAAAGCCGGGTGGATTGACGTTTCCGAGCGTTGCCATCCCAACACAGACAACAAAGGGTGAAAGGTCTCGAGGTCGAGCCTCAGAAAGGTTTTGTCTGACATGCATACACACACACACACGCACGCACACACACACACACACACACACACACACACACACACACACACACACACACACACACACACGTACGCACACAGATTAGATGCTTTATTGCAACTCCCTGGATTAAAAGGCGGGATTAATCCCTCTTCTTAGATCTGCTGAGGGAATATTTCCCTCCAGCTGTAACCATCGCAGCTGTCTATCGGTTGCATCAGTGTTCTGTCTGGCCCTGCTGGAATCCTACCCTCTAATTATAGACGAGCCTGAAAGACTTTTATGTGCAGCTCTGGAGATCCATAAAGATTTCCTTTGATTTTTTTTTTTTTTAAGCATTATTCCACAAAGTTCATATAAAGCCTTTGGGATTTTATGGCCTTTCAAACATGACCTGTGATCTAAAGAAGCAATTTAAATACAAGTCTAATTCGCGAGGTAATATAATGATCAAAAGTAAGTGCTAGGACTGGCTAGTGCTAGATTATGTAGATAATCTTCTGTCATGTCATTTCTACCGTTTCATGTATAAGCAAGAGGGTCAATTTGTCAGTTTAGCACGGAAATAATGGGACGGAGAAGCTGTGCGTGCAAAGTGGAGAAATCCATCTGAACGCCTGCAGGCATGCAAGCAAGCATGTGTTCACATTATACAGATACAGGTAACATCAGCACAGCAGACAGTATGCTAGTAAGCTCCGAGGTTAATGACATGCTATAAAAACAAATGAGGAATTGGCATTTAACAAGCTGTTAAACTGTCAGTGCGTTCACTCAAGACACAATGGGGGCAAGCGCTCTGGCCATGCGGCTGCTGCTGCTGATGTTTGCATGCATTCTTGATCAAATCCTGCAGGGAAATGGATAAATTTAGATTGTGCACGTGTGAAGTTCAGTCCGGGACAGTTGCGGGTCCTCTCCAGTGGGAGACGGAGAGGAAGAGGGTGGGCTCGGTAATCCCTGAGGTTGTGGGCCTCCCAGTGTGTCATCCTCAATCTCCTCCAACCCCACCACCAAAATCCCCCCTGACAGCAGTCCCCATTATTTGCATATCAGTGGCTTTACTCCTCCTCAGACAGAGGAGAGATGAAGGGATTTACTGTAGACTAGACAAGAAGGAACAAAAATCCTGCGAGACAAACAAGGATTCCCTGTGTTTCCATCAAACCCTGTCAGATGATGCGACAGGAAGTGATAAATCTTTCATAACAAGATACATTTTGTTTTTGCGTAGAGTGTTTTTTATTTGTGAGTTGCATAACACCTTTGGCTGCGTCTAACCAAAGCTAGTTTGATTAGTATCAAACTAGCTGGGTGGGCCTAATGGTTTCTGTGTAAAGCTTTTAAGAATGAAAGAAGGAAGACTCTCATTGGATTAGGTTTAGTATATTGAACAGCAGTGAGAAGTGACAACAGCAACAAGACTTACTATCAGTGTTGCTCTTCAGTGCAGTACAAAGAAGCTAGGCTAATATTTTGGTTACAGATGTGCATGACTAAAGCCAATCTTACATCTTTACATAGATATTTTGTATGTGGGCATGCAGGTGGAGGTGTTCTTTAAACATCCTCATCATCAGAGTCCCAACTGTAACTGCCTACTCAAGAGGAAAAACAAACTCTCTAAATACACGCACAATTTCAACAACCCAGCAACATGGGGGATTTATTTCTGCAGACAATTAAGGGAACTTACTTCTACTCGGTTGCATCCTGGGAACTGACTTCCTTTCTCATGTCTGCTGCAAAGAGGCCTAATTAATATTTTGGCCGAAGGGGTTGGAAGATATTAAAAAATATATGTCAAATTTCGGGGGGGAGATGAAAGGGAAATGTAAGTTGTACGCAACATTAACTGCTGCCTTACATCTTTTATCAGGCGCTTCACAACCATCTTAGTGGCTGCAACCACAGCCAGGTAAGACCTCGTTTCATTTCCTTCCAAACATGTGGAAGGTACAACAAAATGTTCAGCAAGAAGTTCAAATCCAGCATTTTTAGCAGGAGGCTGTAAACGTATGGCAAAAATATTCATTCTTCTGGACATCTGTGGAGTCGTTTTTTCTTTTTGACCAATAATTCAAGCAAGGCTGTTCCACTACTGTAGTTTGTGCCGAAGAATAAATGATGGAAACCGGATGCCCAGCTGGGGACAATCTGAACCATTTATTAGAGTGAGGTGCTCACCTCAAAGTATGACACAGTGGAATAACACAGAACAGAGCCAACACGGTCGCTGTTTCTATGGCGACATCAACACTGGAGAAACACTGGAGAAAACGTGTGGAATTTTAAGGCAGCTCCTAACTTCATCATTTCTTCCAACCCACACCATTCCCTCGGAGAATAGTCTCTGTCTGAAAATACTCTGCCCCCCCCCACCCTCAAAAAAAAACCATAACACAAGAAAATTAGTGTTACAGTTTAATTTTATAATTTAAGTCAAAAACAGG
This sequence comes from Nelusetta ayraudi, assembly GCF_046127955.1. Lineage (NCBI taxonomy): Eukaryota > Metazoa > Chordata > Actinopteri > Tetraodontiformes > Monacanthidae > Nelusetta > Nelusetta ayraudi. The sequence goes on along the minus strand of NW_027466181.1, from coordinate 342,833 downwards.
AAACAGTACAAAATTGACTAACTGTAGACGGCAGTTGTAATAAATACCAATTTCTGCATCGGTCAGTTTCATTGACTTAGGTCCTGCTAAGTCTTTTCGCTAAGGCACAGGTACTTTCAATGGAAAGAAAAACTGAAAATCAGCACTGAACACGTTTACTTGCAAACAAATGAATTAGAAATACAGCGGATAAAAAAAAAGTGTTTCCTTTTTGGGGAAAGATGTGATCGTAGTCCTGTTAGTCGAAGCCCTGAGCAAATGAACAAAGTCTAACAAATATGATCTTAAGCGCGACAAGCAAGCAACTCAATAAAAGGGTTGTCAGTACGTCTACATAAAAAGAAGCGGTAACCTGCTGTTCAGTGCATAGTCATGTGTTCACAGCTGCAGCACTTCCTCCAGACGTCGCAGGACATGCCCGTCATTAGTTCTGTGCTTCCATAAATGACACAAGTTAGAGTCGTCGTTAGCCGGTCGTTAGAGAAGAGTGTCCTCGCCATCTGCGCTCTGCTGCTTCCTGTGAGCCGTGATGGCGGCCCACATCCGACACAACATGCCGCCCCTGAAACATCGACACACACACAGCGTTGCCGGGGGAGATTTATTTGAAGGAAGTCGAACTAACGAGGCAGGAGGCCAGTTTTGTTTTGTCCATTTCTGCACGGACAGGTGGCATGACGAGTGATGCGTGCAGACAGCTCACCTTATTCTGCAGTACATCAGGTCGTCCCTGGAGACCATGTGCAGGAGGCAGTCCAAGGTGAACTCGTGAGAGAGCAGCTAGAAAACAGGATCACTCAGGTGCGGTTAACACATGTGTCCGACACATGAGCGAGTGACACAAAAGACAACAAAGCAATAAAGGCAGAGAGCTCACCTTTGAAATAGTGTCTTGGTCTACGGGGACGGACTTGAGCCAGTCCACCAGTGTCTTCACTTCTGGGTTGGAGGTCACCTGCGACTCCGGGTCAGCGTCTGCAACCAGCAGAGCGAAACATTCAGAAGGCCTGCCTGCGTTGCAACACACTGGGGCCGCAGTGCAACACTCATTGTGTTTTCCACGGCCGCTGTGCACAGTCACCGTCCCAGCAGATGAGTCAGTCAAGTTTGGGCTGACGGTGACGCGGCTGCCCACGCCTCTCGCACAGAACCAGTCGGGCAGAAATCCAGAGCCTGGAGCCGAGGCGTGGCGCCGTCGTTGAGAAACATTTAATGAAAATTACTCAGCGCGATCAATCACCCGGCGAGGGCTCGGCGCCTCGCGACGAGGATCGTGCTGCGGCTTGCGCAGTTTATCATCGGGAGGCACGCGAACGTCGCAAAGTCATGCAATTCCGAAAATATTCCGTTGACAGACTGATATGATTAAATAATATAATTTCATTTAATATTACAATCAATTTAAAAATATAATTATTTGCGTGTATAAATGCCTAAAAACATGAATTCATAAATAACATCTAATATTAAATTTAATTTCAAAGGCAACAAACAGCAGGAATCTACAGGTTTCAAGTGATTAGAACATGGAAAAATATTCCTCACAGTCTGAGCTCTTTGCAGGACGTCATGGCCAAGTTTCAGCCTTATAAACATGCAAGCATGTTGCCAACTACGCGTCAGACCTGTTATCAAAACACTTGAGCTACTGCAGCTGCTGGTTTTGGTCCGGCTGATACTGACAGGAACTGTTGAGCCTTGCCTTCAGTATCCGCTGCCTTCCTCAGTGCATCGATCTGTTCCTGTTTCCTCTTGACGGAGTTCCTCAGCAGCTGCTGGTACTCCCTCTCCTTCTCGCCCAGCTGACTCAGCAGCCTGAAAATGCAAAGTCAGTCACTTGCTCAGCAGAAAGCGTCTTGGCCTGAAGAGGCTCGTTTGTCACATTACGTTGTTCCTTTTTTTCGACCAAAAACTTGCATGCATCCAAAATCCTGCACAAGAATAAGCAAAAGATCTGACAAAAAAATAAAGAAAAAGGAATCTCACCCCAAGGTCTCTCGCTGGAGGTCCCTCAGCTGCTCACTGAGGGGACACTTAGTGCTGAGCACCACGTCCAGGGGGTCACCAAGGCCGGCGGGGAGCGGGTTCTCAACCGTGGGGGTCACTTGGTGTGGGTCCTCTGGCTCCCCCAGCTGGTCCGGGATGGGAGCTACAGGTGTGTCCGGACCGGCGTATTCTTCTAGAACGCAGTCGTCCCCCTCGAAGGAGGACTGCAGCTGGATTTTGAGCTCTGGGACACACAGAGAAGAGGGACGGGATGGATGGAGGCCCGGAGAAGGAGGCGGATCACCATCTGGATGAAACTCTACCTGGTAGAAGGACGGTGAGGGCCTCCTGAACCGCCTGCCGCAGCAGGTTATCCAGAGCGAACATCCAGTGAGGTTTCACCTGCTGCTGCCTCAAAACCTTCTTCACCTGTGTGACGCACGCTGTTCCAGTCAGACGTTCCAGGAACCCGGCAGATGGCATCAAAGAGAGGGTGGTGGGGGGTGGGGGGGTCTGAACTTACCGCATCCTGGAAGCTAAACAGCACCACCTGCAGGCTGTTTGGAGACACAGCAGCGGCTTGCAGTTTGGCCCGCAGCTCCAGCAGGCTGGCAGTCAGCTGCTTCCTGTCCGGGGAGCGGATGTTGTCTCGCAGGCAGCAGATGAGCTCCGTGATGTGGTCTGAAGTCAACGGCGATCCTTCAACCCGCTGATAAAGAGGAACGGAAATAATAATGGAATAATAAGAATAAGAATAAGAATAGTTTTTACTTCCTGGTGTGGACATGTGGACCAATCCAGCTGAATGTTTGTCCTTTCATTTTTTTTTCTATGGCCTTTTATGCTGCTTTTAAGGTCAAAGGGAGCTGGATCGCATCCCAGGAATGTGAGGATGAAGGTGGAGTTTCACTCTGGGTAAAAGTGACCCAACACTGACGGCTACAGACAATTCACCCAAGCTAAATTTGGACAGTGGCACGAAGCCAGAGTAGCAGCCAACAACCAGCAAACTCCTGCTTGTATATGTGTTACTAAGGAAACAAACCCCAATGCAGTTGTTACAGTCTCTGACATTTTGAGACGCATCGCTGCGGACTGCTCACCTGAGGCGCAGACTCCTGAATGCTTCCCACCACCAGGCTGATGTAGTCAGTGAGGACGCGGTGCAGCGTGGCTCTCCTCTCACTGTCCTTCCTCAGCATGAACAGACCCATGTTCTCCTCCGTCGTGGCCGGGCTGCACATTTCTAACGGAGACTCCTCCGGAAGGCTGGACAACGACAAAAAAGTGACAAAAGAAAGTGAAGAAATGTGGATTTTTTTTTTTTACTCTTTGAAAAAAAGGATGCATTAAAGAGTAAATTGACACGACAGGTTATTTGTGCATTTGTGCGGATGAATGTTTATCTGTGCTGCACAATATCTGTTCCCCTGTCACACAGGATGCACGGAAACCTCAGTGTGGTCTGCCACTGACGCCAGAGCCCGTCGAACCCTAACAACAACTGAGCTGGTGTGTCCTGCTCGAGCGAGAGTCGCACTCACACCAGGAAGCTGTTGGCAGGCGGACTCTCAGACATCTCATCGGCTCTTTGGATGGCCTGGGGCCTCCTCAGGTCCAGGGAGCAGGAGAGGTCGATGGAATCCGAGTACGAGTCGGTGTCCTCCACGAAGATGGAGATGGGCACGGAGAGGCTGCGATGGTAGTCGGCTGCAAGACAGCAAGATTATGGCGGGAGAAGTTTTTGAAGAGCAACAACAGCGAATCGAATACCAGAGTAAGTCGGACAAAACGGGAGAAGATTATGTGGGATTAATATGAAGAGAGGCTTCACCAGCGCTGAGGAAGTCTTTAGATTCTGCCTCCTGCTGAGCCTTGGCCCTCTTCCTGGGCGACGACTTGAGGAAGATGTCCTTCAGCAGCCCCGTGGCGGTGGCTCTGTCGTCCGGGTTCGGTGTGAAGCAGGTCATGATGAAGCCCTTCGCCACGTCCGACATGCACTCCGGAACCTTGGGGTGAATCTTAAACATGCCCACCTTGATGGGATTTTTTTTTTCAAAAGCAGTTGGTTAGAAGATTAAATGACTGAACATCATCATCGAATTTGCAAAATGCATTTACATCAATTTTTTAAATTTAATTTGTTTTACTCTGGCTTAAAGAAAATGTACAGCAAAATCAAACTGGTGACATGGAAATGACAAAAAAAACGAAATATTGTTCAATCATGCAAATAAGCATTTGAAGGTGCAGCGGTTAATAATTTCTATTTAATGTTAATTTTGATTTAATTTGCTTCATGATGCTCCTAATTGCAAGAAATAACATTGCAAACTATTCTCTATGGCAAGACAAAACATTATGTCAATAAAACTTAAGTGTGTTAGCGTCACGAATCACAAGTATTTCGTGAGAACGCAAAGTAGCCAAGACCTTTTCTCCCACAAGATGGCACTCAAGGGACAATAAAGACTCGTAGGACAGAAGCAAACACAAATTCGCCTCGTCACATTTTCATTTTCAGTGCCCTGTATTGTGTTCATCTCCAGGTTTTCGCCGCTTGTACCTTGAACATGGCGGCCTGAGGACTTCCCAGCTCGTGGAACGGCGTTTTGCCCGTCGCCATTTCTATGATGGTGCACCCCAGAGACCAGATATCAGCCGGCTTCCCATAACCCCGAGGCCCCTGGTCGATAATCTCTGGGGCCATGTACTGAAGAGTTCCTAGTAAACACAACAGAAAAAGCAAGACATTTCAGTTTAGTTTGGAATTTAAAGGAGAGCAGAATCAAGATGTGTTTTGACCCGTTGTCTGACCAGCGAATGTCTCTGTGCAAGGATTGATTCCGGCTAAACGCTTGGAGGTCCCAAAGTCAGAGATCTTCAAGACTCCGCTGTAGGTGTTGATCAAGACGTTGTCGCCCTAAAGCACACATAAAATAAAAAACCCAATACTGTCAGTGAGAGCAGAGATTCCTGTCTTGTTTCATACATCCAGGGCCAGATCGTTCCATAAACGGAGACACCAAGTCGCTGCTCCTCTCACCTTGATGTCTCTGTGGACAATTTGGTTGTCATGGAGATATTTGAGCCCCTCCAGGATCTGTTTGGTGTAGAAGATGATGGTGGCCTCGTTGTCCTTCAGAGGACCCCATTTGGAGCGCAGGAGCGATGACAAACTTCCTGTGAGTGGGAGAGTGGAATTTCAAAAAATGCTGAGTCATCAGGTTGTGAAATAGTTTGTTTGTGTTTTCCTTCAGGGTAGAAGTTTAGACCTGGACATGTTCTGGCTGGATGTGCAACACCGGAAATTGAATCAAGGCTTCCTGGATTGACTTCACAAGAAAATAGTGTAGAACTTTTCATGTGTTCAACCATCTGCACATGTGTCTGTCAGACACTCAGGCCATTGTCTGGGGAGATTCTCCACATAAGGCGCAGAGCAAATCTCCCGGAACGCCCAATGAATTCAACTGGCTTCAGCTTGGTCTTACACAATCACACTTGCATAATCAAAGAGAGTGGAGATGCCCACTTCCTCCAGCATTCACAAAAGCATGAATTCTACAAAGACATGCAGAAAAAGAGGCAGGAAAAAGAGGCAAGACTTCCCCTTTAATGGTGCTTCCAACACTGTTGTGCTGTTGCCAATACACCAGTGAAATCTTGCATGTTTTCACTCACTGGCCATATGACAAATGGCTTTTCAACGGAGCCAAATTGATTCCAATGTTTTTCCAAATGCAATTGTATTTATACATATAGTTTGTTCTGTAAAGCATTTGTATTGAGTCACATTAAAAATTTAAGTTGACAAAATTATAAATAAAATGTATATATACTGTAGTTGTTTTTGTTGCTATCAAGAAACATTGGTGTTGCATAATAATACAATATACCCTGTATATTCAAGCGGACACTTTTGGTCAGCATGATCAAGCGTCTTTTGCCCCTTAAAGACCCTTAACCACAAAGAGTTTGCACCTCCTGGCACTTCCTCCATGAAGATCTTGATGAAGCCATCCTGGCTGACGGAGCCCAGGTACTGCACGATGTTCCTGTGTTTCAGCCTCTTGTGCAGAGCGATCTCCTCGTGGAGCGGCTGCGAATACCTTGCAGACCGACAGACAGACAGACAGGAACTGTCAGGTTTGGAAAGCCTCGCGCAGGATGGCAGGCAGGCAGGCAGACAGACAGACAGACAGACAGACAGACAGACAGACAGACAGACAGATAGATAGCACATATTTCTACTCTGAAGTTGTGCAAATTACAGTCTAAAGACCAGAGAACAAACTATAAACACAATGTGGTCTCTGAAGAGCCTTGGGGATCAACAGCAGCAGCATCTCTGCCAAATCCTTTCCCATTAAGGCGTGCATGGAAAATCACATTCTTGTGAGAAACTGCAGCTCTTCATTTAGTAGCACTACTGAGCAGTTCTGAATCATAATAAAGGAAAACAACCGAAACAAATCAGGTTTATTTTTCCTCCGTACGTGCTGTCTTTCTCTGGGATTTCCTTGATGGCGATGCGCACTTGATTGCTCAGGTCCCGGCCTGCGTACACCACGCCGTACGTGCCTTTTCCCAGAACCACCTTGTCACGGTTCTCGTTGGTCTCGTAGATGTACTGCAAAAGGAAAAAAAAGTCATTGCAGGAGGAACTTTGAACAGAGAGGTACCGTATTTTGTGGGCAAATGCAAAATTGAATGCTCATTTGTTTGTCAACATAAAACAGGAGCGGCCTGTTTTGTAGGATCTATGTTAGCGCATGCAAACTTTAAAGGTACCTACAGTACATACAGGAAATGTTTTCTGCCAACAGAAAGTGTGGAGAAAAGTCAATCTTTTACTTTTGTTTGCTGCATTTGGGTTCTTCAAACACATGTTCTGGAGACAATCCCTTCTGGATGTCACAAGGGGAATGTATATCTGTATCAAGTCATCTAGTCATCTATGGATAGTCCTCAGTAAAGCCCATGATCCTAAGTGCTGTCGAAGCAGTCATTGAAAGTGGAAGGATGGATTAAAGGGCCTTACAGTGGGCTGCCTGCTGTGTGTTGAAGGCGTAAAGCACTGACCTCTAGTATGCCCTCAGGTAGATGATCCACAGTGGGAACCGCACTCTGAGCCTGCTGCAGAAGTGAGTTGACCAGCTCACAGAACCTAAACAAAGAGAACACAACTTCCTCTCATTTCCAGCCGGCCAGTTTCCTCTTGTCCTGATTAATGGCTCCCAGGTGACACGACATGCATGTTACTTGTGGTAAAAATGTTCTGGACAACAAATTTCTAATTTCTCACCACAACTTATTTCGTCTATTTTCTATTTTGTAGAAAATTGCCTGAATTAGAGTATGGTAATGTAGAGGGTTTTAACTGCAGGTTGCTGCTATTGATTGTAGAACCTTCTGGGAACTGCGACGCACAGCAAAGAAAACAGCAAATGTTTTCTTAATCTCTTCTTCCGGATAATACTACAACATAACAGAAAGCTGTTCCTTTCCGACTAAATATGTGAGTCACATTGTTGCATCACATTCATCTCTCTCGATCACCGACTTCGCTGAAACAAGCTTCGACCTAATTGGCTTCCTGCATCCTGTGATAATGATTCGCCAATCTTGATCCCGCCGCCACTCACCCTTTGCAGTGGAGCTGCGAGGGGAAGCAGAGCTGGAAGTCGTCTGAGTTGTAGTGAACGTACAGGAAGCAGCTCCGCTCATCGATCTTGGAGGCACTAATGGGAGACAGAACCGCATTAATAAACATTAAATGAAAATTTGACCTTTAGCTGCTTTTATTAGAATGGCGCGAGGCAGCGTCGAGACGTGGGATGCAAACCTAAATGTTGCAAACATGAGGGTGACACAAAGCTGACTGTCATGTCCTGCATTTGCATAACAAGAGGTGGCAGGTAAACTTGATTAGCTAGTGGTGTGTCAATAGGAATAAGGAGACAGAGCAATAGTTAAATCTGACCAAGCTGCTTGCTGGTGTCGGCGACCACACCTCGGTCATAAACTGATAAAAATGACTTTATGGAACAGCTGTAGTCAGTCAATCTTCCTTAGAAGATCTCCCATCTGATTGATTCTGAGCTGGCCAAATAATGACAGAGCCAATCAGCGGCCTTGAGGGTTTTTTTTTTGTTTTTTTTAAGGAAAAGGCCAGACTGGCAGTGAGGATAGTCTGCAAAATGAAAACCAGAAAATAGAAGTGTATTATGTGTCTTTGCAGGAGGCGGTCGGAGCAGAAAAACTAGGCTACTTCTGTGACCAATGCACCTTCAAGATGGCCCACAAATGTGGGAGAAGTGGAGGTAACAAACTGAAAGCAAAACAAGAAACCACAAACGGCAAGTTGATAACTTGTAATGTGGTTTGCATGAGTTGCTGTGATTTTCCTTAGACGTCAGCTAATATTGCTGGTATTTAACATGTTGCTGCGGGTTTAGCGGGAAGATGACATCAGCGAAAAACAGGGCTGTCCGGTATCAGCGTCACAACTTGAGAAAATTATAGAAAAAAAGCCCCCACATAACGTCTTTTCTGAATTGGATGAATTTCACAATTTCTGCCATTTCCATCACCCTTTTCTGAGGCATTACAACAAGAAACATTGAAACCCATCATGTGACAGAACATCCATCCAATCAGCTTCCAAAGGATTTCAGCTGAGGTCTTTTCCAGGAAGGATATGTGAAATATTTCTGCTTCATATTTGAAACATTCCACCTGGTTTATCAGGTTAATAATCAGCAGCCTCTGAGCAGAAGAACCAACAGAAAGTCTGACAAACAACAGACCGAGCCCAAATCCAGGACAGGAAAAAAAAAAAAAGATTTTGGTCTGCAAGCCAAGTTTCCACGACAACTCGCGTGTTTCAGGCCTTCTGGCCTTACTGCAGGATTTAGCCACACCCAGAGCCGAGAGTCAAGTATCCGAGAGATGTTGGCACATGCTGTACTTCACCTTACCTCACTCCCCGAATTGCAGAGGCTGGGAAAGTCCACTGGTGTAAACCTTTCTGTGAAAAAAAATCATTAAAAAAAAAAGGACAATGTTAGCACGCCCTTGCCTTTTTGCACCCGCATGCTCCCACATAGAAGGCAAATGGCCGTGAAGCCGGGAGGAGCCTCTGAGCACACGGACGCTCCGCTAAACAAACACTCGGCGGCAAATAGTGAAATTCCTCCTCTGGGGACGTTGAGTCTGAGGTCTCGTGGCCGCACAGCAGCTGATTGTGAAAACATGTGTTCAAAGGGGAGGGCAGGGAGGAGCGGGGAAAGGGGGGCGGTGGTCCACATGCCTTGAGGGGCTTGACGTGTTTCAACTGGACGGTGCGACTGTCGTCCTCCTCGCTCACACACACGATGGCCGGCTGGAGGACCTTGCTGGGCTCCAGTATGAGCACCTGGGCAGAAGATAAACACCGTCAGTTCGCATCGGGCTCGTGGACAAAAAAAGAAAACTCTTGTTTTCAACGTTATTTACTGACCCACATACGGCGATGTGTGTCGACACACAGAGAACAGCCCTTCAAAAGGGCCCCACATTACACCCCCTCTCAGACCTTGGTGTTTCACTCCTGGACTCTAGTCTCACCCTGAAATCAGCATGTTTTTGTCCATGTGTAACCTGAGGTTCCAGTTTCCCGCCAAGCCTGAAGATTTGTCAGATCTTCCGCACGTTTGGAAGGGGACAAAGATAAGGATGCCTAAGAGGGCGCAGCCAACACGTGTACGTAGGTGTTGTCACTAACTTGGAAAAGTCAGCGGTGCCCTTTGTGACATCACAAAAGTCATATTTTCTCTCCAATAGGTGGAGAAAGAAAAAAATAATAAAAGTTTGGTCTTCTCTCAGGCTACAGGCACACACTGTGCACAGAGCAAGTATGTAGCGTGGAACCTTTAAAATATATGACAGGAAATTGGAGATGACCCTGAGGTCTCAGAATTCAGATTTGCTCAGTTCAATAGCACAGAACATTAAAAAAAAAAAAGTACTAAATAAATGCAAAAATGCATGCAAAAACAATGTGTGGCACAAATTACTGAAGGATTAAAAGCCAATGCGAGAGAAAAAATGCGCAGAAGATGTGCAGAGTAATTCAGAAGGGGCGGTCAAACAGACAAGACTGCACCTACAATACAAACAGAGATTAACTGTCTGCACAGACACAACAGTGACGCTCTAAAGAATATCTCCTGTTACATAAAACATAATCTACTGGTATTGTAATAATATTTATATGATATATATGATAATAATAATATTTATAATGAATAAATTCAGTTAAAAACAAAAAAAAACAAAAAAAACCACAGGTCCTCATTGTGGTCTTACTGGGCAGCGATCTGTGGAGACGGTGGGCTTGTAGGTCTGCAGCAGCAGCTCCATCCAGAAGTCCACAATGTCCTGTTTGGGATATTTCACCTCGGGCAGTTTGGCAAACTGCCGGTACAGAATGAACGTCTCCATGATGGAGGCCACAAACCTGGGAGAAGAAGGATAGTTTCCACACAAACATTGAAACTAAACCAGGCCGCTATGGACTGATTAATCCCTGACTGACTTGAGAACCTCCAGCTCCAGTCTCACCATATCGGAGGTGAGAGCCGGTAGAGCTTTTCCGAGGCCTCCATGATTTTTTTGTGCTCGTTGGACAGGATGTTCGCTCCGAGGTAGAAGCCGACATCCCAGTAGTCCTTCATCTTCTCCAGGCAGCCCTTCCGCCCCAGCAGGGTGTTCAGAGTCACGCCTGGCAATGCAGCAAACAAATACAGGAGCTCCTTCACATTACAGCATACAGTTTGTTGATCATTGCAAGCATTGCAAAAGTCATACCTTTTTTCTAAATTGTTCTCTAAGTGACTTTTGGACTGCAGCTTCATGACATGCTTGCAAAATATTTTGATAGAATGTGTGTGGGATAAAATTTTGTCACCAATAAACTGAAAGTTTGCCAATGATTCATGAAGACAAAAAATGCCAGGGAAAATGATCTAATTTCACATAAATTGGTCTAAAAATAATGATAAAATCCCATTGTGGGGTGACAGTGCTTTAAAAGGAATGTGAGCCAATTTTCCTCCCTCAAATCCTCCCAGGTTATCAGCTTTGTGAGCATTTACCATCATCTTTCGATATGTGAATAACTTGTATATATATTTAATTTCCTTATTTCTTTTCAATTCTTTTTTTTTGCACTCCACACACTGTTATAACTATGCAAATTTCCCCAACGTGGGATAAATAAAGGCATTCTTATCAGGCCCAAGAGTTGCAATGAGTGAGCATAAATAAATGAAGACACTTTATTGTCATGATTACGCTAAAAAGTGTCATTTCTCACAAATATTTTTGATTGGTGTGCCGTGGGATTTTTTTAATGTCAAAACTGTGCCGTGACTCAAAAAAGGTTGGAAAACACTGCATTAGGGTATCGTGCAAAGTAAAAAAAATACATATGTAGTAACTAACCTATCAAATACAATACAAAGCACTTTTTTAAAAAAAGCATCCGATGCAGCGTGACTCACCAATCTTGCGCAGCTCGATGGATGTTTCGAATTCCTGGCCCTCTGCCATCAGGAGGACCACGCTGTTGATGCCCGAGTGAAGCGTCGGCTCCGTCTCAAAGGCTTTCCCGTACCTGACACACAGAAGAAGAGCCGCCGTGCCGGATTACGCTGGCGGGCTGACAGTTTGGGGACGACTGCAGCGTCGGAAAGAAGGAAAGACAAAAAAAAGGGGGAAAAGAAAAAGAAGTGCAATACAATACGGCAAGGAAAGAGAGAGAGAGAGAGAGAGAGAGAGAGAGAGAGAGAGAGAGGGGCGCACCAGAAGCAGGCCTGGTCTCTGCTCTGGAGATCAGAGAAGCCGGAGCTAATGAACATGTCCTTGTAGATGCGTCCGCACAGGCAGTAGATGTCCGACGCCACTTTGCCCCCCGACTCCACCAGCGGCAGGATGAGCTCCAGCGCTTTGGCTCGGTCCCCCTGGTGGTTCCTCCTGGTGGGTTTGGAGTTGGTGTGCAGGTCAGTGCTCTTGCACAGGATATTGGCAACAATCGATCTAAAGGCCCTATTCGCACGGGACTAGTATTACCTGGGGGACCTCTGGTCATTTGTAATCATCACAGAGTGATTACATGCGCCGTGTCTGTAATTTGTGACGTAAAAATCCCACCGCCAATTACCTGCCATATTTCGCCAAACACAGACGTCCTGTGATAATACTCATCCCGCACGAGTCTGCAGCTCAGTGATTGGGGTGTAGTTTTTGTTTTTATTGCGCGCCTTTTCCACTTCTTATCCAATTAAAAAAAACAGGAGGCTGCAGGGGAAATTATTAGTGGCAGTTTTGACAGCGCTTTAGGTGCAAATCCAGTCTCGTATCAGTACTGGAAACCCATTCGAAACAAGAGCAAGCTCCGTTTAAATCAAGAGCGTAATTTCGGAAGATAATGAGATGGATGACTTGCATAGCAGCAAGTGGTAAGAATGCATTTGGAACGACAAGAACCGCATTGACATCATATCCAGGTGTTAATGTCAGTAAAACATAGTAAAATGCAGACTTCACTCATCCCGCGCGAATGCACCGAAACAAACACAGACGTGGGGACGTAATTTACAAATTACCAGCGGTCCCCAGGTAACACTGATCCCGTGCGAATAGGACTTGAGCAGGGGTTAGCAGTCAATATTAACACAGGAGCTGCAGACACAATACCTGTTCAGTGCAAATATGTAGTGAAACTTTATATTCTGATGTTTGGCCACCAGGCACATGGGCAGGTTGTTCAGATTTTCCACCAGCTTGATCATGGAATCAAAGTCCTGGGAAAACAAGACGCAGGATGAACTATTAAGGACAGACGAGCTCTGCTTTCGCACACCGGAAGTTTGGAGACGGACACGGGCCCGCACCTGGATGTCCCTGTAGGACAGCAGCAGGTTGATGACGATGTCGGGGGTGAGCAGCTCCACGCTGTCCAGCCGCTTTTGGATGCGGCTCAACTCGTCGCTCAGGTCCTGGCCGCTGAAACGCTCCCGCGCCTTGCGGATCTCGTGCCTGATGGACTCCCGGAAGTACTCGCTGCTCAGGGTGCACAACAGCTCACGTCAGGTCTTCGATGTCGCTACGCTCTGAGAATCAGCCGAACGGCGGACTGACCTGGACTGTATGTGCACGTTGTTCAGCAGGTGCACCAGCCGCTCCACCAGCAGCGTCAGCAGCGGCTCCAGCTGGAAACTGGGCTGCATCAACTCTTTGATGCCCGCCATCATGGCGGTGTCGCAGGCAAACACTTTGCCCTGAGGCGACACCACGTACGGGATGAAGGTGTAGCTTCCGCACTGCTCCTGCAGGGGGGAGTGGAGAGGGGACGGGGCAGGTGTTAGTGAGGTAAACATCGTGTGATCATGTGATCGCCAGCGGTCCGCTGCACACACGCTCCATTTCCATAAAGACATCAGGTTGTGGCAGGATGGACGACTCATGCGTTAAGATCCTTTACTAAAAGCACAATTTTTTCAAAATAAAATAATACATAAATAAAAGAAACAGGCTACAGGTGACCCCATGACCCTGAGAGCAGGAGGAAGCGGACATAGAAGATGGATGCATATTATATGAGAAGTTTTACTTGTAAATCAAGAAGATATAAATGTAATTGATAACAAATATATTTGTCAAGTTTATGCACATTACAAAATGTCAGTTTATTTTAAGAACTGTTTTTATTTTAACGCGCTAATGTGCTGCTCCCTCGCGTTACCTTGATGGCCCGCAGGTCGTTGTCTTGCTTGTGACAGTACAGGATGATGTTGTTGGTCATACTGAAACTCTCTCGCACTCCCAGGTGGTAGAAGAGGGACGGCTGGCAGAAGGAGTCGCTCATCTCCACCACGGCCACGTCTGTCGAACGACTTTTTATTATCATTATTATTATTATTATTATTATTATTATTATTATTATTATTATTATTATTATCATTATTATTATACTTATGCATTACAGTTATGTATAATAGTTTGTAAAGAAAAATAAAGAAACAACCACACAGGCCATGCGTAATTGCGCACGGCAACTGTCTGTCTATTTGGAACACAAAGTCCACCCGAGTTCTTCGGCGTGCCCACACTTGCCTGCGTTGTAGAAACTATCGAGGATTTCCGTGGAGCCCAGGGAGATCCTCTCGAACGACACGGTCTGCAGCGCGGCGTGCGCGTCCGCGCACGCCTCCTTCAGGCACCTCAGCGAGAGGTTCTCCTCGCTCTGTGGCACCGACGCGTCCTCGTTGACGATGTACGCCACGGACAGCGCTCGGGTGCGGCTCCGCGGCGACACGACGTGCTTGGCCGAGCCCCCGGCGCCCAGCTCCAGGGCCAGCGGGTCCTGCCACAGACTGCCGGCCGACATCCGGACCGGGTCCTTCCGCCGCGTCTCGTGCAGGCTCATCCGCCTGCGCTCCGTGGTGAACATGCTGTGCGTCCTCGTCGCGCGCCCACCCAAAGTCTCGGAACAGCGCGAGCAACTGCTCGGCCTTGTGCTGTTGTTCCGTTGCCGTTCACACAGGTGCGCCGCCACTGCCGCCGCTCGCTCACTCACACTCACGCCACATTTTGCCCCGCTCATTCCCGGTAGTCCCAGCTGTAGCCCCGCCCTCCCCTCCCCGTCTCCGGCCCCGCCCCGCCTGGTGACACACACACAAACACACACTGTGAAACTGGACTCGAGCGTGACCTCTGCTGTGAGGAAGCAACCTTGGCTGCTTTGTCATTACAATAAAACGGGGAACTTTAAAAAAAAAAAAATAAATAAAATCTTGTGACTTACTTAAAAAATATTTGGAAAAAAAAGGAATAAAATAGAGGAAAAATAGAGTGCAGAGGAATGTAACAGACTTTGGGGACTATAATCAGACAGCGCCTCCATTGAGTGCCTTGTTTAGATAGACTGGCGTAATTGTAGGCGAAGTCGTAGGAGAAATTCTAGTTGTTCGCTAAATGTTTTAGCTCTTGAAAACAGTTTAGCTGTCAGCGGTAAAACTACATCCTTTCAAATGGAAAACTCCATCCAGGGGGGAAAAAAAAGCAGCCACACCAGTGGTTACAGGTCTGACATTCAGGACATTTTGTGCTTTTCACCCATGACTAGACTAGCACAGACTCAAATGAAGGTGGCGTTTACATTCAGGATGGCGACAAAAACTGGACAAAAAAAAAAAAAAAAAAAAATTCAAATCGTTGGACCTCTAATGAAACTCAAACTTAAGCTAAATAATGAGAAAAAGTTTAAAGAAAAAGAAATATTTTTTATTTCTGAACATCATCGTCCAATTACACATACTTTTTCTCCATTTTAGGAAAGAAAAAAAAATACAGATTATTTGTAAAAGACCACAGAATCGCCCAAACAACTTTTCACAAGACGAATTTGAGACATTCCTTGATTTTGATTTTATTTACACTTTGTTCTGTATGATGACCAACTGTAAAAAAAGCAAACTGTCTCCACCTGAAAGAAAAAAAAAATCTCTCCCCCCGCCCCCCGACGCAATTTCCACCAGATGTGACTGACATCCGTCGTGCCTCACAGACGTTATACAAACAACCTGAGTGAAGGGAGTCTTCTTTGAGAAAGTTGTGGCAGGTTTAAGCATTAGTTCCGCGCTGCATAAACTGTACAAACCAGCCTCGTTCCATCGCTTTTAGACACAACCGCCCCGTCAGTTGTCATCTATGCTACCCGCCTAAACAACTACCTGTCCAACAGCCACGGCGGCATCTTAACTGAGGGAACCAGGGCGACGCGGTGGACGGTTACATTTCACGCGTCGACGCCTTCGTCCTCTTCGTCCTCCTCATCGCGCTTGACGTCCACCTCGGTCGTGTCCGAGAACTCGTGCAGGAGGACGTACTCGCGGCTGCTGAAGCCAAACTTGATGACGTCCTTCTCCTTGAGCTCGTAGTAGCGCTGCGGCTCGATGCGCTGGTTGTTCAGGTAGGTGCCGTTGCCGGAGGCCAGGTCGATGATGTACGGCCTCACCCTGCGGCCCACCGTGCCGTCGGCGCGCGTGAACTCCACCAGTCTGGAGACACAGGGACAGGAGAGAGTGGCCGGTGGCGGCACTTCAAGTTTAATTCAGCCTTTAAACCTGTCTTTGCTACAGAGGCGAACTCTGTGGGCCAGTCTCACAGCAGCTAAGGAAATGTTGGCAATGAAGTGACAACCATGCATTCCCTGTCCTGGCGGCAGTGGGTTAACTCTTTCCTGGATGTTGTCATGATGGACTGGTCGGTAGCTCGAATGCATGGGTTCCAGCCTTAAGACAATTAAAGCTTGGGAAGAAGCTTATACATCGGCTAAAGCAACTACTCTACGATATATGTACAAATTTTAGATTTTTGTGTCTTACGATAAAAATGTTATCATAAAAAAAGGTTTAATTCAGCATTCAACAATCTAAGCAGCTCAACCTCAATAGCTAGTTGAAAACATTTCTTGCAATATGAAAAAAAAGGCAGAGAATTTTGCAATTTCACAAACTTTGTCAGTTATGATTCCTTCACCAGGGCCATTTTCATCCTACTATTAAGACAACTGTGTGTAACTGAGCAGAGACCCCAGGCTGATTGTAAGTGTATTCCCCACTTCCCTCTATTTTACTTATGTGCAACAGAAAAACAAGGTATTTTGCAGGGGAAGACCTACAGTTTCAAAGTGTGACATGACCACGACAACACAGAGAAGGCTGCAAGATTGACAGTACCTGGACATCCCTGATGCCGACACTCAATGTGGCTGTTTCAATAACAAAAGCAAGGTCATCGCAGACGGTTCTTTTACCTGTACTGGAACACTGCGTGTTGCTTGGAGCACGACGGGTGATCGATGGGGATGTCGGCGATTTTTCTCTGTCGCCCCAACAGGTAGGCACTCTGTCTGTGGATGTACATGACCGGCAGCGGCTCGTCGTTCTTGAAGGGGTAGAGGCGCCACCTGCGCTTGGGGATGCGGGCCTCTGGCGGCTCGTTGTACTTGATGACCACGCCCCTGAACGTGTTGGTGTCTTCTGTCAGCGCCCCCGACAGCTCAAAGTTGGGTTGCTCTTTCGGGGCGGGAGGTTCCTCGCTGCCCCCAAACTCCTGCTCCTGGGCTTCTTCGCGCTGCTGGCGGTTTTCCCGCCGCCGTTCGTTGTGCTGCTGTCGCTCGGCCTCTTGGGACGTGAGGGCATCCCGCTCCCTCTGCCTGTCTCTGCCGCGGTCTCTATCCCGTGGTCTGTCCGATTCCCACCGGCTCCGCCTGTCCCCCTGCTGGCCGTTTCTCCCACCGCGCTCGTCACCACTGCCTCGATGCTCCTCCCGTTCCTTCATTTCAGGTTTAGAGACAACAGAAAACAAAAAGCGTATTTGAGTGCACATAAAAAGCTCAAGTGCAGAATTCAAATAATAATTGTGGAGCTTTATAATTCAACTTGCCTTGATACAATAGCTTAAAATTTAACATATTTTTTATTAAAACTCAGCGTTTGAAAATTAAAGCATTGTTTCTTTAAAAAAAAAAATTTACAAAAAATATTCTGTTTCCCTGTTAACTCAGCATATATGTACATGTACTGTGATTGCTGTTTTACATATGTTTTGTTTGTTGTGGTATTGTGATGTTTCTCTGTTTTTCTCTCTTTGAAAATTAATAAACACACCTGTTGAACAGAATTATGAAATAAAAAAGTAATCTGACTCGGTTTCATTTGTAAGTTCGTTTCAGTTGCTTTTCTTTTCAAATGTGGGCAATAACGTATTGATTTTATCATCATAATAATAATAATAATTATTATTATTATTATCATTATAAAAATTAAAAATGTATTCATTTTTGTGTCAAGTCAGAAGTGCACAAAATACCAACCAGAAGCAGAATTTCATCATAACGAATCACAAATAACTGCTTGCAACGGTTCTTCAGAAAAGGCCACAACAAATTTCTTTCGAATAAACAACATAATGTGAAATACTTTCTTCTTCTTCTTCTTCTTCTTCTTTTTTTTTTTTTTTTAACTGTCCCCTCTTCTTGCATTTTTTTTTTTTTTCGTTTACATTTTGAAGCCACAAGACGGCGGTGAAAGCATAACAACTCTCACCCTCTTCACCCTGGTGTCCCCGCGGTGGGGACTCCTCCGGTTCCTGGGGGATCCACTGCCTCGTCTGGTCGGAGATTCTGCTCTTCTACCAGGCGAGCGGTCCCTCGTCACGGCCGGTGACCTGTGGGATTGAAACACAACAGTGAGACATTTTGAGATGCTTAAAAACAAAATACTGGGGGGTTTGAGCGACAACAGGTAACGTCTAATATGTCCCGAGGTCTTGGTGAAAGAACCCTGCTAACTACGCATTACCGACGCTGTTCGCCCGCCATAATATACAAAATGTAAGTATAGTTTTTTAGTAAATACCTGCTGCGCCTTCGTGGACTTGAGCTGCGAGACGCGCGAGGCCTGACAGGACTGAGTTCCTCCTGCTTGATCCGAACTTTAGGCTCCCGTTCCGGGGACTCCCGTCGCTTGTGTCGCTTTTCTTTGGTCATTCTGAGTGAAATCTTGTCGTTGTTGCCTGTTGAGACTAAATGTAACTCAACGTTTCATCTGGTGTAATCGTTCGACAGCCAATTAGTACCTAAACTCAACAACAATAAAGCCTCAATAACTCCGGATGCACACTTTCCCAACTACCGGAAACGGAAGTGTGTAACCAAGATTTGGCTCCCCGTTTTCGCTCATAAATCTTTGGTTCCGAGTGTATAAAAAAAAATACGTTAGGAATTTTAATTGTCACCAAAAACACCTCTATAAATGCATTACGCTTATTCAAAGTTGTTTTTTTTTTTATTATACAATTTATTCAATTCAAAGCAATTTGGCAGTCGAGGATTTTGTGTAAGTAAATAAAACTCATCAGTGTTGCTATGACGACAACAAACGTAACAACAGTCAGACCAACAGCGTTTCTATCACGCCAAGTCTACAGCAGTTCAGACAAAAAGTTTCGGAACTTTGTGCGATTTGTTCTGAGGTTGTTTTAATTAAAACATAATGATCCCACCAGCTGAATCTCTCCTAAAATATGGCAATCCAATTCTGGTCAACAAGCATGCTGGGAAAAAATCCTCAAAGGTAAGTTTATCAAAGGACTCCACAAGAAAATTTCTCAAAATAATTTATTTTTACATTATTTGATAATGTTGTATACAAAATGTAAGCAGTGGCAAGAAAGGAAAACTAATTAATAATAATAAGTAGCCATATACTAGAAAAAGTTGTAGTGGTAATTCTACCACAAACAACAAGAAAAAACATTACTGAATGTTACTTAACTGCTACATCATCAATAATAGAAACATAACACATATACTAAGATAAATTAACAAGAAAATAGTTTTGGTTTATTTTTTTCCTTCTTTCTTTTAACATTACAGAGACATTCTTTGAATGCAAGCCCTTTACAGGCTGGTCATTTCCTTCCCTCCCCGCCACCACCTAAAGACAAACCAGCCTCTACGAAGGTAAACAAACAGGACAATGAGGACATCCTGAATGCCATCCTCCCTCCTAGGTATGACTCTGTAGTATTTCTATTACACTGCTGGGCGAGTTCACACCACACGCTAATTTCTATCGACCTCTGCTGCTGCAGGGAGTGGGTGGAGGGTAACAAGCAGTGGATACAAGCAGTATCCAGTGCAGTTTCAACAAGAACAGAAGTAATTCAGCTGGAGGAGTTACTGGACACGAAGATACAGCAGAGGCAGGCCAGAGAAACAGGAATCTGCCCCATCCGCAGGGAGCTCTACTCCCAGTGCTTTGGTAAGGAACCGTCTGGAAATGGAGGCCGACAAATATACACGCTGAGCCACGCAGCAGTGGCTTAATTTCATGGACATGACCACAAAATCACTTGCGTGTCTGATCCTGCTTCTCTACGGAAGACGAGCTGATCAGACAGGTGACCATCAACTGTGCCGAGAGGGGTCTGCTGCTGCTTCGGGTTCGGGATGAGCTCCAGATGACCCTGGCTGCCTACCAGACACTGTATGAAAGCAGTGTGGCCTTCGGGATGAGGAAGGCGCTGCAGGCTGAGCAGGGCAAGTCTGACATGGAGAAGAGAGTAAGAACATTGAGTTGGCAAGCAGAATTTCAAACTGTCAAAAAGAAAAAGATTGGCCAAAAGTTGCAGCCGAGTCTGGTGTACATATGTGTTTTCTTCCATGAGGTGTCCAGTAGAGGGCGCCATTCATTTCTGAGCGAGGGTTAAACAAGGATGACAGGAGCTCTTTTGGCTCTAAATCTGGTACAAGCTCCCCTTTTCCTTGTTATGACATCTCTAGATTGCTGATCTGGAGAGTGAGAGAGAAGAACTAAAGAAGCAGCTGGACGAGCAAAGAGCGAAATGTGAGGCCATTGAGAAGCGAGAGAACGAGAAGCAACAGCTGGAGGAAAAGAAGCACAACGAAGAAATCCAGTTCCTGAAGGAAACCAATCAGCAGCTCAAGGTCACGAAAGCTGTCCAACACACGGTATCAACATCGCTGATCATCGCGTTGCCCATCCTAACATCTTGACATTCTTCTCATTATTCAGGCCCAGCTGGAAGGGATCTTCACACTAAAGAAGTAACTGTTGTTTTTGTTGTCTTGTGGTCTGGATTATTTCTTGATCTTTTACTTAATTAAATTTTATTTTTGTCATCTCTCGTGCCGTACAGTCTGTATTTTGTTGTTCCCGTCGAGCCTTTTGATTTGTGTGTTTTGTCTAGTCAACTTCAGATGTTTGGATGTTTTTGTCCACATTAACATATTCAAGTGTGAGAGGTTCTGCCTCCACACCATCTGGTCTCAGAAAAATAAGAGAAATGACTGATTAAGTCAGTTATAGAACACTTTTGGCCAATTCCAATTCCTCCCTTAACTCCTCAATCTCAACCCTCGCCCTTAACCCTCAATCTTTGGCCCTCAAAAATAAGTGTAAGGGCTTAGAAATGGGACACCCCTTAAGTGCAGTTACGTCTTCAGACTGTGGGGGGCGGCCTTATGCCAAAGATACATCCAGTCTGTCAAGAAGACGACAACGACGAAGAAGAAGGAGAAAAAGAAAAAGACGGCGAAAAAGGAAGAAGTCTTCGCTACACAACGAGGTATACAAGTAATGTGAAGCCGGGCCCGCTGGTCCGGTTGACAAACCTCGTAAAGTAAAAAAAAAAAAAAAGAAGAAGAAGAAGAAAAAAAAAAGAAAGTTACGCAACAACGATGTCAATAATCCATAAAAAAAAAAACTCTTAAACTAAGACAATAAAATGGTTTCGTAATTTTTATATCTTTATTAACTAAGAAAATACTTCCATTTGTAGCTCGCTTTTACATCGCGATATTTTTCCAAGATGTTTTGGCGAAAATACGCAATGCCTTCTGGGTAGCCCTTACAGCCAAGGGTGGTGCCGGAGAATCTCAATATTGAGGGCGATACAGCCCTTAAACTCGTCCCTCAACTTGACGTTTTGGCTGTTGGCTCGAGTTAAAACATTAACATTAACATACAAGTAGATGTAGATTGATTTTTCTTCTGATTTCAGGCCAAAATGCTACTATTTCTGAGACTTAAATATACAATATTTCACATAAAAACTTCTTTTAACTTTGTGTTTACAGACTCTATAGACTGAATCAGCTTCAACACTTCTATAGAAGGTAGAGACACTTGTTAGAAAACATTGGTAATGTGAAGTCTGCATAGAACCTGACCAGTACTGAGTGTTTTTCCACTCAAGGCCTGGGCAGTGTGTGTTGCTTTGTATTTGCAGATGTCTAAAGAACAGATAAACAAAATCTTTTTGTAATCTCCATCCCAGTTTACTCTGAGGGATTGGATATTAATCCGACATGTCTAAACATAGAGACCTGTTTGATGTCAGGCAGCAAACACGACATGAGTGGTAAAGTATTCAAAAATATATTCAAATGAGTTTTCTCTGCGAAACCCAGTAAGGAGTCCTCCAATTATTTCAGATACACCGGTCACAATAGAACAACAAATTTTTACAATTTAAAACATTTTCCATGACCAATATTCCGCTACGGGCGAAGAATATTGACTCAGAACTGGTTTGTAAACTTTTATTCAAATGTGCTTGTATTAAAATTGCTGACCTTCTCCAATATCACTGTGACGGCAAAGGAAAGAAAAATTTGCTCCTCCAGAGTCCACAGCTGCATTTTGAGGAATTTCATCCAAAATATTTGTGAAATCAAAGAAAAACATTCCGAGAAAACAGACTGAATTCTGGGATTAAAGTCAAATCAGAGCCATAATTATTTAGATTAGAGAAGGAATTGTAAAAATGATTGCAGAATTCTAAGAACCTCACAGAAGACGAGGAGGCACGAGAGAAAAGTCAGAATTCTAATTCTGAACAATCAGAACTCCAGAAACAGTTCCTCTTCTAAAATCCATAGCTTTATTTTTTTCCTTACTCAAAAAAACCCACAATGATACCACCGCTTGAGACGCTGTTAAAATACGACAATCCATTCGTGATTAGCAGGACCACTGATGCAAAGTCAGCAAAGGTCTATCAGATGATAACAATTATTCTCACTCACTTTATATGATAATACCCACAGTTCTTAAAAACAGCTTGACATCATTATACTGAATTGCAATTGAGCATGAAAATTACAGCTTATGACAACATTTTTTTTTTTTTTATAACAGAGGCGTCCTCTGAGTTCCAGTCCTCCAAAGAAAGAACAGGCGTCGCCCGTCCCACCAGCACCAAAAGCCAAGTCATCTCAGGCTGACGCCAAAAAGCAGGAAAACCAGGACATCCTAAATTCAATCCTACCTCCCAGGTATCACTAATATGCTTCGCAGTGTTATTTATTTATTTATTTATTTATCTTGAACGCACCCTTAAATACAATCACTTCAGGGAGTGGGTGGAGGACAACCAGCTGTACATCCAGCAGGTGTCCAGCGCAGTGTCCACGCGAGCAGATGTCATTCACCTGGAGGAACTACTGGACACAAAGATACAGCAGAGGCAGGCCAGAGAAACGGGAATCTGCCCCATCCGCCGGGAGCTCTACTCCCAGTGCTTCGGTAAGGAGCGGCCTCCTGGTGGTGGAGGAGTAGCCATCCTCCACCGGAGCGATGCCCTCTGACCCGCAGCGCGTCGCTGACTCTTTGACAAAGAAAAGCATCGCAGTGACCAGTCGGCCACACGTCTGATCCCGCTTCTCTTTCTCCACGGAAGACGAGCTGATCAGACAGGTGACCATCAACTGTGCCGAGAGGGGTCTGCTGCTGCTGCGGGTTCGAGACGAGATCCAGATGACCCTGGCTGCCTACCAGACGCTGTACGAAAGCAGCGTGGCCTTCGGGATGAGGAAGGCGCTGCAGGCTGAGCAGGGCAAGTCTGACATGGAGAAGAGAGTGAGTGAAATCAGGTTTATCTGATGACGTATGACGGCGGAAAGCAGTAGAAAAGGCCAAAGGCAGCTGAACATCTGAAGCGGCGTTTTATTTCTAAACCCCCGCTATCCAGCAGGGGTCGCCATTCACCCTTGAGTTACCATTAAACTTCTGATACGCGGAGGCGAACCAAAGTGCTGCGATGTCGGCTTCGATGTCTTTTTAGATCGCTGACCTGGAGACCGAGAGAGCGGAGCTGAAGAAGCAGCTGGACGAGCAGAGGGCGAAATGCGACGCCATCGAGAAGCGCGAGAACGAGAAGCGACAGGTGGAGGAGAAGAAGCACAACGAGGAGATCCAGTTCCTCAAGACCACCAACCAGCAGCTCAAGGTAAAGGCAGCGGAATGAAACTCCGGCCAAGTCGTTGGTAAAAATGCGTTTCCCGCCTTATTTATTGATTTATTTATTTATCGACGCATCTTCTCTGTCTTGCAGGCTCAGCTCGAAGGCATCATCACGCCAAAGAAATAACCAGCAGTGGTAGTTGTTTATTTCTTTTCCGCTGGCAGTGAAAACTGGATCTTTTCATGCGGGTGACGCAGGTCTGAGACCAGACGACAGCAACGTCAACTTTTCAACTGGTTAAGCTGGAACCCGAGGTGGCGACCGACACAAGTGACTCGCTTGGATCCAGACCCATTCTCTCTCTCTCTCTCTCTCTCTCTCTCTCTCTCTCTCTCTCTCTCTCTCTCTCTCTCTCTGGCAATAATTGAAAGAAAATTTCTGAACTGTTGTAAATAAATATAAATATATTTTTTAATCTCCTTGATCTCGTTTTGAATTTGTGTCCCTGCAAACTGAGACTCAGACAAAGAAGTGATGGTTCAGAGGAGTTCCAGGTGTTGCAGGAATGTCAGAGGAATATGAGAACCATCAGCCAAAATTCAGAGGACATATGATTATGATTTGAGAGACAGTTCGTCGAACATATGATGGCAGTGTGGCTGAGCTAGCCTCCCATTTATTTTGGGGCTAAAAAGAAAAAACTTCCAATTAATGAAATACGTTTCCGCTGATTTTATTTAATAAAGTATCTCTTATAAACTGAACATAGTAGAATATAATATACTAGAAGCCTGTGAGTTTGTTGAGTCCCAGGATATAGAAACTTTTGCTAATTAGAGATATTTCTCTTTAAAAAAAAAATGTTTACTCAAACAAAAAGAAGTGGCATTTGAGAAGACCATCTTTTAAAAATGTAAAAAAATATGCGTGTCTCATTTGTACATCATACAGAATGAGTCAGAAGGTCAAATGACATTGAGGCTCTGAAAAAAAAAAATCTAAATAAACAGGCTTATTAAATATCAAACAAATGATCCATAGCCAAACCAGATGTGCTGGAGTTTGCACAGTTCTTAAACTTATTAGCTGTTTGGGCACAAAAAATATAGAAACAATTACTTCATCCAGTCATCCAGACTGTGATTGAACTTTTCGTGCCAAGGGAGATGTCGCCGCACACTCTGAAAGAACTAAATAACGGCATAAACTCTCACAAAACGAAATAAATTAATTTGTGAGTGCTGCAATGCCAAATATTCTGCAACAATTAAATTGTTCACACAGCCCCATCTAATCCCTGGGGATTTCCTGCCACCTGGACACAGAGTTCTAAGAAGGCCGAGAACTCCGGTCACACCAACAGCACTTCTATTGCTTGTCGTGGCACATCAACTCGCATACAGCAGCTCTTCTGGTTCTCCTTGTGCCAGAGCTTCTCAAACCCTCGCTGCAGGAACTGTCAGTTCCTATTCCCTGTGGTGTGAACACAAGAGTGGCACTCGGACTCAGCACAAGTGAATGTCTCATGTTTACAAAAAAACACAAATCTGTGCCAGCTTGACAATTAGTTCACCTTTTTAATTGTTTTCTTACAGCAACATGTGAGCAGTACAGTTTTATCAAAATACTGTAGATTCCTCTTGAACATCAAGAGAGCTTAACATCAATACATGATGAGGGACGTGTCGTTGGGAAAGAGTTCAACAGGATGAGGAATCAAGCGTTTGCCGACGCCTCAGAAGCTTTCATTAAAATATGATTATTTATTTGTTGTCCTGGTCTAGTGCTTCGGTCGTTTCGCCTTCTGGCTTTCTGACTTGGGGGCCGCCATCTTCTTGTCCCTGTTCTTGTTTTTCACGTTGTGCGTTTCGTAATAGCGAGCGCCGATTTTCTTCACCTTCTGGGACCGGTCCACGGATCGTTTCTGTTGAGGAAAAGAGTCAAATGAATAAACAGGCCGCGCTCTGATCCCAACTCCCGTTCAAACCCGCGTGATGGATCATGACTTATTGTGACGTATCGACCCGGAGGGACATCAGGGAGGCGGCGCTTGCATACCTGTTTAGATGTCAGCCGCGCTGTTTGCTTTGATTTCCCCTCCTGCTCTGCTTCTCTCTTCTTACCCCTCTGCTTTGCAGCTACCATTCAAACAAAGATTAAGAAATTTGAGGCCAGCGCACAAACAGAGACAGACGCCAATATATGTCATATCCTATTCCCAAGGCTTATGAGAAAGCACTGGACACATGCGGAGTGTTTGCATGCGCATGCTTTTCATTTACCACGGAACTGTGTTACATTTTCTTTGAGAAGCCTTTTTCTCTTCGCTCGGCATCGTAAAAAAGTCGATGCAAATGTAGATTTATTACCTTTATGCTGCGCTTGCTTCGCTACTGCAGCTTGTTTACTCTTGATGTCTGTGAACACTTTTTCAGAAAGTGCCTTAGGTATCCTGAAAGAACAAAGCACGTGATTTATGAGCAAGTAAAGAAAACATTTGACTTTTCATGCGATGCGCTCAAATGGACGGTAATTAAGTTATGGTGAGTGACTGCAGAGCTGGCACGTTTGTCACTCTGTGGGCTCTACAAGAGCAGATGCAGTTTGCAAGAACCAGAACGACATGCGGGAGTTACGAAAGCAGCCTGCGACCAGACCAAACTGATGACTCCTGAGTTCAGGGGCTCAACGTCTGGCCGGTGCGCACGGCTTTGTTCTCTGCCCGCAATCACAGCAAATCAGACAATAAACAAATGAAAGATGGTGAGGTTTAGGTGTGACGAACCGGATTGCGGAGAAGTGTTTGCTTTTGGCCCGCTCCAGAAACTGCTTGTACTTGGAGATCTTCTCGTCCAGGTCCCGGATCACCTGGCGTGAACTCTTCTGGCTCGCTCCCTTGCCAGAGTCAGGTTTGGACTCCATCATCTCCTCGCCAGCCGCCTCGCCATCAGCCGCGTCCTCCTGCTGCTGCTGCTGCTGCTCCTCTTCCCCCTCCTCCTCCCCGCCGGCTTCCTCGTCGTCCGATCCCGAGAAGTCTGACACATCAAGGTCAGGCATCTCCACGGGAACCAAGTCCTCCTCCGTGAACTCGGGTGCCACGTAGATCTTGCCAAAATTCTGTCGAACGTTAGCCAGGATCTTCTGGACCTGCTCCTTCTGTCTCTTTTGTTGTTCCTCTGAGTTAGTGTCTGCGCCGCTCGACTGCTCTTCCTGCTTATTCTCAGCTGCGAGTGAGGGACCTTCGGCGGCTAATGGCTCCTTGTCCTATTGTAAATAAAGTAACAAAGCCAGGATCAAACATTGGGCACACGTGACTGGGGTGAGTTCACATCTGCTTGTTTTCACGCACACTTTGAAGGAGTGAATCTTCGAAAATTTTCAGGCTCAATTGCAGCATTCATTTAATAGTTTTTGAACTTTTGATTTGACAGAAAAATGAATGCATCAACTGAAGTCAAAGTCTTACTGATGCGAAATGACTGCGTCCTTCCATTCCAACAACAACAGACGTGTGTCGACTTTGGAAAACCTTCCCAAAAGTTTTTCTAACCCCGGCCACAGTAACAACTTGCTGAGCTGTACGTGTCCATTGGGGCTTATTGATTTGACCAGTTGTCGCTTATATTGCAAACTGGCTTTAGGATAAGATTAAAAAAAAACAACAAAACAAAACAACAACTGGCCATTGCTGGGAAAACTGAGTCATTTCAACAACTTACCTCTACATCCCCTTCCGGCCCCGGAGGTTTCACGAAAAATGGAATGCGTCCCCTCTGCCAGTCGTTCAACACCATTTTCGACACAGTGGACAGATCCGGTTCTCCGCCCTGCGCGATATCACATTACTTCACACTACAACTCTGATTAGAGGATTATTATCCAATTGTCCCATTGCCGGTAAAATTCCAGACTTCTGGAAGGAGCTGGGGTCATTTGGAGGGGTATCACACTTTGGTGCAGGATTATTTTTCTGCACCAAACGTTTAACAAAGCCCAACTGGAAACACCGGTCGTCGCGAGACGGAAAGTCTGCCGTTAATTAAGCTGCACAATTATGCACAGCTGTTACCGGGCCCAAAGCAAGTAAATCAGCACTTGGATGCAATATGTTGTCGTTTGTGCACCTTTGTGTGATATCGCATGTGAAATCCTCACAGCAAAGTCACGAGAATATTATGCAGTCCAACACATTACCCGCTGCCGTGAAGTGAATTTATTTGACTGGCAGAGAGCCTGTTAGTCGGGAGCTTTAGTTCACACAAGCGTACCATTATGCTGATTACCACGTTCCCTTCAGTATCAGTTTTCATTACTGCCCTGTGCTGTGTGAGAATCGATCGATAAATTCTGAACCATACGAAGAGCGTTCGAACCTTCAAAAGTTTCCCCGTGCGGAACGCTAGCTTCTCAAGAAAGTCCTCGGCCGAGCTCCAAGTCGGGATGTGGTAGGTCTTCTGAATGTATTCTGGCTTTGCGCGCTCCAGCACAGCGCCAATGTGCTCCTCTGGGTTTCTGATCTTCTCCACTTGAACCTTGAGGAGGGAAAACGGCACCAAATTAAAAAGATACGAGCGTGCAACTTTTGCTCAGCCTGGCCAAACATTCTGATACGAGGCAAAATTGGATCAATAACAATATGATTATTATATTTTTATTGCTTCTGAGTGGTCTGAGAAGTACAACTGGAATTTGGTCCACCTTCATTTTTATTGGAATGGCAGCAGGAGTTTACAAGACAGGTTGAGCGGACAGAAGAAAACCAGGCTTACCACTCCTTTTAGCACAATATCAGATTCGCTGTCTTCGGAAGGGTACACGACGCCGGGACAATCGATTAGGAAGATGCGCCTCATCAAAGTGATGTACTGCCACACCTAAAAAGTGAAAAAAAGGAGAGTTCAAACCTTATCCATTATCAAAATCACATAAACGCTGAAGCCAGACGAGCCAACTATGACCAGAAAAATAATGAAAAACAGAGGAATTCTTTAATAGCACGCGGGTTTTGGCCCTGTGTCGTATTTAACGTATTAAATGGAATATACTGAGACACTTGGAGCATTTTTATGTAAAGTTGCACATGGTTTTCGGCGAAGAGGCATATTGTCTTCATTTGAGATACTGAGCACAGACAGCTTCTCCGCATGGTGCAGCGGTACTCAGCAAGATAGATGATCTTGTGGTAGACTACTGCTGTAAGTGGGCAAGAGCCGAAACAAAAGCGGTCTGGCCCCAGTATGCTCTCCACGTGGCCGTGTATTAACTCAGATTTACACTGGACAAAGACGTAGCCGTGACACTAAACAGAAAATGTTTCAATTAGAGGGTTTAGAGGAAAAGTCATCCCGAGCGCAGTGTCATCAGCTATAGAGCAACACTGCCATGAGACAAATTAAAGGAAGCGTGTGAAAAGAGGGACAAATGGACAGGAAACAGGGATTAAAAACAAAATGTCTCTTGACACATTAATAACCTGGGTTTTAAATCTGAAAGCCCGCTCATCCATCTTGACGACGACTCGCAGGAAGTGTTTTTCATCGAGACAAACAGACAGGAAACTGGAACAAAAAAAATGTCCCTTGCTCTAGTCTGAGTAAGTTTGTCCATCCATCATGACGCAGTCTAATTTTAAGCATTAATCAAATTCCTTTGAGTTAGTGAAGTGAAGGCGCTGCCCCCTGCGCTACATGTCTCTGGGATGTGGCGCAAAAAAAGGTAGCATCTCTTTTTTTCCTCCCCAGACGGGACCTTTGGCAGGAGTTATGAAGCGCAGCAGTGCAGCGCCGCTTGCCACAGGGCAGCTCCAGGCAACCGCTGCTGCCCCTCACATCAAGTAGGGAACCTGGAGCTGCAGCAGCTAATGGCACAAAAACAATGTGAGCAGTCTGCTTTCAATAAATGCAATAGTAGCTTCATCCAACCAGCTTCCAAGTTCCCCCACCCCCCCCCTTTGTATTATTTGTTTGAAGGTGCCTCCTCTCTACAGACTTGTTACCAGATGGATACATAAAATAAATAAAACGGACTTAGGAAATGATACATCTGGAATGCCAGGATAATCAAGTGTAGTTTACCGAGGAAATCCAAAGAACGCCTCGAATGCTGCCAAAAAAGTGTGATAAGGAAGTTTATTTTCTGTTCCTGTCATGCAACAAAGAGCATCTCTCCTTCGTCCGAGATTTATCGTTCACAGGGACCGTAACCATATCGTGAGAGTCCGAGACATGAGCTGAAACAAAAAGAGAGTTGGCCACAGACCCATCTGATTCACTGGATAGGTGCGTGAAAAAACATTATTCCCTCGCGTGTCTTATTTTAGGTTCACGGCTTTGGCACGCACCAACGCGAAGGGAAAGATTTTCTTTTCCCCTTCGTTCGCCTTGACCCTGCTTTGGACAGGTTTTCAAACCTCGGTGTTCATTTCCAAACTGGATAAAAAGCCCCAGAGAGAGGAAATTAAAGCTGAAAACTCTTGTTGAAGTTCATTTGTTTCTCCGAGCCCAGCACAGATCGACTGCTGTATAGAAGAACCTGTAGCCCAATGCCTCTGTTGACGCATCCATCAACACAACAGAGCGACTGGACAGTTTCCACTCATCAGGGCCTCCTCACTTGCAACAGTTTTACATTTAGTGCTTTTATCGGGTTCTTTTGTACACCGTTTATTGGGATCTAGCGGCAGTTGCGCAATTCATTTTGTTCACGTAGTACACAAAGATGCATTCTTCGCAAGACTTGACTGTGTGAATGTTACCTTTGTCTCTCCAGCGATCGGTGCCACATTGCAGACCTTTTTCGAGCGCAGCGTGTTGATGATGGAACTCTTTCCCACGTTGGGGTAGCCAATGAAGCCCACGCTGATCTGTTTCTTGTCTGTGTGGAGCTGTCGGAGGCAGACAACAGAAGGCAGACAGAAGGGGAAAACTTCAGTAGCTATCCTACAACACAAAACATTCTGGAAAGTATTACCACAAGTACAGACCCAACTTGAAAACAGAGTTCGCCCATTTACTACCCGCCACAAAGTCCATATAGGCTCCAGGTTTGCTTTCTACTCAACAAGGATAGAGTTTGTTTCAGCAGTTGGTCACAATACGCTTTTACTGTATTTGCAAGGGTAGAATCCTTACAGTTATATGTGATGACCCTTAAAACTAAATTTTGGCTGAACTGTCCTTGAAGCACCTGGAAAATCCTCCAAAATATCCCATAAAGTTCAACCATGTTAATGAACATTTATTTTTAACATTTGTCTGGCATTTTGAAGGACAAATATCTCACGCAGAACTAAAAGTAATATCAGTATTTCAGTCTGACCTTTAAATATCTTTGAGGAGCCAAATAGATAAAAATACTTTGGTTATTAGAAGTCTCTGTGGCTGAGCTTCAAGGCAAAAGGGGGAATTGTGTTTGGTTTCTCTCTTGTGCTTACCTTGCCAAACTGCCTGAGCAGCTGGATGAGGGAGCCCTTACCAAACGAGTTGGTGAGGCTGGCGTGGAAGGCCAAAGTGGGATAGTCTTGGGACAAAACAGCCACCCAACGTTTCTGATCGGGAAATTGGAGAAAAAGTCAGTCCCAAGACTCGACATTACAAAGGGACAAAGGTCACACCTTGTAATCAAAGAGGAAAAAGTAGATTTCATACCGTGACCCAAGTGGGAATGAGGTCACACTTGTTTAGAACAAAGATGAGATGTTTCCACGATTTCTCCTTTTTCAAGTACGACTCAATGGTCTTGGAACGCGTCCCCATGGGATCCCGGGCATCCAGCACTTGGATGATGACATCAGATGAGTCCATCACCTTTCAGAGGAAAATAGTCATTGCTTGAAAATGACTGTGGATGTAACTGCGCTGTCAATTCCACATTATTGCTATGAAATTGGATTCATAAGCCTCTGTGCTGTCATGGACGTGATGATTTAAAAAAAAAAAATAGGACTTCCTAAGTGCAGTTTAAGGGCAGTGAAGGAGAGCAACAAGAAGTGGAGACCACAGCAGGCGATGGCCCTGGCTTGGACCTCATGCATACATCAAATAAATATAGGAAAATCAAAAAATAAATTAAATTAAAGTGCAACTGATAAGGATGAACAGAGTGAGTTCAATATTTACTAAATACAATATGTATTTTTTTTCTTTTAGATTTTCTCTCATTAAATATAGCATCATAGAGTACAAAGATTTTGATATCCTTACATCCATAAGAATGACTTTGTTTACCTTATAAAGTTCTCCCCAGATCCTCTTGGACTGACCCTTTTTGAAAATTTCCTCACGAACTTCATCTCTGGCAAAACGAGACGATGGGAAAAGTGGAATTAAGTGACCCATTTTGGAAGAATGGAATTATTCTTCAATGAATCAAAGTGGGAGGCAAAGGTTTCTTTACCTGACCCCTGTGTCCTCAGTGACCAGGTCTTTGTCTTTGTCTGCATCGTAGCTCTGTGCTGAGGCCTCAGCCTGCTCGAGGAGGTCCTTCACATCGCCCACCATGAGACTGGGCCTCTTTCTCTGAGCCTTGGGCCCAAATGTGGTCTCAAATCCCTCTGTGTCTAGAATGTGCACCTTTGAGTTCTGCAGGTACACAGGGAACAAAACGGATGCCGCTTAAGGCTGACAAATGACATTCCACAGGAACCTCTGGCAGGTTTGCTGATCCATGTAAATGCAAATTCCATGCAAGAATCAATGTCACAGCTACTGACTTCAATATGCAAACTCAAAATAAACTAAATCAACCAGTTTTTTCTCTTTCTTTTACCATTTAACACCCACATTCAACAACATTCAACAAATTTAAATCTAAAAAAAAAAATGTAATGAGAATAAACAGTTAGGATATGTATTATAATGACATCTGGAGAACCAGTACGTTGAAAGAACATGAGAACAACTGACTGACGAGAACTTAACAGTAGAGCACCAAGACCTGACTGAGGATGGAAGTCTAGGTAGAAAACACTCATAGCTTTACTTGGTCAGCATGGTTAAAAAAAACAAACAGAAAAACCTTTCCAAGACTTATAATCCTCTTCTAATCCTTCATACTTACATGTGCTTTAACTCGATCGTGCAAAAGGGACATTGGAAGTTTGCTTTGTCTCATCACCACACGATACGGATCCTTTTGCACGGCGCCCATCTCCTCCTGGAACTTCTGAAGAGATGACTGCTTGATCACACGGGTATTTGCTGAAATACAGAGTGGGACATTGCTTAAGTCGGACCTGTTGGGAATCCAGTACATAACAAGTGAATAACTTCTTCTCACACTTGCTCATTAGTTTCGTCATGTCTGTGTGTACATACACAAGAGTCTATTTTACTTTACTAGTGTACTAGTGATATAAACTGGACAAATCAAAAAGAGATGGTGTACTATAAATAATACTGGGTAATAAAAATATTTGCAAAGCTGTTATAGAATTTTTGATTGAGAACATGCTGGTATAGTCATTTCTGATTTACTACCGGGCAGCAGTCTAGTAATGCGATTTTCTTGGTTGGGATTCAAACATACTGGCGAGACAATAAAGGTGGCGATCCAAGTGCCTTGGTAACAAAGAAAGTTGATATTCATCTTCTCAGATTCCGCTGATATGCTTTTTATTTATTTATTTATTTATAAAAATAGCTGCTTCGCAAATTTTTAAGATGATCATGGTGTACTGTGGGTATGTGAAGGCATTTTGTAAGCATGGAATAATGCAATCATTTTCCAATAATATCTTCAGCACACCTTTTCACTTACCGAACCATTTGATGTTTGGTTCTACTCTAGCAACAGTCCCAGGAGCCACAGTGGACTGGAACTGCAGGGGTTTAATGACTTTTCCACGGTCATTGCTGGAAGGAGAAGATCAATGTCAGGGCTGATGTAGCACCGATTAGTAAAACATTAGCCAAACGCTCATTTCGTCACAGCAGTGACCAAATACTTTGTTTAATTACCATCTTTCTTTTTGTCTGTACATATTCAGACGCTTAATTGTGGCTCGGTCCCTCATGTTGGTGCCACCTGCACCCTTGGGTCGGTCTGTAAAAATTATGAGGCGATTTTGAAAGATGCACACAGAATAACGTTTCCTTATGTAGCTTTAGCATCTAAGCTTTAAAACTTAAAAACTAGGGACTGGCTGTTATAATAACGAGCAGTGTCAACTTAAAGACGCCCGACTACAGACAGAGTACGTGTCAGTCGAGCAAAGAAAACAATGAGCTGTGTGACTCGAACATACATACTTTGCAAACTCTCTACAAACGTTATATATCTGTAAGAGCTCAGCTATTAAAAGAGAGAAGCTGTACACGTTCCAAGGAGGGAAAAACAACAACATTAGCGCTCATTAGCAATAGCTGTAAACAAACGTCAAAGCTAGTGGAGTGTTAGCTTACCGGGGTTGCTGCTGGACGCCGAGGGGTTAATGGAGCTCTTCCCCTTAAACCGAGGCTTCACCATTTTGACTGATTAGCGGGCAAAGCCTCCTACCTGGCGAAACAATAACGTCAACACCGAAATATCGAAAAAGCGAGAGATATTTCTGTTCTGCCGTCTGCTGAAAACGGCACACAAGGCACGTGTTGAGATGGCAAAACCGGAAAGAACGTCATCAGAAGAGCGACAACGACGTCAACCAATCGGGGAGTTTCCGTGTGATTCCTTGCGATGCTCGGTTAAAAAAAGAAGAAAAAAGAAAAAAAATGTAACAGGAGTTTAAGTTAGAAAATGAACAAAAAGCAGAGGTTTTGTTTTGTTATCAAACTAAGAATATTATCAATTGCACCCCGAATACATTTTCATAAAAGATTAAGTAAATCTACCGATGTAATTTGTGTATTTAACCAACATTCTTTATTGTATCAAAACAACGTGTAGGTCCATTCTAGAGATTGGAACATGGCTTTGTACATTTTGAAAAACAAAACAAGACAAAACAAAACAAACCCCGCAATACCTTAACATTTATTTTTATTTTTATTTTTATTTTTTTTATTTACAGGTAGTTGTGTTCTTCCAATTTTTGCGAATGTATATAACATGTTGTACCCCTTTATCCCAGTAGAGGGGGCAACACCGTTTCTCTTTGGACTTAACCATACGCCTACGCACCCCGATAAGTGTCCACGGTCTGCTGTGTACATTAATGGCCTCGCCTGGCTCTGGTTGCCTTTTAACTGCATAATGAGGCTCATGGAGTTTATGTGACCTGAATGTACTTGCATGTTACAAGGGGTGAATGAGTCAACATAGCATTTTAAAGCAAATATAAAAGTCTACGGTGAGAATAATGAGGGGATAAGCCTTTATAAGTTGTCAATTCATGTATCTGGGTGCTTTTAAGCTAATGCCCCTGTTTAAAAAATTTAAATGTTGATTTAAACCACTTTTTCTGTCTGGCAGAAGTCTGTAAAAGAGAAGACATTGCTTGTAAAGTTACATGCTGGTGCTTTTATGTTGCGTTGAGTTTTCTATTTTGTTTTGTTTTTTACAAGATGAGCAAGATAAACTCCAAGGAAATTATTGTTTTCACAAACGCAGTGATGATTTAGGCTGGAAGTTTGGCAGTTTGTGATAATGCTGCCCTCAGAAGCTATATAGTATGTTATACAAGTGTGGATTAGTGCCAAGGTAGCCAAGTACGTAGAAATGGTTTGGATTTGAGCCCATGCAGGATTTGGTTTATACAGCAGGGAACCTGAGGAATGTTCTCTGTTTATTTTCATGCAGATGAAATTTGAACTGACTGCGTCAGTAAGACACAGATTTCTTTAAAAAAAATTTTTTAATAGAAGTAATATTTAAGGTAAAATATATATATATATATTGTGATGACAAAGACACTGTTAAGGCTCAACTGAGAAATATATAAAAAACAAATCTTAAAATCAAATTTCATTTTTATCAAAATTTTCCGTACTTTTTTTTTTTCTTCTTGCAGAAATCAACACTGTTTAAACCCAGGCTGTGATGGTGCAGACAGAGCTTGTGGCTTCGCCCAAATTCTTACCATCGTTTTCCTAAGCCATGGACATTTTTCACTCTCATTTCTCAACAGAACCCTCTGATTTGGCAAGACAATCGCTACACATAATGTCAGGATCCCATGCTGAGCCTTGAAGAGGCTTGTTTTAAACATGCACCCAATCGTTGCCTTCTCGTGTCTTTCAGCGCCTGATTCGTCCTGCATAGTGCACAATAAATTTTCATCCTAGAAACCCTTTGAAATCCAGTACATATGTATTAGAGGCTGTTTGAAAAGCTTTTCTGGCTGCTGGTCGATTCACTTTATGTCCAGCGACTGCAATGGAGATTAATTTATGAAAGTTGGTTTTGCGTCATAAAAAAGTTACCAGTTAAGCACTTGAAGGACCAAAATAAAGTCTCAGTGTAATGTGAGACCTGGTCTGGATCTGGCTTGTATGAAAAAAAAATTAAATGAGAAGAAAAGTGTGTGTAGGGAGGGGGGAGCTGCAGTGAGGGGGTGAACACTATACCACTATTATTTGTTCTGTATGTCATTTGGCTACAATAATGATTGGACAGGCCTAATCTTTATATACTAGATACATTAAAAAAAAAACATTTCGTAAGAATCGTCATTATAACAATAATATAACAACAAAAACAGCAGTAGACAAAAACAAGGCTTTCGAGCACTTATGAAACTACATGTTTCTTGCTCTTGTTCCTACAATAAAGATTTTCATTTGACTTTGCTTCCCAGGGAAAAAAAAAACAACAACTATATAAAACATGATATCACAAGCTTTACAAATCTATCAGTGCTCTGAGAGCCACAACACTATACCTCTCAGGTTTGGGGAGCAATTGTGTTTAACAGCACACAATTTGGTTTTATGCTCGACTTTTATGGAGCTATATAACATTAGAATGGCTTCAAAACAAAGCAACCATCAGGTTCTTTGCTGCCCATCTGATCTAGAGGCTGTCGAGGAGTCAAGATAGGTGTTTATTTGAGGAGGCCCATTATTAAAAATGGCAGCTCCCATACCTCAGGCTGGTGACGTTAAGAGAGACGTATTGGCGGATAAAACCCTCCCCCAGCCCAATCAATCAGGCCCAACAGAACACAAGGATATAAGTATCTCCTTCCACAGTTTCTTACTTGCAACACATTCCAAACTGAAATCCTGACAGGATGCTGGCTGTGTGAACAACTGACACATTCCTCCAAACTGATTAATGGCCCAAAAGGCATCAAAAACAGCATTTAGAAGAAAACAAAAAACAAAACCATATGTATACATCGCGGAACCAGGCAATACATCAAAAATGGCACTCGCTGGAAGGGATGGGTATAGGATAGATTTTCAGTCATGTTTGTACACGCACGCACACACACACACACACACACACACACACACACACACACACACACATATATATATATATACACATATATAATCATTTGTTAGTATTTCTTTTAACAGAGAAAAATGGAAGAACAAAATAAAATCAAGAAAAAAGCAACAATAAAAGTGTGGTTTTTTTTTGTTTTGTTTTTTTTTTTAAAACAGGGAATCCTAACAAGCTGACAACATTGAGACATTTACTAGGTTATAAAACCACAGCATATGAAAAACAGGCCCAGTTTCATCTGAAATGATAGAACTAAGCTAATACTTCCTGGCAGTGGAAAAGAAAGCCAGGGCTTGTAAACATTTGTGCTATCTTCAATCCCCAGTGGGAAGTAACAAATGCAAAGAGTTCCTGTTGGAACGAGAAAGAAAGCAAGAAAGAAAAATGACATTTAGAAAAAGAGGACAGATGGGTTTCGT
This sequence comes from Nelusetta ayraudi, assembly GCF_046127955.1. Lineage (NCBI taxonomy): Eukaryota > Metazoa > Chordata > Actinopteri > Tetraodontiformes > Monacanthidae > Nelusetta > Nelusetta ayraudi. The sequence goes on along the minus strand of NW_027466181.1, from coordinate 305,217 downwards.
GTGACAGACGCAGGTTAACGAGTCAGAAGCAATGCTTTTAGGCTCCCCATGACAGCTTCTGTGAATCTGCGCCTTTGTGGATAATATTTCAGACTGGCTCACTTGCGATGTCTCTGCACTGAGTCAAATTTGGAACACCAGCTCGATGATGGAGCACAGCCTCCCGCCCGGCCTGACTAAACAAAAAGAGAAAAATTGACGAAGACCCGAAGGTCGAACCTCCCTGGAACTTCGCGGCTGAGAGTGCTTGCAGTGGGACGTCAGAGCCCTTGACAGCTTATCTCGGGAGGAGGGGAGTGTAGGGGGGCTACTGATGGCAGACGGTCCCTGAAATGTCACTAGCCATTCCATCAAAGTCTGTGTGTTAGTACAATCAAGTGGAAATTAGTTGAGTTCCTGACCATCACTGTCTATTAAAACGGTCTGTTTGAGCAGGTTCGTGGGGGCTCATTTTCAGACACATATTAATGGTCCCATATTACATCTATTTTTAGAGGTGTCAGTCACATTGGAAAGAGATGAGTTCCAAGCCTGTGTGTTTCAGCAAACAAGACTTTCATACAGATGATGGATGAAAATGAAGCGTTGACTTGGCTTATTTAATTTCTGGAGGCTTCTTTGACAGGCTGGAGACAAATATGGCAACATTACTAAGTGACTTTTTCAGCATGCGGTTACTTTGATGAGACGTTTTGCTTGGTCTGCAAAAGATCTCGAAACTACAATGGATTTTGCCAAAGTCCAGATGATAATATTTGATCATTATTTCAAGATTTGAAATAACAATAAAATAAGTAATATGATCATCTTGTGTAACCTTGGCATTTAATAAGTTCCAACCCAGGGTCGCTGTTATTTTCCGAAACATCTCTAATACTGCCAAAAGGCACGCAAACATAGAAAAAAAAGAGTGATTGATAAGAAAAAAATGAGTACAGCAACATCTCTGCAACTGAAGGTGGGCTCCACCTTGTCGCTGCTCAGTCGTCCAGCTCATTGTATGTAGCCTTGGAAAGTGAAGAAAACTGCACCTGGACCTGGTTCAACATCCCGTTGTGTTAGCTGTGATGCACGTTACCCTGCAGTGCAAGTGGTGATAGAGTGGATGCATACTGGTAATCGATGAGTATAGTAATCATTGGAGTGCATGTAAGAGCAATATTAAATAATGAACAAAATAATAACCAACTTCTACAACAAAATATGAAATTTAAGCTGTAACATTCCATGTAATTGCACTGAGGTGCCCGTTCAACCGACCGGTGGCCGAGTGACATAACATTTTAGAATCTCTGACAGACAGTGTGGATTAGAAGTTGTTTTCGCTTGTTAGGTTCAACAGATTTATTTGAACTGCTTTCCCAGAGCTTTGGAATTATGAAAACAAAAAGCTTCTAAGTAATATTATACATGGTCAAAGAGGCAGTCTCCTAAAATAAGAAGAAAATGATAATAATAAACAACTATTTACTGTTGCTTTGTGAGCACTCATTGTTTCAAGAGAACTAGCAACCGCAGTTGGAGACAAGATGTCCAAACACACATAACCAGCGTCCGAGAGGTCTGCTGTGTCTACAGATGTTTGGCAAAATACATTGTGCAGATTTCGTTTGACAGACTCTCAGCAGGATGCTGCCCATAAGAAAAGCTGATCACAACTTTGTTCGACAGTAAAGAGTTTCCTTCATAGCAAAGAGTATACATGTCAGTTTAAATCATTGTTATTTTGTTCACAATTGCACGACACATCACAAACGAATGTCTATATTGGTCCCAACCTAGACGGAGGCATGTGGTAATCCATAAAATCAGTATTTCAGTTGTTAGTTGGTGGATTAATCAATATACATTATTATTATTATTATTATTATTATTATTATTATTATTATTATTGTTATTATTATTATATATTTTTTTATTATTATTATAAACACATTAGTTAATTAAGTAGGTCTTGATGAGTAACTTACTTGTCATTATAAATTAATTCAGTCAGTACAGTTGCCAAGTCAAACGAGCAGTTTTTAGTCAATAGTTGTTTGACTACATCCATGCATCTTATTTTTTCCATTTCTTGACAGTCTTGTTTGCAAGACAGAAAAAAAAGCTCTAGTGAAAGGGTGGCAGAGGGATTTAGCTCCCCTCATGTACACAACTGACAACTTCCACTCTCAAACTAGAGTTAACCTGCACTAACCATAAACTGGGGTGACAAACGTAAACCCAGGCAAATGTAACCTTGAGGTTTTTGACAGTCAGTGGCCCCTCATATTGAGGAGGTCACAGACACGGAAATCGTCCCTCACACTCTGTCTGCCAAGATCTTTTGAGTGAATGCACACATGCATGTTCAATGATGAATGAACTATTCCACGTTTAAACTGTAAAAGGAAAAAAAAAATAGCATTGATAATTAGACAGAGAGACTGAAGCCAGGTGTGCAATGTCTCTCTTTCAGGCAGCAGTGGAGCCAGAGGATGATAAGACTCTTCGCAGAGTCCATAAGAAAATCCAAGAGCCTGATAAAGTATCAGGCACTTGTCCCGGGAAATCATTAATCATTCAAGCCAACATGTACGATTACACTCCAGCCGACCACAGACATTAATCTAGGAGATGTTTTAAACTTTGGGGGTCCAGTGTGACCAGTCGCTGGAGGGAAATCATATTTTTCAAAAGTGATATTTTAGGCTTTGGTCAACAAATGACCGAAAAACTCCCACCGGAGTTAGGTATTATCTTGAAGCACCTTAATATCACATGTTTTGGAATGAATTGCTGAACAATTGGACACTTTTCTGGCTAGTATGTCAAGGTTTTGAGATTGGCAGAATTTCCCTCCTGTTCCTGGACAAGCTTATCAAGTATGAAATCTTTGAGTCATTTTTCAATTTAAGCATTCATCTGAATTGGACACAACCAAATACTATTCTTTGAGAAGGAGAAGGGCGCCTCTGTGATAAAAAGCAGGAAGCAGTTGCAAGCTTGTAAATGAACAATTAATTTGATTCTGTGAACTCTAATGATGACTGTGTTATGAGGGGGTGGACCATGTGTCACCGTTTAAACATCGGCAAAGGGTGGCACCCCTTATCAATAAACAAATCATCAATCATCAAGACATGTGAAATACGGCTCATTGATACAGTATATGCAGCATTTGGTCAGACCGATCAGATATTACTGCTTTGTCCATAATTCCACTTTTCCCTGCTAAAGCAAGTAAATATTTATGACTGGCCTTGTTTTCACAGCGATAAAACTGCTAGTCTCAGGAAAGGGATTTTAAAAAAAAATGCCTGCTTGCATTAAGGCAAAAGAAACAATACAATAGAAAGAATGAAGGGAGAATCCTGAAATCCTGAAGATAAAGTGTTGGAACATGTTGTTATTCAAGATTGGGTGTAATGGGTTTCACCGGTGCCCAATATCTCCTGTGTTTATTTTTTATGTTTATTATTTTTTTTTTTACCAAATCTGACTTTCGCATTTGCTGACGGCCCCAATGTAGTCAGAGCGTTCACACCACATCAATCACAGCACAATCTGTTGGCGAGGACCGTCATGCTGCCCTCTCAGAGAAGTTATCCCAGGAGCGCTAATCTGTGGCACGTAAACCACCAATTGTGGTGGTGGAGATAAGCAAAAGTAAGGTGGAAATTCTATTTCGAAGTGTTCTCGGAGAGAACTTTAAACCCTCTGAACTTGGCTCACTAATCACTTTTCAAACAAAACAGACAACTATGACAGAATTTGCAATAGTCGCAATGAGGGCATGGTGAAAAAGATCTGATTATTAGAAGTATGAAGCATCTCTATTATTAGTTCAAAGCAATTGGCTGTCTTGGCAAAGCCACTGCCAAGCCTCCAGGTGACGGTAATAACTTAATGCACTGTATGGACATATCGGGTTTTACAAGAAGTCGTTTGAAAGCATTTTTTTTCCACTTTTGGTACATGTTTTGCCTGATAAGATGGGTATCACACAGGAAACATCTGGAAACTGTTACCTGGAAAAGGGCTAAAAGGTTTAAATAACCTCTATTTGAAGGGATTAAAGAAAGACCCAGTAAACTACGCCACGTGACCTGACAGAAAAAAACGAACAAAAAAAACAAAAACAGTCTTGAGTCTTGCACTGTGCAATGTCTACAACAAAAACTGTTCAATCACCTTATGCCATAATTTCTGCCAAATACAATAACCATAACCTTTAAGTCTGTGGCACGTTTCATACATCAAATGCAGCTTAAGAATTTTACCATAAGAAATAACAAGCGTAGCTTCTTAAAAGTAAAAAGATGACCAGCAAGTCAAAACAGCCACAGACAATTCGATTAGAATTAAACTTGTTTGGAAAATCGTAAAAAAACAAACAAACAAACAAAAAAAAACACCCGGCCATGAGACATAGTCCTGAAGCAGGAGTGCCGTTAAATGTGAGTAATAGTAGCACGGTTTAAATATAATGAAAAATAATGAAGTTACGAGTTAATTGGCATCATAAAATGAATGGAAAAAACATATTTTAAGAGGAAGACTGCAAATGAGGTTTAGGCCTGCACCAGACTGGAGGCAAACTTTTCCTAACATTCATTCATTCATTCATCTTCTATACCCGCTTATTCCTATTCAGTGTCACGGGGGTCTGCTGGAGCCTCTCCCAGCTGTCTTAGGGCGAAGGCAGGGTGACACCCTGGACAAGTCGCCAGTTCATCGCAGGGCCACATAGAAACAGACAAACACTCACATGCACACCTACGGACAATTTAGAATGTTCAATTGACCTCACATGCATGTTTTTGGACTGTGGGAGGAACCCGGAGAACCCATGCAGACACAGGGAGAACATGCAAACTCCACACAGAAAGGTCCCAGGTCCGGGCCCCCGGAATCGAACCCACGACCTTCTTGCTGTGAGGCGGCAGCGCTAACCACTGCGCCACCGTGTTGCCCATTTTCCTAACAATGAATTAAAAAAAATAATGGGTCCCAGTCTATGGGACCATCCCTGGCTACATCGTGATAATATCTTTTAAGATACTTCATGGAACAATCTTAACAAAGTTTAATATCTTTATTACTAGAATCCCTTGAATGGCTGGGCCTTGCAGTTTGGGTATGACTGATTAACTTGGTGTTCGGTCCATATAACAACAAACAATGAGAAACAACCTCAGGCATGCAGGTATGGCTAAATTCTTGTTTTTAGGGTAGTTAGGATATTTTAAGGGCTGTAATTTCCAACTATTTTTTTTAAACAGGATTTTCTCCCTTCCCTAATATTCAGCTTCTGGTCTCATTTGGGTCTCGTTTTGGGCTGGTTTAGATCTCTTTGGTCTTCATTGTTTTTCAATAAAACCGCACCAGTTTGTGAGGAAGCGGACTGAGATCACCCTTTTCCAAGGTTTGTGTAAGAACATTAATACTGACTCAAGTAATCTGGACAACTGCAGTAACCACACCAAGGTCCTTTTTATTGAGTCAAGTGAGACCATGTCACCGTAACACAATACATGACCATTTACAAAAAAGTAATCCTATTTTTCTGTCCCATTACATGTGGTCCAAAAGAACAAACATTTCTGTTTGAACTGAGTACAAGCGTTCTTTCTGTCTGCAGCATTTGGAATGACCCTAAAGACACAAATCTGTCATGTTTTATTTTATAGTGGTCCTCAAAAAGTCCAAAAGAAGATGCAGTCTGTACTTCTGCGGGAGGTGTGCGGCACATTCTCACACAGACTACAAAAAAGACGGCCTTTGTGTGTCTGTTTGTCGTTTTCAAGTTGGCTAATTTGAACAAAAAGGATCAGCAAATGCCTCTTGTTAAAGTTAAAAAAAAAAAAAAGTGTCTCCCCTTTCCGTAAGAATGCAGGTCAGCCCGTGATATCCCACAGAACGGTAAAATAATGACCCTGTGATTGAAAACGTATGCCTCGGTTCAGAATGTACTGAACGTGTTTGGTTGCCGCTCAAGAACTTTGCTCGGAGAGACTGGCAGCTGGTTCTGTCTCTTGTTGATCCAAGACAAACACGCTCCGCTTGCTCCATAGGCCAGAAGAGGGGTGTCATGGGGTTCAGGATTTGCACCATGTCTGTGCATCTGGTCGGCAGCAACAGCCTTACCTTGCTAACACAGAATGTTCCCGCAGACTTGATTTGAGTGCCAGTAACTGGATTGTAGCTGTGCCATGATGTAAACCTGGGGGTGGGGGAAGGGGCTCACTTGAGAATTGAGAGCTGCACGGCGAGTTCCAGGGGGACCGTGTGCGTCAACAAACCTCTCCACTTGAATTGCGACAGTGTTTCACCGGAGGTGGGCACCGACACCACACTCTCCCATGCTTATTTTTTTTCTCTTCTTCTTTTTTTTCTTCCCGTGTCTCATCAAGGCTGCTTGTCTCTAACATTTATCTACTGCCCCTTCAATTAGATAAGGACAACAGAGAGGCCTGGCCGCACAGTGGTCTGCGTCACTTCAAGGCTACGGTTGCCGCTACTGAGGTCATGCCATGAAAGAGAAATGGGGCACTACTGTTTCCCCTGGAGCACTCTGAAACACAACTGATTACACTGGGCGATCTGTCCAAGGAACTCTGCTCAAGGAGGATCCAGGGCAGCCCCGGAGACCACCTGCAACTTCTCTTGGCACCAGACGTCGGCCGGTGAAGGGATGAGAGGCTTTGAGAAAAGAGGCACAGAGAGACCGTTTCGGTCTTTCCCTTCCTGAGCCTCGTGAGAACACGGGCTCTTTGAGAGAGGAGACCCCTTCTGCTTTCAATGTGATGTTTTGTCAGCATTCAGTGTCACACTCAGATGTAACGTTTCCTTGGCTTTATTCAGAGAATGGTGGTAGGTACGGCAGGACCCCCATGAGAGTTGGATTAGGGAGTAAGAAGAACCTGGCAAAGGACGACACTCTAAAGTCAGAAAAATGAAATCCATATATCAAACTAATGTCCCACACATGGAGAAAATACAGTTATGGGATGAGTGTATTTTTATTTGGAAAGAATTCCAAGATATTCATTTTATCTTATTCTGTTCTTTGAATCCATGTTTTTCAACCCAGTCTCTTTGGTATGCCAGCGAGCTGGAGGACTGGGACGTAGCGCATGTTCCTTGTGATCTGCAAATGCATCTATTCACAAATTGATATTCCAAGCACACACACACACACACACACACACACACACACACACACACACACACACACACACACACACACACAGACTCTCTCTCACACACACACACGATATTATGCACATATGGTAGGAGTGTACATATTCCTTACATGGCCGTGACAAATCCATCGTCCGTGCTCTATTTAAACCATGCCAAACCGTTAAACAACATGCTGATTTCATCATATGGTAAGATACATTGTTCCTTTGCCTGCGGGACAACTGTACTCACCCATTTCCAGGCAGAGTTCACTCCAGAGTGAAGCTGAAGTTGTGCTACAGACGAACATGTGACACTTGTATCCAGGCGTGAAAAACAGCTCCTAAAAGGAATTGCTCACATCCAATTTTCTTGTTTTGTTGTTGTTTTAATTGCATTCATCCATGAAGTTGCACAAGACAGCGAACTAGGTTTCAGAAATTGAACACCAGCAAAATGCTTATTATAGCCCTGTGCGACCAATAAAAACAGACATTAGGATGTTTGTTTCCAGCAACCCAGGCTTTTAACGATCTACGCCTCACGTTATTGCAAGATGTGATATCGCTCCCCCATGCAGGCCACTACAGTTCAACTATGTTACCTTGTAAGAACAAACCGCCCCAGGATGAGGGTTTCTTTGGCATCGCTTACAAGGCTGTGGTTTGTTTACCAAAGTACTATCGTGTTCCTGCCATTCCTGATTCTTAGGTTCTGGCTCCAAAAGGGACCATAAAAACAAAGACCCCACCTTTATGCCTCTTGCCTTCCACTGGAGAGGAGTGACAATGGGATCATGACTGACCAGGATCATTAACTCAACGCCGGACATTTGCTGACGACTAGTGAGTCTGACGCCGACGTTAAGCCAATTCCCACCACCGACAACAGCAACAGACGCCAACCTTTTCTGTGCCGCAGAATGGTTTCACGAAAAGAAATCAAGCAAATGACACATCTGGGAACTAGCTAGCTAGCATACTAGCTAGCTTGTAGGTTTAATTTCTGGCAAGTCATGTGACCATAAACAAGTGTCTTGGCTTGTGGCGGCAGGCCACAAACAACTTTCAAAATGACAGTCAAGAAAAGTGTGATAAAACATATAAATAAAATTTATTGAAAAAACATTTACTATTTAGCGGGTGACCCCGGAAAAGGAAGCAGGGCTCACTGGATTACAGCACAAACCAAAATGAAAATAGGGCATAGCCGCAAAACCTTATTACAATGTGTACCAGTTCATTGGGCAAACAATGACTGTCAAAACACATCTCTAGTTTCCATCACCTAAAGGACACACAGCCAATCAAGCCTCACACTAGTGATGGGACTTGGCTAAGACACATATTTGAACATCCCTCCACTTTTTTTTTCTTTATTTATTTGAAAGGGACAATACACATTGATGAACATCATTATGTGAATAAAGATGTAAATGTGTCTTAGCAAGCCTGCTAATTTACAATATTTATTTATTCACAATAATCCCTCAGTTTGACTCGGTGCGTTGAATCCTCCGATCTATAGAGTTCCTTCAGATCTCATTCCACCACATTAGGGCTTTGGCCAGGTAGCATTGAATCAAGGGTGTCAAGGGACACCAGTAACCCAGATCTGTTAAGTGAGTGTTCCGTGTAGTGATCCAGACTTGTCTTTTCAAGCAAACTTTATTTTACAAAGCGCTAAAGCACTTTCAATTTGAGTCCTGCACTCAGCTGCCGTAGAGTCTTGCTTCTTTAAGGACTGGGTCCACTGACTTCTGGCTTCTGAAAACTCACACATCACCTGCCAGGGAGACACAGAGAATGCAGCAGTAGCTAGCATACAATTTTAACAGCAGTACTGTCAAAATAAGTAGTCTTATGTTATGTCAGGCTCTGCTGCTCATACGACTGAAGAGTAGCCATCACCTTCACGTTGCTCTTCTTCCTGTTGATCTAATGACAAAGTTACAGGGAACACTCACCCACCTGAACCTGCTGGGAGCCTGTTCTAGGAAAGTCAATAGTTTGAAATACACACAAGAAACAAAGGAATTGAGGAGTGAGGTTGTGTCTTCAGTGCCCAATCTGACATAAAAGCCATTTTAACTGTCCTTTAGAAATAAAACAGGGATTGCATATTTTAGGGACATTGACTACGATTGTTTTTCAGTAAAGAATGAAATAATCCTTCTTAGATGAATGCAATCAAATGAAAGGCTTGAATTAAATTTGGTATTTAAGTGTGTGGCCAAATGGTTGTGGTTATAATTTTTTCATTAACCCTGTCTTGCTGCCAGCAGCGTTTTATTCCAAATGTGAAATCAAGAGGTTTTCAAACACAATTTAATCTAATCTAATTTCTGTCATGCATGGCTTCAGATGAGGTCTCTAAAAGTGTGCAAAAACAATGTTTGGCACAGCCCATACGAGCTGTACCTGTGCGGGGTGGATGGGTGAGGGTAGATTAGGCAGCCTTTTTGGTTGACGGGCAAACTATGGCCCGAGGGTCATATGCGGCCCGTTAAGCTATTTAATCCAGCCCGCCGAACGAACTTGAAGAACAGCGGTAATAAAATAGCTGCATTTCATCATTTTTCAGTGTTTGAAGAGTCATTTCAATAAAAAGCTAAAAACTGTGGGGCTTCAAAGACAAATTTTGTTGTAATGCTTTGTTCATTTTCAATAGACATCAAAGCATGTTTTCTACTCATCTCATATTATCTATTTTTTCTCCTATGAGGTAGGTCCACAAAACATTCCATCCATCTGCTGCTGGTCCGGCTCAGATTTTAGAACCCATTGTGGTCCAAGTTTGCCCACCTCTGCCTAAGGGGGAGATTAGCTCTCCCTGCATATGGTGAGAAAACCTAAAACTGAATGGCCTGCTTGATCAACCTGTTGAATTCATGATAATAGTAATGATAATAGTCTGAGATAATTAGCAGTACGACTCTTGTTCCCCTGCCATGAGCTATATGAGGTCTGACATATTGGCCTCAACAAGAAGCTTTATGATGAAAAGCAAAATGGCGTCTGTCTCCAGGAGAAACTAAACCTGAACCTGAAGGAATGTGCTACACAGGGTTTCTGTGGTGCGGATCGGAACACAGACACGCAGAGTATTGTCAAGGGATTATTAGTTTCCCATGTTGTCCTTATGTTCTTCAATCCCTCCGCCGCTTTTCTTGCAGCACACGTCTTTGTGCCTCGCTCCACTCCCTTGGGTCTTCTTAGCTGTGAAAAATTTGGTTCTGCTTCTTAAATATCCACATTCGTTAAATCAGTGACTCGGCGTGCGCACCGGCTGGTTTGACCTCTCGATCGGCTGCAGAGGAAATCGTCGGTGGTTCATGGCTGCGAATGGGAACTGGAATGCCTCACTGACCTTAAAACTTGAGGGCGCGGTTTTCTGCAGGGGAGGCAGCAGTTTTGGCATCGAGACCAGGCCCAGGCCAACCATAACAGCCTCTCCACAGCGGGCCCGAGGACCTGTAAATTAGACAAGCTCCCTCAGGTCAGCCGACTTTTGATGTATTGACTGAAGCAATCTAATGGTTGTTCTCAAATTTGAAATTGCCCAGAGCCCCAATAAATTTCTGCTCCCAGTTTTGGTGTTACTGAGGTCAAACCGCCTTCGTTCCCTTCGCCATGTCTGCCTGCACGACATGGACAAATGAAGACACTCTGCTCACCCCTGTGAGCAGAGTGTCTGCCTTTTTATGGGCTCTTTCATGCCTCACCTACTTCTAAAAACATTCCATCATTTGTGCGCCATTAAATTTGGTGCTCATGGTTGTGCGATTTCTCAGATCACTTTTCCAGTTTCCCAGTCTCGGACGCAAATTTGACAAATTTGTGACGCATTTTCGTCAATGTGGTCGGCAGGTATGTTGGAGGCGAACTTGAGATCAGTGCAAGCTTTGCAAAAGACTTTTACTGACCATCTCGTCAGCACAAACACTCTGTCTGTCTATCTGTCTGCTGCTTTTACGATATGTTTAGGCAATATAAGGAAATACAAATGGCACCATTAGGAGGTAAGCACATATCCAGAATATTGTTCTGTCAACATTTTATGTTTTTTTTTTTTAAATGACTAGATTATTATTGTTTGATTACATTTAAAAGCAAAGATAAACCTTGCAGAAATGTTTAATCAATCACAACTTTATCATTCACATGCATCCTAATATTCAGTTATTAATGTTCATTTAAAAAAAACAAACATATATATATATATATATATATGTATATACACACATATATAAATATATAAACAAACACACACACACACACATATATATATATATATATATATATATATATATATATATACATATATATATATATATATATATATATATATATATATATATATATATATATATATATATATATATATGCATACAAATATATCTATATATATACAAACACACATATATTTAAATTAAATGCACTTCTGCAACAGTGACCAAAAAGCTGAGCCAGTCTCACCCTCAGTCAGATCCATGTCCAAAGTCAGATGTGCAGATGTGGACCGACTGACCGATTGTCTCAGTTACTGTTGCAGAGTTAGGTTTGGTACGGCGTCTGAATGGTTGGTTCTCTGATCATTAGTCCATTGGCTGAAATATTTGTGTTTGCAGAAGGGAAAAAAAAGGGAAAATAAGCAAATTGTTATCTCTTGATTCTCTCTACTACCACTTGAGCAAAGTTTCAGAGCTCATAGTCCAACACCCAGGTTTTTTTTAGTTTTTATTTTACTCTTAATTTAGACGCCAGTGGAGCATTCTTGCACAACTATCTTCAAATGCCCTATAATCATGAAGGACCACATATTCAGCCCTTTGTTTGTAGACCAGTGGAGGCAGTTGGTTTTAGTATCCTTAGCTGCTAAAACTGGTCCTCTGTGGTGGTCTACCCCCTTTGGCAGAGGACATAAACAAGACATAGCTGGTCGTGTTGTTGCTCGCACGTCAGGGAGGCATATCTCAAAGGCCCGATTACCACAATTGTGTTGTGTTGTGTTGTGTTTTGTAATTTCTGGCGTTGACAGGTCGGGAACACAGATTATTCATGGAAACATTGGAAAACTGTTAACGCTGTTTTACACCACAGACAACGGACGGGCATTTTAGCATAACTGCGCACTTACAATGTCGGACACCTGCTGAGCGGGGGAAGTGCACAAATGGAAACACACAAGAGCTCTTTCTTTTTGCTGTTGCCTGAGGAGATCCCACGACGGCCGCATCCCCATTTTGTTCTTGGTAAACGGCTGGCAAACAGGTTGTGTGACTGGGCCTGTGTGAGAATACTTTCTGTAATGGTGTCATTGGAGATGTCAGAGTTGTCTTCCACTATTACAAACAGACACTGCTCAACCACAACATTAAAACCACAGGCAGATGCAGTGAATAATACCGATTGTCTTGTTAAAGTGGACGCGCTGCAGACTGAGTACGCAATATGGATTTAGAAGCAACAACTAATAGGATTTCTCAGTGCAATTATGCACCCCTGACTTGCCAGTTTTGACCTCATTGACCAGCTGAAAGAGGGTCAAATTTGGGCATATTATAGCTTCCTGGGTTTGATAGGTAAAACAAGGGCAGAGCATGTGCTCGCGACTCTTTTCCTCAAGTGCGATGAAAGCTTTATTTATTGAGCTTTGAATAAAATGTCGGTCTCGCATGCTTCCAATTCATCATCTGTTCCCAAAAATGTGTTTGTTTTGGAGCGTCTTTTATTGGGGCTCCTCCAATTCTAGCACACGATCGCAAGTATGTGCGAGAGACAGGTGAAAGGGTCCCATCAGATTTGTTTAAAGACGTGATATCTGTTTTATTGAATCTGTTTTTCACACTTGCAGGCTGAGCAGCTGGACCAAGGGAACGAAAAGAACCAAAATAAACTAAATAGCCAGACACCGTTGCTCTCAGCTTCTGTTTCAATTGATTTTTTTCTCTGACTTTATATGCATGCACCAAAGCATTCAGCCCGTCTAGAAGTGTGTGTGTGTGTGTGTGTGTGTGTGTGTGGGGAGGGGGGGCAGAAATTTGGAGAGAAGATGAGGAAAAAAGTTCTAATCGATGAATAAATAAATAAATAATAGAATCATATTATCCAATTAAATATTATTATGGAATATGATCTAATTATAGGGCGACATGGTGGTGCAGTAATTAGCACTGTCGCGTCACAGCAAGAGAGTTGTAGATTTGTTTCCGGGCCTGGGGCCTTTCTGTGTGGAGTTCACATGTTCTCCCTGTCTGGGTTCTCGACGGGTTCTCGACTCCTTCCACAGTCCAAAAACACGCCTGTGAGGTGAATTGGAAACTCTAAATTGACTGTAGCCGTGTGTGTGCAAGTGCGAATGCTTGTTTGTCTCTCTTTGTGGCTGCCATGGATGGACAGTCTAATAATTTATTAATCATTCTTTATTAAATATAACTTATAATAATATATTATACCAGTCAAAAACATTGTACATGGCGTTGTGTGTGTGGTGTGACGCTTTGCGACATTTATCAAGGTGATTTGCTCCTGAAGCTAGCCCAGGTACAGTATTTCAAAATTGGCTGGTGTGTGACAAAGACACTAAACGAACAGACAGACAACCCAACCCAGCTGTGGAAGACACTGCAGCATAAAAACTTATGAATTGACCAACTAAAGTTAGAAAATATGAGGCAGCATACATTAAATATGGCTTTACAGACAAATGTAACAATTATTGAATAGCAAGTAAAAGTAAGATTTTTGTTGTTTGTTTACATATTTTGTAACATTTCTGTTGGTTTGCAAAGGGGGTGCCCAGCAGCTAATGCTGTTTGATCATTTAATTTTTAGTTTAATCATTCTCTTTGTTACATGTCAGTTTATTCTAGTGTTTTCATTAACAAATTATTAGATCTGCAACTTAATTTTGGTAGACACGGCAATATTTTAGTAGGACAGAAAAATATGCATCAAAACAAAATTGTGCTTCCTTCTCATTGTGATTGATTGATTGATTGATAGATAGATACTGTAATAATCTCCAAGAGAAATTTGCGTTTACAGCAGCTCGACCTGGGGAGATAAAAGTGCAGTAAGGAGGCATGCAAGGTTTAAACTATATAAAAGAGACATAAAGTACAATACTTTATAAAGTACAACATAAAAATAATACAAATCAAAAGAGTCAAGATAGAAATTGACATTTTCTATATATACAATAAAGTTGTGCATAGTGACAGTGTGTAGCATACAGTAGTGCAAAGGGCTGTTTGTACATGCTTAAGAGACCTCATATAGATGTGTGTGATAAAGCGCCTGTGTGTTCTTAGGCACATATTGTTAGTGTGCAGTGAGTCCAGGGTTCCTACCGATGAGTATTAAAGAGCCGTATGGCATCGGGGAGGAATGAGTTCCTCAGTCTGTCCGTGGAGCATGATAGTGACAGCAGTCTGTCACTGAAGCTGCTCCTCTGCCTGGAGGTGGCGCTGGGCAGCAGATGATGTGGAATCCACATCCTCCACATGCGTTTTGAATTCCTGTAACCACTTAACACTGATCAATTGTAATGCAAAATTGGTGTGATGAGCTCATTAAGCATTGAACCTCATAGACAAGTCATTCTCTTTGACTCTCCTATGAAGAGTGGCAACATGGAGGCCTCAAAACAACTCTCAAATGAGCTGGAGACAAAGATAGATCAGCATCGGAGTTTAGTGGAGGGTTTAAAGTCATCTTACTGCAGATGGTGTTACTGTGTATCGTTTAACAACGCACAAGAAGAAGCTGTATGGGACAGTGACGCGGATGAAGCATTTTCAGAGTCGCTTGAACAAACACATTTGGGGGCATCGTGCATGACAGCGAGATAACGCGACAATCCAAAGGATGGACATCCTAACCCTCGGCAAAATTTGGTGGTGGTTCCATCGCGCGGTCGGACTGGGTCCCAGTGCTGGGAAACTTCCACTCAACATCAGCAGATTCTTGAGAATAAGATTCAAGAATCTGTCACGAAATTGAAGTCACGCTGGCGGCTGGATAGGTCAACAAGACACAGACGTAAACGCTGCTCAAAAACTGCTCAGGGATTCGTGCAGAGGATCAAGTACAACGCTGGAATGGCCATCCAAGTGCCCAGATGTGAATATCATTGAAAATCTGTGGGACGATTTGAAGCAGTCTGTCCATGCTTGGAAGCCATCAAGCTTGACTGAACTGGAGATGTTTTGTAAGGAGGAATAGTCCAAAATAGCTTCATCCAGGATCCACTCTTCAAAGCAATGGGAAGCATCTGAAGGCTGTTATTTCTGCAGAACGATCTTCCGCTAGATACTTATGTGATTTTTCTGTTGGGGTGCTTAAATTTATGCATTTGTCCAATATTTACATTTTTTTTGTTAATCCAATAAACTTCATTTCACTACTGAAATATTACTGTGTCCTTCAGTTATTTGCAGATGTAGAAAATCCAAATACCCAGTGATTTATAAATGAAAATAATGGCATTTGTCAGGGGTGCCCAACATTTTAATACGTTGTTTACCACCATTACTGCAATATCTAATAATAAAAAAAAAGATAGTTAAAACACAAGCACATTTGTTTTCTCGGTTGCAGGTTGAAAGATTTAATGCCCACAAAGGATTGTCAAAGGAAAAGAAAGTCATGTGATCTTTGAAGACCTCCTCTGGGCGAGACTGGGCTGAAATCCACATACTTAGTCCTCTTATATCTCTCGCTCGCACGCACGCATGCACACTCACACACGTCACAAATAAATCTCAAATTCTGTCTCTGCTGCTTTAATAACACTGACATGAAATACTCAACAGCTAATTAATAGAGTGCCTCCAAGGAAAAAAATAAAATAAAAATCAAAGTTTCAGAGTGATTATAATGTTGACTTTATGATAGGGCCAGATGTCCGTAAATGTCGGAAGATCCCAAAATGTTATAATTTACAAGCATCTCAGTGTTTGTACCAGAATGCTGGTAATCCCTCCAAGTCCTCATTAAAAAATTTTGTTTCTCCCAGAACCCAAAAATATCAACATGGTCACATGAAAGGATATAATAGGGGATTCCCTAAAGTCTTGCATGAACTTGAAAATATTAACATGTGTGCAAAACACTGCTAAAAAAAAAAATAAGAAAAAAAAAAATTCTAACAGAACAACAATTAATAAACAAATCAATGTGAGACAAATTCGATTCCAGTAAGTCAAGCCGTCGCTAATTTCCATTCATGTCTTTCTGTGAAAGACATGAGCTCCAAGGCTTTCTGTTGCACAAAAATCACAAAGCCTTTCATTGGAAAGCACGTGAGTTTCAAAATAAAGCCCTGGTCAGGGCACTTTCTTGATTTTATGATGATCCCTTGAATCCAATGAGCACCTGTTTTTGATGTTTACACCTGTGCAGCAGCACTCTTTTTTTTTTTTTTGCCAAGCTTTTGCCATCCACTCTTTGGACGTCTTATGTGTTTCACTTTGAATTGACACAAATGTGATGGGACATAAGCGTGCAGGAGTTTTTGTACATGTGCACCCAATTTTCTTTAAAAAATCCTCACACAAAGGCTCAAAAGGTTCAGGTGACAGACAGCCAGGTTGAAAACATGATTTTCTTTTGCAGGATTTTGATTTGTTTTTGTTTTTGGTAAAACTACAATGCGCAACAATTGAGGAAAACAACAAATAAGAACATAAAAGAAAAAAAAAAATCTATTAACTGAATGCTGCTGTTTGAAAGAAGAGGCAGCGTCATTCCAATGACTGGCACCAAAGACGAATCCCAGAATGTGTTTCAGGATGAAATATTCCTCTTTCAAGAAAGAAAAATCTATTTTGGTGCAGAACATTGGGAGTGAGTTGGCCAAAGTTTAAGTTTGCCTTAAGCTGCTGACAGGTGAGATTTTCTATCACAGCTCTTCTGCCCCACCAGCTCATTGCTCTGTATTTGATGGAAGCAGAATTTGGCAGAAGTTACGCGCCAGGACGAGCACGCTAACCGTTTGAACGGCCCCGCGCTCTTCCAGCAAGGGCCATGGACTCGCGGGGGAAATATTTTTAAAGTGACATCAATTTAAGTTCTCAGATACTTGCTGATGAAGAAAATGAGGTTCAACAGAGCTCACATTCTGAAGATGGGTTGAAACCAGGGCAGTACAAAATGCCAAGGCTAATTTTAAACAGATGCAAGTGCATATGATTCATACTCCATAGATGTATTCAGATTTTATCTATTAAATCCACACGGCATGCAGCTATTTCTGTCATGCAACCAAACAGTTGCAAGACATCTGAACTTTGGCTTGTCTCACTATGGGCAGACACAAGTGATAATTTTGTCGGCGCGTTTATTATATCCAACGACTAATAACTACTGTAAAATGGTCGAATGCCTAATTTTAGCCCGTTACTTGTTGAAATGCATCCAGGGGGAGAAAAGACTACATCTGGAACTGTGTATCCGACTGGCTTGCCCTCTGGTCTATCTAGTCAAGAGCACTGCTGTGATGATGCATTTTTCACAACTCAAAGCTTGGCTTGTTATTCAAACAATTTCCCTTGGAAATAAAATCATAGAACAAAAATAAGAATTCTGTTATTTTATTTTTAAAAATATTTATCTAAGAGCCAAAAACACAAATCGCTTGTGTCATGAGCAGCGAAGTGATAACAGGCTGCATTGCACAGATGACTCTAGCACCCTTTCAACAAACTGTCTGGACTAATAAAACCGCCTCAAACCATTTGGTGAAGAACACCTGTCTGATGCTGGTGAGAGGAACAGTTGGACGCGACTGGCTGGGCAACTGGACTTGGTTCTTGAGACGTACGAATGAATGCTGGACAAACAAAACAGACTTTGGAATAAAAACTTGGGCTCATTCTCCCATCAAAAGGTTCTTCATCTAAGACTAGAGCAGTGCTGCCTCATACAGTAATTAGCCAAAAACGAAACAAAACACTCCATCAATCACTCAATGAGAATACAAAAAAAAAGTAAAAAGTAAGTAAGCAACTAATTCATAACATTTTTTTTTTATTTTTTATTTTTTTTACTTGGGAAACTCTTCCAATGTGACGCGACAGGGAAGAACAGGACAAATGAGACATGACACAACCTGGACACAAGACAAAGGGAAAGGTGAACATGACGCAAAACTTGACCAACTTTTTACTTTACGAAGACTTCAATCAAAAGTTCAAATCAAACAGTGAAATAAAGAGGCAAAATTGAAATGATGGATTGATTGATTAGCACGAAACAAGATTAGTCAAATCCAAAGGCAAAACCACAAAAATTAAATAAAAACTGACCAAGAACAAAACATGTGCACATATGGTTGGATACTGTCATATCCAACCATATGTTGCCATGGTGCATTGCTTTACCAAACATGGTGAAGTTATTAAGAAAGACGGTGGGGTCGATACGAAAGAAGGTGGGGTTGTTCCATTTCCAAGAATACATTTTTGTTTATTTTCTGTACTTTTCTGAAAATAGTCACAGGTAGATTGGGGCTGAGCCCGACGAAAGCCTGGCTCCAACTTTGAGCCAGTCTCTCGCAAGGACGAAAGACCCTGTTGTTTCTGGAATGTTTCTTCTTCTTCTTCTTTCCATTCTTTCCACACGCCTTCCCATTAGACCTAATACACAAAGCGAATCTATGTGGGTATGCTAAGTTGTTTCTTCGTTTCCTGCATGAAAAAAAAACAATCAAGAGAACTTCTGCAAACTACAAACGGTAGTGACTGATGTGATGTACAACTCTCGGGGCCTATCAGTGAGTTCAGACAAACACACACACACACACACACACACACACCCTTTCAGCTTCACATGTTAATATTGACCTCATTAGCCTCCAGATGAGAAAAACACACCAGACTTGCGGGGATGTTTGGGAAAGGTTGAAATAACACCGGGCTCCCCCACACGAGCAGGACGGCCGGCGTGATTAACATGCGGGTCGGTTCCAGAACAGCTGTGGAAAGCAAACGATGGGCGAGTGCGTTTTGAAGCCTGAAAAAATGTTTATGTAGTTTAAATCAGGCGAATAACTTGAACCTCGCCCTCCCCCCCAACCTTGGGTTTGCCCTCGTGATCTCTGTCACTCCAGCAACCTGACGTCCACTGGCAGTTTGTTGTTGCGTTTGTTTCGACGTGCTTGATAACTAATATGATATTAAGGCGTGACTTCTGCAGTCATCCACTTTTAGGGTCGTTTTCCCCGTTGGCTGTCTTTTATTTTGAAAATGGCAAAGAGAACTATCTTTCTATTTTATTATTCATCTAAAATAAAGATATTCAACTTTTTCCCCCTAATCTGGCGCATCAAGACGGTGGGTGTCTGAGTTCGGACGCACTGGAAGATACAACTAAGTCCTCTGCGACATCCGAGAACATCTGTGCTGTGCAAAAATGGGAAAAATATTGGGAATGGTTGAAACACACAATATCAAAACAGGATTATTTCCAGATTACGCCAGCATAAACAGATGAGCCTATATGTCAGGACAAATCTGTCTCAGCTGCAGTTTATCTAAAAGTGAAACCGTCATTAGTGGCTCCGTCCATGTGCGCGTTGCACTCAGCCAATCGATCCATTTTGTTCCGGGAAAGATGCTTGGAGCGAGTTTTGTCATATGCAGCAGTCGGGGAACATCAAGGACCAACACTTTTTGGCATGACCTTTATCTGAAAGTTCCCACCACAGCCAATAGTGCGTCAGTGCAGGGAATTTGTTTCTAACATCCTCTCTGAAAACTGTTATTTGGTTCAGTGAGTCATCAAGAGCAGTTAATAAGACGCATTATTTTGTTATTGTGAGTTTTGGGATTTCAAATGGAATAATACCGGAATGCTGAAATAAAGCTGCACATGTTTTGTTTTTTTCGTTTTGTTGTTGTTTTCGTTTTCACTTACTCAATTGAAATTCCAGGAAAGAGGGGGCCAGCCTGACGCACAAACAGACACTCACATGCACACTTCCGCGGAGTGACTTCTGTGTAAGTGGCTCACTCATCCTGACATTATGTTGCTATATAAACATCTGGAAAAGTGAGAAAGATAATTGGTTCACTGTCACTTGCTAGTTGGGAGTTGGGAAATTCCAACATTCAGTTTCTGTACCCGTTTCTCCCTCACTTGAGGTCGGAGGCTTATCCCAGCTGTCAAGGGTGAAGGCGGGGCTTACACCCTGGACAAGTTGCATGTTCATTGAAGCACTACATAGGAAGACAAACAACCATTCACACTCATACACTCGCCCATGGACAATTTGGAGTTCCGAGTTCACCTCGCATGAACCCGGAGAGAACCCATGCAGGCACAGGGAGAACGTGCAAACATCTACACAGCGAGGCCCCAGGCCCGGGATCGAACCCATGACAAGTCTAACCACAGCACCACTATGTCGCCCATGAGAAATGAATTAAGGAATACAAACCATTCTTAAGAAAAAAAAAATAATAAAAAAAAAACTCTCTTGTTTTAAATCAATACAGCAACTATTTCCCTACAGTTTAGTCGTTTCTACTTTGAACTGTGTCCTTGACAAAGAATAAAACTCATGTGAGACTTTTTCTGTTCTCCCATTATTTCAACTCTTGCTCCGAAATTTTGAAACGCTCTTGTGCTATGTGTCACCATGAGTAATCTGAACACAACAACACACTCCTGCACGTGTCTGTGACCCTCACAAGTACAGACTGTGACAAACGCCACAGATTTGCGGTGCCTCCAAGGGAGGTACTAAACGGGCTGAATGTCTGGAATCTGAGAAGCAGCCAGCAGCACACTTCACACTCCGTTCGCATGCTTCCCTTTATGCATCAAATGTGATTAGCTGAGCCTTTCGCGGTTTTGCATAAAATCCCTCAGCACTACTGTTTTATGTTCTGCTGGCTCAGATAAATCATCTTTCTGCACAACTGCCAGAGTGCAACTGCTTTATGGCGTTGACCTCCATGACCATGTTCCTCCGTGAAATACCTCCGCCTTTGCTTAGTCACCGTGCGGGTGCAAGCTCGTAATGACTCGTTCTGCCCTACTTAGCGATAAATTCAAGTTGGGAAGACTGGCCTGTTGCTCCTCACAAAGGTTTCGACTGGAACTTCTCACAGCAATAGTGATATTCCTTCGGAGTTTCCTGCAACAAAGTGTCATATATTTCTTCCTTCACTCTTTGGTGCCTAAACGCACAACTGGCTCGTCATGGTGCATTTCCTCACCATACTCGTATTAATTTATGCAACAACTGCGCAATACGTTGTTATGTTTTTAATGTGCTTCAACACTAAGTAATGTTAAGTTGTGTCAGGACAATTTTGTTTTTTCTTTTAATGATTTCGTACTAACTGATTTTACCAGGAACAATGTTTGTGATTAAATTGTAATCTGACTTTCATCTGATTCTAGTTCATTGTCTAAAATTAAAGCAGGCTGGATTTATAGGAGCTTTCCATTAGGAAATTAAAAGTGCAAGGTTGAAATTGTTTGAAGAAGTGAAGACCAGGATGTAGTATTGAAACCATTAAGTTGTTATCCTTTTCACTTTAACGCCATTCGGTGCCGTGGCACATGTGGTTACCAGTGCTTGTCCAGCGGTTCAGAGACCTGTAATGACCGCTAGAGAAAGCAAACAAGCCTTCCAAAGTGATTTTAACACATCCTGAAAGTTTTGCTCTCCTGCTGCACTGACAATGTCTCCAGAGTGTGGCTGACATGGCTTTTACCTCACTGTTTACTGGGTGAAATACTTCCAGTGGCAAAGAGAAATGGACACACACACACACACACACACACACACACACACACACACACACACACACAATTTACATACATACATACGTACGTCTATAGCATTGGAGCATTGGTATGAAATTATTTGTGCATGAAGACCCTCTACAAGATATTTGCTAGCATGCTGATATTTAACAAGCTTTTGCCTGCAGTGCAGTTTTACAGCAGGCTCTTTCAAACATCTGTTGCCGGCCTGCCGCAGACCTCTTTTACTCTCTGGCTCAATGATGCTGTGCCTCAAATCTTTATGACATTACTGTCTTTCACCTGGTCTGAGCTAGCATTGGCTAATACCCTGAAAGAAAACCTTATCTTTGCAGTAACTCGGATCAGACGCACCAAGATCACATTGCAGATGAGCACTCGGAATCCTTTGTAGTGACTAAACGGAATTTGTTTACTCTGGGATGTTTCTCTTAGTTGCAATTTTAGGGTATGCAGCTCACCTGTATCAAATCTTCCCAGAATAAAACACAATTTTTTTGGTGCCATCCAAGAAGATCTTTCAAAGAGGGAATTTGAAAATAAATACGATACCTCTGAAATAACACTTTCACATCTGTTTCTGTGTCCCTGTTGTGTATGTAAAGATGTTCTTTAACAGAAACGGCACTCGGTTTTGGAGACTCAGCGTTATGTATTTGCACCGAGAGCATTCCTCTTTTTTTTTTCCGGGGGGGATTTAGTCATTAAAACTATTCATGTTTCCTTTTTAAAGCGACAATGACATTTGTGCATCCGTTCCAAGATAGCACATGCCCTGTATGAACACCTAGGTGATGTTCCATTAGAACACCAATGTGGCAAACACATGTTGGCAGAGCAAACTCATACCAACAGTAAATCTTCAAGCCAGTCTGAAAGCTGAGGAAAGTCCATCCCTCATTCAGGCTGATTCAAGAATTTAGAAAATATGATTTGAAATGCTTACACCATCAAATCAGTCCTTAAAGAGACATGCGTTGGTCTGACAGATCCTCAAAAATCATCTCCTTCAGTTGAAATAAATAACAGAGAACGTCTCATTGCACTGGGTAAATATGGCTGTTTATCACCCACAAACCTCTGAGGGTCACAGTCACGACCCTGATGGCACGCCGGACAACATCAGTTCCTCAGGGCCAGAGTGCCACAGTGCCAGAGTGCCACAGTGCCACATCACAAAACTGCTGAGGACGCAGGCCACAGAATGTGACCGAGGACCGAAGGCATCCACCTGACCTCAAAGTGCCACGGATTCAATAACAGATTACAAACTGTCGGGAGGTGTTGGCACAGGAGAGTTTACTTTGTCTGGAGCAATGTTTGAGTCGGCTCTGTGGCTCAGAGGACGTCCACATGAATTCCAAGAAACTCTGTTTTTGACATCATAGACAAGTTTTTCTTTTAATGTTTGGATTTCTCAAATTAGTTCAGTGTATGGCAGTGACAGACAACAGCATTGAATTATTCTATTTAAAACAGAAGTGTGTTTTTAATGAGTTAAATATTATTAGAAATGCAGTTGGGTTTGGATAGGAGACAATAGCGTGCAGTAGATAGATCTGATGAAACTGAATTAATGACGTAAACTTTAAATATCTGTGTTTTTAAGAGCTTAATATTTACCGAAACTTAAGAGAAAAGGGATTTGGGCTCATTCTGCTCAGTAACATGAATGCAGTGTGTCATTATTTTCACGCATCAAGAGTATAGTTTTTTTTTTTGTGTATTTAAGGGTACATATACAGTATAAACCAACATGCTTTAGACCTGAAGGCGATGTCAAATGTAAAATAAATAAATGTAATATCTATATCTATCTATATGTATATGTATATCTATAGCTGTTTATCTATCTATCTATCTATGTATATGTGAGACTGTGCTCAACAAATGATCACAGACACAGACCACTTACGTCACTGTTGATTTGCAACAAGGCTCAGTTTTAGAACTCACACTAATTACGTTCTAGACTAATGGTGTGTTTGTGTGTGTGTGTGTGTGTGTGTGTGTGTGTGTGTCTGTGTGTGTGTGTGTGTGTGTGTGCTTGCCGATGGTGCAATTGTCCATCACTCTTGTCAGTTTTTTACACTGCCAGTTTTTCACTCTGCCATTTCTATTTTTAAAAGTCTGCAGTCTCTGTAATTTTCAAGCTGTTCTGTCTCAGTTGCACAATCTCACGGAACAAGAGAAAAGTGCCAGCTGATCTTCATCTGTTCCATACACCCGAGGTGCCACTCGTAAGTTTGTAGTCTGTTATAAATTCCTTGGCATCGTCGCAGATGAAACTCTGTCTTTGAGGTCCCATAATGAACATGTTCCAATAAAAAAAAAAAAATGCTATTAAAAGTAGGATTGCTCTGTCTTTCTTATTTTTGGGGAGGGGGGAGTCTTGCTTTTCGTTCACTGCCAACAAACAAACTGGTTGTTGCCACCTGTTAAGCTAAATTATGATAACACTGCTTGCATTTGCACACCTACCACATCTTCCCAGATGTTTGATGCTGTTTATCGTGAGGCACCAGGATTTATTGTGGATTGCTTGAATTTGCACTTTGCATTTTCTATCAGCTAGTTCTCAACATGAAGACTAAAGCACTGGCATGACTTCATTAACAGAACCACTGGATGACTGCTGCATTGTGTGTGTGCCGTCGCAGTCTTGATCTCAGATCTTTTCTCATCCTCAGTATTATGTGCAGCTTGACCAATTTTCTTTGTCTGCTCCTTCAGAGTGTGCAACACTTTTATTCATAGAGATCTATCTTATTTACTGTTCACATGCTTAGAAATACACATTTTGATGCATTTAGTCAGATTCTCCTCACACTGCTCGGACCTGGAGAAACCAGAGCTAATCAACCAGGAACTCATAGCAAGCAATACCATGCTGCCAGTAGGCAGACCGTTACTCCATGCTTCTGGTCTATGGATATTTTCAGGCAAAGAACTATTCATTAGTTTCCAAAACAATCTATGGACCCTGATTGTCTCCTACACAAGAGGTACAAGTACCTCCAAGGCCCTCAAACAGTTCGTGGCACCCTGATCAGAGTCAATAATCCAAAATGAAAAGGCTCGACTGTGACAGAAGGACTGGGTTCATTTTTGCAATCCGTGCAACAAAAAAAAAGTAGTCAAACTACAGCCACATCCCCGACTGAGCCTTCTATCCACACCTCTTCCCTCGGACATAGGATCTCCTCCAAAGCGCTGGAGGAGTTATGGCCACTTGACGTGCTGCCATTCAATGAGGAAAATGTGCTAACCCAGTCAACCTAAGACGAGAGTGATCGCCCTCCATTCGTGTCGACGGATTAAGTGCTTTTGCGACGCCATGCCACAAATCCGCACGATAAACATGCTCCAGTGCATATTCCAAAAAGAGTCATGCCAAACCACAGAAGCACCAAAAGACGGGTCGTCACGGACCATTGGCAGGTCCAGGCTTGGAGAACAGTGAGGTAGAAGAAGTTTGGCAAACTCAGCACTCAAATTAGAGTTGACTGGTAAAAGACTCGCTCACGATCGTGCCACATCGTTCCCTGATCCTTTTCCTGATCTGCCGATGCACAGACAAGACGTGTGAAGTCCGTGTTCTCCCTTCCGCCTCAACTCTCAGCTGAGAGTCATTTCACAAAGCAAAACCATGCACTTTCGTGCCTGAGCAGCTCCATTAAAGAAAATTATTGCGCTAAAAGCCAGTTGTCTGAAACCATGATTTGGCAGAGGCACAAGGAGCACAGTTTGGAAGTAGGAAACCGTAATTGCCAGGATGATGAGAATTACATGCTATGATAATTTGTGATCTCAAAGCAAAGTTTCTGGTTCGTTGTATGAAATATGTCACACACACACACAAACACACACACACACACACACACACATATGAATATATATATATATATATTTACATATGAATATATATATATATATATATATATATATATATATATATATACATATATACATACATACATACATACATACATACATATATATATATATACACATATATATATATATATACATATATATATACACACACACACACACACACATAATGTGTATGTATATGTGTATGTTAAACATTTTCTTGCTACATGCTAGAACGTTCCATCAAAACCCATCATTTTTTTGGGAAAAAAACAAAGCTAGACAAAGTTGGTGCCAAGTCACCTTGGAATGACCTTTTACTTTGGGGTAGGGTGGGTTTAATGTCAAAGCTAGACATGACCGACATCTGTAAGTCTTTTTCTGACCATTTCACACATTCACAGTCGTAAACCTATCGTTATTAATCCGCTAGTTTCTTTCTAAATTGGCTCAACTACACTTTACCCCGGAGGCATTAAACAGACCATAACTGGCCTTGGCTTTCGGGATCCTTCAAAAATCATGACCTCAAGGAGTCGACTGTGCAATATTTGCATGCACAGGCATGTTTGGACCGATACAAAAAGGCTGTGTTGCTCTGTTTTAGGGCTCCCAAGTGCGTTTCTTGGCAGGAAGTGGGAGCCTTTGTGACCTAACAGGCTGTCAGCGTGATTTAGGAAGATGGTTTAAGAAGAAAGTCCAACTGGCTTGTTTACTGTTGCCACTTGTCATTTTCTTTTGAAGATTAAAATGGTAGCACAATGATGGCATTTCCAACAGGAATCTTTGCATTTCTCTGTGTACATGTGTGTTTTCTGCATCATAAAAAGTAGTTCAAGTTCATTTGGAGCAATACACCCGGCACCATGGGCGGACTGGCATACGGGGATACCGGGGATTTCCCCGGTGGGCCCGGGTTCATAGCTATTAACCCGGTTAATAGCTAACCGGCTATTAATAGCTGTTAGCTATTAATGTAATAGACTATACCTGTGTGCACGTCTCACTACCTTTGCTGATAGCCAATCAAAATTTGGTCCACGTGGGTAAGTCCCATCCATTACCTCAGCCTGTTGCAGCCTTGACTTGTCAATCACGCTGCTGTAACGGCGCTTGTCAGTTTTCGTGGAGGATTGAGAGTTAGCGCTGCCCGGGCAGATGGAGCATAGAAAACATGGCCAAAAACGCAAAGGATTTTAGCGAACATGCACCTGAGTCCAGCAGGAAAAATGATGAGTTTGACACTGACAGACACGGCAGAGCACGGAACTGAGACCAGTGGAACCAGTGACAGAATGACGGTAAGTTATGATTGGAACTTGATGATGTTTTAGGCGAAAATGCTCATTTGGCTAACGTTAGTTAATGCCGCAAAGTCTATGGGTTGGAGTTAGGATTAAAGTTTAAGGTTAGGCCTTGCAGAGAGAACTGTTTGGGGTTAAGGTAAACTTATTTTTGTTGTTGTTGTGCTCAGGCTGATGACAATAATGCTTGTTTGCCTCGTTTGCTTTTTAGCCATACACACTAACTCATGCACCATATACTGCTATCCTTATATTTTGTTGATAGTGCAATTTTAATGGTCTACTTTTTTTTTTATCAATGCTAATATTCTTGTAGTCTGAAGATGATCCTGCTGCTGACAGAGATAGCCAAGGCCTGTACTAGAAGTCAGTGCCCCCATGCAGCAGCATTATTTCACCAAAACAAAGCCAGAGACATTAGACCTCGTTTTAACCAAGGCTTCAGGAGGTTTTAACTTGTATTTTGGCGTGTACTCTCACCTCATGACTTATGTTGTAACTGTAACTGTATTGCATATTGTAACTTCAGTAGTATTTTTTGTCTCTCACCCACATAAATATACAGCATGTTCCAGAGGGGACCCGAGGGAGCACTGTGTACAAAAAGGCAAAGACAGGAAAGATTCTTCTTCATATTTCAAGTATTTAGTTTACTAATGTCAGTTTGCTATTTTCAGTTTAGTTCTCATGTTTATACATGTTCTGGGTTAAGTTTGTAGATACTATATAGTTTATATATAATATATAGATTACTTTATAGCTTTGTTGTTTATTTATTTTTAAATGACATTTTTATTGAAATGGACTTGTTGTAATTATGTTGCACTCTAGTGGTTTACTCATGTTATAGTTATTTAGTTCTAACAGCCTGGCAAATTGGTCTGCCAAATTTTATTGTATCAATGACTTGCTTGCATTAAAATCGCTACATGCTTTAAAATAACTACACTGATGTATTCTTTTTTTTATTTTTTATTTTTTAAACTCTAGGCTACTTAAGGGTTCAGGTTAACGTTTACCATATGATTATTGTCCAAAACACCATCAACTGCTGTTTTTTTCATCCTACACCGCACATGAAGTGGGCCAGTCTATCAATAATTCCCGGGCCACTTTTCCCCCCCAGTCCGCCCCTGCCCGGCACGTCGTAATACCCAGTCGTAAAGAACAGTCTCCTACAGCATTTTCTGCTGTTCACACACACAAAAAAACAAACTGCTTGCTCTTTAACTTAATATGCTTTAACTGTAGTGGAATAGTGTTGGTCCAGAGGTTCATTCCATTGTAATACTGTTGGAAGATATCAATCACAGAAGTCGAGAGTTGCTGTTGCTGCTTGCAGTTGACGATGACGGAATGTTTCTGATATCAATTGTGGGCGCTTCATTATTGAAACAGACAACACAATATCAGTTCAACCTTTTTCTTTGCACTTTGGTTTTAATCTTTTTGATTTTATCATATTTCACTTCAAGATACTGCCTTTGACAGATCCAAACCTGGAACTGCTTTTTCCCTTTTAAACAAGAATCAGATTTAACCTTGCTGGGGCAGCTGGATTGCTCGAATTTCAGCTATGAAATCAAGCTCGTTTGTCTTGCCAACCACCACCAGGCATCTTTTTTTAATATGTCTGAATTTTCTGCAGATTCAGTAACCAGCCGGTATCCTTTATGGATGACGAGGTGGAATTTTCTATGACAGAGTTATAGCAAGGACGAAAGGTAGAAGTGAATTGTTCCAGGATGAGGATGAAAAACAAGATGAAACTCAACAAGGGCGGATGTTAGCAGTTTAAGCAGAAATTGGTAGATTTCTTAAAAGTCGTTAATAATTCATGACTAACATCACAAATGGCCTTTCTTAGTGGTCTTCAATGACCAACTTTGGGAAGAATCCAGGTAAAATTGAGGAAGCGGTTGCCTTGACCAGCTAACAGTACAAAGCTTCAAGCAGGCTAAACGAGCTCTAACAAACCTGATCCGTCTGCCCCGAATGTGATAGACTAAAGTTTTGCTCAATTGCACTCGAAGTTTTGCCTCCCCTAACACTTTTTATGGGCTCTTTACCAAATGGATAAACTAAACAAATCCCAATTGTTTAGGAAATGTTCCATCTGGCGTGCTAGATTAAATCCGGCTGAGAGGAAAAATAGAGAAAATAGAAAGTTGAGTGTGCAACCTTTCAAAGAAATTGTTGGAAAATAAAAACACATACACAATATTTTTTCCGAATGTTTAATGTTGTAAAAAGGAGAGGTTTACCTAAAAAAAAAAAAAAAAAAAGTAAAAAAAAAAAAAAAAAAGCAATCATAAAACTTTGACATGCCCTTATGTTTTTGTTTTTTTCAATCGTTGCTTGTTGTCTGATTTGATTGAAACGACAAAAACCGAGGGATTATGAGAGTGTGCAGAGGAGACTTGCCGCTGAACAGCAACACTTTCAGGAGTCCACCGCAGGTTTTTCATCTCTCAGTGAGAATCAGAGGGGCGGGGCCTGTCATGCCCGCTGGCAGTGGTGCAGTTTGGATGCACATATCACGACGGTGTAACTGTACGTACCCGTATTGGATGCAGTTCGGCGCCTCAAAAGTGGATTCAAGAAGCAACAACTCCGAGGGGGGAAAACATCAGCGCGCACAGACGTCAGAAGAAGAAGAAGAAGAAGAAGAAGAAGAAGAAGAAGAAGAAGAAGAAGAAGAAAAAAAAAAAAAATCAGAGTGACTGAAGTCAGCAGGATATTTTATTGGTACTTTTTTGTTGTTGTAGGTTTTTTTTTTTTTTTTTTTGTCTCGTTTTTGAGTGATATCCAAGCTTGCACTGGAGGCATCACCCTAATCCCGCCGCCGCCGCCGCCGCCGCCTTCACGCAGCCTGTTCAAAGTGTGTGACAAACGTGTGAGACGCGCCATGTCTCTTTAGGTGATGACAGATTGGTTGCATAGAAGTTTTTTTTCTTCTTTTTCCCCCCTCTCTCTTTGTAGGAGGAGTCCTTTATGGCCCAGAAAATATCGGATTTTCCCTTTATAAAAAAAAGAAATTGACACTCCATTGAGCAATTTTATTCGCGGAGCAGGCAGCACAGGTGGGTCATTCTCTTATTAAGCTCATGCAGAGTCATTGTACCAAACTTTTATAATAGTAAATTGTAAACGTGGTTGAACTTTCTCTTATAACACGGGTTTTGTATTAAAAATAATAAATTATAATTGTCTTCACTATTGTTGTTGTCGTCAACAATAATAAACGAGGTGTTGTCAATAAAATAATTATTAGCTGCTAACGACTGTGATTGTAGTAATTTAAATTAAATCCTCTGTAATATAGTTTACTAGATTATTATTATTATTATTATTATTATTATTATTATTATTATTATTATTAATATTATTAATATTACTTTAATTATACAATTGTCCGCACTCTACCTTTCATCAATTAAAAACAAACTCGATCTGGACAGAGAATTTCGTGACCAATAATGCTTTTTATTTCAGTCACTCTCATTCGCGTGCACACAGTCAAACTTGAAGCGCGCCAAAGGTTTGTTCTCCTCGTGCTGGGTCAGGGCGAGCTCGAGAGCAGGGACACACACACACACACACGAGAAAAAAAAGAACTCGGGACGCTGACGTGACAGTGGAGATGCTGGGTGGAGGACAGACAGGTGGGGATCTGCGTCTGATCTTTTATTATTATTTTTTTTCCCCTGAAGAGAGGAGCGCTGCGGCGCGCGCTCAGCTCTAATCCGGCATGGTGTGCGAGCCCGAGTGAAACAAAGCTGAGCTGTGCTCAACTGAGCTGTACAAGATCAATCCCCCTGACTCTCGGAGCTGTACAGGCTTTAGGCCCAGATGACAAAACTTAGAGGGGAATCTGCTGGTGTTTTGATTGAAGGGAGGGAGAGACAGAGAGGCCCAGGTGCTCTCTCTCTCTCTCTCTCTCTCTCTCTCTCTCTTTGTATGTGTGTTTAAACCTCTGCACATTTGACCTTTCCCCTGCCTGAACCCTTCGTGCGGCGGCAGAGGGAGAGGAAATTTTGACTAAAACGGCAGCTGTGGCCGCCGCCGCCGTGTTTGGTCATGCGTTTCTTCACACTTTGCGGAAAGCTGGACAGGGTAGGTCCAGGCAAAGTTTTTTATTTTTTTTTGGGGGGGGGATCTACAGATGTGGATTAAGGTGCCGAAAGCATGTGTGTGTACATTACGGTGATGACTCATCAACGGCTGCCTTTCTGATGTCTCATCTGTTTTGGTTCTCGATAGCGGCCAGAAGCAGCGGGGGGATCTGATGTGTTGTCCCAGATCAGCTGGAGAAAACAGAGTTGAGTCGACGCAAACGCAGTGAGTTTGCGTGCAGATAAATTTGTGGTATCAAAGTCTTGGGAAAAAGCTGATCTGTTTTAGGATGGGGGAAGCAGAAAGCAGCCCCCCCCCCCCCACCCCCACCCCCCGACAACTGTGAGACGTCGCCCATCGACATCTCTGATTGATCCAATGTGAGGAAACGTTGACGTGCGAGCTCTCGATAAAAATCTGGGAAGGTCGGGGTGGTTTTTGTTTTTTTTCTGCCTGCCTGCCTGCCTGCTGCTGCCGCTGAAGTTGCAGGGCCTCTTATCTCCTTCCCACTTTTGCGTGTAATGGGTGCTCTCGGGACACATGCCGCACGTGTTAACGATCTTTCGTTCAGCCCTTAAAAATGTGTCAGAGAGACACTCCAGCCGCAGGCACGGCCGAGTCCGTCCGTCCGGGCTGAGCTCAGCCCTGCGGGCTCCGCCAATTCCCAGCGCGGAAGCTCCCTTTCACGCCATTTGAATAATTGATGGATCAAACTTTATTCGCAAAGGAGGCAAATTGAATCTCCTGACTATTTGATGAGCGGGCTTTGGTTTCATCTGGCTCCACTGGTGCTGTGTGTGGGAAACAGAGCAGAGAGAGACACAAGGTCGCTGAGACGCAGGTGCCCTGAGAAGCAACACGGCTCCCTTGTTTCTTTTCTCCCCCTCCCCTACCCCCGACGTTGCATGTTAGAAGAAAGCCTCCCCTAAGTCTAAGACAATCGGCTTTCACACCAAGTTAACAGCCTGATCCTGTCTCTTATCTCCCTGCTGTGCGAGAACAAATATGGATGGGCTGAGGTGGGCTTTTGGCAGGACGCAGCGAGTCGTGGGAGTGCTTGTGTTATGAAAGTCTCTGGCACATGTCTTGAGTTACTCAGTTGCTGGAAAGGTTGCGCTCGTCGGCGATCCAGAGACTTTTGCATGTCCCCTTTTCTCCAATCATCACTCTCTCAAGTAACCAACAGGTGCTGCGGATGACTGGCTGAGCCACTCTTTTGGCCAGTCCCTGTAAATATGCTTTTTGGCCAAGGGGTGGTCACTGACTTTGTGAGTCATTGAGTGCTAAGGAGTAAATAAACCAACTGGGGGAAATGAGGGTCTGAGTGTTCCAGATTCGCTCTGAGGATGCAAAGTACTGTCCTCTGTCTGGTGGTGGAGACAGTCCCGTCAAACCTCAGGAGATCAGAAACAGAAGAGCCCTTTGAAAAAAGAAAGAAAGAAGGAAAACAAAAGGAGAAAAGAGGTGAAAGTTATGCACATCGTGCATCTGTTGTTGTTGTTTCTGACTGACTGAGCTTCTTTTGGTGGAGGCCTCAATCTCTTTTAACCACTTACAATTTAGAGAACTATTTCACTCTTTTTTTACTTTTCATAATGAAAAATGGTGTAAACTTTCCCACAATATGATAGTTTTATTTTTATTTTTAACTGTCATGTCTTTGTGATGCGCAATCTGGATTTCCTTCCCTCATTAGCGTGAGTGAGAATAATAATCCAAAAGTCGTTTCATCATCCCCCTCTCTCCACCATCAAGCGGAACGGTATTTTGAAATACTTCGGCCTAAAGAAGTATGCTGAAAGCTGAAATGATTCCCCCCGCCCCCCTTTTTTTGATTTATCCCTTCATAACAAAACAAAGAAAGCACTGTTGCTCGCCACAAGGTTTCGACGCACCAAATGGCATTGTGATTTTGTGTGATTCAGAGCCACAACTGACTTGGCGGCCAAATATGGTCCTATTTTTCTTTATTGAGCTGCGCGGGAGGACCTCCCATTGCTGAGATCTTTAACATGTTCTTCGTGTCCTCTTCACACAAGAGCTGTAAATACAGGCAAGGTGGGACACAATCTGAGGAGGATCTTGGCAGCGGAGCGCGAAGCCTGCAAGCCTGTGTCGCACTTCCGAGAGCGTTGACGCCACTGTGTATTTTAGGGATCAACATTTCCAATTTACTCTTTGGATTAAACAGCGGTCAGAAACGTTCTTCAGCATTGCGTAACCTCTCCCGCTGATGGCAAACTGTGCAGTTTCTTTGAATCACCCAAATTGACTTTATTAGTATTTCTGGGGAACAATGCCGGCGTGAAGCTGTGAAGTCTGGAAAAGGAGAGAAAGCAGCATTTATATTTTAGTTGAACAAAAAAACAAACAAGATGTAGTTTGACTTATACCTGATGCTGTAACTGTTTTGGTCTTGTTTCCGTGAAGATGCTCGGAAACTAGGTGAGGTTCGCCAAGAGAAAACGGCTTGAAACACACAACCCTAATAAACTGGAAAGTGCTTCCCACTCCTGTTCTAATTCAGCCTTGGTTCAACGTGTTAGTTACTTGAACAAAACTTTATCGCCCTGGTTCATGGCCAGGTTAGCTCTTAACCAACCTTTTGTGCTTTTGTCTTTTATTTTTCCCTGCTATTTCCACTGAACCGAACTAAGAGAGCGCGTTGGTCCCTTTCAATTCTAAACAGAGAGACAAATGAAAATAATGAAAGGTTGTTTTTGAACTCCACATCTTCTTGTAAACCTTTTCCCCTCCTCCCCTCTCCCTTTTCTCTCTGGCCGACACAGAGTCAAGAACTTGCATCCACCCACCCCCCTGCTCACCCCCCTTCCATCCTCAAGCCCTGTTTTAGTGCCTCCTACAAGCATCTCTAATAAGACACATGCTCCTAAACACAGCCGCTCACTGATAACCAGCCCGCTACAAACAGTGGGTTTCACACTTTGCCAGCCAGCCCACCCCGAGCTTCATGGGTTGAACCACCACAATTTCGATCTCCTTTCCATTCACTCCTCCTCCTCCGCCTCCTCTTCATCCTCCTCCCCCTCCTCCTCCTCCACACAAGCCCTCTCCATGCTCCAGCCCTGCTCCAGCTACTCCCCTCTGCCAGAGCTCCCACCACCGTGATGCCTCGTTGTGCCTCGGGCTCGCTCGGACTGGACTCGACCACAGCCATCACCCTTCGCTTCAGAGAGCCTCCAACGCCGAAGCCACGAGAGTGAAGGAGTAGAACAGGGCAAGCAGGGGAAGGGAGGGAGAGGGAGAGACGCGGCGAAGAGCACGGCAACAAGGGAGGAAGAAGTAAGAAGGAGACAGAGGAGTGGGGTCATCCTTGGTCGCAGCGGAGGTGCGTTCACCTGCCCTGGAGAGGAAGGGCCCCTCTCACACCCACCTGTTACGTCCGGTCGCAGGGGTCTGCCCCTGCACGGCCGAGGAAGGTCAGCCAGGACTATGCAGCTGGGACTGGTGGCGCTGGCGATGATTTTTCTCAGCTCCATGGGTCACGGCGATGCTCTCAAGCTCTCCAAGGCGAGGAGGCTGCGACGGGGTGAGTTGTTTCCTCCGCTGCTGCCGCTCGGACTTATTTTTTTCATTTCCTTCTCTCTCTCAGTGGTTCTATCCATCTGCCGCACCGCTGGTTCTCGTCTCCGCTGTCCGACTCGCTGCGGTTGGGTGTCTAGTAAACATTTAACAAGCAAAGTAAAGATAACATTTTGTTTATTTTCTCGTCGTTCTTATTTGTTTTTTCCCATCCGGCATGGGAAGGGAGTCCTTAAGATGTGCTCATAATTTGCAGCGTATGGCTCGTCTTTCATCCCTCTCCAATTTACTGTAGGTAAAACCTTTTTTCTTTTAAACGGGTATTAAATGGGCTTGTTTATACAGGGCTTTTTGACGGATTTGCCCACAAAGCCATCACTATTTTTGCGCCCGGCTCCGCTGGCACGTGATGGTGTGAGTACCTGACAGAGCCTAAAATCTCAGTCGGACCACGTTGCCGGTGTTGTTGCAGGCATTTTCCCCCGAAACCCTCGTGCAAACCTGCAAAGAAGGGGCTCAAGGAGACAGACACGGGGTTGCATGGGGTTGCATGTCTGCAATTTAGGTCACTCACCATATTCATGAGCGCTGGACCATGCATGCCGTAGCTGTCTTGATGAGACTTCTTACCCTCAGCCGTGGTGGAAGCGGTTCACGATTTTAACACCTCCTATTTTCACAGCGTACAGATTGAACGTGTTAGCCAGCGACATACATTCCAGACTTC
This sequence comes from Nelusetta ayraudi, assembly GCF_046127955.1. NCBI lineage: Eukaryota > Metazoa > Chordata > Actinopteri > Tetraodontiformes > Monacanthidae > Nelusetta > Nelusetta ayraudi. The sequence goes on along the minus strand of NW_027466181.1, from coordinate 269,701 downwards.
CCCTCTTGTCGCACCTTGTGACAGGACTGATCTGCTCTCCTTTATTCTTGTTTTTTGCCTCATGGTAACTACATCGCAGCAGAGACATTCTCAGCGGTCTTCCCTCCGCCAATGGACTGTTTTAAAATACTCCATCACCATTAAGTCAGTGGTTGGAGACGAAACCTGGTCTCTGTGGCTCCACTGGGAATCCCCCACGATAATCTGTTAATGGGAGAAACCCTTTCAATGCTTTTGCTACTCCGATACTCTGATGTTATCTCTTGGACGGTGGGTCGGAAAAGGATCAAGACGTGACGGGACATATATTAGGTGAATGCCTTCTAGAAAGAGAATGCGAACTATACCTGCAAGGTTATACAATTTTTGGCTCAGTGAAATGCACCGTCTGCAGAGGATCTGCACCTATAGGTTCTCGGTAAGGCTTCCTGACGCTCAAACAATTTTCTGACTAACCCCACCTGTGGCCCGACCCAACGCTAGCTGACTAATTTGACTGGCTCCTGGGCTGTTGTCAGCAACCACTTACCGTGGATTTCCCTGAAAGAAAATCTGTTAACGATCTGCAGCAAGCATTTCTGAAGTAAACAGTGAGTGAATGTTCCAAAAGAGGCAGTTTGGCCTGGCCCCCGGTCAGAGTAAGCTTCGAGCACTAACCCCCACCGTTGGAGTGTTAACGTGCTAGACGGTTTATAGCGGGAGGTGTGCAGATACCAGCCAAGTACTAACGTTCCCTGATGTTGTTCACATGGGCATAAAGACGTCTCTTGTTGAAATGGATATCTTGGATTGAAACCCTTGTCTTTTTGTTTCGAGGTGTTCCGTTTCGCTGCCCACCCACCACGTCATAACCATTCCTGTTTCTGTTTGAACAGCCAGTCCTGAGACGCCACAAACGTGCCCCAAAGGCTGTGACCGGTGCTCTGAGTACAACGGTTGCATCAGATGCAAGCCCAAGCTCTTCATCTTCCTGGAGCGCAATGACATTCGTCAGATAGGCGTGTGCCTCGCCTCCTGCCCCATGGGATACTTTGGCATGAGGAATCCAGAAGGAAACAACAGATGCACGCGTGAGTTCTGCTGCTCTTGTACACAGTGGGCACATCATATTTATGCACACACACACACCCACACCCACACGCACACGCACACGCGAACACATCTGATGTCCTCCAGACACGTGCGGTCTCTAGCTACTTGCTGGCCAACTTTACATGGCTGATGTCAGGTCAGGCCCTGAGTATAAAGTTATCTGGACGACTGTTAGTTGAGGCGCATTTCGTTCTCCTGTTTTCTTGTGTGCAATCGAGGCAATCAAAGCTGCCTCAGCCAGGGTTGCCCAACAGATCAAAACATGCTCGTTGCTTCAGTCACGCAGTTGTTTCTATTAATCAGCGTGCGCTCAAGGACAATTACCGACCAAAACAGCTTAAACTTCACCACTGCACTGAGCTGAACCCACTGTAAAAAGATGTCGGAGATTGATGATAGAGTTTCGCACATGTCTGGAGGGGAGGGGTGGGTGGTAGGAAATGTGTGTGCTGTGGAAAGTTCATCACTTTTGTTTTAGGTGGCAGTTCATTTTGTTTTGCTTTCATACAGTATTTGAAACGCTTTTAAAATGCTGTTTAAAATACCGCGCACACACACACTGGACTTCTGTTTGAGCAAAGAATGTTGCCCTTTAATGCCCTTTATTTGGGAAGCTGCACATTGCTGGTACATTAAACCCTCTTGCGTGCCTGCTCGACATGAGCCTGGATGGCAAGTGAAAGTCCTTGGCAGAAGGTTGGGAGGCTGCACCTTATGATTTACAGCGTTTCCATGCTCATTAAATGCTCTCCCCGGGCCCGCACAGGGGCTCTGTAAAGCTTTGATATGTTATTTTGGCTTTAAGTTTAATTTCACACCTGCACATTAGTGACTGGTGTCTGTTGCCACTACTTACGTGCAAGGAAATTGTCTCAAAATCCAGTAAAAGTATTTTCTAAAAAAAATGTCTCCAGGAATTCAGTCTGAACTGCTCTTAATTCAACGTTACAGGCAACTTTAACTCATTTTGAAGGTAGGTAATAGGGGGACCACACTCATGGTTCTTAGTGAGCTCACTCGGTGGCACCAGTCCCATGCTTTTAGCCAAGGGCTGCCAGCGCTTCTGTCTGTTGTCTGTTAGCCTTTTACGTGTGGGCAGAAAACAGGATTGGAACACAACCCCAGCAAAAACATTTGTAATCCGTTGTTGTTTGCCTGATTTTGCAAAAGTATGTCTGTGTTTCTCTGTTGGCTCCTAATGAGTGGCGATCATGCCAGGACACAGTACATGTTTCATGTTTACACGCTGGGGTTATTACATGTTATTTATTCCAGTGCATCTTTACTTGGTGGGAGCAAAAGGACAAAGGGTTTATTCCAAATTAGAATGTTTAAACTTTCTTTTGATATTCTTTGCACGGTTTCAACGTCATATCAACCAAGACATACCAATAAAAGCCGTCACCATCTGACACGTTGTTCTTCTTGGCTGTTGATAAATGTCTCCCGGAACATCACTTATACACGTTTACAGCCATTTTATTTTCATGCCATATTCAAAATTACATACTTGCACAGATTTAGAACACACATATATAGACAATTACATATATTACATATGTTTATACTAGTCTGTCATTGACAATAACAAAGATTTGTCAGGCAGATACGTTGTGTGGTTAGCAGCCTTGATGACTTTGTCCTATTTTCTCCAAAAAAACAAAAAAACAAAAAAACAAAAAAAATGTGGGAGCTCTAATTGCCCTAATTGCTCTAATTTGACCGGTGAGAATATTGGGCTGGTTCAACAAAAAACAGCTAATTGAATTTGAGCAATTCTGCTGTGGTATTGCATCCAGGCCAGTTGAAAACCATGACGAGGCCTTTCAGATTTATTGGGCCGGTAACAATCTTGGATGTGCTGTTGTCGTATGTAGTAAAGTACGCACATGTGGTGTTTATTACGCAGGTGTCACATGCCAGCAATCACTCAAAGCTTCCACATTTGACTCTTTAAACAAGTCCCTTAAATTGAGCCTCAGTAAGCATCATGAACGTCACGGTAAAGATCTTTTATCTTTTTTTTTATCTTATCTTTGTGATTTTTGTGAGGGTTGAGGTGTCCAAGTTGTGACACAAAAGAGTTGAATTTTTATCATATTGAATTTTTGCATGAAGGACAGTGTGTCCCAATCATCTGACTCCAAGCACTTCATAGAGGACCTTAATTTTTGGCCCCCAATAATGAGTATGTTCCAATGTAGTTGCAACACAGTAATTGGGAACAGCAAGTAAGATCCCAGTCAGAACCTGGTGCTTCTCCCATCATTGCTGTGGATGGAACTGTTTTGGCTCTGGAGTCTTTACCTTGAGCACAAGAATGCAGCAAGTCCGGATTTGACCGTACTTCCAACTAAGCAAATGTTGGCAAGAAATTTACAGGTCCTGTTTGCAAGGGAGTGCCTTTAAAGTTGAAACCAAAGCTTTTGTGAGTCTTCTAGGATGTCTGGTTTTTATCCTTCAGTGTTTGTAAACATCCAAAAGTCAAGCCATTGTTTGTGTGACTGGAAAGATGAACATTTTAATGAGTCTGAGGTGTGGAGGAACCCATGTTTCACAAAAAAATATAAGAAAAAACATCCACATAATGCATTTTTGTTTGTCTTTATTCAGACTTACTTCCAAAGAAACAATTGTGTTGGTGTTACTTGAGGCTCTTATTGTTTAATTACCAAGACATTTCTTGGGAAATAAAAAGCTACAATTTGTTTCTCTCAGGAGAACAATTTGCACATTATAGGTGGAAACAAATTATGCACTGGTATTAAAGTAGCAGGTTGGATTTTTTTTGTTGTTGTTGTTTTCTTGGACAAACTTTTCTCCAAACCTAATTTAACGTTGACTGACTCGACCATGGAACTTTTATTCTCTCTCTTGTCTCCCCTGTCTCTTTCAGAATGTAAAATAGAAAATTGTGAAGCCTGTTTCAATCGCAATTTTTGCACGAAATGTAAGGAGGGCTTGTATTCACACAGAGGGCGATGTTACATCACTTGCCCACCAGATCAGCGCACCGCCAATGACACCATGGAGTGTATCGGTACGTGACCTTAAACCTTTCAACTGTCTGGGTATTATTTTAGAGTCAACATACTTTATGAAAGTAAAAAGTAAATGATAGCCTCTCTATTTGCTTCAATCCAAAACACACGCTCGCAGAGTCTTTGTCACATATTTTTTCACCCCCCCCCCAAGGTCAGCGTGCCTCAGAATGCGAACTGGGCGAGTGGAGCCAGTGGAGTACCTGCATGAAGAAGAACAAAACATGTGGCTTCAGAAAAGGATCCCAGTCACGGTTCCGTGGGCCCCTTCTGCAGGTCCACAGCCCAGACACCACCTCCCCTGCCTCTGTACCCTCGCAAACTTGCTCTCCACAGACAGAGAGGAGGAAGTGCACAGTGACCAAGATACCTTGCGCGAGAGGTAAGAGGGTGTCCAGCGACATTCAGTAGAAGCCGCTAATCCAAGGTGACCGCACCGACCGCAGGCGAGTGTGAACCGAGAGGAACATGCTCTATGTGGAATGCCTCCGACTTTTAACGCAATGTCTGGTGGGACCGTTTCTCAACATCCGCCGGGGCTGTCGTTCCTGCCAGTATGTCTGTGACCCACGGTGTGTTGGTCGGGTTTGGTTTGGCCGAGCTCGCAGAAGGATACAGAATATCTTGACTTCTCAGCATGTAAACAGAAAAACTCAGCCCAGGAGCCAAGCAGTTTGAACGGCATGCATTGCACACTGCGGAGCTGGACGGCGATCAAAGCCGGAGAGAGCTATTTGTTCGAAAGACCAGTGTAGCGTGAGGTTTACACATCCATGACATGGCTTGCTCGGGTTCTCTTAATCCACGCTGCTGCCCGCTCAACCGACGGGTTAGCTGTCCCTTACCCCTGTCAATAAATATAATCAAATCAATCAAAAGAAAAAAAAAAAGGACGACTCCTACTTGGCATCAGACGTGGCTCAACCTATTAACTGTCAAATCTTGCAAATTAGCACAGAGTTAACGGAGCGTATCCATTGGAGAGAAAAATTACAGATTTTTTTTGAGTCATTTGCAAGTTTCTTTGCTGTTAAATGTCACTAATTTGATACACACATGAGACAACTACACCCGGTCCAGTGGTACATACTGCTTTCAATGTACGGTTAAAACACGGCAGTTGTACATGTCGCAGATTATATGCCTTGATATATGTGAATAAACACAGGGTAAACTTTCACATTCGAGTGCCACCCGCGAATTTGGAACTTTTCATTCAGCGCCATTGTCTCAAGTGCAGAACATAATCTCTGCAAAGTCCCACCATGTACATGTGCGGTCATGCCTTGCGGCAAGAAAGCGGGTGGGTTTTGCAATTAGTCAGTGAGCAGCGGGCCGTACATGGGACAGACTGCGACAGCATAATTTGAAAGTTATGGTTTTGACTTTCGGGTTTGTTTTTTCTTCCCCCCATTTGTTTTGGTTTGGGGGATTAGGTTTTGTTATTTTATTTTGCCGTTCTTTCCATTTGTGTCACGTCTGACCTTACGCACATTGTGTCATCTGCCGCCTCGCACTTCTTGTAAGGGAGCTCTGAATGCCTGCCCCACCTTAATTGGTCACACCTGTAGATTTTTCCCTACAGTTTAATCATTGGTGTAAGTGGATCATGGTTCTGGCTCAATTGTTTTTTTCTTTGATACTGACTTTTCTCATAATGCCACCAGTTTCCAGCTTTTGGAGACTGGGTTTGGCAGTTTTGGAGAATTTGGCCATCGCCTGTCCAGCTGGCTCCTATTCTGTAACTTGCCTGGCCTATTCTCGACAGTATCAGCTTGTTTTTAAATGGATATAGCAAATTTGTTTTACCGACAAAATGGAAGGTCACAGCAGCTGAAGGCTTGACTGGAAAAATTCCTCCTAAGACCTACTTAGAGAGAACCTTTGATGGAAAGACGGTGGACATGCTGAGCTAACTTCAATCCTGCACGTTCAGTGAGCCCTTGCTTCCTTAAACTTTCTAGTTAACCAACAACAAGCCTGCAATGCCTCCTGCAACCTTGAGCAGCTTACATTTACAGACTTGCTAGGCACCTGCCTGACGCATGTTGTGGTTTTTTCTGCAAGAATTCAGCAAAGAACACAGCTACCTGCATCCGACTGGTCAACACACCTTGTCACTACTTGCTTCCGATTGGCTACTACTCATCGTCTCTCCCCCTAACCCCATCAGCAGCAAGTCGGAGTGAAGTCTTTGCTGAACTGAGTTGCAGGAGAAAAAACAAACGTGCTAATGTAGTTGTTGGTATGCTGGCGCATTAACATTTTACTTTTTTAGAATCTCCAAAAAATAAATGTCACAGTGTTCCCATGTCCTGTGCTGCCGCTAATTCCCAAACCTGTGTTGTCTAAGAACAGAGTCCATGCTGCTGTCTTTGGTTCTGGAAGTGCCACACCCCACAAGTCTGAGTGTCAGTGGCAGCAAGTCAGTGACAGCAAGTCAGTGACCCTGTGGTACGGCATCTTTTTAAAATATGTGCTGCGGCCTCACTACCCGCATCCTGTGCAGCAACAGCTCCTATTTTACAAGCTCCTTTTATTGCAGCAGTTCAGAGACCTTACTTATGGTGGCTGAGAGCTGCAAACGCGCTGCAAACACAGAAACACGCCAGAAGAGAGAAACGCTGCAATTTCACAAAACAAAATGGAAGTGCAAAAAGCCACTAGGGGCACCAAACCGAGGGATTGACCAACCCTGCGGGATCAGTTCCTCTTTAAAGCGAGAAAAAGGTGTATTTCTCTGTATTCATTTTGGTAGAGGTGGAAGAAGTTGAATAGAAGGGTACACTTCCCCTTCAGCAACATAATTGGAAAATAAACAATCTACGTAGCCAATGTTAGTGTGCTGGTATTCGTTATCTTATTTTTTCATTGTTTTTGTGCAAACTTTGGAGAGAAGTTAAAATAAAGCGGGAACACAGAAAACACGAATCAAACACCAATACTCTGAACTCTTCACACGTCTTACACTGAGAAGTCACAATAGAAACAATGCTATGTCGTGCACACTACACCAAAAAATGGGAAACTGTTGAAGAAATGTTGCTCATGTAGGAATGTTTAATGATCACATTATATCATAACACAGAGGCATTTCGCATCCACATAAGTAAATACTTCTTTTTATGTTTTTCGTGCAAAGTTTGGCAACAGTCAAACTAAAGTACCATTATCCATTAACCCATGCAACAACTTTCCAGGAGACCCAGGGGTCGTGATTGTATTTAACGGGGGTTAGAGATCAGTTATTTTCCTATTATGTTTTAAAAGGGGAAATGTATGCTTTTATTCAACTTCTTCCACTACTACCGAAATGAACACAGAGAAACACATCGCTCTCTCGGTTTAAAGAGGGACCGATCCCGCAGAGTTGGTCAATCCCTCGGTTTGGTGCCCCTAGTGTCCTGGTGCACGTTCGTTTTGTTTTGTGAATTTCTCTCTTGCAAGCGCATTTCTGTGTTTGCGGCGCGTTTGCACCTCTCGGCCACTGTACTTTCTCCAGCGCGTGCCCCTCGCTGTTGATGCTTGCTCAGACCTCAGAATTGGCTCCTGAGGCTCTTTGGTCTTCAGTTTACAAGGCTTTAAACCAGAATAGCAGCTGAGACTTCTCTGAAAATCCAAAGAAAGTTACTGCACAACATGAGCTGTATGTGGCACAATGCTATTATTTTCATTAAAAAATTGTTTAAAGCTCACAGGAGCTTCCTCTTCCTGGTACTGTTCTATTATTATTCATTTCAAAGCGTCTTAGGGCAGTCGCTTCCTGCTCTTGTACCTCCAACTATTTGTCCTGAAAGGAAACTGAAAATCATTATAATTGCCATCTCTTGGATGTTACCAAGTCTGATCTCTGCCTTATCAACCAAAGGCCATGTCATTTTACACTAAAGCTCAACCGTGTATGTGCTCCACCAGCAGACTCGGCATCTGGCTCCTGTTATTTGACTTCAACAGTACACTTGTGACAATGAGAAATGAGAAGCAAATTCACCCTTTGCGATGCCTGCACGAAGGAAAGAATTGCAGCCTCGCATTTCCAGAGCATAATAAACACTGAAATATTATAAACTGCCTGCTAAAAAAAAAAAAAAAAAAAAAAGCCAATTTTTTTTCAGACATGAAGGAAAGTAAGGTCATGAAGGAAGGACAGGGTGTGTGTATGTATGTGTGTGAGGTATCAGCCAATGAGTCACTAAGGCCTTGTGCGTTTAGGTTTGGTTCCCTAATACCTTATATATAAAAGATTATAACACATGCTTTACAGTTGCTGTTTTACAAAGGGCTGCATTTTTCCCCACCCACAGCAATTCGCTGGTGACGGCGCCCTGATCGGTGAGCACGTTTAGCGCAGCTGTCGATCCCTCTGTAGGAGTTTGGCCGTTTAACAGGCAATTTAAAAACACAGGGGGCAGACGCTGTTGAACATTAGTGATTTAATGGCCTCACGCTTGGTGTTGATTTGACTGCATTTTTTCACCCGCCCTCCCCCTCCCCCTGCCCTCCCTTTGATGATGCTTCACAAAAAAAAAAGGGCCTCACGCGAAAGGCAGAATTTGCTGCATGTGTTATTGCATTTGTCAGGCAAAACTGTTTAGCTTGGATGGCGGAGAAAGTTCAATCAAGGCTGTCATAAAAGTGATGGAGCCCCCCCCCACCCCCCTGCCCCCAAGCTCTCCCGCCCCTCTTCTGGCTCCATTAGTGATTTGTTAGAGTGGTAATTAAGTCCTTACACAGAGAGCCCATCAGCTCAGATGCTGCTGCGTTTGTGTGTGTGTGTGTGTGTGTTTAGACCCTTTACCACCATTCATTTATTGAAACTTCCACCACTCAGTTTTGAAGCGCTTTGTTTGAATGGTGCCTATAAATGTTCAGACATCGTGAAGTGACTCAGAGTGCGCAAACGGGCGAACACGTTGTCTCCCTCTCCTATTTTTAGCCAACCTGTCAACGGACGTCAGCGGCATTGTTTAAATGGTTTTGACACTAATGTCTCTTAGAAATCCGTCACTTCATCTTGTGTACATCTGTGCGGGACTCTACCTCTTAGTTTTCTGTCGCGGGGATCGAAAAAAGAAAAAAAGAAAAAAAGAAAAAAAAAACCTGTGACTTCGCGCGGGCCTGCGGTGGATAAATGTTTTCGTGTCGGGGCCTGCACTCGTTTAGCAACGGTGGTCCCACTTCATCACCGTAATGTTTTTTTTGTTTTGTTTCTTTTTTCACGAGCTGGTGGCAGGAGCGTGTTTCCTGGTGAAGTTGGGGAATTCTGGCAAATTTTTGTGATTAATACTTTGTTGCTATCTCTCAGAGTCGTGCACTTAAACCAAAGACATAACTGTTTGTACAACAAGTTTAAAAAAGAAAGAAAAAAAACCCCGAAATGCTGCCGGGGGAAAATAAACACAGACCCACGGTTATTATTGCATAGCAGCAGAAAACCGTGGTGGCGCCATAAACCCTGCCTTGTCAGCTGCGAGGGGGGAACACTGTCCAGCGTTTGGCATGCGTTCACTCCATTTCCAGGATGTGCAGAGACTCTCGGCGCACGAGTTCATAACAAACATTCTGCGCTGTAACTACACTCCCTCGCATATACAAAACCAAATACTGCAAGCGCTGCCTTAACAATAGCCACCCAACAACAAAAACAAATCCCGTTTCCACTTGACAACAGCTTTTGTGCGTCCTTTGGGCCATTACTTGGCCTGTCACAGTGTTTATGTCATTATGTTATGAAGTGCTACCTACTGATTTGTCGTAAGGACTCTCCCGAGTGCTCTTGCAATTTTTTTTAATTTTTTTTGGGGGGGCGCATGGTGCATTTTTAATTAGGACAGTTAGATTTCAACAGTGAAACCGTGCTCGTTTATCTTTCCAAACTCCGACTAAATCTCCAACCTTTCAGCCATCTTGCTTGTCCACCCATTACACAGTCAGCTTTTACAGATGAAGAGGCAGCAGGTTGTGATGAAATCAAATCAAAATGACTGATGACATCGTAGAGCGTCGTCCTGTCATTGTGGTCCTATTTTTTCCCCCCACACATTTTCATATTGGGGGGAGATTTTAAACAGTGTGTTCAAACTAAACTTTACCGTGTTTTAGTATAACAGTGTCTATAAAGTGTCTCTACCCTGTCGACCAGGAATGGAAAAATCCTTTTGAAAAATTTATTTTGTTTGCTCTGCTTTTCAGAAAAAAAAAAACACGCTAAAAGTAATGTGCCTTTGTGATGTCACAAGGGGCAGCAGGATGTGAGAGTCACAATAAGGGACCATTAAATGCTAATAATTCATTTCTGGGTCTTGTACACAATGAAGGAAATCATATTTGCTTTTAACTCCCATTTCAGAGAAGAAGAACAAAGGAGACCGGCAGGACGATAGAGGCGGGAGAGACAGGGAGAACACACGCCGACGAGGAGGAGGAGGCGATGGAGGGGGGGGTGGAGGTGGTGGAGGAGGAGGAGGAGGAGGAGGAGGCGGAGGCGGTGGAGGAGGAGGAGGAGGAGGAAGGCTTAAGAGAAGAAAAGGCCAAAGCCAGACGACTGCAGTTCCCAGCATCACCACCACTTCCGTCTCCTAAAAGTCCACCGCCTGCTGGAATTGGGGCTGAGTGAAAAAAATAAACTAACTTAAAAAAAAAAAATAATAATAAAATAAAAGACAGAGACGACTCCTTAGTGAAGGGTTGGATGATGAAGGAATGGATTTGTGCTGCTAAGATGACGCACAGAAGAGGCGGCGGACGGCTGCGAGGCTCGAAGGCTTTTTCATGAACAGATGAACACGTGTGGAGGACGCTGGTGTCCCAGGGACATTTGGACAAACTTTGTCCATTTTGAGGCATCAACGCTGAACTTCAAAAGCTGCTGAAGCGTTTGAAGCGCCTGAGAATTTGGCACCGAATGCTTTGTGTGTCAAAGACTGACATACGTCTCCTCTTTTCAGCTAAAAAGCACGCCCGTGTGTTCCAAATGTGTTGGAGCCGAAATTCCAATCATGACGGGAGAGTCGTCGCTCGGCCCCAGCCCCATTTGATCTGCCTGTCATGCCTTCAAGTTTTTTCTTTTTTTTCTCCCAGAGGTGGCAGATGGACTGTTTTGTTTAAAAAAAAAAAAAAGAAAGAAAAAAAAAAAAAAGCCCCTTAAGTATGTGATGTAAGGACAATGAATTATAATGAGCCCTTATACTTCCTGATCTAAGATGAAGCAAAAAGAAAAAGAAAAAAGAAAGGCACTGGAATTCAGGACAGATGGTCTTTATTATTTTTGAGGAAGGGAATACCGACGCGACAAGCAAAGAGAGGAGGGTAACTGAAAGCTCAGATTATATCCTTTTCACGCAATTTTGGACAAACTTGCTCGTCATCTCATATAATATGTTGGTATTAAAAAAAACATCAAAAAAAGGAAAAAAAACAAACAAACAAAACAAGTATTTGCATGTTGCATGTACGCATCTTTGTGCATGTGAACCTGTGTGAGTGTGCGTGCGTGGGTGTCCGTGCATTAATGTGAAGTGTGGGCGTTTTTTTTTTTTTTTGTTTTTGTTTTGTTTTGTTGCTTTTTTATGTATTTCTGCACAAAATCAAAAAAAAAGTCTCGATTGCACATATTTGTTCATGTGGGTTGCGTGGACTGAAGGGGACTGGTTTAACGAAGGAGCAGATGGAAACGCACAAAGATATATTGTATATGCAGTATCTACAAGCCCACATCCAATCATCAGTCAGCTGCTCAGTTATCGCATCCTCCTGCCGCAGGCTCTCTGGGTTTTTGCACAACTATCACGTTTCCCCTCCCTGTTTGCTGGGATTTTAACGACAGTTTATAGCATCTAACACGTTTATACCCCAGTTTATTACAGCCACAAAAGTCTTTTGTTATTAAACACCATTTTCCGTTGGTCTTTTTTGCTTTACACAAGTTGCAGGTTTAAGGAGAAGCCACATACTACATTACTCGTTCATACTATGAATTATGATACTGAATATGTCTGTTTTCATCAAACAAAAGAAGTATAAAGTCTCATCATGTATAGCTTATTCTGTGAAAGCCTAAATAAACTTCAAACGAAGCTGAGAAAAACAAAAACTTTTGCTACATGCTGGTTTTGATATGATGTATTTTGGTTTTATTTTTCCCCCTCATTTTCAGCCCAAACCCTTCAAAGTGTAGCCTCAGCATAAATTGTACATGTTAATGCAAAATTCAAGTTTTTCACAAAGACTTAGAATCCCTCAAAACTTGAGTTTGGACTTTTGCTTCACCAAAGCTACAAAAAAAGCTAAAAGTCTGCTGGATTTATGATGCAGGAAACATGAGAGGTTATAAAATCACAGTGGTTTCAAACGAACGCTGGGTTTAGCTGGAGCCATGTGGATGAGAGCAGTGAAGACGAGAGTGAACAGAAAAGATAAAAGATAACATTTAAAACCACAATGATGGGAACGAACAAAGCCGACACTGCAGCAGCAAAAGAAATTCAGTTGAGATCATATAAAACATCACTGGCATGGATTTTATGACCATTTAACCAGGTCAGATTGTGTTCTGCCATGATGTCATTATGCATGCATGGAAGACATTTTTGTCTTTTTAAAAAAAAAAAAAAAAAAAAATTAGGTCCATTAATCTCAAATTGCATCAATTGAGAATTAAGAGAAGACAATGGCAGATCTTACCACTTTAGCTTTTTGTCTGGATTTTGTTTGGGATTTAAAGAGAGAAGAGAGAAAAAAAACTGTCAAAATTGTTTTTAAAGTTTTAAGCAAGAAATAGAGACGTCAAGTATTTTGACAGCATGATGACAGAAGAAGACAGAGAGGTCAGACGGTCGCTCCCAGTCGCCGGCCAAATGCTGGCGTCTGGGCAGAGGTTAAAACAGGAATAAAAACGAATTGTGTGTCATAGCCGGGAAAGGGGGGGATTGGGTTGGGGGGGTTACCAGGCCTTGGCCCCGCAACAAAACAGCAGTTTCTCATTACATCGAGGGAGGGCAGTCCCAGTGGCAGAGCACACACCGTAAATTACACATTCATCGCTCTTCCTGGCCGTAAATTCTTAAGCCAGGCCCCCACTGGCCAGAGCCAGCGCCTCACCTACTGCTCCCTTCATCCCAAACCTGTTGAAGCTGTACGGCTCCTTCTGGATTCGGCGGACAGGAGCGCTGACAGTCAGACACTTTTGAAATACTACGAGGATCTCCAGGTGGAAATGCTCAAGTTCAAAGGTTGCCTCCTTTATCTGCACAAGAGAAAAATACATCGATATACAGAAATGTATCGAGGGAGGGAAAAGGTGTGTGTGTGTGTGTGTGTGGGGTGGGGGGGGGGGGGGGGGACTGAAGAGACTGTAGAGTTGTCACTTTAGGATTGAAAAAAAAAAAAACAACCTGGAACAAAACTATAGGATTATGAGAACAGCATATAGGAGATGGTGTCTTGTTGCAGTCTACATGTCTGAACACCCAAGTTCATGCATAAAATAATATATGAATGAAAAGAACTCCTGTGCAGGTCATCATATTCTTGCTTTAATACGAAATTAGTGTTGCCCCTGTACCTTTCATACATGCAGATAAGGCCCTGAGTTCTTTCCTTTGGAGGGTCCAGAAATCAAATACAAAGGCCCGGAAATTAGTACAATAGGTCACCTTTAAGTGGTGTCTGCTGTCTGACCAGAAGGTGGCGGTAGCAGTAGAGCGTGCTAGTTATGGCGTTTTTCAACTTGCTCTGCGCGGCTAGTGCCAGCCGTTCACGGTAAGGGACAGCTCGGCTGGAAAGCATTTCCATAAGCCTGACCAGTACCTGAGCGTGGGCGGAGTCACGGTTGCAAAGCCTCCCGTGTCCCCGAAACCATAGGATTTACTTTCTGGATTAACAGTCGTTTTGTTTCGTTTTGTGCAAGACATTTTACTCGGGCTTAGAATGATTTTGTTTGACTTGTATCAAAATACTGTCCTAGAAGAGAAAATGAACCACGGGCGTTTTTCCTAAGGTGAATTTCCTTATTAGGTGAATATCCGACGTCACCAGAGGAAACCTCAGCATCTGGGGCAGTCCAGAAGTGTGTTATCCACATGGATTCGATGGTTTTCCGATGGTCCTTCTATTCAGGTCGGAATACGTCCAGGAAGCTTGTGGGGTTAGCTGGGTTAGCTAACCGCCACTCGGCTTCGCGCCCCCCCCCACACACACACTCACTCGCATGGACGTTTTACTTTGCAACTCCCCCTGAAATGTCCTTGTAACTTTTCATTTTAAAACTTAACGTTTTAGTAGCACACCTTTCGTCTAAAGTTGTGGACTTCCACGCTCCCTCATTACCAGTTTACCTGTGCCCACCGTCTCCTTCTATCCCGTCTATGCGAACACACACACACACACCAATTGTTTGCAACATACCTAAACACTTTAACCAAGTGAAAAACATGCATTTGAACGTTCTCCACACCTCATTTATTCTTATTAACCTTTTTCACCTGGGCTACATTAGGTTAAATGACATTGTCCTTTTCATAAATTTTAGATAAACAAAATATGTTTTCAGTTTATATGAACCAGCCGGATGTGTGCATTTTTTTTTGTGTGTTACAGCTGGAAATTCTAATGCAGGTTTCTTGCTCTGAGAGTCAAATGATTGAAAAAAAAGAACAACAATTGAAAAATCCCAAATTTGATCATATACAAGTCATGAAATCCAACTCGAGCAATTGTTCATGCACATAACATTGCCTCCTGCAGAGTATGAGAAACAAATCCATTATAATCATCAGCAGCATCAGCATCAGCATCATCCTCATCATCCAGGTAAGGTTCATAGGAAAGTTTGAGGTTGATGCCACTGCATTCTTCGGCAGCAGCCACTGCCAGGATCCGCTGTGGAGCTCCTTCCCTCCCCACAGAGTGTTTAACAGCTTTCAAAGATTAGCTGCCAGTTGGAGACGTCCTGTCAGGACTCCTATTGATGCCTGATAATTTCCATCTTTAGAATTGCGGAACCTTCCTCTTGGTATGGCTCAAGATCTGAGGCTTTCAATCTGGAAATCCACAAAGAAAAGAGGGCCGTGCATCAACAGGCTGCATATCATTGTCAGCTTAAAGCTTTAAGAAAAAGGAGAGAAAAAAAAAAACCATTAAAACACGGCTTGGAGCTGCTAAATCTCAATAACGAAAGCATCCCATGTTTCGGTTGACAGCCTCTCTGGCCACCTGGGAAAGGACTACACCAAATGGAACCTGATGGTTGGGCTTTAACTCACATTGTGTGGACGTGATATAAGTCACGTTAAGTTTGTGCAAGTGCAGGCAAAATGTGCAGACTGGGGTTTTGCTGTCTGTGCCAGATGTCCAGCACGAGATCTTGAAATTTCAGTGGTCTGTTACCAGAGGGTTGCTGAACGGTAGGAATTCCCGGGCAGAAAGGAGAGCAGGTCTTTTCTTTGTTTTCACTGAGCAAGTGGAAAAGCCGAGGTATGCACGGGACAAGCAGCACACCTAATGAGATTGAGCCGCTATTTACGA
Organism: Nelusetta ayraudi; assembly: GCF_046127955.1. Classification (NCBI taxonomy): domain Eukaryota; kingdom Metazoa; phylum Chordata; class Actinopteri; order Tetraodontiformes; family Monacanthidae; genus Nelusetta; species Nelusetta ayraudi. Next base: position 254,045 of record NW_027466181.1, on the reverse strand, counting down.
AGCCTAATTTAACCCAAATGTGCCTGCAGAAAAGGGTCAGGGACTCCCGACACAGGATGAAGCTGTCAGAGTTTAGGCCGACACGTGATATGTACCGCCATCTTTTGGATAAAGGCAGTACTACGTTGACAGGGAAGTCGAACGTCCAAAAAGTCAAAATGTCATTTTTGTCAGTGGACCCCTTAGAAATGAAAAAAAGACAACCACATACTTAAAAAAAATAATGAATAAAAGTAAATTAAAATAAAAACAAATAATAATAATAATAAAAAAAAACCAAACCAAACAAACAGAAAATGTGCGCCAAAACGTGAACTTGTGGAAAAATAATGGTGTTCTTAGCCAATTTTTCCCGGTCGTTGTAAACTAACGATTGAATATGCCTGATCGTTGAGTGTTTAAATAATAAAGTGAGCAACGCAGTGTCAACTGAAGAATAACATTATATTGTGGAGAAACCATTCCAATGTAAAGGTTTAGTAATGAACAAGGCATGTTTCATAATCAGAGGCTGGGTTCCAAAATGACTGATGCTGGGATGTGCCAACTATACTAAATCGATTCAGACAGATGATAGATGGTAGTGAGAGGATTTTTAATTCATGTTTAAAAAAACAAAACAAAAAACAAACAAACATCAGTTTGTTAATAAAACACCACTAGAGGGCAGCATACACAAAGAAAAAAAAAACGTTTTTTATTATGCACGATAAAGAACTACATTACCTACAACTGGGTAGTATGATAAATGGAGCATTTTGAACAGAGAACAGTGGAGATTTCTTAATATGTTTAAAAACAACAATTGTCATTCCCTAACTGTCTAGCTTTTATAAGTTCATTGAAGGTCTTTTATGTGTAATAAAATAAATACAATGCATTTGCTTCAAAATTGAATCTCTTAACTTTAATTAGTGCAGTTTACTGCTCTCTTCTTGTGCAACATTTAATTTTTTTCTCTCCGTCAAATGCTTATCAAACCCTGGCCTTGCACATATTACTTTATATGAATAAAAGCAGACAATTGAACAACACTCTGGGCTACACATTATTTGTGCCCAGGGAGTATCAGTTCCATTTTTGCTTGGGTCTGTTAATCCTTTCAGCATTGCCATTTTCCTTCACAACCTCCACTGGCCCACCAAGGTAGAAAAGTGATCAGCGCCATTTGCGGTTTCCCATCAACAGCACTGGCTCCTGTGCCCTCCTCCCCCTCCTCTGCCCAAACAATCGTCTTAGGACCAGTAAACCCTGCTCCAAACTCGGCTGCTGTTGTCTTCATCTCTGAAAGTGTTTTACACCCTCCTGATTACAGTTACCTTCAGTCCAACGATTTATTTATTTATTTATTTATTTTTTACAAGTTTGTTTATATGCTGTAAACCTGCGCCTCCAACCCCTTAAAAGGAGCAAATGGCTGTGCAAGTGTTCAGAAATCAATGCTGGCTTTGTCTTAGTGTTGTGGACCAGACAGAACACACACTGACTGTAAAAAAAAAAAAAAAAAAAAAAAAAAAGGGAAGTAAAGTTTTATAAAGGTAATATTCTGCCTGCTACTTTTGCCATCACTTTTTTCTGCACTGGTTTCAGCTTCCGCCCTGAAGTTTGCTATGACAGCATTTCCCAGAATACTTTGAGTCACAAGAACAACAATCAGACAAAATATGCAACCAACATATATGTGTCACGTGTGAAATTCCTCCATGAGAATTTCCCACATTGTTGCACATTAATTGCTGCTTTTGTCACCTCTACGAAACAACATGTGACCCATGTTGAGAATTAATGAAATAATGATTTGAAAACGTGTTTTTAATTCATTTTTTGTTTTGTTTTCAAATCTAAATGCGCTATTTCAGTTACCAGCGTGGCATCTACCGCAGGTTTAACAAGAAGCGACTGTTCTTCCACTTTTCTGCCTCGTGCCACTGCGGTTTGCAGGCCTCCTGCGTTAAAAGGGCAGCGTCGACTCGCACGCGGCCCGCACTTGCAGTTATCATCAGTCTTCTTCAGCACAGGAGGCATTTTAATGGAGTTGGGATGCCTCTGAACCCTGAACTCAACACAAAAAAACCCCAGGGCCCTGTTTTCCTGCAGAGAGCTGCTTAGTGCGCGGCAGTACGAGAGCTTCCCACAGGCGAGCACAACCACTTGACCTCAGATGGGAGTGAATGGCAAGGACGGCAGCTCAGGCCAAACCACAGAGGCAGACTCCCAACCTTGCCAACGAGCACCAGACCTTTGGATGTCAGCTTGGGACACAGATGGATGCTGTTTTTTTTTTTCTCCGCCTTCTCTCCCTTCCGCCTTAAGGGCACAGCTGCTGCTCCGTGCTGCGGTACTACTTGTACTCCAGCAGAAGGAAGACAAACACATTTACCTAAGCAGTAAAAATGAGAGACTTCTTCTTCTTCCTCCTCCTCCTCCTCGTCATCATCATAGCTCTGGGAATAACCAGCTGCTTTGTGCTTCTGTGCAGTATTAACCTGTCTGGAAATGATAGTCAAGGCTGATGATTAACACATGAGGTTTTTTTTGGTTTTGTTTTTTGCGATTTTACAGGGACAAAGCACAGCTGAGGCTGATTTCAGTTGTTAAGAGAAAAAAAAAAAATAGTCTTTCGGGGGGGATTTTGTGTTCATAACACAGATAAACTAACCGCAAAACCTCAAACATGGATCAGGAAGCACGTGTTTCCAACACCTTTATGATTTATTTCAGTTCTCCAACTGGTGAATAGCCCACGGAAAGTGTTTGTCTTCTACATTTAAATGAAGTTGTTGAGGTGGAGTGGAGACAGCAACCAAGCAGGGCATTATTTGGTGCAAAACTATGACACCTGGTGGTGAAATAATATCAGTTATAGCCCCTTTAAACAAAGCTCTTGCCAAGACAAGTCAGGAGTAAAGCGTTTCGCTTGTTCTTTGTTTTCCTGTGAAAACAGTACAATTTATTTTCATTAAAGCACCCAGGCTAATCCAAAAAGCAGCAACTATGCTTGCAATCACTTCCTGTATTTTTCTTCCTTGTCTTTACAAGACATTTTAAAGGGCAGTGGTCTCCTCCAGCACTCATCACAGTTTTTTTTTTTTTTTTAAAGAAGCTGATTGGTGATGGAATCCCAAACGTTATGCTGGAGGTTCGAGGCTTCCAGACAGACAAATGAGATTTCAGAACAGAAATATTAGCGATCCGGCTCCAGCGCAGGGTTAGCTATTCCTGGGCCAGACGTCAAGACTAATGCACACTCTCCGGAGATTACAATGATTGTAAGCAGGGCGGATCTCTCATATCCCACTGTAATCTGGAGTTTGTCATATCGCGGTTAACATTAACAGGCTGTTTCAATTCCGCATCGGCTTGTTTTACAGCCCATCCGGCGGCAAGACGCACATTTAGGCAGTCAGCGAAGAATTCTGAACGGTCAATAAGTGTGATGATCTGACGTTTGAGGGCTAACCTGCGTTTAGACGAATGCACTCTGTCAACTGAGCCGTCAGCAGAGTGACACAAAACGCATGGCCCTGCTTGAGCTTCACTTTTTTGACAGCGCTCATTTTCCACATTGGAAAGTGGGAGCAGTTCACGTTCGAAGACTGTGAAAGAGATCAGCTTGCAGGTGTTTCATGTTGAGAAACAAAAACAAAAAAATAAGTGCGGAGGAGGACGATACATGATATTTTTCTGATTTGTTCTGGACCGCAGCGTTATTAGAGCGTGAAACCGAATGAAGCAAAGCACAAATACTTTCAAACTCCGATACAAAAAAAAAAAAAAGGGAAATAGAGAGACTCACATTTTCTAGGATTATATCTTGGATATCAGGCATCCTACATAAAGTGTACTTAAAAATATTGCAGATTCTACTTGCGATGAACTGTTGAGTTTAAAGCAGACTAATCCAGTTTATTCTGGCCACTCTGTGTGTTGCCCGTTGAAGATATCCATTTATCCCATTTCTTCCAAGGGTTAAATTAAACTTGTGCACCACATCTAAGTGAGGTGAAATTGCTGTAAATCCAAGGATTTGATTTTGCAATTAAAGCCAGTCCTTTACGAACAAAGATGACCGCAGCTTTGGGGGATAAATTAATCACGTGTGATTCCTCAATCACACACACACACACACACACACACACACACACACACACACACACACACACACACACAGACACACACACAGACACACACACAGACACACACACACACACGAGACAGTGAGCCGAGCCAAGTGACGTGCGCGGCGGGGAGGCCAGTAGCTCCCCACATCACGTCTGCTTGCGAGCCTCGGTTGCGTCACTGCTGATAACTAAACTTGAGTCACACGCACTCACACATTTCCAGTTACACTCTCTGTTTTTCCATTTGGAACGAAGTTGCTCTGCCAGATAGGCAAAGTCCCCCGAGCCTTAACTGACTCTTAGATGCAAAGTGTGCACAAACAGAGCGAGATGGGGGAATCATTTAGCCTCCTGCAGGGTCGGGTAGTCACTAATGAAAAGGCCAAATTCTTTTGGGGGAAGAGGGAGGAGCCTTTCTACTGTAATCCCACACGTATTAAGTGAAAATTGGCTTAAGCCAAACTGAACTCCATGGGACAGTTCAGCCTTTCCACTGTAGCCCAGCAGCCACATTCATGTAGACCATTCCAGTGTCATGTAAACCAGATGCATGTGCCGCTGGTTGTGGTGCTGTAGTTGATATTTAGAGTAGAATGTCACCATCTCTTGACAAACGGAACTGCTGCGTTTTCTGGACACTTAAACGAGACCACATGCATATTGTTTATTTTTTTGTTTGGCACTTGGCTACACACGACCACCATTGAGAGAAATAGTTCCTTTGTGACACTCAAGTTTTGTCACCGGGGGCATCAGGGTGATTTAAACATGCCAATTTTGAACTATTTCTTTGATGGCGGTGACAAAACTGAAACACATCCACAATGCGTTGCTTTGTGCCCAGGGCTCAACTTTTAGTCATGGAGCTAGAATTTCCCAAAATTTGGATGGGAAATCAACGCTTGAGATTTTTTTTTCCCGTTGGTGGATAGAAAAAAATCAGAGAAAAAATTCCCCCGATTGCACAAATGTGACGCCTCACTGAGATCAAACACTGAATAGAAGGCCTGTTTTTTTTTCTATTTGCGCTGAGATCCCCCAAACTGTGAAGACGGGAGCGGGTGACACACCCTCTATTTATAGACTCTGGTCACGCACACATGTGCGTTTCCCAATCAGCAATCAGTGTGTGAGTCGCTCTCACCAGGTGTGCCAGCTGCTCCCATTGCAGCATCAACACATTCAGTTTCCTGAGAAAAGTGTTGTGAATTTAAAAAAAGAAAAAGACAACAAACATTATTGAATATAGTGAAATTAATTCAAAAATATGATGACAACTCATTCTTTCTCGGAGGAATTCTATCATTTGTACAATTTGGGAAATATGGGCCACGGCAGACTGAGATGTTAGTGCGAACAGTAACATTATAAGTGACTCATATTTCTCTTGCAATTGTCTAGACGTCGAGTGGGACGTGACCTCAGATTCCAGCAACACTCACAGCTGTTGGTCTGAGCCTGATTCAGGTGACCTGTTTGCACTGCTCAGCAAATAAAACACAACAAAATTGTTCAGTTATCTCCTGGCAGCTGCTACCATTGTTACTGTTATATTTTAACAACATTCCAAGACGATCACAAGAACAGCACCTAAAATAGAAACATCAAAAAAATAATTTTTAACACCTCTGTAAGAAGTAACATGTTTTCGGAGCAGGGGGAGATTCTCACTTCTCACTTTCATCACGACCCAGTCACTAGAATAGCTACTCCCTCTCTATGGACTGTTTGTGGATTCCAAAGAAAATTACAGCTGATTGATTGAAAGTGCTTTGTCAGTTTCAATCAAAATAGCAAGTAAAAATAAAACTATAACTGCAAAGCCATGCATCCAAGAGAAGACTGGTAAGAAAAAAAAAAAAACAGCTCTGATTCTGCCTTTTTACCAAAAAAGGAAGCATTCCAAAAGCCAGGTACAGATTCAGGTAAACCCTAAGTAGCAACAGGTTGTTTGACTTTTGCCTGTAATTGCAGGAGGTATAATGTTGGAGAGTGGCATTAACAGCTGAACTAGTTAACTTGCACTGTAAAGAGCAAGGCAATAATGTGTCAGAAAAAAAAAAATGATTTAAAGAATAAAAAAATCTTGACGAAATTAAAATTTAATGCAATATGTTGGATTTGGCCAGCAAGGTCCTAGACAGCCTCATCAAACTATAATCACATCAGTTTCTCATGCACAATGTGATTATAATATTACTGCAGCTGCAAATGATGCAAAAAAAATAAAAAATAAAATAAATAAATAAATAAAAAAGATGAAAGGAGAACATCCGGAGTGACTTACTGACTGTTGGGCGGATGAGACAGATCATCAGGAATTAAAGTGTGAAATCAAATCTTTGGGTTAACCTTGAAGTCCATTTAGATCCTGAGCCAGAGCATAAACTGTGCAGCCACACTGACGACAGTGTGTTAAATCAAGTGCTGACAAAAATCCAATGGGACGAAAAAAAAAATATTGTTTTTGATTTTTGGCTATGATTCTTGCCTTCTGATTGGTTAGTTGATAGATTGGTTCTGAAGTGAGTGGTCAAATCACAAATAGTGATGAATTTCATCTGCTGCTCCAGGTCTAATTAAACACTCAGGTGTGCAGCGGCTTCATCAGGTGTGACTTACAGCCAAAGGTGGCCTTCATTCAGGCTGATTGCACTAAGTCTCACTGCTGTAAATAAAAAGGGGTTATTTTGTATGTGCTAGTAACATACGAGTGTTAAAGATTGACATTTTTCACTTTTCTGTTTGCCAAAATTCATTTTGCACAGTATGAGACATTTTCAATGGACTTTGGCACTGTTGGTTTTTGATAAATTGCCATTTTACTTTATGTTTGTATTTTGGGTTGAAAATATGTCCATGACCTTCTCTTCCCCTAGAGCATAGGTGTCAGACTGTGGCCCGCGGACCACACTTGGCCTGCAGCGTCATTATATTTGGCCCGTGAGGCAAGACCAAATGACGACTTCAGCTGTTCCGCCAGGATTGTACAGCATGCACATGTACCAGCATGTACCGCCAAAACTACAAATCCCAGAATGCTCCGCTGGTATTTTGGCACCTCAATCAGGACAGAATCCATAAACACCCTCTCGTCTGTTGACAGTAGTCAACTTGTTTGGGTCCATATGAAAAGGTTCATTGTTATATCTGATATAGGGAAGACTCGCAGGGCAACATTCATATTTGAACCTTGGTCCAAGGTTCAAATTGTGGCCCACTGTGTATTTGAGTTTGACAGCCCTAACCCTAGAGGGTCTTTAAACCCACTCACCAGTCTGCAGTCCCTGAAGATTTCACACTTCCTCGGCCTCCACCGCCACCGCCGTCTGCTACCTCTTGGCTTTGTTTGGCTTTGTTTGCCTTCGACAGTCTGGCCTGGACACCCTGTCTGCTGCCTCCATCGCCCGTGCATGCACGCACCTCGGTGTATTTGAACAAACACTTCTTGATGTTTGCAGCAACGTGTCAAAGTCGGCACTGGGACTCGATCACTTTTCAAGTTTTTTTTTTTTTTTTGTTGTTGACACATCCATGACGGTGTCAGCGATGAATGGTTTGACACGCTCACTATGAAGAACCAAGGAGCTACTTGAAATTCCTTATTGGTTATATCTGGGATTCTGCAGGAGGAACCCAGATGGCCCGAGGAGAAGCTCATTACAACTTCCTCCGGTAAAAAAATGGTAAAATAACCTTTTTTAAATACATTTTTTGGTCGTACCTCTTCAATTCTCTGACCTTGTTTGGTTTTTCTGGAACTTTCACTGCAATATAGCGACGACAAAACAACACAAAGGAGGATCAAGTGAGAAAAAAACCACCACCACCTCACGTCCCTCCAATAAATCCACATATTGGTCCATGTGTGGAGCTGACCCCCCACCCCCTTTTCACCCCCCACCAGTGAAAGTGGAGCAAGTCCAGATGTGAACATCCTCCTTTCCCTGCCTTCTCTTGCTCGCTTGCTCCCTCCCTCTTCCACTCCCTCCCTCCCTTCTCCGCAAAGGCCTACGAGTTTTCCATTTCCTTTTTTGGTGAAAAAATCTCGAACGGGGGCAGGGAGAAGGACATTTCACCAGCGCCGACGAGAGAGAGAGAGAGAGAGAGAGAGAGAGAGAGAGAGAGAGAGAGAGAGAGAGAGAGAGAGAGAGAGAGAGAGAGAGAGAGAGAGAGAGAGAGAGAGAGAGAGAGAGAGAGAGAGAGAGAGAGAGAGAGAGAGACTTTGGCAGCGTGTGCGCTTCATCACGGGGATGAAACAGTCGACTCAGCATAAACAGTGGCGCGCGCAGTGTATACACGCGCACGGTGAAATGTGTGCACCCGCACCCTCCTCCTCTCCTCTCGCCGTCCCACGCGGCACAGAAAAAAAAAGGGGGCTGAAAAACCCTGCAGTCACTCACTCGCACGGTTTTTGTTTTGTTTTGTTTTGTTAAACTTCATTTTCAATCAAGTCTTTCTCGCACGTGTTCGTGCAGTTTTCTCCGCGTGCTTCTCGCGGGTGCTGATCTTTCCTAGAAACACTTAAAGGCAGCAGATACCCCAATGACCCCCCCCCCCCCCCCCCCTCCTCACTTTGGAGAATAAACACTCGAAAGTTATGACCTCGTAAATATGCGATGGAAATTTTGGTTCACTTCGCCCGCAAAACGCAAACAAAGTGTAAAACACGGCCAGGGGCAGAAGATGGGTCAGTGTAAATTTATTTAATAAGCCTTCACAATAATAAAAACTTAACATTTAGCCATATCATCTCTTTACAGTAAGTTTCCATACTGCTCTCCTGACTTGCGTGGCGCACTTTTCTTTACATGTATATTTTTTTGCCAACTCTGACTCACCAGCATCAAAGCCGTAATAAAGAAACATAGGCATTTTGATAAACATTTTCATAAACGAGTTAGAACAGAGGAAAAAAAAAAAAAAAAAAAAAGACCAAAAAACAACAACAACACAAACTGCGCTGAAAACCACAGAATATTAAAGGTTGAGGTGAGTCTCTTCCGACGTTGACATGCTCTTGCAGTACACAGTGGTATTTGGTTTCTTTGGTTTATAAATGCCGGCTCTTGGAGCAACAGTGATTAAAAGAACAAAAGTATTGCAAACAATAAAAAAAAAAAAAGACGGTAACGGAAAGGAAGTTTACGTAAAAAAATAAGTGACAATGCGAGGAGTTCAACATAAGCAGATACATGAAAGAAAGAGAGAAAGAAAAAAGTGGTCTGTGTCTTTCTTAAACTGTGTTATCATGTGCACGTAACATGGTAGCAGGAAAATACCTCAATCAAAGTGCAAATGACTTCATGGATTATCACTACCTTGCAAATGTTCTTCTTGCATTAATGTTTTTTTTCTCCTTTTTTTTTTTTTTTTAGCATATTGCAACATAAAACTGCAGTTATAAGAGCGTTACAACAGTACCTTTAAGTTTAAAAAAAACACACTGTAAGGTTCTGCATCTTTTCTGTTGTCTGACCTCCATGTTTGGGCAAAACACAAACAGAAAAACAGCACAAAAAATCATAACACACAACAACAAAGTGACTCAAGTTTAGAACGTTAATTTGGTTCAGCTGTTCATAGCGAGATTCACTATTTTAAGGCACTCGAAAAAAAAATGTTTTGTATTTATACAGAATGGTGAAAACGTTGGTCACGCTTTTAAAGGTCCGATATTATCCAAAATATATGTTACCAATGTTTTCCAACTGTGTAATGTGTCTAGAGACCCTGCTTTACTACTTTGGCTCTGCTCTTCTGAAAGTGTATGTCTTCCAGGTGAGTGAGCCAGCATTGTTTGTTCAACAGAGCGTCAGTGACTTTTAGCAGGAAAGCTACAACCCAGCGTCCTTGCTGGAGGCTGCAAACAGAGGGCTAACTACTATTAGTAATATGGGACCTTTAAACACTGTAAAAGTAGGATTTGGCTTGTCGTTGTATGGAAATCTGAACACTGATTGAGGGCGGAGCTGATCCCTCTGTGTGGAAACAAACCTGAGAGGCAGCATTTTCTCTTTCTTCCTTTCTTTCTTTCTTTCTTTCTTTCTTTTGCCTGCCTTACCAACTTTGGTAACGACCCGAAGGGGTTCTTAAAAATGCTGTGACGAAGGGTGGAAGCTGGAAGACGGTGAACGATGACGGCGGCGGGCGACCCTCTCTATAGGTTGCTGTTGCATTCTCGGCACAGGATCCTGTCGCCGTCTGGGAAGAAGCCGGCGCCCACCAGCGAGACGGAGCACTGGGAGCAGGTGAAGCACGGCTGGTGCCACTGGCGATCCTCGAATGAGATGTACTTTCCGCCTCCGAAACCTGGGTGACGCGGGGGGAAAAAAAAGAAAATCAGAATCAGAATAAACTTTATTGTCCCCCAAGGAGACATCGTCAGAAGCGAAAAAAAAGAAAAAGAAATCGTGTTTGCAAAGGGGCGTGGCCTCGCCTGTGATTGGTTTGGTGCAGGCCTCGCACTTCTTGGCGTACAGGCTGCCGAAGCACTTGAGGCAGTAGGGGCTGTCGTCCCGGGAGGTGAAGTGCTGACCCGCCAGCTGCATTTTACAGTGGGTGCACACGAAGCACTCCCGGTGCCACGGCTCGTCCCGATAGGTCACGCCCCCCTTGGAGAGGGTCTGAGGGTGAGACAGGTCAAAGGTCAGTTCATCTCGGGGGGGGGGGGCTGATTTAACTGTGCAACACTCAACTTCTGCAGTGTTTTCTGACTGGGTTGCAGTTTCAATGAGACGTAACTGAGGAGTTTTGCTAGATTCCGCAAACAAAGGGCTAACATTTTTTTTTGAATCATAAAAAAAAAAGGGGGAATCTCTGAGCCGTCACAGCTCTACTGACCTTTTTACAGCGTGTGCACCGAGGGGCGAACTTGTCCTCGTAGCAGGCCACGCAGTAGTGCTCGTCCTTGTCGGGAATGAAGGACTTGGAGCCAATGGGCTGCTCGCAGCTGTGACAGATGAAGCAGCCCTCGTGCCATGTCGAGCCTGCGTACTCCAGCTTCCTCGTGCCTGATGGGGGAGGAATGGGGGAGAGCGTGAGTGGAAGAGAGGAAGGAAGGCGCAGCAGAGAGAAACGTCTTGCAGGAGGAGGAATCACTTCTGTCCTGTCCTTCTGAGGGTTTAAAAGCCATCTGAAGGTCGCTTTGGTCCTTCCTGCAGTAGATTCTCGCACGGAGTGCTGCTGTTTGTCTCGCCTACAAATGCAACACCAGGCCGGTTTTGTTTTTTGCCACACACCTCGTCGCCTTAAAATACCTCAAACCTAACAGTGCAAATGCGTCTGGCACACGCGCAGCATAAAAACACATGCAATCTTCTTGAATATCCAGTCTGTACTGACACAGCTGTTTTTGTCATCGCCAGATGAATTTACTCAAGACTGGCAGGGAAACAAGAGAAATGCAGCTGTCCGTGTGTATTATTTTCTATTACACTCGCGTTGACATCACTTGTTTTTTGTTTTTTTTTTGCACATGCAAATGCAAAAAAAGAAGGACAAGACACAGCCACCCCTTCCCCCCTCTGCTCTCTTTAAAAAGCAACCTGCTGCTCTGAGCTTCCGCATCAACCGGGTCAGAATTTCCCGATAAATATTTATCCCTGGCCAATTAAAACCCCTTCAAATTTTAAATGAAGCATCAAACAAAACGCTTAAAAAGGGGGAGAGAGAAAAAGAAGTGAGTCATAAAGAAAAAGGCCACAACAAAATAACATCCTGTGTGACACACTTCCATCAAAGGAGATCCTCTTCAAATCCTCCAGCATGGCTTTGATATTAGGTTACTCCCCCCCCCCCCCATGAATAAACAAGCAAATTCCAGTTTTGCAGGTGTGGATCTGCAAAGACGTGGCTGTTGCCTTTTTGTTAGACAATTAAGAAAAACCAAAAAAGCATTTTCATTTTTTGTTCAAAGGGCTACTCGTGTATCTCTGTGGCCTTGAAGCAATCCCCCACTTTTCACCGCTGCAGCTTTCAGAAGCTCTTCTTCTTTGTCCTGACTTGTGACAATGTGAGGCAAAATGTGTGACCTCCCGAGAAGCCGCGGCGCCGCCTGCAGCATGAGCGAATGGAAAAAGCTGAGGAACGGCTCTGGGTGCTCGCTGTGTCACGAGGTGCCAGAGAGTCACTGGAACAACTGACTTGCTCCTTATCTCCTTATAACATCGGGCTCTTGGCAGCCCCGCAGCTGTCTGCAGATCTGGCTCGCAGTCAGCGAGTGCAGCACAGTGGCAATTACTGCGTCGCGTTCAGACCTGGCCACTGCTCAGTCATCATGTGAATTATTAATAATTGTGAAAAAAAAACACCCTTCCTCTGCCATTTGTCACATTATCCTTTTCTTTTTGTCCCTGACGGCTGGAATCCACGCTGTCATCATTTTCCAGCGTCATCTGCCGATGCGTCTTGAAATCGGATTTGTGCTGTACATGGAAAGTAAAGTGCGGGCGATGGAACTAATGTTTAGTGGGTAAGTGGAGCACCATAATATATGGCACTGTCAAATGCATTACGTGCAACTTGCAGAATTTTATGCCGCGCTCTGGGCGTCTTACTTCATTTACCCTTTATCAGATGTCTCCTTATACTTTTTGTCATGCAGTCACGCTGCTATTCCCGTGACTTGTGTCTTTTGGAAATAAAAAACAAAACAACAACCCTCAAAGGTCCCACATAATGCAGAACTCGCTGCACTATTACATATATATTATAAATGACATCTGCCTGCTCCATGTTTAGAAAATGTCAAATAAAACACATCATTCTGGGATTCTGCACAAAATGTGATGCCAGAGGGCGCTGAGCCAATCCCCAGGCTCACAGTTCTCCCCAGGTGCTGGCTCCGCCCTCTAATGTGTTGTGTTTGTTCCCTTCCAACACATGTGGAAGGTCCAAACTAGGCATGCTAACAATTAATCGATAATCGATTAATTATTGATTAAGAATTTAATCGATTAAATTCAATTAGTCGTAAGAATATAATTTTTTTTTTTACACAGGTGGTTAATATCATTATAACAGTGTAGTGGCAGAAAAGAGCAATACACCTGTAGATACTGTTATGGTCATAATATACCTAGAACAAGTTACTTTTAAACAACTTTAAAAAAAAAGAAAAAGTTGAAATGTGACGCATTAGAAGTCAACTTAACGTCAGAGGATCAATGTTTAGGGTGTTTTTACTATTCTCGAATGTAAAAATTGGTCACATTGGACCCTCAACATTATTTAAGGTTTAAATAATGTGGTTCTTACACATTTTTAAATGTGAAATTTAGGTTCTCAGGAAAAATCGCCGCTTATCAATTCATTGTTAATCGATCGATAAGGCCAATGAAACGTCAATTAAACGATGAATGATGAATGAATTAATCCATAATTTGCATCCCTCGTCCAAACAAAAAACATTCGTTTTGGCCGGAAGCTGTAAACAGAGGGCTAAATCTGCTGTTTTCTGGAGATCTGCAGAGGTTAAGCTCCACCACTTGGGCCCATATGAAAAAGGTAACAACACGGGACCTTTAAGAAAACAGACATTCACACGGCACAGACAGAACAGCCTCAATACCCTCCAAGCCAAGCTCTACCTGGCATGACGATCTTATCGCAGGCCACACACTTGGAGGAGAACTCGTTGCAGTAGCAGTCGTTGCACAGCAGGGCGTCCTCCTGGCTGGTGAATGGCTCGTCGGCCAGCGAGCGGTCGCAGCGGAAACAGCGGAAGCAGTGCTCGTGGTAGTGCCGGTCCTCGTAGAAGAGCTCCTGGCGGAGGGACGGAACACAAGCAAGAGGTCCGACGGTCATTTCAGCCTCTTCGGGTTCTGGTGGCATGTTTTAGATCAAGACCGGCAGCCAGGATTGGCATCAGTGGATTCTTTTGCACAGTAGTACTATTTTTTAGAGGTCAGCCAAAATGCATTGAAAGACAGTAAGTTCACAAGTTTGCTTGCTTTATTCATCCTTGTTGGCAGCCTCAGCTAGACATGCTGCAAAGATCTACACTGCGCCTCGCTCTGCGAGCCCCGCTAAGTCGTGCACGTCAGTCTTAATGAACCGGCTGAGGGTTTTCCAAAAAGTGTGTGTGTGGCGGGACGGGTGGGAGGGAGTCATTTGAAGTTGTTTGCGGAGAAGCAGCGAGACGTTCCCTCACGCTGAGGCTTTCGAAATTGCAGCCTGTTGGCTATGGACTAAGTGGAAATTGCCTGTATAATTGTTTGCTAAATTAGCCTTTGCCGTGCCTTGCCTCACAAAAATATAGAGAGAGCGCGCCTCATTTAGCGCGAGCTATGCGCCATTAGTATGACATAGCTTCTGGTTTGGTGGCAATCAGGGTCTGAACGCGGGGGGGGTGGGGGGGGGGGGGTGGAAGGGCTTGAAGCTCTTCGGCGGCAGATATTTAATGAGCTCTGGAGTTTGTTTTATACTAAAAATGTGAGCAGTGGATCTGGCGGTGGACGCCCGCTTACCCTTGCGTCGTGGCCAATCAGCTCCTTGCACTCGTCGCAGGTGTTGGAGAAGAGGCTGTCGTAGCAGGGGATGCAGTAGGGGCTGTCGTCGGATTGGATGTACTTGCGGCCGTACAGGGACTCCTTGCAGTTGTCGCAGTCGAAGCGGTCGGCCATGGCTGCACTCTGGAAGACAGAGACGAGGGGTCGAGTCAGTTGAGGAGGGGGGGTGCTGGGGGAGGGGATGAGACCATCAGCAAGTGGGAGAAAAGGGCGAATGAAAGTGATATTTCACCTGTTTTTGTTTTTGCGATTGTGAAATACACAGACATTTTCTAACGATAGCTAGATGACAGACAGACAGACAGACAGACAGACAGACAGACGGCAACCTGAGAAATTCCACATGTAACCATTTTGGAGAAGATTTGGACTGAAGGATTGTCTGCGGTTGCCGCAGACTGCAACCTATTAAAAACAACAGAAGAAAAAAAAAAACTCACACGGCTCAAGCGTCACCACAAACTATCTTTTTTTTTTTTCAACCAATATCCCTTGCTACTTCCTGGCCAGAACAAACCATAGGGGAGGGAAACGGGAGGATGGAGGATGGATGGAGGGAGGCGGGGCAGAGAAGAGGGAACGGAAGCCGTCACTGCACTGTGTCTCAGACGTCCTTCCTGCCACACATCTGCAATGGCAAGATTACTTATATCGGCGTGCAGCTCACACATCTCGCGCAGTCAAACACCTTTAAACATTTATTTTAAGAAATGTCCCCAACCAAGCGAAAACTCGGACCACCAACAGACACGGGTCGAGGAGGGGATGTATACGCAGGCACTTGAAGTTGTTTAAGGTGCCTAACAAGTTCCTTTCCTCTAATATTATTTTATTATTATTATTGTATATGTATACATATATATACATATATATATATATATATATATATGTATATATATATATATATATATATATATATATATATATATATATATATATATATGTATGTATGTATGTATGTATGTATGTATGTATGTATGTGTATATATATATATATATATGTATGTGTATATATATATATATATATATATATATGTGTACATATATATATGTATACATATATATATGTATATATATATATGTATGTGTATGTATATATATATATATATATATGTGTAAATGTATATATATATATATATATATATATATATATATATATATATATATATATATGTATATATATATATATATACATACATATATGTATATATAGAGAGAGATACATAGATAGACAGATTGATAAATAGATTGTTTTTCTTGCAGGTGAACTGCGCACGTTCTTGTTTTAAAAAATGTGCCGCACGCCTTTTGATCATGACAGAGAACTCGACTGAGTGAGGGAGCAACATTCTGAGAGTGTTATGGCAACAACACCAGGCTGCCAAAAGCACCACAGCACCACTAGAGTCAAATCTGGCAAAAGGCTGCGCGATTCATTTCCGCCAGCCAGCCAGCAATAACAATCACTTCTAATGTATGCAGATCAATCAGGCTTCAAACTGGATCTGCTCTGCCTTTCATAAACACACGCACTCACACGCACTCACACACACAAGCACATGCCTAATGTGAGCACAAAAAAAATCAAACAGGTGATGAAGGTGCCATATCACACAGGATCCGTCATGAAAGAAAACATTAAGCCCAGACTCTCAGGTTTCATCCGTCTCGCCCTCCCGTCAGACAAAAGCTCTTAATGAGTTGGGGTGAGAAAGTCAAGATCTGACAGCTCTCACCTGCTCACGTTCTTCATATTCGAGTAGGCGGAAGAAAAGAGTGTGCACGCCTCTTGAACACGGAGCGCCGACTCTAACTCCTGGTCCAATCACTGGAGGGTCACAGTTCTAGTCGTGTCTACGGATTACATCAAGACGTGACGCCTACGGCAACGGGTCGGTGCATGCTGCCCTGGCTTTCGGCGGATGAGGACGAGACGAGGAACGATTCATGAAACTGAGAGACGAAGCCAGCGGTTTAGCCCTTTGGGAAATTTGGCCCAGCCTCGAAGAATTTGTACATTTCAAATGTCTGGCTTTATTGATGAAAGGCTGGGGAAAGTGGGTCACTACGCTGTGTGGGGTGGGAGGAAGTAAAATTATTGTCAAACAAAATTTGAACATCCTAAAGCAAATGTTTTGGAACTCCGCAGTTCTCCAACGTGCTTTCCTTGAGTGTGGAGTGGACTAGCCAGCAGGTGAGAGTTTAGAAACTGGAAAACTCACAACAATACACGAGCGGATGTTTGAGCTTGAGTTGTGGAGGTGTTTCTGGTTCAGCGTGAGACCCAGTTTCACTATCTGCTCAACTGGCCAGCTCACCGCCTCAAATCAACTCCTGGTTCCACGGAAGCTCACAGTGATGACGTCAGCGCCAACCGAACGCCCCACTCCACCACGCCCCCTCCCCCCCGAGGCGACAGACTAAGACGTGACTGCATGCAAGATAGCGCAGAGCCAAAACCGACGTTCCCAAATTGGAGGGGGTGGGGCTGGGGGAGAGAACGGCCGGACCCGGTGTTTCTCTTTGTATCAACCTCTGCTCGTGAAAGTTTCCTAGCGAGAGCTCCGGTGACTAAGAGCTCCAATCTGGGTTAATGACATTCCAAAATACCAGAGCTGTGACTGAATTCTGCCCCCATGGGAAAAGAGTGGGCATCGAGGAAATGACTGGCGATGCCTCCGCTTGGGCTCACGTCCAGATTTATTGTACCTCCTACAGAGTCGGGGGATCTCTGTTCAACATCAAGCGACGCTAAACAACCTAGCAGGAATTCGGCCAGGCACATACATTGGAAGCAGCTATATGGGTCAGCGCGCATGTCCTTATCTGGTTTTGCTAACCGTTGTGCAAGTGCCAACGACTGTGCAGGCGTGGAGTCGGAAGAGGAGGCGGGACGTAGGGGAAAGCGGCTCACGGCTTGCGGCGCTAACATGGCCGCGTTTGATATTCGCACGAGCGGCGACTTCCAAATGAGTGATGTAATCCCAACGACTGTTAAAATAGCCGTAGACAGGCTGAATCTGGCGGGCCTGAGACAGAACCAGAGGAAAACATTCGACCAAAGCCCACGCCCCAGATGTGGAGACGTTCCCAGTCAGAGATGATGATGAAAAGAACAGAAACCCAATGGGTTCAGTTTGGAGATTTTCTGAGGGCGAAAATACTTTCATACAGATGCGAAAAACTGATGTTTGCTGTTTGAGCATGTGAGCATGTGAGCTGGGTGGGCTGGTGTGACTCTCCAGCGTCTCTGCTGGGCTTAAAAAAAGGATTTAGACCTTGTTTTTGCACATCCGACAAGAAGATAGCGGAAGAATGCCAAGGCTGTTCGCCCCATTAGCCATTACTGATGTCCCCGATTGGCACCGGGGGTGAAGTTCAGGGCCAATTGTGAGGCAGCGGCACGGAGCTGCGGACCAATGCGAGCCAGTCGTGCTGTTGCCGGGGGACCCGGTCACGGCTGCCAGGCGGACAGCCAGGCAGAGACCCTGTCCGGTCCGCTCCCACAGGCATGACCCTAATCCCCAGCCAAAACTCTGCTCACGCTCTACTGGAGTCCAAATGAACAGCGTGTTGGAAACCAGAATTCCAGGTCTTCCCACCCTTTGCTGCTGTTTTCACTAATTTGTTTTCAATTAATTTGATTGCATTCAATGACATGTCATTTATACACTGTTGCCCACAAAGTTGCAATAAATCTTTGTTACCTGTCTTTTATTGTGCCATAACAGATGTTATGCATGAATTAGTTTCACCCAGGTAAGTGGGACATGTAATGGCATAATTGCACCTGGTCAGAGGTGACTATTGGTGTATTTAAGTAGAAATGTGTAATACTTAAATATCAAATATTTATAGAGGTTTGTGTCTGAAATCTTTGTAGCGCACACTGTATTTCAATAAAGGAGACACTTGTAAAGATGCAGCAACATTGCATTCATTTGGACAATTTTTAATCATGACATCAAACTTGATATAAGCAAAATACCGGCAGATTTTTTTTTTTTATTAACTTGCAGTTTGCTTTCTTAACATTACATCTTGGCACAGCTCTGTATTTTCGCACAGGTGCGCTAACAACATAACTCCAAATAAGTACCCGACAAGTTTTTAAATTCTACTTTCGATCAAAGGGGAGGGATGTCACTTTGTCTGGACTAACAACAGAAGAAATAATATGAAATATGTTTTTTTTTTCTTTTGGTTATTTGTCAAGAAAAGTTGATCCGCTGTGACAGTGTGTGAGTTAGTGCGGCTGGAGGAAGGTTAAGGAAAACAGCCTTGAGACCACAGCGAGTGAAATGACACCAATTATACACAGCACATCAGTCCACCGATGCTCAGTTGTGGCCGTAGACACACCGGGGACAATGCATTACTTGCAGGATAAATATGATGGAAAATGTCAACGTTCACGGTTAGCTTACAAGCACATGGTAACGTTTTGTCAAACAAAGAGTTCAACGTTTCTGGCCTCCAGTTTGGTGTGTAAAATTGAATGAAACATTTATTTCAAGCGTTGCAGATTTTCCAGCCCACGGCCTGTAGTTCTGGGGATGGTTCATTTTACTTTTCCCTTTGACAAAAACAAAAATTACAAAAAAAAAAGAGAAGCAGCATTTTTTTGTGGCAAAGATGCTGTGGGAAGAGTTATAGGATAATAACATAACTGCAGGAAAAATACAGTCACTGTGTGCAAGTGAAGTGGTGTAACTACAGCCACCCTGATAAGACGAGGGGAAGCACCCAAGACTGTCGACGTAGCTGCTCTTAACTGCTCCTAACATTGGTATATAAACTTCATTTCTTTTTGTTAATGGAAATCTTAATTGCAACAAGCCAGGGTTTTACTTTAAAGAGAAAAGTTGCTACCAGAATCACTTACAAAACAAAGAACGTCTGATTTTTTTGGGAGCAAAGACACAAAGGCAGTCGAGAGGAAGCAATGTGTTAAAACCTTTGAGCAGCCGCGACTCTTCATCCTCCCCAGCAGGTTCCAGACAGCTGAGAGGTGGAAATCAAACAGCAGGGCAAGACAAAGGAGAGTAAAGACGTGTCGTGTGACATTCAGTTGTAAGTGAATAGTGGAGTAGGAAGCTAACCCTGACAATCGTAAATCAAATTAAAGGAAAAAAAGACTGGCTGAGTATAAACATATAGCATTACACTGCCCTGCGTATGGTGGCAGGACATCATCCAGACTGCAAGGCTTCTGGCCGGCTTTTAGACAGAGAAATATATATATAATTTAAAGGAGCTTGTAGAGAATATTAAACAAGCCCAGTGTCTGAAGCACACTTCACCAAAGATCATTTGCGTCTCCGTTCATTGGCCACTTGAAACTAGCCTTTAGAGTCTGAGCTTGTTTATCCCAAGGCCTCATTACCGAGGACCCTCCTTTCGGGGCGGGGCTGTGCACACGTACAAAGAAAAAAAAATCAGAAACGTGAATTGCACGAGGCAGTTTAATAGCTCAGAACTTACGCTAACGCCGCAGTTACAGAGGGGTTACGACCAGGGTCTTCAAGGGCCTGGAAACAGTGAAGGGGAGCGAAGCGGAACACCAGCTGGAGCATTTCCACAACCCCTGTGGGTGTGGCACGCATCCCTTTGGGAAAGAGCCCATTGAAAGTGTTTCAGAGAGGGAGGGCAAAAGTTGAAGGTGAGTGAGAGCGACCAGTTTTTTTTTGGTACTGTGCTAGCCTCGTAGCAACTCGTATCAGAAATCTTGCCAAAGCCACTCATTGGTGCCTATTTTAAAATATACCCCCAGTTGTGGAAGCACCCACTCAAATCTCTTACAACTCCTATTAGCTCCTTCTTCCTAGTTTTCTGTGTTTACTTCTGGAACAGTTGCCTCTCGCTCTCGTCCCTCCAGCCTCTTTAAGGCTACAGAAAACCTCTGGAATTCACTGGAACTTTAACGTCGATTGCAAGGTGGGCGCACCAAATTTCAAAAACCTGAGCAATGCAGCCGCTATGCAAAGGTTAACAAGACCAACATATTCCCTGAGAGGAGTCACTCCAGGCCCTGATGACATGGCTGTGAGTAACCATGCGTCATTATCTTGGAAGCGTCCAGAGTTTTGTGTGGAAGAAGGGCTGTGCGATTAATCAATTTTAAATCCAAAAACGGACTTATTAGGTTAAAAAAAAAAAGAAGAAAAATCTTAAAATTAATTCTCCTCTTGCATGCTTCCTGGCTTTGGGCCTAAACAAAATGTGAAAGTTTTGCACTTTATTCATTCAACGTTGTTCATGATGATAGAAAAAACTTTTATTTTTAAAGTGATGTTTGGTGAAAGTCAGTTAAGGTTGTCACTTTATCTACACGGGGATTCATTTGTATTCGGCTCTTAAGTTTTCACTTTATCCCCAAATAACGGAACGTCATCTTTGTTTCTGAAGAACATGTTCATTTCCAAGTGAAGTTTGGTGAAAGTGAGGTTCTCACTTCATTAATCCCAAGGGATTCATCTTTGTTTGGTCAGGAAGACTATAAATGTTGCCACTTTACTAAACCCGAGGAGGCTTTAAAGTATCTTTCAGTTGTACTTCATTCCCAATTGCGAAATTTGTTTGCTATTTTTCTTTAAAAATAAAGATAAAATATTTGAAATAATTTGTCCGATTGCAGTAGTAGTCCATTCTTGTAGTTTTACCAAAAAAAATAGAAATCGAAATTGAAAATTGAGTTTTCAGAGAAAAGAAATCATGACTTTGTTTTTGTCCAAAGCTGCCCAGCCCTACGTAGAAGACGTGTCAATTTGTTTTTGTGTGGTTTCATTCGCGGTGGAGACCTGATGTTTAGCGACCTGCAGGACATACAGTGGGACACTGGATCTTATGACAACTGCCGAGGTGGGCTTTTTTTCAAACGCGTGCCTGTTAAAACAAGCCTCACAATGACGGGTAAGTCTGGAGACCACTTTGAAGAAGAAATAAAGGGTCATGGCAGTGGTCTGAGAGCACCTGAGACCACTACTACGGCGGGTCAGACTCCACAATGAAGTCCAGGCTGCAGGACCAGACACTGCAGCGCAAAACCCTGTTATTGTCCCAGAGCGTTTAAACACCGCCTGGCGCAGAGTGGGAGGCGACAGAGGAGGCAAATGAAAGCCAACATCATAAACAGAAAGGACGAAAATGACTACCTGCAGGGGAAAATGTCACCGAGTACCTTTGTAATTTGTCCCCTTCTTGGTAAGTTTTAATGACCATGCGAGGGCCCCATGTCTTTTAATATTAGCCTTGATTCCCCTGGGCAGTGTTAGAGGAGAGCCGGCAGCGGGTCTGAGCCGGGGCTGCACGTCAAAATCCCCCGAGCTGAATTACCAAAAAGGAGGATACGGTGATTTGAGCACGTACAAAAAGACAAATAAAAGCGCGACGCAAGCCGCCGCTGACGTATGCTCGGTTATTTAAAACGGGAATTTGTCACGAGCCGACAGTTTCTTGGCACAGGGAGCGATGAGTGCCGAGCTTCATGGGGATATGGATAGGGGAGAAAAAAAGGAGAGAGTCTTAGTTAAAAGACAGCTGAGACTGTGCGTTGCCCGACTCTGTCCCCAAACGCTCCGCAGAGCTCCGCCGACAACAAACAATAACATCACAATTACGCTAAATCACACAGTATCGTCCCAACCACTGCGAGCAGAAGGAGGGAAGTGAGGAATGAGCCTGAAATGTATTTTTACATCGCTGAGCGAGGATGGCCGAAGGACTACATTTTTGGCATAGATCTGTCTTCCCTTGAGAAGAAGAAGAAGAAAAAAAAACACGCTGCCATACATTAGAGCTTCACATCTGGTTTGAATTGAGAAAAGTATGCAGTCAACTCCTGTGTGCCAGTGGACGTTGTGGAGAGTCACTGGCTGGAGCGCGCAAGCCAAGACTGACTTTTCTTTCTTTCTCCTCGTGCCAGCGTTTTCCGGAAAGAGTTTAAAAGGCTGGCTTGACATTGGAAGGGGAAAAAAAAAAAAAACCAAGGTAAGCAAATCTCGCAATCAAGCAAGACAACGGGGGGGAAAAATAAGGATGTGTGACATTCGACGAGCTGTAGATGTTGGGTGGTGAAAAATGAGGGAAGATCTGAAGTGGACGGAGTGCTGCAAAGTCATAACTCAGCAGTGGGATTAAAAGCCGCTGTCTGCCGAGCGGAATTGTACAGTGACACATAAACAAAGGTCCTGAAAGATGGCAAGGTAATTTTTCTTGAAAAAAAAAAAAAGGGGGACATTTTCAGGGGCCCCAAAGGTGCCTCGGTTCTGTGCTGTTGCCGGCAGTTGTAGGATAAATAAGTGAAGTGGGTGAAGCTGCTTTAAGGCCGCTGTACCACCATATGAAAGGAAGAGTATATGATTTCTTTTTAAACAAACATGGTCATTAATCCCGGGGACCCCTTTACTCCAAAAGTTTCCCAGGGCAGATTTGTGCCCAAAAATGGCTTTACTAAGACCTCGTCCTGGTGCTCCCAATCATTCCCGTCCATGTGATCTAAGAGAGAGAAGAACACTTTGAAAAAGGAACCCCTCCACTGGCTGGTGGCAACTCGTTGCTGTTTTGAAACTGTGTTTGGCAGAGGGGAGCAACGTTTGGTGTTAAAGACACTAATTCTGAAGACATTGAAGGCCCTGTGAGGTTGGGACTTTAGAAATGGCCAATCACGACAACATATTGCACAAATACGTGACTCAAATTCCATTTAAGAAAGAAAAAGGAAAACCCTACAATAAGTGCTTCATACCCCCCAAAAAACAAAGCTTCAGCATGACTCTTACACATCGGGCCATTTCGCAAAGATTCTGTCAACATAAGCTTGCCTGGTCACGTACATGCATGCCGACGCTACTACAATGTGAAAACACCAGAGTGCCCAAACTGACTGACGGTAAAAACTGGCATAAAGGGGCAAGAATATAATTCCGCCGAATAAAAATGTGAAATTATACAAAAGGAAAAACAGATTTTGCAGAGCCCCGGGCATTCTTAATGGCACACAGACAGCATTACGATTTGTGCGGCTGCAGAGCAGCGCTCACTCAAGCCACGGGCCCCGAAGAGACGTGTGCATCGTGAGGTCAGCGCCGTTTTACTTGCATGTTAGATGATTCAGTGACTGGTTTGTGGGCCCCTGGAGAGGAAGTCGTTTCTGCAGGACAAACCTCCACAGCGGGAATAGAAAGAGCCCCCTGTCTGATGCAATATCTTCACTAGTGAGGCAAATATAAACACGTCGTCCCTTTCAACGTTGGACCTTTGTTGGCAAAAAGCGTGTCTTCTTTTCAATAAAGCAAATGTCTTCACACCACCGGAAGCCAAAGTTTTAAAGGTCAATTTAACAAGATCTGATCTTCTCAAGTCCTTATATGGATTTAAGACACGTGCTGTGGAGCTTCTGCTGCCGAGTCGACTGTGAAATCTGATCCTGGAGGGTATCGAGATGATTTTTTGCTTTTGCCACAGAAGAGAGTCAGTCTTTCTGCTATGGCTAAGTGTCTCTTTTGTTGGACTTTGCTGCTTGTTTACTGTGTTTCGACCTTGACTCAAACCCAAACATAGCCAGACGCCTGTTTTTAGCATTGCCCTTCAGTTAGATTAAACAGAAAGTTGTTTTTTTTTTTTAACAGAGCGAAGTTAGCAAATTCTGCATGAATGTGGGCTGCTTCCAATCCATTTTCAAAAAGATTAAGTAAAAAGTGCAGTTTTATGCCACGTCGATCGCCATCACTTCAAACGCTGCCAAAAAAAAACCCCAACAAAAAGCAGTGAGTCAAGCAATCTGGATAATAACGACAGCAGCAAACATCGTGTTTACTCCAACATATCCAGACTGACGCTGTTTACACACATACCCTGGTGGTTATTAGCAACCCACAGGGGCAGAAACGCCGAGGCTAACCGTAAAACCGACGAGGGCAAAATGGCTCCCACACGACGGCCCGTTCCCAGGTGGTCCCGCTAATGCTGCTGAGTCAGCGCAACTGGCCCCGACATCAAGGAGCAGGTTAAGGTTTCAAAGGCCGCACACTCAGCAATCCACGGTCACAACTCAACTGTGTGCAAATCTTCTCTCTTTCTCTTTTTTTTAAGAATTCATCCTGACTTGCGGCTCGTGGCTGCCATTATGGCACCTGACCCTGAGGTGAACGCCTGGGCGAGGAGGGTTATTTTTAAGCACCCGTCCCAGCCTCCCAAGACGTGAATATTCAAGCGAATCGTTTCCAGCAGGTGGATCCGGGGCGGCGAAAGGTCTTCGGCTGGTGTTGATGATGCACGAGGAACGACTCGCATACTTGACGACTCTCGAATAAATTTCACCCGGCGGACACATTGAAGCGAAACACTACGCCTTCCTTGTCCCTCTTTAGTCCTGGTAACCCGGACGAGTCGCTTTCAAGAAAAGACAAGCAAGCATTACGTTAGCCTCGAAAATCGAGGGGCGGCAAGCCAAGTGTGAAAACGGCTGGGATGAATATCCCAGAAGTCATTTCCAGTACATGCAGCCATTTCTCTCCCTCCCTCCTTTTGTCCCTCCCCTGCTCAGGCACATCGCCATGGCACCGTGTAAACACTGTCCTCATCCCCCTGCACTGTAAACCTTCTGGCAGTAACGTTTAGCTCTTGTTTCATCCTATGCTGATTGAGGGCAAACACAACCCTGCACTTTATTACGCTGCGGCGACGCGAGAGTTCACCGGCCGCGGCGCTCAGATCGCTGACCCTCCGTGGTGAACTCAGATACTCCGTTATTACGGCGACCAACGTTGCCAATCCCGGTTGAATCCAGCCTCTGCCCAACTTCACACACCTAAAATGCACCCTTGCAACCCGTTGATATGTTTTTACCATCTTGTATGAGCGCAAAGGGCTCGGAATAGATGTGCCGATGCCAATGACGCGCAAAACATCCCCGTGCAAAATCAATCTGCCATTAAAAAAAGGTTTCCTTCCTTCACTCTACACGGTGCAAACAGAGGGCAAGTTGACGTCTTGCCGGGCAACAACCCCTAACATTAAGTTTGAGAGCGAGAGCGAGCGCGAGCACACGCACACCGCTTCTTCCTGTTACACCAAAGGGATATCTCTGGGACTTCTCAGGGACGGTCACACACATTTGCAAACAGCAAGTCACCGTGAAAAATGTGGAGGCTTTTTAATGTCAAAACAAAGCGACACACTCATGCAAAAAGGCTAAGTCGTTATAAAAATTAAAAAAAACGGCGGCCACGTGCCTGGCTTAAGGCGATGCACGGGAATGCGGGAGGGCAGGGAGCTCAGGGTAGATCACACAAAATAATAAACACGGCCGTGAGGTGGTGGTGCGGTGGGGGGTGGAGGAACACCGGGCGACTCGTGCAGGAAGCGCAGACACTGTGTTTAGTTTGTTTGGGTCTCTTTGCAGGGACTTCCCCTTCAGGTTTAATTGCCTGCCACATTGGCAATCCCGAGCTTTATTTTCTCTTTCTTCTGCAGCCATAACGCTGATAAGATCAAACAATCTCACGTATTTAGGAAACGTGTTTCAGGCAAAGCGGAGGGATGTTGGTTTTAGCAAGCCAGACGTATTGAATGGACGGCGAATTCAAACAGGAGTGGCTCACTGGGACCGGCTACTGCCGAGCTCCTCTCGGCCCTCGCCCCACCCCGACAGCCTACTCGTGAGTGAAACAAAGGGTGGAATCTTAACTCAGTCAAACAATGATGTCACCATCTGTAAGACTACTGGAGAAAGAGAGAGAAAGAGAGAGAGAGAGAGAGAGAGAGAGAGAGAGAGAGAGAGAGAGAGTTGAAAAATGATTTTCCATCGAGGCATTGCTGGAGATACTGTAAAGCTCCCCCACACAATTCTGCAAACTGCAGCAAAAAAGAAAACTATTTGGTCTCGGTGCCAGTAGGAACATATCTCTCTTGACCCACTTTTTATAAACACAAAAGCGGGACCACCTACTTTTCCTCTTTTTCACTCTCCCTGTTTGCTATGACCTCTGAAATGGTTACTAAGGAGTGAGTCACATGTCCACGGCTGCACTGACTCGTTTTTGTCATAATTTTTTTCTTTTTCTTTTCTTTTTTCAATCGCAAGTTGAGAACCAAACACCCACTGATGAATTGCCACATAATCAGGAAGCGCATATGCGAGCGGTACACTTGTGGAAGGCTGGCGACCCGGGGGTCATTAATTCCCCGTCGCCTCGCTGTCAGGAGAATGTGCTGGCCTGAAATGCAGCAGGCCGGCCGTGTGGCAGGAGCGAGCTCACTTCAAAGGTGTCCATAAATCATGCTGCCACACATCCCAGGACTACCTCCAGCCTTCTTGTCCTCCGGTCTTCTGCACGTCTACACACATTTCTTCTTTCTTTTTGCCAGAAGCATTTCTCGAGCCATGTTAAGATGGTGACTACCAATGGTTGCAGGTAAGATCCATAAGCTGAAAATAAAGTGACAAAAACAGGGGCCGAAATAGAGACAAATTGAAATTTATCCTACTTGAAAACATTGGGCATTCGGCCAGAAGGTTGTATGATCAAAAGAAGAGCTTAATCTTTACTGTTTCAGCGCCAGCTGCCATGTAAAATAAATGTCAAAGCACAGCAAAAGTATTAATTTGTATATGCATTTGATGTGAAAACGTGTGAGCTTTTTTGCCCCTTTAATCGTTGAGTCCTGCAAGTGCATATATATCATAAAGATAGTGACAATGATATTAATATATAAGATAAGTGCTGTATTTTGTTCACATCGAGGCAAATTAAAATAGTTGCCTGCATTTAGGTCAAGGATTTACCTGGGAATTATTCAAATTTCAGTTGCAAGTTCAAATGTCCAGGTCACAGAACTAGTGGCCAGTTCCTTGACTTTGCCAGCAGAGCACCGCAATCCGTCAAGGCCTTTATCTTACCGCCGTTGCAGGCCTGCAATCTCTTTATCATGCAGCCATGCAAAACACCATTCGTCTTCCCCACTTTAATTCATTACCGCCGATAAAATGCGTCGCAGCGGCCGTGTTTGTTAAATGGGCGAGAGGACGTGAAACGAGGCGCTTTGGTAAGCACAGATAACGGTGGCTGAATTATGTTGCTCCACAAGAAAACCTGACTATCTCCCAGAAATCTGTTAGCCAGATTCTAGTCTGGCCGAGAGTCTGACCTTTTTTTTTTTTGTCTCCTTCAAAAAGTGGCAAGTTTCACCTCAAGCAACGCAGGATGGGTGCTGAATACGAAGGAGACAACATGAAAGGGCACAAGGTACTAGTCATCATGGCTCCAAAGCCTTTTCATCCGTCAAGCCACATCTAAGTACTTGTCTCCCCTTGTGTATGTTAAAAGGTTTATGCAGCTTTACGTTGAAGCAGCAATGTCCTCTGACGCTGGTAAAAAAAAAAAAAAAAAACGTTAAAAGTTACGATGCATCTACTGCCCACAATCCTGTAACTGGACAAATCACCTCATGTATGACATGGTGAGATGAACAGACGGTCATTCAGCACGAATTCCCATTCTAAAGGAGACATTTTCCTAAATTTGGTCTTCGGCAACCATTGAACAGTTTGTGCTCAATTGTGTTTGAAGAAGCAGGGGGAGTGGTGGGGAGCAGAGAGGGTACTGAATACTCCCCCAGTTAAGTCATAATGCTTGTGTCATTGGCCCTCGAATGCGCTTTGCTCACCGTCTGGCCTCCATTTTTACCCATTGATCTAATTTCCATTGGCCAACGCTGGATGTGGTTCTGTTTGAAGCTGAATATCTAGGCCCATTAAAGCGCTGACGGAATTGCAAACGCATGGCGGGCCACGGGACGATGTCAAGGAGAGAACAACCGAGTGATGCTTTCCAGACTTTCGAGTGGGTAAGTTTGCAGCAAACGCAAGGTTAAAGTTGTGAGCACCGTTTAGTCAGGTGGGGAAAATCCACAGGCTCTTTCCATGCTGGTGCTAATGAGCTCCTTACATCCGATTACCTTCTCACCTCTGGCCTTAATTGTGTCTTCAATGTCACGGCACTTCAACTTTGATTGGTTATGCATGCAGCAGTTTATGCCAATTTGCCAAAACTGGTGCCGTAGATGTGGTATCCTTGTACATAATTGCTAACAATGCGGGCCATGGACCACCTCTGTAGGTGGTCGGGCAAAATGCCTTGAACATACACCTCACATCAAGACCCCTGCTAATGTGGCTGTGTATCTGTCACATAATTCATCCAATATCACAGAGAGGGTTACATTTCTACGATATAACTGCAAAGAACCAATTAAGCAAATACCTTCCACACTGTCGTAAACTTTGACTGGTGATTGGCATCTTTGCTTTGTGCAGAAGGCCTGCTGTTTTCTCAGTGATGTTCCAGGTGATAAAAGGTCTCGACCCGCAGTCCTAAATCCCTTAAGGCAGAGGCATGCATGCATACATTTCCTTTCAAGCCAAAGCTGCCGTGGATATGGGGTGGGTCCAAACGAAAGTCAGAGCAGGGTAATGTCTTGAATGAGCTTGTTAACACGTGTAGTTAAATGCCAGGAAATGGTCCTCGTGTGATGCGTTACACATGTAGGAAATAGACTGGGTGAATCGAGAAGAGTACAAGGAGCAGCAATGCGACCGCAGATGTTGGCAGATCAAGTAGCTGGTTCATTTATCATGAGAACTCCCCCCTATTCTCATTCCAGCTACCTGGATTTGATGCTATGGAGTGATTAGGTAAATCCTCGACAGGAAAAATAGGTTTAGACCATTTGTGTCCATAATTTTCCTCTGAGGAAGCTTCCAGAAATTTTCTGGGAAACACTGCAAGCATGAAAGGGGCTGTAAGTCTCATTTCCTGCACCATCTGTATGTATATAGTGTTACTGCGAAAAATGCTGTGGTTCGAATGAATCCATGTCCTTCACAGCTGTTGAACACAAACATGACTCGGGCACGCAATGACATATATCTATATTTATGTCATTTTTTTTTTTTTTTTTTCATGTAAACTGTGCTTGTATGGTTGCATCATCGCATTGCATTTCTATATGTCATGTTTAAATTCTTTCTTTTGTTCAATTTGTACAGTCATGAGACATTTAACATAATTTTTTTTTTTTTTTACTGATTTATGTAAGACAGTGTGTTTTCCCACCATGTGAAAATAGTTGGAGAGTGAAGTCATACTGTGGTCCCAACTTTTAATTAAAACAGGATTGAATAATCATTTTTTTTTTGGTTTTTAAGTTGAATTGACTTGCCATTTCATTTATTTAAGGTCAAAAACGATTCAAAAATGCATATATCTCCAACCCTCACAAGGATTTTTGAGCTTGGTCGCAACCTAACGTCAACGACAAAGATGCAGAAGAAGTAAAAAAAAAAAAAATTAGAGAGTAGCTATTGCTGCAAAGCCTTTGGTATCTTTTGAGACTGGACCAACCCAGTTGATTATACTAAAATAACAAAGGAAAGCAGCAGCGGTATTCTCTGGCACAGCAGGCCTGTGAATCATTTGCTAATTATGTCAAACGTAAAAGCTCCGATCTCCCTCTGGAATGGGTTATGTCCTATTACTACAAACATCCTGTGCTCAAAAACGATCTGCTGGTCATGAACACACTGTCAAACACAAATAGTGCTTGGCTGCAATAATCTCATTGCACCACTTCTCAAGAACATACATTGCACAAGGTGAACGAAAGCCAACGCTGGAGGCTGTGCTGAGTCACAACATGTTCCTTCATTTGTTGCGATGCGAGCAAATGGTTTCTATGCAATAAACAAATCTTTTCCTTGAAAGAGAAGCAGCGCGCACAGCCTAAACTGCAAGCAGAAGGGATGTCATTCGTCTCTCAGTATGCTCCTCTGAAACGGAGGCGCACATGTCCAGTCAGTAACGGCGTGTTTGAGTCGCTTCTCTCTCCATCGCGCCCCTCATTTGTTTCTTAATGGCGACTGAAGACGCCAAGGAACCCCTAATTAGGTCCTTGTAACTGCCTGCAAATCACCATCATCTGCTAACGTCCTTTTATAGCCAGAGCAGGGACATTTTCTGCCATTTATGGCTTCTCCAAAGTGCCTTAAGTGAGCCGGTCAGTAATTCACGAAAGGTAGGACTGGGTGGGGAGAAGGAAAAAAAAAGAGGCCAGGACACATCCTTTCCCGCTCCTACTACTATTTAGCGTAACGGTGACAGCTGTACAAATTTGTGCCAAAGTGTACCCCAGCAGTGCCAAGTGTTCTCTTGTCAGCGTCTTGACATAAATCCACACTTCAGCGTGTGTAGCAATTCTGGCCTGCCTCGGCCTGCCTCTGCCGTCAAACGCCATCCACTGTCTCTCTCCGACAGAACCGTCGACGAGAAAGTGAGAGGGTGAGACAAATGGCGTGTCCCAAGTTGCATACTTTTGTAGTACCTAATACTTTGCTCGCATAAGAGCACAAAGTGCGTTTCCAGAAAGAAGTATGTGGAAGTATGTGAAAACCCCTGAACAAAAATGGTCCAAGAACTGGGTGGAACGATGGACACTTCAACAAATGTGTTACTGGTGGAAAGTACTGAAACACATGTTGGAAATTGTTAGAAAGTAGCAAAAGAAGACGGAGAGGACCTCAAATAAGTGCAAAACACAGTCTGCGTGACATAAAAATTAGTGCACCACAAAATAAGTTTACTCTATTAAAATGTGATCCAGAGCACAGCTAGAGTGAGCGCGCCTGTGTGTGTACCTGAATACTTCCAAGAAACAAAGCAGAGATGGTGTTACAATCTGGAGTGCTCAGCTAGTTTTCGTCAGGCAACGCAGGCATGCTAACAGTGTTTACTTCCCACTCCTGCTCACAGCCGCCCTACCAAATAAACAGCCGTGCGTTTTATCAGCGACAAGATAAAACACATCTAATCTCAACAAGTAACAGCCTCTCTGTGCATTCCCAACAAGTCAAGCCGTTCCGGTTCATCCCCAGAGGATTGTGCAACAGCGGGAGCACAGACACCTTGCTGCACGCCCGCGCCCTCATGAGTATACATTCCCCCCGCCATCATAACACAGCCTTGGGTAAATCTTTGCACATGAAGGTGCCAGGGCTTTTTTAGTGTTTGGAAAGCAATCAGCACTAATGCAGCTGGCATCACGGTGGGCTGAAGTTAGTGGCCATATAAAGACAAAACTAGCGCGGCGGCTGTAGGGGGGGGGGGGGGGTATGGGTGGGGGGCTGTTGAGGGTGATGTTACAGTAGTGGCACGGCGGAACAAACAATGCACGAATACACTGCCAAGGCTGATTTGCCTTTCCAAGACATCTGCTGTGAGAACAGAGCCCCCGCTGGCCTGGCATGTTCGGGAAAAAAAGCTCTGTTAATGGCCAACTCTCTGGTTATTGCAGTGTTTCAATTGGGTGACTTTTTTTTCTCTCTCTCTCTGTCTTTTTTTTTTTTTTTAGCGGATTTTTTAACATCTTAACGTCACTTGCCCGGGTGCTGGTGATGGCCAGATTGCTGGGAGGGCATTTATATCTTGAAGTCACTGATGGAATGCTGTCCTGCTCCATCATGCCACGGCAACAGGAAGAAATCTCACCTCAAGCCAAGTTTCCCACAGTAATCGAATTAGCAGCCTCAGATTAACTTCAGCCAAGTAATGTTCCCTGGTGTACCTCAATACGATGGTTTGAGATGCTAGACGCACTTCTTGTGTCATCACTGAGCCATATGTGCATCGCAGGAGGCCTGGTGCGACATTAAATGCCGCCATTCAGTGACGCCAATGCACACCTTGATCGACGTGTGACGAGTTCGGATGGAATCACGGTGTTACAAATTCTCCAAAACGGTGCATGCCACTCGCCTCGGCTGGCACACCTACCTTCAGGCGAAGGTGCAGGAAAACAGTCATCTTGATGACTCATTTGTCGTCAACTTAGGCTCGTAACATCACATAATCTTATGACGACGCGGTGAACCTACAGTGTTCCACAACCCAAAACATCTGTTCGAGAGAGACACGCAAAGCGGGGGAAAAGAAAAGGTAAAAACGGAAGTGTTTTTGTTTTAAGAAATACCTTTATTAACTAAAGGGGTGAACTGGAGGAGACCGAGTGGAGGGCTGGCCAAAGCAAAGGAGTGGCACAACCTTGCGTAGCATGTAATTACTTTGTATTAAACTGCTCAGTGTGCAGCGGAGGGATCTCCAAATTCTGTGCGGACAATTTGGTATTTCCTTTGAAAACAGAACTTCCTTTGACAGCGGCAGGTAAGTGGTGGGTACGAACCTGTAATTGTACACCTCGACAATGTAATTACCCCATTAACACAGAGTCAGTTACCTTTAATACCCCTCGGCCGCCTATATAAAGTTTGTGCTGTCCTTGCATAAAACCCTGTGCGTAGCGTGGGGGAGAGAGTGATGGTCAAGACAGGGGAAGTGAAGAACAGAGTGAGACGGAGGCTAGATCACCTCCCACAGGGGCCCTTGGCTGAAAAGATCGGGTTTCAGACCTCTACCAACAGAGGAGGAAGCCTTCCTCACAATAAGACCACCGCACCTGGGCATCCCGAGACAGGAAGACTGGAAGAACTTCCCTTCTTTACGGACTCTCTCTCTCTCACACACACACACACACGCGCACACACACACTTGTGCTGCCAGCCACAAGACAAAAAAAGGGGGGGGGGGGTATGTGAATGCCATGGAGACGCAGAGACAACAAAACAAATTGAGAATCACCACTCTCACTAATAACGTTCAATAAATTGAATGAAAGCTGGATGCCAGACAGGTTGTGTTAACACCAAAGCGGCAGGAACTCCAATTTCCCATTTTGGTCTCACATGTAATACAGATGTGAGGTTTCTTTCTTTCTTTTTTAAAAAAAAAAAAAAAAAGAAATGAAAAATCAGTCCAAGGAGCTTAAATGCTGGATTGGATTTGCATTGTTTAATTCTGGTTGGAACATGAATAAAAGGCAAGAAAACAAGGTATGCACCCTTAATAGATGTGCTGGAATGTACATGGTCAAGTACAGTTTAGCGAGAAAAAGAACAACGGCCAGTTTGTGATTTTGGCAAAGGCCGAAGACATCTTGGAGGATGATGATTGGTTATTTATTTTTTTTGGTCGTTGAAATGCGAAAAAGAGCTGTAAATTAACAAGTGAGGAACCAATGAAAAGCTTTCACATGAAATCACGGCTGCAGCCCAAAATTCCTACTTCTGTGAGTAAACCTTGAATTGTGCTAACGCCCCAGTGCAGTGCATTTATTTTCTGCAGCACCAGTCTTGACATGGGTTGTCTCATCCCCAGGTCGCACACTGGTGACCAAGTCTGTTTATTTAACTGACCCTTCTACAGTGTCTACAGTACACAGGCTGTAAGGAGAACAATTTGTCAGGAACAAGCACGCTAGCTGGTTCGTAGTAATTTCAGCTATCTAGTTAGCCTGGCTAATGCAATCACCTTGTGCGTCCGCTGCCCTCTTGCATATTTCTCAGACACCTCAGGTCTTGCACAGAACACAATGGTTACACTCTGCAGTCCAACTCCAGCAATCTGCTTCTTTCCCCTACACACCCACTTTGGGGGAGACGGATGGCTGCAAAAACGTCAAAGACGAGTGCTCCAACAGCGCAAATCAAACTTGCGCTCCCCATCAACCTGCAAACACTTGACCAAGAGCTCACCACCGTTATCGTCACGGCGCTGTTTTCAAACAATGCCAGCCTATAAAAGCCCGCCGCAAACCAGTCCAAGTCATTTCGCCGCAGTCCCACTGCAGTTTAAAGCTGGCCGGGCTCAAACCGCCGTGCGGGTCTAACCTTTGGAAAACACTGAGACCTCCAAAGAATGTGGCCATGGTCAATGAAACAGAGAGGGAGAGAGGAAGACGAAAGGGCCAAACAAATACGTCGTACATCCCGCGGGCTCGTGAAGGCAACCTTCCCAGATGCTAAATGGGACATAATGACTGGCTTTTGGCTGGGGCTATTTTCTGCTGGCTATTGTGACAAACGGTTTGTATAAAAACAACCTGTCAGCGGTGAGCAGCGCGATGCCAGCGGAGGCCGGAGTCGCTGAGGTGTCACTTCTCAGGGGACGGACAGGAAATTGATGCCGCTGACCGTAAACGAGAGTGTTGCACTTTATTAGAAAAGTTCCATGAGGTCGCTCTGACTTAAAGCGCCTTCACACACACGTTCATTGTGTTTTGCCTGTGGATTATTTCTCCCCGGCCCCAAATCTCAACATCGATTTATGAAGAACAGCAATGTTCTAAAAATATATCTATATATAAAAACCCTGCAAACATCAGGACTTTGTGTTTCATTCCTGGAGCCCAGTGTGGGGGACTTCAAAGCTCATAAGTGACTTTCTCAGAAGTTTGTTAAAGCCATAACCGGAGCCAAAAGGAGCGGCTCCATGGAGATACACTGGCCACATGGACAGAAACATCAAAATTAATAAAGTTGCTCTGTTCATGCATAATTTCTAGAGAGGATATGAGTTTTGTGAGCATGTTCTTTTTTTTTTTATTTTGACATCACAAAAGCCTACAGTATATGGATGATTTCATTGTAAGTGTTCAAGCCGACTGCTGCTTGTAAACGAAGAGTGACTATGATGACGGTAACAACGGGGGCAGGACCTTCCTTATCTTCATCTGGGAACTGTGTGTCAGACGCTCTAAAAGCCGTTACAATGTTTCTTCCCCCCTGTGGTCGGTGAAGGTGTGGCAGAATCAAGCCTCAGCTGGATCCGAGACAAAGCAAAAAAAACAAAAAAAAAAACAACAACAACGAAAGAACAAAGAAAAAACATTTTTGTGATTCCTTGTTGCATACTGTAAAGACCAAGGTCTTCAACTCTGTTCTGTCATGCCACAACAAAATCATTAGGAAGAAAACGGGGAAGAAAAAAAAAGCTTCTAAGACTCTGATCATCAAAGTTTCCCTTTGGGCCAGTCCCACCGCTGCTCCTTCCCACAGTGCCCACTGCACCCAGATGGCGCAAGACCAGCGTCATGAGGATGACACGGCCGCCGCCGTGCACTGTGATGCCATGATGACGATCCAAAACAAACCTTGAAGCTGCCTCACCGACACGCCCTTTCCAGACGCAACTGCCATGTGCCACTTCCTGCCGCCCAGGAACAGGCCAGTTCCTGGGCAGGTGGAGGGGGGAGGAGTGTGGGGTTAAGGGGGGGGGATAGGGGTCGCTCCCCCAGCTGGGAGCTCCCCGGCAAGCAGCAGTTGTTCCCTAATCCTTCCTGCTCACAGATCAATGGGCCGTACAGTCCGAGGCTCAGCTCAGCTCAGCCCAGCCGCTGGCCAGGTGTCGCTCACCTCAGTTTGGCCGCCTTAACTTTGTGCTAATTACACCGTAGTGGCAGCGTGACACTGTGATTACAGGAAAAGAACAGAGGGGGGGCACAGACAAAGAGGGAGGGGCAGAGAGAATGTTCAGACCACCACCACCTCGCTGCTGGTCGTGGCAGGAAGTGGGTCCCCCTTTTGCCGGAGCTGTGCTTGCAGGCCTCCCCACCAGGCAGGCAGGCAGGCAGGCAGGCGGGCAGGCAGGCAGGCAGGCAGGCAGGGACAGTGTTTGGCCAAAGGTGTGAATTCTTTCAGGCTTGTCACAGTGTCAACACACACACACACACACACACACACACACACACACACACACACACACACACACTGATTTAGCGACTGCACCAGTCACATCCCACACAAAGCTAATAATACTTATTAAACAGAAGGCAATTATTGACTTTACAAGTGATAATAATGCATCATAAGCCATGAATATTACGGTCCGCGCAGCTGTACAACTTATTTTCGACCACCCTCTCAAGTCTTGCTGCTGAACTCGGCTTCATTGTCTCCTCAAGTCATTCATTCTTACTTTAAAAGTCTTTCCTGCCTTCAAGGACAGTCCCCCCCAGCCCCCCTTCTTTAAGTGAACCGTGTAAGTTTTGCCCACTGATTGAAACTCTCTTCCAACTCTGATCCGATCCGAGTTCGGAGCGGTGACAGCGCGAGGCGTCATGAAAACTTTGAGGTGGATGTGTGTGTGTTTTAAAAATAGAAAAATAAGTCCTACCAGCGGGGAGGCAACTGTTGTAGCGGCACTTTCTTCTTCTTCTTCTTCTTCTTCTTCTTCTTCTTCTTCTTCTTCTTCTTCTTCTTCTTCTTCTTCTTCTTCTTCTTCTTCTTTCCCTCCTTCTACCCCTCCTTCTTCTTCTTCCTGCTGCCCGGGCTGCGTGGCTTCAGATGCGGGCTGACTGAGGTCGGGGCTCGGCTCGCTCCTCCGGCGGCTCCTGGAGCTTCTCGCCTCCGGCTGCAAAGTTTCTCTGTCGGGCCTGACAGCAGCCAAATCTGTGCGGTGTGTGCGGAGTGATGCGGCTCGCCGGCTACATTTGTGCTACTACTGAGGAAGTTGCGTGTGTGGGTCACGAGATCCCGCCCAGCCTGCCCGCAACACAAGAGGCATTCCTCCTCTCTCTCTCTCTCTCTCTCTCTCTCTCTCTCTCTCTCTCTCTCTCTCTCTCTCTCTCTCTCCCTTCCTCCCCCTCCTCCCTCCCTTCCAGGCATCAGAGGGAAGTGTGGACAGCAGCAGGGGTATGACGGGAGATGACTGTATTTGTGACACACAGTGGAAGTCGAGTCGGATATCATTCCTTTTAAACTTTATCAGTGGTAGAATAACACGTTTTGGACTGTCATGAATGTTGCCTTGCAGACGTCAAATGTGATGGGGAATCCTATGGGGGGGTGGGGGTGGGGGGGTGTTTCTCTGTGACAACTGTCTGTGGCGTAACCATACACTGAAAGAACATTGGATGGGGTCATTTTCCCCCCAGAAAAAAACAAAAAAACAACCTTAAACCCTGAAAGCTGCTTTAACTGAAAGAAAAATGACGCCTTTATTTTTTGGATTTTAACATTATGTCTTACAAAGACGATGCCTGCAAAAGGGACATATGTTCAGTGAAGAGTGAAGGCTGTGTTCAACAGTACGGACAAGGTCGTTCGTCATCCTGAACTCTTCCGCTTCACATTGTAGAATTTTTAGCCAGTGTTTTAGCAAAAAACGCCGGGCCAGGTAAAAAGTCTGTGAGTTGACCTGACCGTCAGAACCAGTGAAACCCACCTCCTCTGCATTGTTGTGGTTGCCGAGGACTGTTTTGGATCAATCAAACGGCAAGCTAAACACTTCAAACAAGTCAACAATACCTACTTTTATTATTTCTTTCCACACATGGCTTTTAATAAATGTAACAAATAAAATACTGGCTGCTGGTTTCAACGTCAGCATCCCAGGCTCTGCAGTATGACACACAGGCTCCTTGAAAAACCATGAGATTCGAGAGGCTTGCGTCCACTCATCACAGGATAAGTGGACATCATTCCTCCCATAATTATGTAGAAATACATACAATATAATAAATAATACATACATTTAAATTCAATTCGTTAAAACTTTTAAATGAAGATGCCGACGTACCCGTTTGCCATATGACAAACACTCTGCGTGTGATCATCAAATGATGTTACATCACTGGCCATTGGCCGACAGTACCGCTGCCCAGATTACCAATTCATTCATGGAACAAAATTCTTTGGTCACGCTACCAGCCAAATGAGCTTGACTCAACTTAAATTATTGCTTTGAAATATTCAGGATTCATATTTTGGCAACAAAGAGTAAGTTAAGGCCTGTGCAGCAATAGGAAATAAGTGGATTGTTTTGATATGGCACCATACATATTGAAGCTGATTTGATCTGATTTGACTTTAATATGCGGCTAAATAGCAGCCATTGGCACATTGGCACGGCTGAAGGTTTTTTTCTTTTTTCACTGCTGTTCTTTAACGCAACGCTTTGACTGCTGTGAGGCTGCGCTAAACACATCTAGAGAGGCAGACTGGAGGACGTTGGCAGCCTTCAGACTTCCACACCACCTGCAGCCTGTGTCACTCGTGGACTCTGATCCTTGACACCTATCTGACGTCACAGAAAATGGGTTCATTGCCAGTTGCGCAGTCATGACTCAACAATTGGGAACTGCTGTCTTGTCCTGGGATGATTTCTTAGTATTCTCAGATGAGTCATATGCGGTTGTACCTTTGCCTTTTACAGTGCAGCAACGGGTGGGAGGGAAGAAATTCTGCAAAAAATTAATGAACTGTTGCCGCATTGTTCCCACATCCAATAGTCCCTCCCTGGACGTTATCTGTTGCAACTCAAAAAGAAAATCACCAGAGTTGGAATAACGTAAGATCTTTTTTTTTCTTCTTTTTTTTACTATTTGTTTTTTTGTTTAGATGATAGTAGAGCTGTAGTGCTGTGGAATTTCCAGGGAAGTTTCAGGAAATCAACCCTTAAAATACGTGATGAAAGCATGGCGTTGACAAAAGTGCAAAGAGAAAACATAATGACTTAAAAACAAGAAGTGCACAGTTATAGTTTTAAATCATTATTCCATCATTGATCTCATCCTTAGTTGGGCATGTACGTATATAGTCAGCCTGGTATATTTAATCAAACCTTCACTTTTTGGCATGACAGCCTGAACATGTGACTCAGTATCGAGTTCCTGCGGCAGCAGAGACACCACTGGTGTTTCAAGGTTTCCCACGACCCCCATAATTGGAAATCCTAATTTTACACACAGCGGGGCGTGGGCCTGTCACACTGCGTGCAACAAATTAGAGGAGAGACGCTTGTCAATTCCTGGTGATGACTCCCGTGCTGCTCATTTATTCACTTAATCCCTCCATAAAACACCCCTATTGTAGCAGTAAAAAACAAGTAAACTGCTTAATGGAGGACAACTGAGTAAATTTACAGTAGCTCCACAGAAAGGGTGTGTGTGTGTGTGTGTGTGTGTGTGTGTGTGTGTGTGTGTGTGTGTGTGTGTGTGTGTGTGTGCGCGCGAAGTTTCTGCATTAAAGGTAATCAAATGTTCTCTTGATATTTCCATCAACTGTGGATCGTAACACAATTTAAGTGTTCAGTCAGTGACGACTTTTCAAGTGACTGTCACGCTCTGCGTTAATGAAATTTCGCTGAAAAACACTGTGCAGTTTTGGAACATCTGAGCGAAACACTAATGAGAATCACTGCCCTCAACAGCAGGTTAACTGAGTGTGAAATGCATCCAACGTTCCAGACTAGTGTCGCCAGCACGTTAAACCCTTCAACACTTGTTGTGAGTTCAATCTAAGCAACTCCAATCAGCCGTTGATCAGTTTTGCAAAAATCTTTTTGAGGGCTTATGGTCACTTTAGTTCTTTTTCCATTCCTTTTATTTTATTTTATTTTTTTATAGTATATCCCAAACTTCAAATTAGACTCAGGGCATAAACATGATCCTTCACCCTGAAGTTTTACAGATAAAGAAAAGTGGGGACTGTTCCCCACTCTGTCAGTTGCGATTGGCTTTGGCTCCTCACAATGGCACAATTACAAGAATACGCAACAAACACATGTTATCAGGGAAATTAAGTATTATAATACAAGCTGTTTTGATTTTGAGGATGATAAAAGGCAGTGCTTGAGGCCACGTGCAGTTTTAAACAAAACCCTTGATACGTCAAGCAGCCACTCAACTGAGTAGATTATTCTCGTGACACAGATGGCAGGCGCCACTTAGAATACAATTTCCCCTCATTGGAAACCAGTTTGCTTCTCATACTTAAGCCCTTGGCCCTAACACTTCAAACCTCAAGAGACAGTACCAACTGTACCGGCATTTTCCGGTTTGGGTTTTAATTCGTGATTGAGTCACCGATGTGGAGACATTGTCATTGTGGAAATTCAAGTCAATATCTGGAGGGAAGATTACGAATAAAAGGAGTGTGTGGCTTCTTTGCTCAAGCACAAGTGAGTGAACACTGTAAATATACTTCCAAGTAAAGGGTGTTACCCTTTCTCACCATGTCAAAAAGTTAGGAACAGTTTCCCACTACTGCTTTTGTTTGAATAGTGTGTGACATTGTGTTGTTTTTTTTTTGGCACTTAGGCTTATTTCTATCAGTGTGGTAGATGATGGTGGAAAAATAAAAGCAAACAAACAAAAAAAAAAAACGCAAATAAGTTACATACACCACCCCCTTCTCTATCATCTGCCTCACTGATTATCGCTCAGAATTCAGGGCAACTGCAACAAAAGCATCGGAGGAACTTCTGCCGTGTGCATATTTCAGCTGGGCTGGCCCCCCCGATGTCTTGCTGCAGATGAGGACCAACCATGGTCAGCCGAGACATACCAGAGGCGTGAGCTCACACCCCGCGTAGCAATCTTGCAAAATGTCAGCAGTGTTATTTTTACAGGGTCACATTAGAAAACCAAATGGATGTGCATCTGCCCCCACAAGGGCATTCCACTGCCGCTGACCCTGAGCAAACCCGTGTACGCCTCTTTGTGCACCATCGCAGCAGCTTGTTACGAGCCCCCTTGTCTCCAGAGTAGTATTTACCCCTGCCACAACTCAGCGGGCATGTGCTTGTAATGTGAAATGCTGCTGTAAATTAAACAGCAAGGTGCCAAGTACGCTAGAAATTAGACATTTAAACCAAAAAAGCATGCTTGCTCTCTGTGTTTGCCTTGTTAAACACATTAGCGGGATGGATCCGGTGAAGTGTGGGGGCCTGAAACTATAGAAATGAGGGTTCTGGGCCATCAGGCAGATAAACAAGCCTGTGACATAATGTGGAAACACTGATCCCAACGATAGTTCTAATGACCCGCAAGCATTCTGCACAGCGTGCAAATCTCACACGTATAAGAAAAATTCCTTGCGGTTGCCGAGGGGAAAATGAGCTGCCGTTTGGGGGATAATTGTGGAGTATCAATCCGTCTTACAACCTCTTTTCACATCCACAACGAGTTGAGAGAATGGCTAAGATTACGGCACTGGTGCCGCTGCGGCTTTGTCTTTGTCTATCTTGCGACCAAAATATCATGTTAGAGTGGAGAGCCTTTTTTTTTTGCCAAGTCTGTTGACCTCCTGCTCTCGCCGCTGCATGTTTTTCCTCTGGAAATAAAGGGTGTAAAGCACAACACACACGCCAATACTGACTTTACAAAGAGAAAAAGAAAATCATTCCTCTCTGGACAAAATCCCTTTTTATGCTCTTTTGTTCTGGACGTAAACCAAAGCAAACGTTTGGAATCTGAACAAAAAACAACCATTGAGTGTGTCCACCTTAAAAAAATACGTACACTTGTTGACATTAAGTGTTAACTGTTTTATTAGTTTTGCAGTTTGGGAAATTAAATTCCTTATTGTAGTGACCACTATCATTTATTGTAAATTATTAAGAGTGGAACTGAAACTGATTCAGATAGCAGCAATAAGATAACCCTCATTTGTTTTGAAGACAACAGTGTGCCTCTTGTGTTGACTTGAAAAGGCAGCCATCAAAACCATTGTCTTGATTGTATAATCCCATGAAATATCAAAGTGCCATAAAAAAAATAAAAAAACAGCAACATCAGGACTGTTGAGTAACTAATGGATAAAATGTCAGTGTATTACAGTCCATTCATTTGTTCAAGTTCATTGAGTTGATACCCATTTATTATGGTTGGGTAAATGTAGAGAAAAATAGCACAAAAAACACTTAAACGGAGGGAATTTTTAATTTTTTTTAATGTGAATAATTAGCCCAAAACTAAACATGTCGGTGTGCAGCTCCTGTGAATGTTTAGTGCTACTGGCTATATGATAATGGGGCAAATTTGATCAGTAGACAGGCGAACTACCCTATATTTCACCCTGGTGAAAATGGTGAAAATTCTACATCTTTACACCCCTGGGAATTAAATCTATTTAAAAGTTACATTTTATGAGTATGATAGCTTTTTTACTATTAGCATGTGATACGATATTAATGTGTTGGAACGGTAAATATACAAAATTTCGTTTTGGAATGTACTGTTCCATGAGGTTTCGCGCTGCGTGTGTTTAAAATACGTTCAACGCCGCCATCTTCTGGTCTTTACACGACTCTACAAGGTGTTGAGTTAAATCAAAACGTCAAGAACATTTTTTTTTAATCACACATACACGTAAAAAAAAAAATGCTAGTTATTAAATAACAATAATAGTTTTGTAATTACACTAGTTTTGTTTTTTATTCAAAACGCATTTTTGAAAAATAAATTCCAACAGGAAACACCCACCGGAAGTGGCCGTAACCCTCGTGTGTTTCAAGAAGGTGGCACTGAAGCTGCTACTTGTTGTTTCACATGAGTACATGATTGCAGAAAAGCCTTTCAGCAGCTATTTTGACCATTCCAATTTTTTCCCTTTAGCTTAAAGACCATTGTCACGATGTCGTCCTTCCGGAAGGCGTTAAAATCCCGACAGAAGAACCATCACGAAAGATCTCAGGTGACTGTTTCAGTGTTTGGCTAGCTAGCATGTTAGCTTTCTAGCCTGATGTACAGTTTGGAGAGTCCCAGAAAAGTGACAGTGATATATTTTCCATCACCAAGCGAACGAGCGACGTTTTACATTGCTTGATAATTGCATCACCATTATGCTGAATAGTATTTTGACTCTACTCTTTTTCGTTCAGCCTGTTTCTAGGAAACATTTGGGTTTACTCGAGAAAAAGAAAGACTACAAACTTCGCGCAGAGTGAGTATAAATCGTTTTCTCGTCTAATCCTGAATTTGTAATCTTATAGACTCAAATCTGTGCCTACTATGTTTGAAGTTGGGAGGACCCCTTGTGTATTATTGTTGTCGTTGCCCCCTACAGTGATTACCACAGGAAGCAAAACACCCTTTCTGCTCTGCGAAAGAAGGCCTTGGAAAAGAACCCCGATGAGTTTTACTACAAGATGATTAGCTCCCAACTGCAGGTAAAAGTGGCATTTCTATCAGACCAGCGTTATGGGTAAACGTCAGAAATGTTTGTTCATTCACAGAAAAATCGTGATGTTGTGTGCCCTTGCTGACAGGATGGAGTTCACGTAGCGAAAAAGGCTGAAGGGGAGGTCGTGGTGACAGAAGAGCAGAAGAAATTGATGAGAACGCAGGACATTAAATATGTTGAGATGAAAAGGGTGGCAGAGGTCAATGTGAGTATATGTAATGGCAAAAAATAAACTGTGCTGGGGTTCAAATCTTTGTTGAATTGTTATATAAAGGGCAGTTTATTGATAGATGTGTCTACCGTTAGGTTATCTTCTGTTATGTAACACTGACACAGTGACATTTTTAGTAAACTGCGAGTAAGCACATTGAAGTTGTAGTTACTTGGTGAGATTGTTTTTTGCAATTTGCAATTGCAAAATGCATCATTTTCTGTTAGAAAATTGAGAGGCTGAAAGGGGAGCTCCATCTTCTGGATACAGACACCAGTGCAAAAAACAAGCACACCTTCTTCGTGGATTCCAAAAAACAAGGTAAGACGACCTCCCCCACCAGTTGTTTAAACAGCCATATGAAATTCTGCGCAACCGTAGTTTTAATGCCTGGAGGTTTGCCTTTTATTTTCTCAGTGCAGTCATTCAACCTGGCAAAACACCTCAACACTGCGCCTGAGCTGGTGCATCGAGCGTACAACCGACCAACTCTGGAAACTTTGGAGACAAAGAGCATCCAGGGATCTGTGGACCCAAAAAGTTTAAAGGTATGCGTGTGAGTGTGGCAAAGGTGGTTTACTTCCAAGTACTTGGCTCAAAGACTAAAGTCAATAAAAAATATTTTTAAAAATCCTTGTTTTGAATGCACATGATGGCTCAGATCTTTTTCCTCTTGCAAACTGTAGAAGATGGCGACAATGAGGAAACACCTGTACAAGAACCTCAGCCAGAGGATTGACAGAGAAAGGAAAATGTTTGTTATCTCACAAAAGATTCAGACTCGCAAAGACCTTCAGGTGAGGAGCAGAGCAGCGTCTTGGCCCCAAGGTTAAACTGACTGTCTGTGTTTGCTCTGTGGTCCACAACCTCTTTTTATTTTGTGCCTCAGGACAAGACGAAGACGGTGAAGGTGAAGAATGAGACGGCCAATTCTGCAGCTATTTACAAGTTTGAGGCTAGAAGAAAACGCTGAGAGCAGTCACTCTGACACAGAGGCCACGCCCACCACAGAGACATTTCTCTTTTTTCAGCTTGTTTTGTACATATTTATCAAAGACTCCTAGTTTGTTTTCAATAAATATCAGAATTCAATCGTGTGCCTTTTGATGATATTCATGGTAAACGGAACAAAATCTTTTTTTTTTTC
This sequence comes from Nelusetta ayraudi, assembly GCF_046127955.1. Lineage (NCBI taxonomy): Eukaryota > Metazoa > Chordata > Actinopteri > Tetraodontiformes > Monacanthidae > Nelusetta > Nelusetta ayraudi. The sequence goes on along the minus strand of NW_027466181.1, from coordinate 209,203 downwards.
TTTTTTTTTTTTAAACAAATGTACAACTGTGCTCACACTGTGTTAAAAAAAAAAGAAATGCATCACATAGTTCTACAAAAAAAAGCATGAGGTTTTTCAAGCCAACAGACAAACTGCATTAAAAATATGACTGCACATCTGGATAAGGCCAGAGAGTGTCAGTGTTCCCGCAGCAGACTGCATTTCAACCCTTTGCCAGTAAGTGGCATTAGTGCGCTTTGTTGCGACTGAACTGTGTCTGTCAAACGCTTTAAAAGTAGGTTGAACTACACGCCACGAAACTGGCCCAACCTTGAGCTCCACAGTTTGTTCCTCATAATATCTTCTGTTTGGTCTTACCGATGGGCTCTGACCGTGTGTGTGTATGTATGTCTTGAACACCTTCCTGTTCTCACACTGAGCACCTGAACCGCTCGCTGGCATTTCAAAGCTGTCACAGCTGACTGCCAAGTTCCATTTCAAAGACTTTGGCTCTCGACTGAACAGGTTCCTCCTCTGCCAGAGTCGAAAGGACAAAACTTTGGCATCCCAACAGCTGAGTGTGAATAAGTGGGATGCATCCAGGTCGTCACCTCGTCAATCAGACAGCTCTAGAAGTACTGCAAATTAGGTGGTCGCAGCACATTTTGTAAAGTCATATAAATCAAGGGAATTATCAATGACCCTTTTTTTCCATGTCTTTCTTGGCATCAGGATCTATAATAACTGGAATGTTAATGGATTTTTTGAATGTCATTGTTTGAATGCCACTTTATTTTCAGGCACATCAAGCACATTTTCTTCAGTATGAACATGCAAAAATATAAAGACTTTCAATATAGTGCAGAAAAATAAATGAAGAGGATTCATCAGTTTGTGATAATGTCACAACTTTTTTATATTTATGCATTTTAATAGCAATGCTGACGCTACACTTTTAAACTTGAATTTAAATCAATAAGCCAACCAGTATTGAGGAACATCACAGTTGTTGTTTTGTTAATATTTCCTTTTTTTTAAAAGACTAAACAGGAGCTTACAGGTGTCCAGGTTAAGAGGTGACGTTGGATGAATCAAGTGCCAATACAACAGTTTATATTCTATAAATGTCAGGATCAGGCCGCAAGCGAGAACCTTTTGACAGCTCCTCATCATATGTCACAGCCGTGCTGCAGACACAGCTGCTGCTAATATCATCAAAAACAATTTAGGTGTCAGTTAGCGAGGCCTGACTGTAATAGAAGTATTGTCGATGCACGCTCATTAGCTCACTTTAATCAAAATTACCCATTATTAATTTTATTAGTTGCAGCTGTGCCGGTTACAAAGCCGAGTCTGCTAAAGAGCTCCCCCGAGAGGCAGGCGGAGCTGTTGCTGCTCTCTGCTTTAGTTGTGCCTCCGTACTTTTTGATTTCACCTTCTTTTCTTTTAGTTTCCAACCAATCCAGGGGATGCAGGTGTTGCACAAACTGCAGCAGCTTAGCTGAAATCAACCACAATTTTATTCATAAATGTTGGTGCAGCCCTTCTTGCCATGAACTGGCAACCTGTCACCGCTGCCATTGGGCCCAGGCAGAAAGGCAGAAAGTTTGTCCGTTTCCTGCTTATCAACCTCGCGCTCACATTGCTCACATTTTTCTGCCGTTGTGGAACTCCTTTCTGGCATGTGGCTCTTCTGACCTGTCAGGAAATAACCTTATTAATATTCCTTATTTTAATGACGAAAATTGTATCATTTTAATTGGCACTAAATCAACGGATCACTCAAAAAGAACCACAACCGCAGGCAGTTTGTGCTTTTCCTCCTGCCAATATACTTGTATTTGCACACAGGCAGTACTGATACACTATATGTGAATACCCCCCCTCCCCCTCCCCAACCCCACACCCCCAACCACCCCGCTCCCCGTTGGCCAATAGCGTGGAACAGACAGGGACCTGGCGGCCGGCGGCAGATCACAGTGACCCGGGTTTGATTGATCACAGCGGTGGCAGAAGCTTCATAAACAGGACCAATCCATCAGAATCTCCTGCACACCATCGGAGGAGAGGAGAGGAAATCGGGGCCTTCAGTGCAGAAATGTCACATGAACAAGTGTGTGGTGGTGAGACCAGTGGAGACGGGAGCAGAGGCCTTGGCCCGAACACTGCTGACCAGAGTGGAATGGAGCCAAAACCTCAGGAAGGGACAGAATGTTGGCCAGTGTCCACCTGGGTCTGCTGCTCTCATTAAAGGGTCCCTCTTGTTGTTTTCTTTTTTTTACCCTGAACTCCAATGGACAAGACTTTTTAAATCAAATATCTAAAAAAAAGTCTGTACTTCTCCAGGAAATTGCATATTTAGCCCTCTGTTTGCAGTTTGCCACAGTGGAAGTGATCCTTTGATGGACGCTTCCACCAGTTTGGAAGTTATCAGTGCCCTCTCTGACATCACAAAGGGGTGATTTCCAAAAATGAGTGACTGAGTACACATCTTCTGTGAAGAGTGAAACGGGCAAAAGAAGTAAAGGATGGACTTTCCTCATGTTTGTGCAGGAGCGACACATACAATGTTTGTTTTCAAACGACAATTAGAAAGCAAATTTATAATTTTGATAATTGGGTAGAACATGTATTTAAATATATTGTATTAAACAATAATTTAACATCATCAAATTCATGGGAAGGAGAGTGACAGTAAATCCATGGCAATATATTTAAGTTGGGGGAGGAGTGGGGTGCAGTAGGAATGCTGTGCATTTTTTTTTTTTTAAATACGTCTGTGGTCAATAGTTCTCGTATTATTTTATTGGCTGTAGTTAACCTGCATCATGGAAGTCCACCATGAAGCCAACAAGGCCGATAAGCTTCCTTTGTGGCATCATCATGCTGGACCATCACTGCCAGAATTGTGTTGCCCCCAGTGGGTGAAAAAAAACAACAGTGTCTGACGTCTTTGGCCGACTTTCCTTCCTCCCGGTCACCCTTCCCCTCCGCTACTGCGTCACACTCCTGGGAGAGCGTGCAAGTCTCGAGACCCTCAGGCCCCCGCGTCTATGAGCGGACGGGGGTGGAGGTCGCCGAGGGGAGGCCCCCGGGGGGCGGAGGGGGTCAAAACTGTATGTGCGCACTTCCGGGACCCCTATCTCAGTGTGCGAGTGCAGCACAGACGGGCCACTGTTCCTCCTCAAGCTGTCCTTTCATTACAACCCCCCACACCCCACCCCCCTCTCTTCTCAACCCCACCCCACCCCTCCGCCGGCAACAGGAGGGTGCAGGGGCAGGGCTCAGGGGCGGGCGGGGCGGTGGTGGGGGGCACCTTCTGATTTTAAAGATATAGACAGGCATTTCTCTATTGTCCAAAAGCCTCGTAATTCATCTGATGGGCCAGCCCCCCCCCAAAACTGCAACCCCTCCACTGTCATCCTGTTCAACATCAGCTCAAGTCGACGGCCCCCCAAGAGCCTCTCCGAGGAACGCTCGCTCTGAGCGGATTGCTATGTGGCAGCCGCACAGCTGTAGGCTATGACGCTGACCCCTGCGTGTAGTTTTTACTGTCGGGAGAGTAAAAAGTGCAGGCTGGTTAAGAGGCGGCGCCGCGCACAATGGATCTTTGTCGAGTTACAAAACATATAGTGGAAAAGTGGGAAGTGACAGTTTGCTAAAAACAAAACAAAAAAAAAAAACACCGTATTTTCCATCCCGATATCCATCCACTTTATTCTTTGAACAGCACAATACAGGCAATGTATCACTTAGAGTGAAGCAGAACAAATGAGACGCTGTGTTTTCGTATCTTGAAGGATCTGTATTTTTCATTCAAATTGGATGTTTATACCAACATTCCTCTCACAAGCACCACTTTCATCAGACAACAAATTCCTGTCATACGTTTCTCACAATATATTTCTCACGTGATCTGGAATGTTTCTGGTGGATGATTATTCATTTGTAACGTGATTTTGTTTTTTTTAATAATAATTGGGGTGGTTCATTTATAGATTTTAACTAAACAGAAAACCAACTACCCATAATACATCAGAATTTGTCTTGCCAGGCCCCAGCGTAAAAAACCTTGAACAACTAATTGTCAAAAAAAAGAAAAAAAAGAACACACTTCACAGATCTGGAGAAAAACTATTCAGCTCTCCAGCTCTTCCAAAGAAAATGTTTTTAACTTCTGTATTAAAAAAAAATGTGGACGTTTTGTCGGACCTTCTGCACAAGCTTGTCTGATGTGGCAGAAAGACCTCGTAGCTGGGGGTTTTTAAAGTTGTCACTTACCCCAGGGGGAGTATGAGTGCACTCTGTGACATCACAAAGGGTTGATTTTCAGAATGGCCTATTTCAGCATGAAACAAAGCATGAAATATTGGAGCAAGCAACAAGGGTGAAGGACGGATCTTTTTCATCGCTAGGTTGTTCACAGACAGGACGTCGCTGGTGAAGCAAATTAAGTGTAAAAAAAAAAAGAAAAGTGTGCATGTTCACACGCACGTTTCTACACTTTGTTCCTCAAAAAACCCCACAATTACGGCGTCTCCACCCACCTCGTTCGCCGGGCGGCGCTCGGCCCCGCGTGCTGCGGAGCCTGGCGTCGCAGGCGCTGAGGTTAAGGATGCTTAAGGACGGCGCGAATCGATCCACCCCAATTATGGGGAAGCTGGCAAACGGAGTGGGGGGTGGAGACGCAGCGGTCGGTGGGGGGTGGTGGTGGTGGTGGCGGTGGTGGAGGAGGAACAGAGAGGTTGCCTGGGGACTGTGTGTGAAGGAGGAGTGTTTGGAAATGCCAGGGGTGAGGTGGGTGAGAGGGATCAGAGGTAGTCTTTATCTTTGGGATCCCTCCACTGCCTTAACTCGGGAGCTGGTTGTCACGGGGGCATTTGAAGTAGTGGATGGAGAGAGGAGGGACAGGGGTGGGGGCGTGGGGGACTCAGCGGCGGAGGTGGGGGGTGGTGGTGGTGGTGGTGGGGGAGGGAAATCTTTACAGCCTTGACAGTGCCCCTGACGCTTGTGTGTGTGTGTTTTTGTGCATCGCCCGTGTGACTATTTGGATGTGTGTGTGTGTGTGTGTGTGTGTGAGTGTGTGTGCATCTAAAGGTGGAGGGATCAGGGCTACAGAGGGTTTGGTGGTGGTGGTGGGGGTCTATGAGGTCCCTGCCATGATTTAGGCGTCCATGCAAATTTAATCAATTTGAGTACTTCTCACCAGCCAGCGCTCATTAGTGGCAATTTTCAAAAAAAAAAGAAAAAAAAAAGTAGAGGGCTCTGAAATCCCCACCTCAACACACACACACACACACACACACACACACACACACACACACACACACACACACACACACGCGTGCGCTGCATGGCACCTCAGACCTAAAGGGGGGTGTCTCTGTGGGGAGAGGGGCACCCAGGGGGAAGGGTGTGTGTGTGTGTGTGTGTGTGTTGAGCGGGGCGTGGAGGGCACCCATCTGCCCCGGTATTACTGTCAGTCCATCATTCAGGGGGAACGCCAGTCGCACGCCTCGGGGACGTGTTCATTACACTTTAACTAGCGGATCTGTCCTTGTCTCGCAGCCTCCCCGTGTCATTGTCTGCCTTCACATTGCGTGCGTGCGTGCGTGTGTGCGTGTGTGTGTATTTATGCATGCGTCCGCTTGCATCACAAGTCAGCAACCCCCCCCCCGCCCCCCCTGCTCCCCACCTCTACTGTAGCGTGTTGCGAGACTGGCTGGATCTCACCAACATTTTCCTCAAGTTTCCCCCGACGCGTCCATCATGCAACAGAAGAAATTGATTATTAACTCATTTCTTTTATTCCAGCAAACACTCTTGTTGTCTCTGCTGTTCCCTGGTTACTTCTCCTGATATTACCAGTGACAACGCACGATGAGAGAGATTTTTTTTTTTTTTTTTTTGTCGCGTGCACTCATCTTCCCCAGATCTGAGCGTGTGCGAGTCTGTCATTATGTGTGTGTGTGTGTGTGTGTGTGTGTAGGGGGACAGTGCTTGTGCGTGGTTATCCTCGGTGATTGCAGCAATCAGATGGGGGTGGTGGTGGTGGTGGTGGTGGTGGTGGTGGTGGGGGTGTTAATCAGAGTTTGTTCGTCAGTGGCCTGATGAGGGGCGACGAGGGCCGCTGATTATAATGCGACGCTTCAATCGGTCTCCGCGCCGACGACGGAGACAAACCGCCAAGAGAATCATTATCATGCCTCGCACTTATCCCCACCCGCCCGATCCCAACCACCACCACCACCACCACTACTCCCCACTACTCCCCACTACTCCCCAGTACACTTTCTGAACAGCGGCACAGTGTAAACAAACAAGCAAGAAAAAAAAACACACACTTCACTTCACGCCTCTGCCGAGCTCGACTATTGTTCGGCGGGATGTTTTCATTCCGGTGGACACAATGGAAAAAGGGGAGCGTTGTATATCACTATTTAGGTGTCAGCGTCGGCCTTATTGAATAATGGCGGGGTTGAAGGGGTTGAGGGGGTTGGGAGGGATGGGTGGGGGGTGTCTGGGGTTAGAGGGGAGAAGAGATGCAGTGGAGAAAAAGATTTGGGGGAGGAGGATGAGGAAGAGGGGGTGCAAATGTGACATCATGGTTTATCGTCCTGTCTTGTCACAGACAGGCCCGCCCCCCCCCCCCCCCACCACCACCACCATCACCACCATCACCATCACCCAAATCATTTAGGGTGTGTGCGTGGAAGAATCGGTGGTGGTGGTAGCAGCAATCGCTGATGCTATTATGGCTGCCTCATCAGCCAAGTCCCTACAAGGGCTGATACAAATTAATTAACCTAATTAGGGGCTGCGATTGCGGGTGTGATTATAGGGGCTGGAAGAGGGAGGGATGGAGGGATTTTACAGCAAGGGATGGCTCATGGTGCTGGTGATGGGGTGGGGGAGGGATGGGGATGGGGGTGCGCTGGCAGCCAGGGCCCAGGCGATGATGAGCTGGGAGGTGTGGGAGACGAGCCAAGATGCTCTGCATGGCTAATGAGGGAGGCGAGCAGTCGCTTCCCCTTCGTCTCCGCGCCTCCTTTCTGGGAGTTTTATTCTCCCCGTTTCCATCTTTGACCTCTGGCCCTGCTTTGCTAGTCGAAAGCATTTTGCCACAATTAAATCCAATCACCGGATATCCTCTATTGGCTTAATTAACATTCAGTTTCGTACTGTTTTCTTCATGTGCTTGTGTTTTCGTGGTTTAGTAATGAAAGGTTATGATAATACCATTCATTTGGATTGGATTTGGATTTTCCGACTTGTCCAGGGTGTCGCCCTGCCTTCGCCCTACGACAGCTGGGAGAGGCTCCAGCAGACCCCCGTCACCCCGAGCTCAGTAAGAAGCGGGTATTGAAAATGGATGGATGGATGATTTGGGTTTTTTTCAGGAAAACATTCAAATCACATCTAACTTTATTTATATAGCACTTGTCATACAAATTATATACAAAATAAAATGCATAAACATACAACAAAATCCCTTCCTCACCCCTCCCACCCCTGCATATAGACCCCCCCCCCCCACCACCACCACCACCACATGCACACACACACATACACACACCTGCCCACACACACAGTAAACAGATTTGTAAGATTGCATTCTGAGCAGTCTCATCAACAGCATGCTTAGCCCTCTGTTTGCAGCCTCCCGGAAAATCCTCCAAATCAGATTCTTGCTGAAACCGATCTGTAGTAGGGCCGCACAACGTGTCGCATCGGTCGCTCGGCCCTTTTTGTGATGTCACAAAGGGATGATTTTTGGGAATGTTTTGGCAGCATGCCACCCCAAAAAAGTGCTGCAGAAGAGACAAAAGGTGAATTCATTTTGAGTTCACTGACAGGCTACAAAACACCAATGCATCTGATTTTCCCTTCAAGTAAGTCCATTCCCTCCAAGAACCGGTGAGAAACCATCTCTGTCTTGCGACTGAGAATTTCCCAACATTTTTCGGCAGCATTTGTAGATGAAGATCGCAGCTCCAGAATAACTCGAAGTCTGTTGGTGTTCTGCGTCTCCCAGCTGCAGCAGGATGCGCCGCATCATCTACCCATTGTTCACTTTAACTGCACTACACACAAGTAACGGCAGTAACCCCCTGGGGAGGCATCGTCTCTCTCTTTCTCTCTCATGCACGCATGCACGCACGCACGCACACACACACACACACACACACACACACACACACACACACACACACACACACAGACCTCCGCCGCGTCTCATCCCTTCGTCTGCACAGCCAATCACAGCGCTCGCAGCACACTGCAAGTTTTCCTCTCTCCCCTCGCTTCCCCCGAACACTCCAGAGGAAGCGATATTCAAATCTCCTATTTGTATTGGAAACAGAACAAAGATTATCTTCAGACCCAAGCGAAAGGACGTGTTTTCTCGCCAGCATCAGCAATTCTAATGTTTCTAATGAGTTGTGGGGAGAAGGCGAGTGACTGCAAGCAGGTATTATAAATCTTAGGTGAAGAAAACAAACGAAATAAACAGAAAAAAAAAACAATCACAAGCACAAAAGTCCAATTTTGGATGCTCCGGGTTCCTAAAAGTGCAGCTACTGTCCGCTGATTGCAATGCCACCTCTGAATATTGTCGCTGTACTTGTGCCATATCAAGTGGATCGTGGCATATGATTTCCAAGATTGCGCCTCCAGCTTCCTGTCTCTGTCTTCCTCTCCGTCTGGCTCAGCCCTCCCTCTCACCGCCCGCCTGCTCCTGCCTCAGTATCAGTTACGGCCGTGTGATTAGGAAGCCGCTACCACACAGCAATAGAGGAGTGTTTGTATTGTTATTCTTATCTGGGAAAAAAGCCTTTTTCTGTTTCCCCCATCCAAAAAAACTAAAAAAATAAAAAACCTCCATTGAAATTTGCTGCACGGCTCCTTTTTATATAGAGAATATTTGCAAGTTTAAAGCTTAAAAAGGGGCGGGGGTAGAACGTATGAGATTCAGGAACAAATCTGTATTTTTTACTTTAGAGGTGGTTGATATAAATGGAAATGCAAACGTAGAGCGAATTTGTGGCTTTCCCCCCAATTTTCCAGAGCATTTCAGTTTCCTCCCGTCTCATTCTGATATGAAACAGCTTTACTAGTCAAAACCGATTCAGTTTTATCCGCTTGAACAATTTCACTTCTAAACAACCGTGTGTCTCTTGCATCTTTACAGTGGAAAATCACCTGCCACACAGGAAGTTATCTTTTTTTTTTTCTTAGCTAGTTTTAGCGAGCTATAGTTTTTTTAGCTAGCTTTTTTTTTTTTATATATATATATATATATATAACTAGGTCAAATAAAATAAGTCCCTTTATTAACTGATCTTGGAATATTAAAAAAAAAAAAACTTGCATTACTCTGACTCTACTCTGATATATTTAGGATGCAAATAATTGAGTCACACCGTCTGTACTTATTGTACGTTTGATTACTTAATTTGAATTCCTAAAACAGACTGAGGCATTTTGCACGGTGATGGCATTAGCATTTGTATTCCGTGTGCACACAAACAGGGAGCAAGGCTCCTCAGGATAGGTGATGCTCAAGTTAAAGAAGTGTGTGTGTGTGTGTGTGTGTACGTGTGTGTGCATGTGTGTGAGTGTGTGTGTGTGTGTGTGAGCGAGAGGAGCCTGAGCGATTACCCGGGCCTGTGAGAAGCCCCTGTCTCTGGGCTCCACTCCCGCTTCGCTGATAAGCGTGAGGCCTGTCAGAGGGAAGGTAAATACGGCACTTAAGGATTCCTCCCTCATTTTGTGGTCACACTTACACTTTAATTAAAGACAGAGAAAGAGAACAAGGGGGAGCGATAGCGCCGCAATGAGCCGATGCTATCGGACGGCGGCGCCGGGCAGGCAGGTAGAGCCTGCTGGGAGATGCACCCGACGATATCTGGCCGCTGTCCAACCGCGCGCACGCAAAAAAGAGGCAGAGGACAATACAGTACAAATTCCAGCATGTGTGTGTGCGTGCACGGCACGGCACAGGCGCTGTGTTTGTTTGCAGGCGTGTGCATGTGCGGCTCTTTACGTCGCTCTCCCCGGCTAAACAGCTGTAGCGAGGCTGCTATCAGATATTTATAAGCGGCTCATGAATATGGATGGGCAGCAAGATGGGACTGATGTTTGTCCTCTAAGAGGGGATGAAAGGAGAATGTGCTCCGCTCCCTCAGAGACCCAGTCGGGGAACGGCAGCGCCGAATTGGGAGTAAAGCAGAGATTAGGCTGGGTGCTGCTGGTTTGGGACAGATGGCAAAATGTAATGAAATGTGATTTGGATACTCGAGGCAAATAGTTTCCCACATGGATTTCTAAATTTAAAAACTGTGGTGAAGTGGGCCTATTATGGCTCTCATCCCAGCGAACGCGAGTTCCCACCAAATCCTTTGCATATTTACCGTTTCCTCAACTGCTTTAATTGTAAAAATTTTGTCATGTAGTTTGTGAAATTAGATTGACCGCCAAAGACAAAGAAAAAAGATAGAAAAAAACTTGAACCAAAGCTAATCCTGCATTATTCATTAATTTTAATTGCTTAATTGAAATTAGATTAAAGTGTCTTCAGGATTTTCTCTTCAGTCTTTATGGTATAAGTCTGCTGTATTACAGTCTGCAATGTTGTTGTCACATGTCCACATGTCATCTTTAGTCGTCCATCTGTTTTTATATTACACTGAAGAGTTGAAATGTTAGAACCGTGCAACGTCTCCATGTACATACTTTTTGTGTGTGTGTTTTCACACTCAAACTATTGTCTGTTTCACTGTTGCATGTGAGTGTGGGCCAACAGCACCACCAACACCAACACCAACAAAAACAACATCTTGCTTTCTTGAATTCTGGAAATCATAGAACGCACCACCACTAAGGCCGCGTTCCGACTGTCAGCCAAAATCTGATTTCTAGCCAATCCAGATTGAAACCGGATGGCTCTTTTGTAGTCTGAACGGTCACAAATCGCATGAAATCCCATTTTTGCATCTCAATGTGAACAGCTCCAAACACACACATGGATTTTGACTGTCCGTGACGTCACTCTACGTGACGCAAGAGCCAATGCGCCAGACCAGAGGGGGCGCCATTCCAGGTGCGGAGCTGTAACGTAATGGAGCAGACAGAAGCAGTAGAAAACAGCAGCAGTCCCTGGACAGAGGAGGAAACTCATTGGCTCATCAGTGTGTGGGGAGATACTGCAGCTCCATTCAAGCCAAGCTCCAGGCCATGTATCACAACAAGTGCCGCTGTCGCAGTTATATGACGTCACACACTACACGCTACGCTGGGACGACACCTCGGCTCTGACGTCGTTGCTACAGCGACCTGTCAGATGGGTCAATAATGTGGCCCAGTTTGAACAGAGCCACGTCCCATTGGGACACTTAAAACTAAAAAACAGTGTGGACAGTCAGACCTAAAAATTGGATTTGGGAAGGAATCTGATTTGAATTAGATTCGCCTGCAGTCTGAACGCAACCTAAATCCATTTGCAGCATGAAAGTTTTGGAGAGTGCACTTTCTAACCGGAAATGAAGTCCATCTCTTTGCCCACTGCCCCAAAATGAAACATGATGCAAAAGAAAATTTCCTCGCTATTGTCGCACTGAATAACCGGCGTCCTTGTCCGCTGCCGTCACGAGTTGAGGTCACTGCGTCGCGGATTCGTAATCGGGGAGAGAGAGGGAGACGGTGAGCACGGGGGGGCTGTGCTGTGCCACGACGCACATTTCAATGGTAATCACCGAATCACGTCTCTCGGAGCTAATATGCGGGCGCTAAGCAACCTGTACCTGCATTAGACCTCCCCAATTACCATAATGGGCTGTTTTTTAATACGGCTAATAGGCTGGCACGACCTTGCCCATTCACTCAGCAGGTACCTGCAACCCGGCCAATGTAAATCAACTTATTTGGAGACCAAATGACCATTAGGGGAGTTTTAGCTGTTACTGCGGGTATGTGAATGTGAACAGATGGATGGATGGACAGCGGAAGGAACGTTTGAGAGCAAAAAGACCACGAGATGAGAGGGTGGAAAAGGCTGAAAGGATGATTTATGCAGAAAAAAAATCTAATGACTGTTTGGCAGGGGAGCGTTTTGACCAAACAACCCCCCCTGGAAGTGGGGCGTGGGCACGACCGGGAAGTGCGTCAGCGTAGGTTGCGAGAGTGGTAGCGAGAGGGCGGCCGGGCCCGAGGAGGAGGAGGAGGAGAAGGGGCAGAATCTGAAAAATGTGCCTGTGCAAAAAACCCCGGGGGGTTAACATTTTAGTTTTCTCTGAGCCTTTGTGGCGGTGGACAAATGATCCCAGGAGTCGGACAATAATGTTTTTATGAGACTCAAAATGTTGAGCTCAACAAGGTCATTGTGGGAGTGTAAATGGCCAACACGTGGCCGGGCATGAACTCCGGCGGCCTGGCAGTCGGTCCGTGGGCCCAGAAGAGGAGAGGAGAGACGGGGCGGGGAGGTGAGGGGAGGAGGTGGGAGGAGTTCACAGTCTCACCCCTCTGGCTTCCTCCAACAAGGCCCGCGCTTTGTTCTTAAGAGAGACAAGAGCCACTCAGAACATGAAGTACCTTGACGGCTGCGCGGCAGCCATGACTCGGTCTTGTAAACTGGGCCAAGGGAGATAATGTTTCGCTGTCGCTGGTCCGAGCCCGCGTGCCCACGCCCCGGCATCGGCCGAACAATAACCCCATCCTACTTCAGACAAGAACCCTTTTTCTCCTGCTCCCTCCCGGGGACATGTTGGACTTTTACTGTCCGTCACTCCTCTGTTGTGTTTGCTTCCGAGTGTGTGTGTGTCTGTGTGCGTGCGCGAGAGGGAGAAAGTGTGTGGGAGGGAGCCCAGTGATTTATCTCTTTGTTGCGCAAAGGATAAAAGGCTTCACTGTCGCCCGTCCGTCCAGTTTACTGTCAATTAAAATTAAAGAAGTGGGGCTCTTGTGCTGCGAGGGCTCTTTGTAGGCTTGATTGTAATAAAGGGTGAGAAACATTGGGAATCAAAGACGACACATACAACAGAGCACTAAGGGCAGATTTATTATGTCAAAGGAAGGAAGGAAAACAATTTTTTACACTCTTTTAAAAATCCAAAAGTCACATTAACTAGCGGGACTTTTAACTTGATGATACATTTAAAGTATCACTATTTGGTTTTTCAACATTAAAATTGGCAGTCCAATGAAATTTTTCATGATTTGTCGACTTTGAACACTCAGCACCCTGACACAGAACACACAAAGTTCCCCCACCTGGCCTCCTATTGGCTGACAGGACTTTTGGTCGCCTGCCCTGCACCTCCTGATGAGAGCACACCTGTCAGCACTGCCCCTCCATTCTTGAATCATTGTGTAATAAATACCGACTGCCTCTCCTCCCAATATTTTTTATCTTTTATTGCAATCATTATTGTATGGTGGACTTGTACAATCACACTGTGAGCTTTTACCTCAGTCACAAAACCGCTTCTGAGTCTTAAATCTCTTCACCCGGCATTGACTTTTTCGGCCGCTTGAGCAGAAGGTGAACAGGACGGGGCTGAAAAACAAAGGAAAAGGGGGGGAGGAGGGAGAGGCGGGGGAGGTGGTCAGCCTCATCTTGTCCAGTGGTCAGGTGGTGAATGGACGCGTGTCCCTCTGCAGCCTCAGCTCCATCGTCCCCGGGGGGGAGAAGCTGCGTGTCTGCTTGTTAAAAGGCCACAAGCACCTGACAGCCGATCAATAGATCAATCATAACATTTCCACTTCAAATCGCTCATTCCGACTTGCTAGCCAAAGTGTTTTTCGGCCTTCAGCGGCTGTGTTTTGGGCCTTTGGAAATCTTTTTTTCTTTTTTTTTTTTTTAAAGACATGCCCCATGTTCTCAGTGACTCGCTGAGACAACCAAAAGTCGCAGCTATATTTACCAAGCAGAGGCTGACTGAAGTCCCGGCGGGAGAGAGAGTCAGAGTAGATTGAAAGGGGGGTGGGGGGTGCACACCCAACAAAGAGGATGCATTGTCTCCGTTGCTCTCGTCTCCTCCACCATGCTGAATTCCGGCCATTCAAGCGGCTGCAGTGCGTAGGAAAGGCCTCCGACGCGTTTCCCCGTCACCATCACAACAGCTGCCATTCATCAGGCTCCGCTGGCTGCAGGGACATCTGCGCCACAGCTAGTGTGAGCCCCTCCCCATCCCTTCTACACACACACACACACACACACACACACACACACACACACACACACACACCAAACTTCTTCAGCTAAATGCCAAAGGAGCAGAACCAGAAGGGCACCAGAGGTGGCCGTTGTCGACGTACGTCGGCCATTTGTGGCTCTCTGTGAATGGGACCCAAGGGTTTGTGTGTGTGTGTGTGTGTGTGTGTGTGTGTGTGTGCGTGTGTGTGCGTGCGGTGGGTGCTGACGAAGCCACGGGTTTTCAACCACGGCGAGCGGGTGACCGCCTGGCATTCCACGCAGGCTTGCTGCACCACAGTGACGTGGGTGGGCCAGGTGACCTTTGATCCCTGGCCGGGCCTCGCTCATGTGTGCCCATTGTGTTATAGATTGTGTATCAGTTTCGCACATCTGCAGGGTATGGATCCGGGAGTGTTCTGCGCGAGTTTTGCGGCTATGGCGTCAGAAGGAGGGTGAGAAATGTGGTGGATTTTGAATGAACTGGGTTGATGTGTGAATGGGGAGGATGGATGATTATGCTCTGTGACAATGAAGCACACCAAAGTATTCCTTGGTCTCATCCATTAAGAAAATGGCTCAAATAATATCAAATCATTTCACATTTTATAAACTTGCCTATATATGTTGCCTTGCCAACTACACTGTTTTCCTTTGTTTCTTCCTATTTAAATGCAGCAGTGGTCATGTTTGACCAGATGCAATGACTACATTACTACAAATATTCTATTCCAGCCTCAAGTACAACACATAATTTGTTCACCTGCTGTTTATTTATTGTGTACTAGATAAAAATACAGATCTGTCCCCCAATAATGTTTCTGAATATGTATCAAACTCTGCCAATAAATAAACTTTATTAACTTTATTTACCACAGTTAAATCCTCCTGCACTTCCCTCGCCACACCCACCAAGTTTCCAACACAGCAGTGGACCTTCTTCTTTAACAAAAAAAAATAAATAAAAAATCTTGTTTCAAGCTCGTAACCTTCACTGCGTCTTCTTCTTCTTCTTCTTCTTCTTCTTCATCCTTCTTCTTCTTCTTCTTCTTCTTCTTCTTCTTCTTCTTCTTCTACGGTTTTATTACAGCCATATTCCGGTACTCTGTCTGCTCCGCCATCTGCTGACAGAACCAGTGTAGTATATCCTCTCCAACCACTTGATGGAACGCGCCTCATTTGCATGTGTTTTCTTTCCTGCTTTTGCCGCAGTTTCAAAAGAACTTCTTCGTGCTGACACGAAGACTTGGCTTCAGCGGAGGGAATCGCTCACGGTTCTAGTTCTCTGTCATTGTAGGAAATTCACAAGAATAAAATGCAGTTTTATTTCGAGCGTGTAGGCTCAAAATCCCTCGTGCGTGCCTTGGGAAGGTTAGGCCTAGTGAAAATCTTCAGTCCGGCTGTGCTCCTCCGTCCATGCTGGCTCCTCCGCTGGTATTTCACACCATCCAGTGCTGGGCGGCAAAACACATGGGCTTGTTGGATAAACATCCCGCACGGAGTAGGAGCCCAGAGCGGCGCTGTTATTGTTGCCGCTTAATGCCACGCAGCCAGCCTTGTTGTTTGGCAGCAATCAACACATACATATGTAATAAAGCTGAGAGGCAGCGGGACAATACGGCCCATTGTGACCGGCAAACCCGGAATGGCGCTCAGACCCACAACCGTCAAGGTTGGAGCCAACGCTTAGCATCGCAAGTGTTCTACGGGACGAGGATGGAAATATATACATATGTATAAATATACATTTATACATTTGATATCGCAGGCCAAAATTATTGGGCTGAGATCATTTTTTGTTGAAATAACCTCAAATTTTCACAGGATGTTTAGTGTTTTATGCTTGTTGTGTTTTCAGGCTGAGCCATGCCGTTCACTCCCAAAGAGAGGTCATTTTGCGTCTTGGAATATGCTCGCACACACACACCCACACAGAGAGACACACAGACACACATATATATTTATGTGCAAAGTTGGTGTTGACAAATGTGATTGGTCCTCCACAGAGACTTACCTAACATTTGTCACTCTCTCCGCTAGGAACCATCTGTTGAGACTGTTGGCATTTTTGTGAAGGGTGAGGGCTGATGGATGGTGATGAGGGTTCAATGAAGGGGAAGGACAAGAGGTGATGAGACATTTTGGAGTGACTGCAGGGACGCGGTAGATGTTCTCTTTGAGGGCTCCGGGATCTTTGAGTGTGGGTGTGCGCGCGTGTGTGTGTGTGCGTGGGTGCAGGGGCGCACGTCTAAGGGCAGCCATCGATGACTGTGTCAGGGGTGAGTGATAACCGTGGTCTTTTCAGCACCAGGGGGCGGGTCAGACGGCCGTGATGGATGGCTGGCAGTCCGGACCCGTTCTTCACGCTGCTCTCCAGGCCCGTGTCTGGAGGTCTGAGCCAGGGTAGGGGGAGGGTCTGGGTTGGCTGCTGGGCTGGTTTGGGGTGAAGATTTGTGGTGCTCATAAGGCATTATTCATTATTTATGTTTCAGTTCATATTTAGAATAACTGCTGGGCACCTCGGATAACGTGCATATTATAACTGATAACATCTTTGCACAAGATCTGATCTAGTGAAATAATTTCAATTTGATGTCACACAGGGATCATTGAATTATCGTACAGTGTGTAAATTTTGGAATTGTTTATTCTACATTGTACAAGAGGTATAATTATCGCACAATAACAATAATTACATACATCTGGCAGCACCAACCAGCTGGTGACTTAAACAAACATCTGATATATTTCAAATGATTTTATACTGTAATTTATCTAGATTTGAGGTCAATAAAAATCAATTCGCAAAGAGGCTTTTAATTAGATTTTTGTATTACAATAACTGTAGGGCAAATCCAAGAACATTTTTCCACATCCATGCAGTGCATAGAGTTAAAACTGTTGATATTATAACAGTTGATATTAGAAATGCATTCAACATTTTTAAACAAAAAAAAAAAAAATCTTCATTTCAGCTTCTTTAAATTCAGACTCGGTGATATTGGTGCTAGTGAAGGTATTTTCCCCTTCTTATAATTATGCTTAACTTGAGCTCAATCCCACAACTTTTACCAAAACAGAATTCTGCTGACTCCTCCGCGTTTGAAGCAAACAGACTTTGGTTGGCGGAGGCCAAGAGCGCAAGCCAGAAATATTTACAAGAAAGCTGACATTGCCAGTGCATTTCTCTCTCTGCGGTGGCCAGAGTTTTAAAGTTTTTTCCAGAGAAATTATACAGGTTTCTGCTCAGCAACTTCTGAAGCTGCTGAAAGTTTACAAGTAACACCAGTTCCGCCTGCTGTCTTGGAATCAGGTTTTGTTGCTTAAAATTCAAGAATTCCTGGAACTCCATCGACAAAGCTGGTGTTAGTCAGTTTAAACTATTTTAAACCTCACGTCAAAACCATCCATCTTTCTTCCCTGTCCAGCATCCCTCACAGTCTTACCCAAGAAAAGCTCATATTCTTTCGCCAAGTTTGCAGACTTCTTCCTCCCACGCCTTAATTTCTTCACCAGTTTTACTCCACAATAAAGGGGCGCAAATGGAAAAGGCCTTGTCGTTTTTCATTTGTGCAGGTCCGACCAAGGAAGGGGCAGATTTAGGGTTTAAAGATTTGAGGTCGGGCTCCCACGGGTTGCATTCCCCTTTATTAATTTAGCTCCATCTCTGTCTCTCTCCTGCCTCCATCAGATTAAAACAGTTCTCTTCGGTTAGACCGCCACTGCTCACCTACACCATCTAAACCCTGCAAACACTGCACAGTATACACATACTGTGTGTACACAAAGCAGAATTGACCGTGTGTATGTGAGACAGCCATCATATGTGTGCGTGTGTGTGTGTGTGTGTGTGTGTGTTTTTCTTATTTCTTTTTTTGTAGACGCAGGCTTTTCCACGGCCAGCCTGCCGTTTGAAGGCTGTGTGGACACTGAGAGGCTGCTGCCTCAGGCCCCGGCAGACTTACAGAGGAGAAGACAGCCACCAATACCCCAGAGAGTCACTACAGTAACCTGCCTGGTGTTGTTTCTCAATCTTCAAACGGCAGCGCAGAGAAACAGAGGGAGGGAGAGAGCGAGAGGGGAGAGGGGAGAGAGGAGCGGCAGCGGCGGCGGCAGCAAAGGGGCCAGTGAAAGAGCGCAGGACCTTCGCACAGCCAGCCTCGCTAATTGACGGCTGCAGGGAGTGGGAGGAGATAAGAAAGCCACCAGACCGTGCGCTCGCGCTTTGAAAATGGCACATTCAAATGTCCATTCACCGTAATGTATGCACATGGCACAGATTTCTGAGATTATCCCGTTCCAAATCTCCTTCCTCATCTTTTTAATGCTGACATACCTTTGGTCCGTCTCCCCTCCTTCTGTTCGTGCCTCATAAAACAAATCCTGCAGACACATGCAGAATTTGTTTTCTTCTACTTCATCTTCTTCTTTGCTTTTTCTTTAAAAAAAAAAGAAAAAGAAAAAAAAAAGAAAACCTGAATGCAACGTGCGTACATGGGGGCGCAAGTCTGGAGAAAAGAGCCTAATTTGCTGCTTTGTCACCGGTTTGGTAATGGCAAACCAAAGGGCCTAGGGCCACTATTTAATTGCTTTGGCTGTGTGCACTAGGAAAAAAAAAAAAAGGTGCCACACCAATTAATCCCCTGGATGGCGCCGTGTCCTGTCCTGCTCTCGTACCCCCTGGTGGAGCTCCTATGCAGGGGAAGAGGTGGGCGGAGGAGAGGCGCATGGGATGGGAACCCCCTGCCAACAATGGGTACCAAATCTGAACCCCTGCGCTCCCGCATCGCCACCATCCCCCTCCTCAACATCAATGGACCTTTCATCTGTATATGCAAATAATGCACACACGCACAGGCACATGCACAGGCACGGGTGATTATGCAGCCGCATCACTCATATTTGAATTACGCGATGTTGTACAAACCAAGATTTTGTTGCTCTCCCTATTGCGGTAAATACAGAGAAGTTCTGCAACTTCATTTTCTTCAGGATCTCACTTGAGCCCCGTTTGTCACTTTAAAACTAGCCACCCTGAAGTATATTCACGAGCCTTTAAAAAGCGTAATACCTGTTTCATAGCTGCTGCGTATGTGCAGGTTGGGGGGGTTTAGGTTGGAGGGGAAAAAAAAAACAACCACAACGCCTCACCTGCAAAAGAAAAAACCCAAAAACCCAAACAATATAGATAATTCACAACAATCGTAGCAGGAGATCTGGCTGTCAAGTCAAATAGAAACGTGATATTTTAAATGAAACAAGGACAGGTCAAGACAAAGATGGAAAAATGTGCAGTAGGTGTAGCATTACTTCTTTGCTATAGTTTATAGTTTATAGTCGGCTTCTAAATCCGTATTATGGCACAGAATCATGGGCACACTTGGACTCATGGTAACAGTAATTCCCTTTAAACTGCTTTACCCTGGTTGAAAAAAACTCATTTTGCCACCTGTGTGTTATGTCAATGGCAGGGGTGCCAATCCGCCAGTTACTTATCAACGTCTTGAAACCAAAAATGCTTTGGAAGATTTTGAACAGTTTTTCGCAGGTGTTAAAAGCAGAACAAAATTCACAGAAAAAAGAAAAATAAATTGTAAAAAAAAAAATATATATTGTAATCTGACAACTTCAAACGTAATCGGTCAACTCTTTACCTTCAGTGTCACCTTCAAACATCACCTGCACACTCAAAAGCTGCTCGGCCAGTGTGTTGAGAGGAGCACACAATGGCTGTAGGCTGAGCAGCAGGTGGACAAATATGAATAGAGGAGCAGATTCAAAGCAAGTGGAGAGAAATGTTTGTTTGGCTCCTCGCACAGGGAGGAAGAGGAGGAGGAGAAGGAGGAAGAGGAGGAAAAACAGGAAGAGAAAGTGGTGGAGGAGTTGGAGGTGGTGGAGGAGGAGGAGAAGGAGAAGGAAAGAGGAGGAGGTGGAGGAAGAGAAGGGGGGAGACGAGGAGGAGGAAGAACAGGAAGAGGAGGAGGAGGAGGACAAGCAGAGGGGGTGATGGAAGAGGAGGAGGAGGACTGTGGGTGGATGTAGCATCTGGCTGATATGCAGCCGTGTGCTGAGGCGATGAGGCGCCTCCGGCCCAGGAGGAGGTAGGGGAAGTGAGCTTGGGGTGAGGAGTGAGGAGGGGTTGGGGGGGACGGGGGGGACGGGGGGACGGGGGACTGCCTGCACAGCCAAAAAGACAGACAGCGACAACAATAGCGTCCCGTTGTCATTTTTACAACGACGGCGACGGGACACTTAAAAGAAAACTCCTCAAAACAGCTCCTTCCCTCTCTGAATCTGGCAAGAGGACAGAAATTAGGGCCTGATCATGAATAAAGACGAAGCGTCACGTACGGGCGGCGGGGATCACGGCCGCGACAGGTCAGGATGCAGACTGACCTTCTCGCTTATTTAAAAATCAAACGGGGCTGCGGCGGGCGGCCCAGCGGGGGGGCGGAGGTGGAGACCTGGAGAAGCGGCATAAGTGGGGCTGTCTGGGTGCTAATCCATGGGACCGCCGATGACCCTTGACCCCTGAGGGGACACTCGGGGCTGGGCTTTTCCAAAATATGAGCGTATGTATGTGTGTGTACGCGCGTGTGTGTGTGTGTGTGTATGTGTCAGTACAAAAAAAAAAAAAAAAAAAAAGTCTTGGTTTTTCCTCTGTGCTTCAGGCCAACCTTTACAAGCTCCCGCCCCTTCCTCCGGTAATGATTTATGGGGCAGGGTGCAATCGACACGCGCTCAGCCCTGGGGATGATCCTAAATGGTAGTTTTGACACCATTGAGGGACGGGGTTAAAGGTGATCAATAACAAGCACACCGGAGGAGGGGAGACAGAAGGACGGATGGAGCGGGGAGGAGAAAGGGATGTATGGATGAGCGGGAGGGAGTGAGGGAGGGAGGGTGCGGGCGGCTCTTTTTAATTGGCCTCCCCTCATTACCGAAGGTCTTTGTAGGCCATCGCCTCTTTTGTTTACGTGCCGGCGTCTGGCTTTAGGGAGCATATGTGTTTATATGGACTCTGGAGGTGTTTGTTCTTTTTTTTTGTTGTTGTTTTCGGCTCCTCTTGCAGCTGCTCTCAATGAAACCGCTTCAAGATTTGGACTGAAGCTTTTTTTTTTTTTTTTTTCTTTGGGAAAAGTCTCTCCCGGCTCCCACTTCCAATTAAGCACCTGACCTTGGAAACTAAGCCTGCTCATCCATCTTGCCAACTTCAAATAGACGGCGTTTTCATAGATGGTCGTAATTGTTCGTTTATACATTCCATAGCCATCTGACTGAGTGTGCGAAAGCAATAAGCAACTGCTCTTAAAAGAACAGAGAAAAGGAATATACTGCGAGTTGTAAAGAATGGCGGCTACTAAAGAAATGACCATGGATACGACTGCAGGGGAGCTTTCACATGGAAATAACAACAGTAAAATGCCAATAGCTGCATTTCTATTACCCCTAGAATTTTGCAAAACCTAAACGTCACAATAAAAAACTGGTAATGGAAACACCTGAACTTCAAAAAACCCCTGGAATATCGCTAAACGTTTTTTTTTTATGCTCTCATGAGGTGGTTTTTCAGACTTATCGGTATAGAGGTACATCACAAAAGTGTAATGGAAACACCTTGTTTCGCATTTACACGTCACCATTCACTTCAAGTGAAAATGGCGCATTATGTTTGGACGGAGGGGGAGACAGATTTTTTTTTTTTTTTTTTTTTTTTTTTTACAAGTAATCAAAGAGAAAAAAATATATCAACCATTCTTGAGCAAACAACATTGAAATGCAAATTCATACAAGAAACCTCCGTCCTCCTGAAAGTGGGGTCACGCGGGACGAGAATCTACGAGAATTGCGGCTTGCGCGCTTTGCACCATTCAATGGAAACACCCGCAAATCGCAATCGGGCTTTGTCGAAATTTTGGAAATATACGCTTTTATTTTGCGAAAAACTGTAATGGAAGTGCAGCTAGTGAAGGGGTTTCTCTGCGGCGCTGCCAAGAGTTTAGCTAAACGTCTAAAACTAATGTTGCCCGTTAACTGAGCCGCGGTCCTGGCTCAACCAACAGCGACAAATCTGATGCGATCCACTGATCGGCTCTCCCACTCCACCTTCCAAACTTTCCCTTCTACTTAGAAAACTCTTGCTCGAGGCGAATCCAACGGATTTATGGCGAGCGTTCCATTTTGTCACGCCAGGTAAACAGAGCCGCTAACTCACTCCCCGCTAACCACGCTCAGCCCCCGCTCCTCCTCCCTCATCCTCCGCTCTCCGCCCTCGTGCTGGTTGTCCCTCGTTGACACCGTTGCAGCCACAACACGCGGACCCCGTGTCTCCATCAACGGCGGCCCCTTAATTGCCGCCACAAACGGATCAGATGCAAAACTAAACGACTGCTGACAAACGTCGCTGCTTTTCCGTGTGCGACGCCGCCTTCGTCCGCCTCCTTTTCTCTACTGTATCCTCCGGCAGAGAGGGAGAGAGAGAGACGAGCGCCAGCGTGCTACACCGCCTCTATTTTCCAGCAGACAGACACACACGCACGCACGCACGTGCGCGCACGCACTCCAGCAGTCTTGGAGTATCTCTCAGAAGTGAGCTGATTAGGGCCCAAGACTGGGGACTGCTTTGCCTAATCATACCGCTGCATCCAAATCATCTGTGTACATTTCTAATTACACAGCGGCGCACGGTGTCCTTGAGCACAGTGGCAGGTCTCCATTTCATCTCTGCGCTGTGTCTAGACCCACCCCACCCCACCACACTCCTCACACACACACACACACAGGTTTCTTATTTTTTTCTCCCCTCCCTCCATCTCCTCTTTCCTCCTCATCCTTATTTATTTATTTCTATCAGCCTTATCTTTGTTGTTCTTTCGGCCGACTGCGCGGCGAGCGGCGCCGCTCATTTTGCCTCCGCCGATCCGGGGTCCTTTGAACTCGCCGCGGCAGGGCCGGAGCGGAGCCGACTGTCAGGGGTGGTGGTGGGTGGTGCCCGGGGGGGAGGCGGGAGGGGGGAGAATGGGTGAGGGCGGGATCATCTTTGATGATGTGTTTATTGTCCTGCTCCAATATGATATCCATTTGAGCGTTTGCGACACGGTGGGTGGTGGTGGTGGTGGTGGTGGTGGTCGGTGGGGGGGATCAGTCATGGGTAAAGGACAACAGCAAAGGCTGGCGTCTGGGTTTTGGGCCACACAAACAACGCAGGGCAGAGCTGGAAGTTCCTCCGCCGCTCGTCTGTGCGTCTCCGCCTCTCCCCGGATCGTCTGGAACCGCTTTCGCCGTATGCAGAAAGGCGACATTTAGCTGCTCTGCCTATGTGTTTGCGAACTCTGAATAGTCGTTTTTTTTTTTTTTTTTTTTTTTTCTTTCCGGCCCATTTTGAACATCCTTGACAGAGGAAGGCCCTGAGCATCTTGGCGAGCTCTCGGCGAAGATGACCTTCCCATTGTTCGTTGCCGTGTGTGTGTGTCTCTCTCTCTCCGACGCGAGGCCTTGGCTTTTTTTTTTTTTTTGCTTTTTTCCTTTTGCTCTGCCTCTGCTCTCCTCAGCGGTGAACCTTGTTATTGAACGGGCTCCGCTGCAATGCCAGACACTCGACAAAAAAAAAAAAAAGGAAAAAAAAGCCACGCTCGAAGGTGAAGTGTTGGGGGACAACCTTTAACATAGGAATGTCGCGTCCTTTTAGGCTCGACAATTAACTTTGCAGACCTTGTGCAGTAGTTTAAAAAGGCCTCCTCGACAGCTGCGCTGTGCCATTTCAATTGTGGCATCCTTAAAAAAAGAAAAAGAAAAGAAAAACCTCACACCTTTCTGGGCAAGATAAGACCATTTATATTACAGCTTTGTTTGGTTAGCTCCTTCATACGTCTCCTCGGGCTATTTCCAACCTTTTATCGCACATCCAACAAAAACTGGAGCCACAGATGACGGCTTAATCTGCCCTTTCCCACTGATTTTCTTATTACCTGACACAGCCGTTGTTCAATACCGACCAGCCGTCGCAATTACTCACAATGAAAGAAGGAGAGGGAACGGAAGGAAAAACGTGAAAATTTGCACTAAGTGCTGCTGCTGCTGCTGCTACATCGCTCGTTTTCTCGTTGCGCGCCACCGGCGGCAACATCTATGCGTTGCCGCCTGCAGGCAAGTTCCCGAGATGTTAGTTCTCCACTCACAGAACTGTTAGTCACACTGACAGACACCTGAGGCAAAATAAAGTGTCCCTCAAAGCCGCGAGAGAAGCGGACGGGCCTCCTCTCTTCTTCAAAACCTCCCCCCACGCCACCCGTCCCGCCCGAGAGGCGAGGGGATGAAGAGCCGAGGCAGAGTTACTTTCTGAAGACACACTTAAGCCTCCTCGCATATGGGGGCCATACCTTGGAGTCGACATGAAGAGGGGAACCCATATAGCTACAAGGCCCGGTATCATAAATAACACAAGACTTCTCTTCTCCCCGTCTCTGTCTCCTCCAGTTCACTGGCAGAGTGTTTCATATGGTAAATAGGTGTTCACTGTGTGGCCACATTGTTGCCCATCTTTCAAGTGGCTCAGAGGAGAAAACCTTGAGGTAGAGGAAGAGAGGGAATTTTTGATGAAAAAATGCATTATTCTGTTCTTTTTCCAGTCTCCGTCCCCCCCCCCCCCACCCCCCAACTCTCCCTTTCCTTCCCCCTCCTCCCACTGCCACTCACTGTGGGAATGGAGTATTTATTACATAAACGGTGGAAGAGGAGGGGAAGAAAGGGAGGGGGGTGGGGGTGGCCCGGCTGGAGGCGGAGGTAGTAATGGAGAGAAGGGAAGCCGTGCGCTCCTTCACCTGTCAGAATGGAAATGGGGGGGGGGGGGATTTGATGGAGGAGCCAAATTCTCCCACCTCCTCCTCCTCCTCCTCCTCGTCCTCGGAGCAACACGTGGCGACACGGATGCAGATGCGTCCTGCAACTCCCCTCATTGTAGAGCTTAATTAATGCCACGTCTGTGTCTTGCTACTGCGTCGAGAAGAACATAATAATATTGAATATTAAAAAAATAAATCACCTTACATGAAATTTGAATAATTCATAACACAACGTAACAAATCAAAGAGGTTTATTGGCCTTAAATAAAATCTATGGGTGTGTTTTTAATTTGATAAGCTGCTAAAAATAAACAACATTGTTCTACTAGCTTGTAATTGTTATCTATACAATAAGGAGCACCTCCACTTGTAAGAGGGCAAGACTATGGCAACACCACATTTCTACACTAGCTCATGGATCCGCTTGAATACTCATGATTTCACCCTAAAGTCACATCATCACGTGTGTCCTCAGAAGAAGAAGAAAAAAAAAACAACAACACTAGGATTGCTCGCAATATGCTTTCTCACCACTGGATGCAGCTAAATTTTAAGTTGGTTCTAAAGTGTCAGTTTGACCGGACAGTCCCCTATTTTCTTTAGTTATTATTATAAGTAAGCCTTCATGGGTACATGGGTTAGCTCATCGTAACAAATCACAGAGGTCTATTGGCCTTGAATACAATCCATATGTGTGTGTTTTTAATTAGATAAGCCGCTAAAAAGAAATAACATTGTCCCTCCAACTTGTAATTGATATGTATATGGACACACTTGGAAGAGGGCAAGACCACGAGACCGCCACAGCTCTTTCTACATTAGCTCATGGATCATGGATCCGCTTGAATACTCATGATTTCACCCTGAAGTCACAGCATCATGTGTGTGTTGTCAGAAGAAAAAAAGAATTAACACGAGGATTGCTCGCAGTATGCTTTCTCACCACTAGATGCAGCTAAATTTTACACACTGGGCCTTTAAAGTCTGTTCTAGAATACACAAAAGACTTACAGTATTTCTTTGCTGAAGATAAAAAAAAAAAAAACAACCCAAGAGAAGCCACTGGCATCAGAACACACAGGTGCACTGGCAGGTCCGCAGTGGCCCGGCCAATGTCGCCAATTCCCTCGCTGAACCCGTGTTGGGTTGCCCTGGGACGCCTCTCCGTCTCGGTTTGTGCGTCGACTGAAAGGATGTTCGACAGCAAGCCATTAAACGGCTTGTTTCTAATCTCCAAAGCAGCCCTAAATGATTTGGTAAACAGAAATAAAGTCCCTTATTATGTCTCCATATGAAGCGACATCCAAAAAAAGGTTGATGCTTACAGACTCTCGAGCGGCAAGCCGCATCTTTGTACGACACCATCAACAAAAAACAAACAAACAAAAAAAAAAACCCCACTAGAACCCCGGTAAATTATTCAGCTGCTCCTATTCTTTCTCATAATTGGCTGCATTGTCGTTGTGTTTGTAATGTCATTAATAACAGGCGTCGGCGTATAATACGCTTAATGTTATTTATCTGTTGGCAGATAGCTTGATGCTGCTAATCCTCATTCATTTGCTGTGGATCAATGCAAATCCGCTAGCGTGAGTGAAATCCCCCCCACCACACCCCCGCCCCCCACCCAACTCACCCCGTCCTCCCCCCCCTTCCCCGAGCCGATGGTTCCTAATGTATTTTCCCACCATTAACCAGCCGTAATCCCTGCTAATCATCGCTAATCCACATCTCCTGTGTGACGATACTTCCCTGATGAAGGAGGCGTCGGCGTTCTCGCTTAGCGGCCGCGGCGCCGCCGAGAGGCCGGGCCTCCTCCTCCTTCTCCTTCCCCTTCCCCTTCTCCTCCTCCTCCTCCTCCTCCGCTGTCCCCCTCCTCCTTCATCCAAGCGACGGGGAGGAGGAACTGGACGACGGACGGGGTGAACTATGGTGATTTCTGGGTCAAATAGCCGTTTTTTGCTGTTTTGCGATGAGTTTGGCTCATGTATTATTGATCGGGCGGCATAATGGAGGTTGTGTCCCTCTATGTGGTACAGAATAAAAATTGCATATCATCAAACACTAACAGTTGGTTCCAGTCACCACAACCTCTCATGGCTGGTCAACTGTGAACGCCTTGTGCTCCTCAGTCTATATTCACTTTGTAGGCCTCTCTCTCTCTCTCTCTCTCCCTGTCTTTGTGTGTGTGTGTGTGTGTGTGTGTGTGTGTGTGTGTGTGTGTGTGTGTGTGTGTGTGTGTATGTTTCAGTCCATTTGTAGCGGCTACGTAGAGCTTCTTTGTCATAATGGGAGTGGACTGATGAACTGGGATAGCATCAAAATGTTTACCTCTGGCTATAAACCATATTAAAAACTTTTGAAGAATTGACTTCTTGTCTTTCTGTTTCGTTTTTGTATGTGTGTGTGTGTGTGTGTGTGTGTGTGTGTTTGGGAGGGGGGTACTTGTGAGCAAGAGCAAGACGTCTTGTGCACGAGTGCCACTTGATAGAATCATGTTGCCATTGCTGATTGACCCAAAGCAAATCAAGTGCATGTTTCTCGTAGCTTGTTATTTAAAAACATCCATAAAAAGAAAAGCCAGACTTTAATCTATACTCGAGTGAAGCTGTGCCGCACGTTGCTATTTGAGCAGGTGAAGTTATTTGTCATTTATTATCTTCGGGACGTGAACGATGATGATGATTATTATTATCATTCAAATTGCATGGCATAGTTCTGAGAAGCGACCAGCAGGAGGCGCCTGTGCCCCGCTGTTCTCTCGCTTTGGGTTTCGCTTCTCGCTGTGTGTTTGTCCTCCTGTCCCGCAGTTTGACCACCCCGGTCAGTGCAAAGACACTTTCTTCGTTTGCACGGGAAAACGCAGCCACAAACGTGCAGTTTTCGCGGTGCAACGCTGCATCTTTAGTTCTGATCTGATAAATGAGTTTATCCCAGAAAGTTGCTTCCCTACTTAAAAAAAAAAAATGCATCATATTGCAGGACAAAATAAAATCGAGGAAGAAAAAAAAATGATGTTGCTGGATTTAATAAGAAAATGTGAGCGTTTTATTAAAAGGCACAACTGGGGGGGGGGGGGGGCGAATGTCCGTCTGCACTCAGTGAGCACGGCGGTGTTATTTTGTGGAAACTGACCGATTCACCAAACTTTTTTGGTCGCGTGCTCGTGCTGGACAAACCAGTTTTCAGCGAGCAGCACCGCAAAACAACAAACGCACAACTACGAGCTATTTCATGTGCCTATGAAGGCTTACTTATAAAAATAATAATTAAAAAATAATAATAATTAGGGGACTGTGCGGTCAAATTGACACTTTTGAGCCAACTTGAGATTTTGCGTTAACATTTTCCTGCCAATTCCACTCCTTTTTTTTGGTTTTTAAACTACGGTTTTTGCTATTGTTGAGAGAAAGCGTCATTACGGTGGAAGGAGTTCAACTTTATTTACTCGGAAATTGTGTCTGTGCGCCTTAATGAAGCTCTGCTTTATCGCGATCCATGTATGCAACGATGGTGGAAACAATGCGCATCGCCGGAATTGTTATTATTTTGAATGAGAGGAGGGCGATCTTTCAGAAGCACGTTTCAAAAACCTCACTCAGTCGAGCTGAATATTTATTTGTATGCGTGTGTGCAAGGCTGCCTGAGACAGGCCTCCCACTCCGGGGCCTTGGCTTATTCCATGTGTGTTTTCCTTCTCTCTATCTTTGGAGAAGAGACACATTTTCTGTCTTCGCTTTATTTTGTGCCCGTGGCGTTTTTTCTGTCTGAGATCAAAGATTTGTCACAATTTGCCTTTAACACGCTTTAACGTGACAAGTGATGCTCGATGGCTTCTGCGTGGAGGGGGTAAAAAAAAATAAATAATAATAATAATAATAATCATCCTACTGAAATTCCAGTGTGTTTGAAATATAAAGAATTGCTTAAATGAAAAAGTCACCAAGGCTATATTTAAAATGATGCTCATAAAATGACGGTGATGATGGTGATAATTATTGAAACAGAGAAAACCCACCACTCAATGAAAAGACAGTGATTTGGTATTAATATTGCACAATTTAATACTGCGATTATTACACAAAGATGTGAACAACGTCAGAGACTGTGTGAACTTATCAAGAGGGGAGGGGGCCGGCGCGGGGTGCCTGAGGTAAAAAATACTGTTGTCTATTCCCTTAAACAGCACATGTACACAGCTTCTGATTGATACGAGCTACCCCCACCGGTTACATAACGAATCACTGGCTATTTGGACGGAACACACGGTCCCGACGCTCGGCACAGACTGAACAGCACTCAGAACACTTGGTGATCTGCTTTACCTGGTGATGCTACAAAGGGACAGCAACAAAAAAGGGGGACGAGTGCTCTCGACCTTAATGAAGACAAAAGACCATTTCTTGTATATATGTTTTATGTAAGTAATAAAATATTACTATAACATAAATATGTGACTTTGCAGTCTACATTTAGCAATCAACATACAACCAATGTAGTAAACAAAACCAAAACCAAAATAATAGAAAAATGTACCCACTGCAACATAACCATAAACAGAGCTAAAGAAAAAAAAGCTCCAAACACGTTTAAGAAATAAATAGATATATATAAATGGTCAGATTCATAAATGAAATCATATTAAAATATCTTCTTGGAATTAGTAAGTGTACAAAACTGCCCGGAAAGAAAACAAAACATAACAAAATAAAACAAAACAAAAACAGTATCTCAGAACAAATACAAGTTTACATATTAGACATATTTACATATTGGAAATAATCCTGGCAACATTTTTCTCTAAAATCCTTTTTTTGTCATTATTATTATTATTATTATTATTATTATTATTATTATTATTATTATTATTATTATTATTATTATCGTCATCATTATTATTTTATCTTAGAGAAAAAAAAAGTTTCCCTCATCTGCACTGAGGAGAACTACTGTAGGCTTTTGGACTAGTCCAGCACTGAGAAATGTAACGCGTTGGATTTCCTTTCAAGGTGATGAAAAAACAATTTGCAAAGTGAAGTCCCTTCATCGCCTAATCCGTATGGAATTACTATCTTTTCTTTTCCAGCGTTTTATTATAATACAGTCAATATACAGGACAAAGCAAAAACGCTGTGAGCAAATTTAGATTGAACGAAACATCAAAACAGGGAGAAATTTAACAAAATTAAAAAAAAATAAATAAATAAAAATCATGTACAGGCGTGTTATTCTGACATGGGGCACTGAAGTTTACCTGAGTTTTTATTACTGTTGGTTTCGTGTTGGACCAATCTGTGTGGAAGATGTTGGGAATTGAGCTGATTAAAGAGGCAGTAAGCAGTGTGAGCTGACAGCGCTCTGTGGTGAGAACCTGTAAACATGGGATTCACTGGGTTTGAGCCTGAAGGAGATGAGCTCCAACTGGCCAATATTTTAGCATTATCAACAAACATAAATGCATTAAAATAACATTAACAGTGAAATAAAAAAAACAACAAAAAAACAAAAACGTAAGTGCTACATGCAAAGTAAATAATAATTTGAAACGCAATCAACTCCCGTTTCCCCCATTTTAAATAAATTGAAAATATTTTTTAAAATGTTTTTTTTTTTCTTTAAGATTTGCCCTTTTTTAGCGTCTGGAGCTCTTTTGCAAATTTTCGACGTGGTTTTAAGCTGCAAAAAGCTTTTGAACAGGTTATTTTAAGGCATGCACGCTGGACTTGGACGCCCTGCTGCATTCATATACTGAAATGAGTCTGTTAATTATGAGTGTTTTTTCTTTTTTTTTTCTTTTTTTTTTTTTTTTTAGGGTGCCATAGTTTCCATCACGTCTCCACCATCAACTTACCATAAACAAACAAACGACAAATAATATTTAGAGACTGCTCTGATGAGTTACAGTACTTATATAGCAAATCAGGAACATAATAATAATAATAATAATAATAATAATAATAATAATAATAATAATAAAATCATAAACAGTCGGAAAGAGAGAGACACTGAAGTTAAAGTATTTCCAAACCGAAAACATCACACTGAATAGAACAAAGAAAGTATACACTAATATTCAGAAATCTGGTTAATCATTATAAGCCCGAGAAAAAGAAAATCCAAAAATGTTCGTTCAGTAGTTTGGCTTTTCCTCTCCAGTGTTTTTTTTTTTTTTTTCAGCAGTTCACGATGCACCAGGAGGATCTGGCCTCAGTTGCCACCTTCAATTAGTCCCCATTTGAAAGAAAAAAAAAAAGAAAAAAAAAAAACAGCCGTGGGATTTCAAATTTTGAACTTTAAATGCAATGTCTCATCCACATAATTTTGGTAAATAAAGATCTTTGTTTTTTGTCACTTTAAATGCGCACACAATCAGAAATAGAGAATATTTTTGTCTGTTTTTCTACATTTTTTGTGTTAAATCTCGCAACATTGTCTCCCCCTTCTTCTCTCTTGCCATCTATTTCTTGGACAGTGACGATCTCCAAATACTAAGGGCGACAAAAAAACCCCTCATTTGTTCAACTTCTCCGCGTCTCTCTTTTCTTTTACTCACTCAGGAAAAACAAAGAAAAAGGGGGGTGAACTTAAATAGTGTAAACTCCACAGTCCCTCTGCATTTCTTTTCTATCCCCATGCATAAATGCCGGGTTTGTTCATTAAATAAGTCACTGCACAGGACTCTGAAGTGTGCGGTGTAGAGGAGGGGTCTCCGCTTGGGAATATACATCCTCCATGTTCGGATGGGGGACCCCCACGGGCGTCATTCTTTTCTCTTTTTGTCTTCTGTTGCAAAACCAAACGCGCACGACCTCTTTTTCCAACTGCAGCGTGCCGGCTAAAGTGCTGATTTCGTGAGCGGACGGCTTTGGGCATTTCAAGAAATGGTTCTCCAGCGCGCCTTTCACTCCCACTTCGATGGAGGTCCTCTTCTTTCGTTTCCTGCCCTGCGCGGCGATCTTGTCCAAATTGGTGGGGCTGCCCGTGTTCGAGTCTGTCTCCTCCAGCCACTTGTTTAGCAGCGGCTTAAGTTTGCACATGTTCTTGAAGCTGAGCTGCAGCGCCTCGAACCTGCAGATGGTGGTCTGAGAAAAGACGTTCCCGTACAGCGTGCCCAAGGCCAAGCCCACGTCCGCCTGCGTAAAGCCCAGTTTGATCCGCCGCTGCTTGAACTGCTTGGCGAACTGCTCCAGGTCGTCGGAGCTGGGCGCGTCCTCGTCCGAGTGGTCCTGGTGGTGGCTGAACGCCTGCTGGGGCGACTCCATCTGGTTGTCGTGGCTGCCCGAGTCGTCGTGCAGCGGGTCCCGCATGCCGTGGTGCAGGGAGCCCGGCTGGGGACTGAGCATCGCGTTGAGGTTTGTGTATCCCGGCTGCGAGTAGACCAGCGACTGGTGGCCGTTGGAGGCGGGCGACAGCGGCGAGAGGTGGTGGGTCGTGGCGGGCGCCCACGAGCCATGGTGGCCGCCCTGCGTCTGCTGGTGCACCAGGTGGGATCTGTGGTGGAAGCCGCTGCTCAGGTCCTCCCGGCTCGCCTGCACGCTGCCTTTGTGCTCCTGCTGCCCGATGTGGGTGCCGCTGGACCAGTCGGTGTTGGAGGTGGGCAGCCACTGGTGGTGCGTCAGGCTCATCGGGTGTCCCGTGTTGGTCGCCGCGAGCCCCTGCAAGTACTCGTGGTGCATCATTTTCTGCACCTCTCGGTAAGTCGTCCCCTGGTGCATCCTATCCGAGTCCGGATGCATGAGCGGGTTGGACGGTAAGGAGTTATTCCGCGGAATATACTGAGCTGTTGTCGCCATGGCTCCTACTTCGAAAACTGACTATCACTTCGGAGGTCTCCAGGCTTTAGAGCCAAAAAACGCAACAACCTGCTCTGGGAGGTCTTGGGGAAGAGCGAGGACACGCCTCCCTTCCGCTTGTATTGGCTCCTCTCCGACTCGAGCCCACTGGGGACACGTTCAATAGGCGCAGGGGTTTCGGCGCATGGCAGAGCACATTTTACGCACAGGACGAAAAGATCTCCGCTCTCTCGCTATATGGGGGAAAAAAACAACAACAACGTATGTTCAACTTATTAAATATCTTTTTTGGGGGGCGTTACCCCCCCAGCCGCCCTTAGAACTCCATTCATTCAACCTCGCGTAGGTCCGTCCGTATGTCTGTCTGTCTGCCTGCCTGCCTGTCTGCCTGTCAGCCTTCTGTTCTGCAGTTCTCTCCCTGGGCAGGGTGAACGCAGCAGCAGCAGCAGCAGCAGCAGCAGCAGCAGCAGCAGCAGCAGCAGCAGCAGCGGGGTTTGATTAGGTTTCCCTGAGTTTAGATCGGTTGTTTTGCAAATAACCACGTGGGGGAGTACAGGGATCTTTATGAAGGAAGCCCCCCCACCCCCCAGCCCCATACACACACACACACACACACACACACACACACACACACACACACACACACACCTCCAACCGCACTCCTCAGACACGCATACACTCCCGAACACACACGCGCGCACCTCTTCCTCTCCTCTCCTTTTCATAATAGGTCACCGATGATTCTCCTCATCTTAAATAGATTACAAGGCGCGAGGCTCTCCAGCAGCTCTCGCGGTCGCCCACGCAGCCGCAAATAAGCGCCGTGTCACGAGTCTCGCGTGTGTGTGCGCGCGCACGCAGCTGTGTAACGTGTAGCAAAGTATTTGTATTTCTCTCAAAGCGACCCCCCCCCCCCCCACACACACACACACCCGTCTCCTCGCGCCAACCCTCTTGCCCGTGTCATATATTGTCCCTCACTCTTTTTTGATGATGATGATGATGATCATCATCATCATCACTCCCCCCCCCCCCGCACCAACACTTAAAGTGTAGCTACTTTAGTGATGACGGGGCCGCACTCTGACAAAACGCACTTGTAACGCAGGTGATAAACGGCGCGCGCAATTTACGCGCATCACTCAGCATCTTATTTTCAAATCCTGAAGGCAACGACGCAGCCCTTATCAAGGACTTTAACGCCCCACACCATAATAACCACTTACGGTGTATTATTGTTTTTTTTTCTATGTGACGCTGCATGATTTGCACAGATGTTGTGGTTTTTGTTGTTTTTTGTTGTTGTTTTTAAATCTTTGGACCGAAACGTGTGTATTCAACTGATTCGGGTGGAGGGAGGGGCGAGTGTATACAAATATATATATATTTTTTTTTAAAAAGGGCTTTATGCTGATGTCATTTACCTTTCCAAGCATTTTTACTCATGCGAGCAGAGAGAGAGAGAGAGAGAGAGAGAGAGAGAGAGAGAGAAACCTTGTGTTTTCTCTACCTCCTGGCTCCTTCCAGCTCTCCCGGTTGATCTGATTATTTTTCCCTTCACGTTTTGTCCCAATAGCAAATTACCAATTCTATGAATTGCAAAGCAGCCTCAGAGACGCTGAGGGGTAGAGGGAGGGAGAGAGAGAGCGAGAGAGAGAGAGAGAGAGAGAGAGAGTGAGTGAGAGAGAGGGGGAAAGAGAGAGAGGGAGAGGGAGAGAGAGAGAAGGGGGAGGAGGGAGTCGGTGGGGTGGCGGTAGTAGTGGTGGTGGTGGGAGGGTGGGTGGGTGAGGAGGAGGGCTGAAGAGAGGGGATGGGAGGAGATGGGAGGGGGATGGAGGGGGGGGGGCGCCAAGATTGAAAGGGATCTTTGCAAACACAATCACGTTCTTAAATGGAAATGCGGGGCTTTAAACAAATCTTACATCTCTCCCGTTCCATTCGCCTAAAACTCTGCAATCAGGCGCATGTTCCACTCCTTCTAAAACAGCCGCGTTTTTTGGGGGGATGCTTTCGCTCTTTTTCTGTTTTTGTTTTTTTTCTTCCGCAGCTGGCGCAACAGTCTCATTTTAATCATTTACCTGAAAACGGTGTGTGTGTGTGTGTGTGTGTGTGTGTGTGTGTGTGTGTGTGTGTGTCTGTCAGTGTGTGTGCGTGAGAGAGAGAGAGCGTGCGTGTTTCTTTTTTCCTTCACCCTTTTTTTGTTTTTATCTTTGCCGCGTGTTTGTTTGTGTCATCTCCTGCACTTGCGCGCAAACACACACACACACACACACACACACACACACACACACACACACACACACACACACACACACACACTGCTCCAGCGCGCGTCTGCTTACTTTTTTCTTGCCACTAACAGGAAAAGAAGACTCAACACACCGGCGAATCATTTGAATCCGGGACTACATGACTGGAAGGTGAGTTGCCTCCTCTCTGCTGCCGCTGCTGCCGCTGCGACCGACCGCGTCCTTGCTTCTGTCTCCAGAGTTAACGGAGTGACGCGCGTGCGTTTGTGCGTATGTGCGAGTGTCTGTACGCATGTGTGTGTGTGTGTGTGTGTGTGTGTGTGTGTGTGTGTGCGCGTGTGTACACGCGTGGGTGTATGCGTGTCATGTGTGCGTGGGCAAGCGCGCGAGAGGGGTCACAGGTGCTCGTCATCATCTCTTGAAAGGCGTGGTTTTTGCCCACCCATCCTTCTTCTATGTATTTCTTTTCTTTTCTTTTCTTTTCTTTTTTTTTTGGAGGGGGGGCTCCTTCGCGTGTCATATCCAACCACTTGATCATTTGTGAAGTTCAATTTTGGGGTGCGTTCTAACATTTTTAAAAGGCAATTCGGCACCATGCAGTGACACGCACAATTTCTGTTATCTTTTTTTTTTTTTTTCTTGAACGACAGAGAAACATTTATTTGCTTTAATTCATGTTGAAATAGAGCAATTAATGGATAATGGAATATTTTTAACTTTAACATTGCTTAGGCTTTTATTTTGTTTTTTTTAGTGATTGTAGGAAAAAGGAAACGGTAAACGGTTGGAAATACCTCACCGGGCCAGTGACAGACGCAGTAAATCTAACACGTCTCGTTAAAAGAATTAAAGGGGAGAGAGAGAGAGAGAAAAAGAAAAATCCCAGGCGCGACATTTGTTCCTGCCTCAGCGTTAAACTCCGGAGAGACCCCGAAGCTGCGGAAGGCACCACAGCTCCCACTTAATGAAGATGCGTTGGCCATTCACTCATTCTTGTCCGCCAGTCTATAAAAAGCAGTGTTTTTTTTTCTTCTTCCAAGCGCACAGAACCCGTCTTGTGCTTCGCTCCATGCCAGCGGATGAGTTGCTGGGAGGGCAGCAGGGGAAAGAGAAGGAAAGAAGAAAAAAAAAAAAAAAAAAGATCCAGATGCTCGTTCGCCCCCTGTTTTATTGCAAAGAATATGGCCTTGTGTGTGCCGAGGTGCATTTTTGCCAGGACACACGAGGTTTCCATGGTGCGAGCGATGAAAGGGATCACACAGCGACTCGGCGCTGAGTGACAGACCGTACAGGAAAAGCGGCTGGAAATGAGCACGAGATGATGCGTTAAAAAAGAAGAAGAAGAAAAAAAAAAAATAGATGCAGTGCGAGGGGGGTTAAAAATAAAGGAAGGAATTGCGGGACGTAGCCGGAGTTTGAACCGCAGTGACGAGTGTCCGGGAAGTTGGGTGACTCTTTTATTTGTTGGCTGTGCAGAAGTCATCTTCTGTGATTTTAAGTTTTGCCTTAAGTTACAGATGCGAAATAAAATACACATTTTGTAAATAGGTTTTTACGCAAATCTCCGAACTTTGTGTATATTTTATTTCTCGTTTTGTTCAGTAAGTAAAGAATAGCGTCAATCACCACGGGTTATTTTCCCCCTGCGTTATAATTTAAACAGACGAAGCCACTTGTTAATCTCCCCTGCAGTCTACTTAATATTCAACATCTATTGTCAGGACGCACCTCCACCGACGTCATCGACCCTTCAATTAACCAAGTTATCCCCCCCCCCCCAATCCCTCCCCTCCGCCTCCTCTTCTCCCTGTCACTTTCCTCTCTGCGCTCCTCACGACTCTGAATGGCAAAAACGGAGAAACGATAACACACAATCTGTCATCAAGTTAAATGTACTTCCAAAAAAGAAAACAAACAACAACATTATAACAAAATATGAACAAAATGAAAAAAAAAAAAAAAAAAAAATCTTTTTTTTTTTTATTTATTTATTTTTTTAAAGCGTGACGCAGCCTTTCAGCAGACACATAAAGTGTAACAGCGGTTTTATTCGGGTCTGAGTTTTATTCAATTTAGAAATAAAGTCAAGGGGTCATAAAGTTTTATTATTTCCACAGGTGCACCTGAAGTAGACACGCGCACCCCCCCCTCCAAAACGGCCTGACGTTAAATATAAGTCTTCCTCAGTTCCGGTGGGAGCACGTCGACCCGCCACGAGCTATGTTTAGATTTTAAAATTCATGTGATGTACCCCCCCCCCCCCCCCCAGCCTCCCCTCCCCTTCTTCCCCCCCGTCCTCTCTCCTCCCCTCCCCTCCCCCCTCTCTCACCCCCTTCAAACAGAGCGAGCGGAATAATATCCACCGACTCATTCAATCAGATAATTGTATTTCGGCTCCATTTAAAAATTATTTTGACAGACATGCGTAATAGTCGCTAAATATGCAGTAGTTAAAAAAAAGAAAAAGAAAAAGGAAAAAGCTTTAGAGTTTTGAAGGCGGAATCGTCCCATGCTTTTCAGGTAACTTTTTCCTTTGTAATTTCCCTTTTTTTTTTTTTTTTTTTTTGGCTAATGAACTTGGGCTATTCTGCCAGCATCCCCCTGAGAACGCGGGAAGGGGTTTGTGTGCTGCTGCCTCCGCCGCTGCTGCCGCTGCCGCTGCTGCTGCTGCTGCTGGTGGGTTTGTGGGGGAGTGGAACCGCTTCTCTTGTGGTAAAAGGTGCGAGTTTCTTGGTCTATCTCTCGGCTAATTAGGCGGGGTCTGAGCGCGCCAGAATGAATATTCATGAAAGGCGCCAGCAATTAGTAGTGGAGAGAGTTCCCAACTTCAATCCCCCAAACAACGCAGCTTGCCGAGGAGGAGCGGGGCCACCGGTGCCCCCTAACACACACACACACACACACACACACACACACACACACCCTTCTCTCTGCCTCCACTCAAGCACTCTTTTGAGCCTTCACTTACACTCTCAGTTCTTATCAGCCCGTCCCCTGCTCCCATGTTTTCTTTCTTTCCTCCTCCCCCCCTGTCTTTCTTTCTTTTTTTTTTTTTTCAATGGAGCCACCGACCAAGTGATTTGTCCACTTCATGTTGCGGCTATCAGCTAATCCAATTAGATTCCTCAATAGCAGGTGAAGGGCTGAAGTGGCCGTGGAAGATATTTCACGTTTGAGTTGACATTTTGTGTGAGTTTTTTTTTTTTTTTTTGTGGGTGTGTGTCAAAGTCACCTTATGACAGAGGAGACAATGACACTATAGAATTTTTTTTAAAGTTATTGGTGCTTTTAAAAAAAAATTATTGGTCAGAGGTAGGGATGCAAACTATCGATTAATTCATTAATCGTTAGTTGATTGTCCTTATCGATTGATTACCGATTAATTGATAAGCGGCAATTTTTCCTGAGAACCTAAATTTCACAATGAAAAATGTGTCAGGAAACACATTATTCAACCCTTATATATTGTTGAGGGTCCAATGTGACCCATTTTTACATTAGAGAACAGTTAAAACACCCTAAACATTGATCCTCTGACTTTAAGTTGACTTCTAATAGCTCACATTTCAACTTCCTTCTTTTTTTTTTAAAAGTTGTTTAAAAGTAACTTGTTCTAGTTATATTATGACCATCACAGTCTCTACAGGGGAATTTCTCTTTTCTGCCACTACACCGTTATAATGATATTAACTACCCGTGTAAAAAAAAAATTCAATTAATTACAAATTCAATTCAATCGATTAAATTGTTAATCGACAATTAATCAATAATTGATTCGTTGTTGACATCCCTAGTCAGAGGCTTATAGAACTGTATGAAGAACGGTCAAAAATGCAAACGTTTTAAAACGTGCGCTGAACTGGACCAGAACCAACAAATAGTGAAATCATTAAAAGAACAACAATTAAAAAAAAGTGTAAAAGGAGCAGGGACTCGAACGTGTTTCAGAACCGTTGTGACAAATTATTTCCTGTGGATGTTAAGATATAAAGAAGATAAAGATGACACAAAGATTCGACTGGTCAGGAGGTCCAGGATAGAGGGAACGGACGAGCGAGGACCACGGCATCCGCATGCGGCCGCACGTCCGCTCCCCTAATGGCGCATATCATCCGGCGGCGCGCACTTCCACGCGCGTCACACCTCACTTTCCCAAATCCCCGACAATACCGCCGGCCGCCGCTTTTCCACGTCGCCTCCCGTCCCCTAAAGCCTCTCTCCCTGTCTCACCGGCTGGCGCGTCACCCCCGGTGTGAGCCTCAGCCTCAGCCCCGGCGTGGCAGCCGGGCTGACTGTCCATCCGCCAAAAGCGCCAAGGACCCACAATCCCCTGCTTTGAATTCAAGGTGATTCTTATCCCCGACCCCTCCCCCCACCTCCTCCTGCTGCCCCGGCGCGTTTGCCTCTTGCCTTCATAAAGACGTGTTTATGTATGTATGTATGTGCAGAGGGGAACACAGGGAGGTTGGTTTTTTTTTTCTCCCTCCCTCTTCTTTTTTTCTTTCTCCTTTCCAAGGGTTGGGGAGGGGTTGGAGATAAGCAGAGGAATTTGAGGTCGGTGAATATGGATGGGGTCCCTGCTTTTAGAGAGCATCGCTGATAGAGAGGTAAACAGCTCCTGGCCAGGAGAGGGAGGAAGAGGGAGAGATGGAGGTGGAGGTGGAGGTGGAAGCTGATGCATGCGCTAGCATACGTTTGGGGCCTAACTCCACACACACACACACTCACACACACACACTCACACTCTCCTCGGCTGTTATTTGCTCTTCATCTCTGAGAACTATCTGCCATTATTCCCCCTCGCCTGATTCCGCGGCTCACGTGGTCGCGGAGCTTTTTTGCTTTCTTGGGATCACGTGGATTTAAGAAAAAAACAACAACAACACAACAACAACTCCCGCGCCGACAATCCACCTCGCCTCCCAGAAGAAAACAGGCTCGTGCTATCAGTTGCTCGGAGGACGTGGGTGTTTGCAAACTCGATTTAAGGGCCAGGAAGTTTCTCTAATCCTCTGCGCCTCGACGCTTGCAAGTCTTCTGAGATGTAAAAAAAAATTGGCGCAGGTCAAAGGTCGCGGCGTTGTTTATGTGCATACGCAGCGCCGGCAACTGCGCTGTCCTGCATCCCTCCGACTCCACACACCTCTGCTCTGAAGATGATGTCTTGCTTACCGCGCTGTCGACCCTTCCTCAGTTTGATTCTTAAAGCCCTTCTCCTCTCTTCTCTTCTCCTCTCTTCTCTTCTCCTCTCCTCTCCTCTCCTCTCTTGTCCTCCCCCTGACAGAGGCGGTGACGGCCGAGCGGCTCAGCAAACACGGAGGCCGCGACCCGAGCAGGACGGAGAGGGAGTGAGTCCACGCGCAACATATTGCTGCAATGTGTGCGGAAACATGTTGCCGGCGGTTCGGTACGCTTTGCTGCCGTCTAGCATCCTTTTCTGGTATTATTGTCTTAAGGAAGTGTGTGTAGATGTGTGCGTGAGCGTGTGTGTGTGTGTGTGTGCGAGACAGAGAGAGAGACTGGTTTGCAAAGAGAGGACAGGACAATTTAAAGTGTTAGGGAATACAGGCAGTGCGGGGCTCACTGACAACAGTGTAAGTGGGTCTAATTTTCTGTTTTGGCACAAAAAATTATTTACTTGAGGAAAAAAGTGGCCAACTTGTAAGGAAGTGGCCCCAGTGCATCAGTATGTTCCCACACACACACTCTCACACACTCA
Organism: Nelusetta ayraudi; assembly: GCF_046127955.1. NCBI lineage: Eukaryota > Metazoa > Chordata > Actinopteri > Tetraodontiformes > Monacanthidae > Nelusetta > Nelusetta ayraudi. The sequence goes on along the minus strand of NW_027466181.1, from coordinate 168,452 downwards.
GACGGCTACTTGGGGATTTGCGCTTATTGGATTAACACTGACACTGTTTGTAATGTGCTTTCCGAGGCTGAGCCGCCGCTGAATCGCCTCTGAAAGGTCCCTAAAAAAATGAATTGAAAAGCCACAAATGCAGAAACCTTGCGTTTGTTTGCAGATTCAGATCCGAGCACTGGCTTACACGTCCAGAGCTGTATAAAATCAGGGCGTACTTGACGCCCTTCTTCTACACACTAGCCAGAGTAGAGACCTCACAGACAGGGTTTCGGAACAACAGGTGACAACAGCAACAGGCCTGTTGCTCATGACCAACTGAGAAAGTTGCACTGTGTGCTTGGCATGCGTTCTCAAAAATGAGATAAACTGAGGGAGCTTGTTGTTGCTAATTTTTTTCGGTGGAGGGGGGGGTCGGTTGTTTTGCTCCACAGGTGCGCCCCCCCTGGACCCCCCCACCCCCATTCCCTCTCTCAGGCTCCCCGACTTTCCTGCGGGGCAGCTGCTGCCGTTTTATCCCACTTGATTGCTCTCTTGGCCACGACGCAGCATAGCTTCGCTCTCCCTCGCCTCAAACACACACACACACACACACACCCACCCACTTCAGACACGCACGCACACACACACGCACACACACACACACACACACACACACACACACACACACACACTCCTGAGAAGTTGCACGCTAAGGCCCCACTGCAAAGTTATTAATGAGCTGTTTAATTTTAATTAGATAGTAATTCATGTTAATGCCTGCTTAATGGAGCCAAATAATTCCCCTCGGTCACTCGGGGTCTTTATGCTTCGTTTACCAGCCCCTGCAGTTATTCCCTGGCTTTTGTTTTTATATTACGTTTCCAATTTTTTTTTTTTTTTTCCCGAGCAATGAGTCGATGATGAAATGATAATAGCGAGAAACATATGGGGTGACTGAAGCGTGCGAATGTGTGTTTGTGTGTGTGTGAGAGAGAGAGAGAGGGAGAGAGAGAGGGAGAGAAAACGTGTCTTTTGGAGAAGGAAAAAAAAGAAATTCATTAGTTGGCTTCCGGATTTTCTTTTTTTTTTTTCAAAATTCATATTTCCTTTTCACTTAAGTGGCTGTTTAAGCAGCTGTGATAAATGTTGGTCTACGCGTGAGAAAAGTTGGATTACTGTATAACACACAAACACACACACACACACACACACGTAGAGACTCTCCTCGTATGTACAGGCCACTGTATAGCGAATGCCTGAAGTCACACTGAGGAAAAGGTCAAAGTCAGTATTGAGCACTAAGAAGGGTTAAACCCTCAGGTTGAAGTGCAGGTACCAAGACATTTGAGAGAGGTCACAACCTTTAGTTCAGGCCTGGCTTGAGGGGAGGGGAAAAAAAAACCCACAACAACTCTGCAGCTGCCTCTTTAAGCATCAACTGACTGCTGCACCTCCTTCAGGCTTTAAAACACTGCTGAGGCTGTGTAGGAGTGACCACACACCTGGCTTGTGTGTGTGTGTGTGTGTCAGTAGGTAGGCAGCCAGAGGGGTCAACGCTGTTGAGTCTGTCTCGGTTCTGTCTGGGTGCCTCGGCCGTAACGGGGCACTAAGCTGATTGGCTGAATTGAGTTAGTGGCCTCAGACAGGCTTTTAATTGTTGATTGACCAGTCTGAGTGCTTCCTGGGCCGGGGTCACTGCAGAGAGCAGGCGGCCGGGTCCCCAGGCCCCAGCAGTAATTTCAGCCACACAGACCCCGACTGGCTGGGCCAAGAGATGGAGGTAGAGGGCGGGATACTGCGCCGCGACTTTAAAGGTCCACTGTGGAGGAAGATTTAGCGGAAGGTTGCCAGGTTTGGGTTGAATGTCCTGCCCTGCAGAGAGACATTCCCTGCAAACTCCATCTAGGACGGGATATCGTTAGCCTTATAGCATAGTTGCCTAAGTCATATTTCAATGTTTTCGGAAAACAAGAAAAAAAAAAACATTTTTTTAGCAAGCACATTGGTAAAGTCAGGCAAATATCACAATTTGGCCAAGGCAATTATGCTATTAGGCTAACGATATGTTGTATGTGCAATAATCTCTGTCTCTAAAATAAACCATAATCTTATGCTCACGGCCATGATATCAGATGAGTTTCAGCTGTCAAACTGCAATCAGAGAATAAGGGCAGCATGGTGACTGCAGCGTTACTCTGCAAACATTCTATTGCTTCTCAGCAGCTCTGGGAAAGGCCTTGGTTCCTGATGTTCCACAAATGAAACGAAAAAATAAAAAATAAAATAAAATGTATGGCCACAATATCACCTTTACGTCAGTCCTCACATGAAAAAAAGACAATCTGACTCTTGAGGAAGCCAGTGACTTGAGCATCAGTCTTTCTCTCCATTCCATCTGGGAAAAGCTGCCTTCATATTAATTCGTTAATTCCTCTTTCCCGACGTCCCACTATATTGCACATCTCCTAGCAGCAGCAGCGGTGACGTGGCGGTAGAACCGATGAAACTGACAAGATTCACATTCAGTCTTAAAGCAGAAACTGTTCACGACTGCTAATTGCACTTTGCACTGACGGTGCATAACCTCAAATGTAAAGCATTGCGCGCTGGCCCTTTACAGACACAGCAAGCAGCAAGAGGGCAAGGAAGCTTTAGGAAAGTTTTTTCTTTTTTTCTTTATCCCACCCCAGCCTTCATTCCCTCAGTGTGAAGTTTGATGGAGGGATTTGCCAGGGGAGCCAAACAAACACGTCGCGGCATCTCGCTCGCCGGCGCTCCGCTGGCTTTAAGGTCGGCAGATTAAGCAGGTTCACTTGTTTACTCCCCGGCAAGAGAGAGAGAGAAAAAAAAAGATCTCGCCTCCTTCATCTGTTTGACAATTTACAAATTTACTTTGTAGCTGTTCCGTTCGCTCCTTTGCCTTCCTCGCCCCTCCTCACCTGCTACCTTTATCTCTTCCTCTCTCTCTCTCTCTCTCTCTCTCTCTCTCTCTCTCCCCCTTTCAAACCCTTCTTCTCCCCCTCTTATTCTGCATCGGGGGGCCACAAAAGCCCATTCTGCTGTTTTAGTGGGTTAGCTCTCCTCCCCTCCACCTCTGCCTCCTCCTCCTCCTCCTCCTCCAGCTCCTGCTCCTCCCCCTCCCCCCTCCTCCCGGCTCACAGCAGGTGCCCGTCCTCAGCTAACATTTGTTATCTCTAATCCTGCAGGTTCGGCGCACAAAAAGAGCGTAGTAAACTCTCTCTCAGACCTAATCCCACCACTTCTTTTTTGATGGCGCTCCCCGTGCCCTCCTCTCCTCTTTTCTCCCCTCGCTATCTCTTTTTTGGTGGCCGCCGCTGTGTGTGTGTATGTGTGTGTGTGTGTGTGTGTGTGTGTGTGTGTGTGTGTGTGTGTGTGTGTGTGTGTGACACAGAGAGAGAGATGGGGAGGGGAGGGGCACTTCACTACTTCTCTGATTGCCACATAGCTTTTTATCGCCA